>NC_037640.1:1637500-2837500 GCF_003254395.2 Apis mellifera | reverse complement strand
ATCAACGTCTACCGCGATACGACGAAGTCGCCGACAGCGATGCAGACAGGAAGGGAACATTGGAAGGGATCGATCAAGTTCGCCGAATCTATTTACATGAATACCAGATTCGCTGTCGCGGACCTACCGCCGCGGCGTGATCACGAATCGATCGCTGTCGATCCACTCTCTCTCTAAACATCGGAACGTTCGCTTGTCGTCCTCGAGGGGGCAGCCGGCGCTCGCGTCGCCTTTAATTCGGACCAATCGATTGGACGAAAAAACAAGTGAGCATTGTCGGGAAACGAAATGGAGAGAGAGAGAGAGAGAGAGGAGAAGAGAGAAAGGAGTTGGTTGCGGATTCGTGGCGAAAGAGTTATTGCGGTTACGTTCTTTTTCGAACGCGGTAGTAATATATTCGTACGGGAGCTTCGGTGTTGCTCACGCACACGGAGATCCGCTCTGGCTGTCTGCTTGTCGGGAAGAGGCGGTGGATGGGAAAAAGAGAGAGAAGGAGAGGAAGGAGGAACAAGAAAGCTCCGAGGAGACTCCCACAGGACAACCCACACGATCGAAAGGAAGGGACACATTGGGTTCTCGCGTTTGAACGCATCCGTGTGTGCATTCGTTCCCTCGGTTAGCGAATACGACGCGCTGCGTGGATCGCGCACGCGATACGTAACGGAATCGGTGAGAATTTTATTCCGTCATTGAACAACAGATCGACGCTTTGTATACGCTAAAAAGATTATTTGAAAGATCGATTGATCTGTCGCCGATTCGCTGAAAGAGTAAGAAAAAGATTGTCGAGAAAAATAGACAAAGAAATTGTAGGATTGAACAAATTTTATCGATGGAAATGAACTATTTTCAATATCGAGAAATTATATGAAGAGATTAAAAGGTAATCTATAGTATTTTGTAATAAGTTTAGAATCGGTCACGAACATTGTAGCTGCTGGACATATGAAATTTTAGTCTAATGTATTTTATTTTTGCTGAGAATGATGAATATGAATAGTTATAATGATTAGCGAAAAACAAAGAGGGATTAGAAACTCAAGTATTTAAAGAAATTTATGCATTATTTCAATGTGACATAACTCCTTTGAATCCAAAGAGAGTTCTCTTTCAATGGTGAAGATGATTTCCAAGAGATATATAGATATTTTTACATCAGAAGCATCAAGAAAAAATATCAATTTTCTATAGAATAGAATTAAAAAATAATTTTTAACTGATTGCTAAATTTCTATTAATGAGCCATTTATCTTACTGTAAATCTAGATATCTTTTCATCGCATCGATAAAAGCTCAAAAGCCATTAAACCATTACAATTTTCTAGACACGTACCACTATTATCGAGGTTCTATGTATAACTTTATTCAGGTTTGAATAGACAAGTCGTGCGCCACGTAATGTAGACAGTTGCATCGTAGATAGAAAATCATCCTAATATACCCTGGGAAGACGTAGGCAGACCTGCCCCCTGCTTCGACGCATTTCACTATTCGTAGTGCGTGTAACGCGTGTGCTCGACCAAGTGTGCGTAAGCGCTACTGTGCACGCACACTGCTACATGTGTATACATCCAGCTCGGTCCTGTACACGCGCTCGTGTGTGCTTTCATTCGCGTTGCATTCGCCGCGCGAGATTTAAGGTAGCTTGAAAGATTTGCTGGCCGAGTTTAAATTTAAATCGACTTTAATTTGCTGCGCAGAAAATCGTGCTTGTCCGCCGTTCTTATCCACATAAACTTAGTTGCCACTCTTTTCTGGGATGATAAAACATTAGATTTCTTAACGCAATGATTTTTCTTTCAAATTAATTTCTTCAAATATATTGGATTTATTAGTATTTCCTTAAATATTGGTGTCGAAAACAGTCTTTAAATACTTGAATTATTATATTCTCCTATAAAAAAATAAATTTTATTAATTCTAATCTCATAAGAATTTGAGTTTAAAACTAATTAATCTAATATTAATATTCCATTTTTGTTTTCTTTTATTTTCGAAGAGACGCCCAATCGATTTCCATTTCGATCGACCCCATGCGAGATTTCGACGTCGACCACCGTACCGTTATCGAGTTTATTTGTATATTTTAACCCGATCGGACGAGGTTCAGATCGATCCAGCCATTCTGATTCACCTCCTCGTCTCCGCGGAGCTTCGTCTCCCTTTTTATACGGGCACGCATTTGTCATTCGCGAAGGAATGACGATCGCGGCTCGGAGATTTATTCCAGCTCGGGGCTGGTTTCACGGCGCGCCGCATCCTCGCTGACAAAACCGAAATTTATTTCCCAACGTCCGTCCAAATGTCCTGTAAATTACCCACCAACTGTCCAGTACCTTCGAATCACGTCTACGACGATACTTTTTATTTGATCCCATCGAAACTGTGCATCGCGTCAAGAATCGAACGATGGCGTGCCTTCTGCGCACACCTTGGTTTTATTTGAAAAAAAAAAAAAAAAAAAACTTATATTTGTTCGTAGTGGTGTTAATGTATGCGGGTACTCGTGAAGTTGTTCATTGCTCATACGAGGCAATAAAGTTCGAAAATTCATGGTGAAATTATTACGTATTTCATTGCTGAATGTCACTGTGGTCACCTTCGAAGTAACAGTCATACCAGTATCTTGTTCACCATTTAAAGCGCTTTTTTCTTTTTTCAAGAGAATTTTTATCTAATAAATAATAATTTTATTGGGATCTATTTCTCTGATTTTTTTCTATTTCTAAAAATAAAAGAAATATTTTAAGAAAGTATTTTAATGATAATAATGGTGAGAATAATATAAAAGCGATTCCACAAAATTATTTGAAAATAATTACAAATTCAATAATATAAAATATAATAGAACTTGTATATTTGTAATTTTTTGAAAATCGAATACAATAAAATAACTTTTTTTTAAATAAGGATTAACGAAAAAAATGTGATGAATATTAAATTTCATGATATAACGATGCAAGAATATGAAAGTTTCGTACAAGTAATTAAGGTTAAAATTACAGTATGATCATTATAACCTACAGATGTTCAAATTTAGGCTAATAAGTCATTCACTCATATATATTTCTATTATATTTTCGTTATCTATCGAAGAATTAGCTCTTTGGCGATTTCGATGATACCGTTGATCGGCGTTACTAAAATTTCGAAAGACCTACCGCAGTAAATCGGGTTAATTACACGAGCGGTAGCATGCCGCGATCGATGAATGAGCGGACACGAGCATGGTGGTCCCAATTAGGTCAGTCGGGACGCCAAAAAAGGACTCGCGTTACCGTCCTTTGGGACTATGACCAAACCAATCGATGGTCATCGTCGCCAGTTCATCAGATTTTCCTGGGTTTGAAGATTTCATCGTTAGCTGGAAAAGTTTTAGAGATTTCTTGCACATTTCGCGCTTAAAATTTAACTTCTGTGAGCAATCTCGATCGATCATATCCATATATAAAATTCCTCCAAGAGATTATTATTTTTGAGAATAAATCTTTTTCTGCATATCTATAAAATATACACAGTTTTATAATCCATCTGTAATATATTGGTAAAATCTTATGAATTTGACATTAATTATAATAAAACTAACGTATAATCTTAATATAATAAATATACAATATAAATATATATATATAATAATTACAATGTAATTATATATTCGTGTAATGAAGTAGAATGCCAAAATTCTTCTTAAATTTTGTGATTCCAGAACAATAAGTAAAATAGTTATAAATATAAATGATCCAAGTTGGAAATCAAAATACCAAAAATATGTATTGCCAACAAATAGTTTCATTGCATGTATTTGATGAAACTGGAAGAAAAATAAATAAAGATAATTATTAAATTAATTATATCTGTTGAAGACACATTTGAAAGAAGAGTATAATGGAACTTGGGCAGAGCAAACCATAATAGTGCGTGGGACAGAACCAGCTAGAACGGAGGCTGCGTGCTCTGCTGGGGGCGGCTTCTTGCTTCTTCGCTTTTTTCCCCTTCCGTTCTCTTTTTATTTCTTTCTTATTCCTCTTTTTCCCTCTTCCTCTTCCTCCTTCTTACGATTCTCTCTCTCTCGTCAGACCACTTTGCTTCAAAAAAATAACGAAAACATGCCCGAGTCTCTTGAAACGCCCATAAAATGATTGACTCAAGGAGTTGGGGGTATGCCTTTTGTCTGCTTTTGGGACAGCACCTTCTCCTGCGTTATCGCTTGTTTCGAGTCCACTCTTATTTTTTCCACACAGCTGCTCGATTTGATATACATCCGATATTTTCGATTTATTCTTCTATCAATCATCAGTTTTGATTTAAACGTTCTTATCTAAGAAAGATTAAAATATAGTTTTATCTGTTCTAAGAATTCATCATTTCTTTCTTGTCTTAAATTAAATTGAAAATTTAATTAATTAAAATCAAGAGTATATGATGTTATAGACGATTAGAAATTAGAGAAAGGAACTTGTATGGAGTAAACTATAGTCGGATGTGGGACAGAGCGATCCACGGAGGCTGCGTGCTCTGCTGGGGGCGGCTCACTCTTCTCTTTCCTCTCCTCGAGATCCTTTCTCTGCCATTCCCTGCTTTACTCCTACTCTCTTCTCTCTTTATTCCTCCAGGCTAGGCGATTCATCGACAAGATCTCGAGAGTTGTTTTCTTGTGGTTCACATTTACTTCTTGGATCTAAGACTAGTCTCTAAGAAACAGATATTATATCTGCCAATGATTGTGTATTTATTAATGACACATTTGGAAAAGTGTATTTCGTTAGTAATAAATTTAAAAATCCTTATACGATATGATATAAAAGAAAAAAAAATCGAAAGTAATAAAGATCAAAAGTAAAATATTATATAATTTCAGTATGTATCATAAATCTTTGATACATATATAAATTGAAGAGGAGAGAAATAATAAAAATAAAATATTAGAAGATTGAAATGTTAATAATTTAGAATATATAATTACAATCTTTTAATAGATGATGAATAAAGATGATCTCATGAATAATTCAATAGATTCTTTTAAAGAAAATTTATTGAACAAAATTGACAATTTTAAACATTTCTATATTCTTTAAAAAAAAACAAATGTTCAAAAAAGTGATATTTCATCAACTCTACTATATAACACCGGTGTATGAGCGTGACTAAAAGAAGGGAGCAACAGGTGGATGAATACGTTTACAAACTGAATAATAGGGACACATTGAAGGCCAATTTATATCTTTCTTATCAATATCTTCTGTCAACTTGTCAACTATCCCTTCTGAAACATTTTTTATATATATAATTCCTCCTCTAGTTATAATTCATTAACGGTAAACAGAATAAGAAGTTTAATCCTTATTACTTCTAATTAGTATGTACTATTTTTCTGTAAATATCAAATTCTTATGTTATTATATATTTAAATATATTTAAATTCTAAAAACCAAATTAAGATGATTATTGTATTATTTATATTCGAGACGATTTTCGATGACTCTATTCAAGTTGTGTGTAAGAATTACATATAAATCCATATTCTCTACAGCATAAATTTTCAACTTGAGCTCTTAACTTGAATCATAATTATTCATAATTTAGGATTCATAATTTATTCACAATTCTGTAATAATGTTTTTTAATTTAAATATCGAATCATAATTCATACACCATCAAAAATAAATTATATTATAATTATTTTACCTCATTAAAAATATATCCTTTTATAATTATAAAAAAATATCGTCTCTCAAGAAAAACTGAAAGATTGAAACATTGTTCCATCGTGGGTTAGTAATAACATAACAACCTTGGATTCTTTAATACATTGCAAGAAGCAGAAAGAAATAACAATATTTCTAGAATGGAGAGTGCAAAAAATATATTGAATACTTGACTTTGCTTTTTTGAAAGAATTTGTGGTTTCAATAACTCTTACAAGAAATAAATTTTTCTGCTATGACCAATAATCAATTCTAGAATAAAAAAAATTACGATAAAATCGATGCATTACATCTGCAGTGATCATCTTATATTATGATTACAAAGAATGATCGTTTTATCTCAATTATTACTCTTCCAACAACCGATTAATGATCGCTCGTTTAATTAATAATTAACATGGTTATATTATTAATTAAATAAATTACAATAATATAAAAAACAATTTTAGTTACGCAGCCAGATGTTTCCTTTTTTCATTTCTTTTTTTATTTCAAAGAAATATTATCGATGCATTTTTCATTGTGTCGTTTTCTGTTATGTCCAATTTAATTACTCGAGTACAAGTTTTAAATTGTGTCAACTTTTCACAATTATAATGGATGAATTCGATTTGCGATTAATTTATATTCGATGAAAGAGTTTCATCTTTGAAATATTCTGAAAATGAAAATGTTAAATTATTCAATAAATTCATGCATATTTCTGTGTCAAGAACAATTAATCATTTCATATTATATAAAAATAATTTATTTCTTAAATGAATATTTATGTATAATTTATTTTATATCTCGTTTAAAATAAATTTGCTACTTTTACTTCAAATAAGAATAATTTTACTCGGTATTATCTACAGAAGGAAGAATTTCTATTTATTTTTTGAAAAAAATAAATATTCTCGTTATTGAACAGTCTAATAGATGAAGAGACAGAACGAAGGTGTGCTGTTACACGTACCTTTTCTTTACCGTTACTCTCTCCCCTTTTTTTTCCACAAAGCTTCCCTGTTTCTCGCGTGGGTGCTCGCAATGCCGAGAGCACCGTATCCTTTTCAAGCTCCTATTCGAGGAGGCTGATCCTGAATAGGGATCCAAGGGCGCCTACGTAACCCTGCCCGCCATTGTGGACACGTCAACCAGTTTCCATGCCAAGGCTTCTTTTCACGCTCTTTCCACCGAGTCGTGGCAAATATACGTTCATATTTGTGATTCTCTGTACCCAACATTTCTCTTCACAAGGCCTAAATATTATTTAATTATATTATAATTGTGATCTAAATGTTTACAATTTTTAAAAATTTGATAGACAGAATTATATAATACACAGTTAAAATTAACCATATTACTTACAATATTTGATTGATTAGATATTGAAACATATTTTCTCAAACTCTTTGTTGCAGTATTTAAAATCATTCCAAGCTCGTATTAATTTTAATAATTTTTCACAAAATAGTAGAACACAATTTGATAAATATTTGGATTGAGAAATATGTTTAATTAGTTACTGAAAATAACCATTTACTCGAATTGCAGAAATTTTCATAGACTCAACATCGATTCGTAAACTGGACACGCAAACCAGTTCAGGAGTGATAGAATGTATGCGGGTACATATCGAGACGAGTTTCAGATCCAGGGTCAAGGAAGCGCGATGATATAACAAGTTCCAACCTCCCTCTTTTTCCCCTTTTCCGACCGATTTCTCTTGATTCGGCCGTTTCATTAATAATTCGCTTGCGAAGCTTATCTGACATCTACCGCGGCGGATAATTACGCGGCAAACGTATCCCTGAATTTCTTGTTACCACCTGCCACGGACGATTGACCAGATATAAGATAACGTGTCCACCTGACTTGTCCTCTCGCATTCGACTTTCATCTACTCAAATTTTCCGATTGCCTCCAGCTATGACTTTTTTTGGACATGTCTGTTTAACAACCAGTGAGAAGAAATAATGTGTGTAAAAATATGATATAGAGAATCGAATGAATTATGTGATAATAATTAAGGATCTCGTAACAAGAGGGCAGATAAGCTTCTGACAGCTTTTAAGTTATTATGTTATGTAATATGTTTACTTATAAAGTATTTATATCGTGTAATTTGAGGCAAGTGAATATTGAAAGTAAATGATTTATTATTAATTTTGGATTTTGCCTTGTAAATATATATAGGATAGATATTCGATTTTCAATGACATTTTTAAAATTAGTAAATTCTTTTTATGCTTTGAAGAATAATTTTCTTTCTACTGATATTTTCTGGAAACAAAATAGAAGAAAATAATCTATAATTATGCACTCGAACACATATAATGCGATACTTGGAAAACATCTGTGTACACTTATAAATGGCCAATCAGAAATTATCAAAGACTATTTGAAAAATCCTTTACCAGTCACGCTGAAGACAGAAGCCCTCGTAGATCCTATCGTATACCCTTCTAGTTTTCTTTCTCTTCTTTCTTCGTTCACTAATCTTCTATCGATCTTTTTTCCTTTTTCATGCTCGGTTTTGTGATCTTTTTCCATCCTCCAGCTTTCAATCTCTCCGATCATATTACTTCGTTCCACCAATTCAAGATCTTCCATCAACCGCAAAATCACCATGCATAACGTCAACTATGACCATTCTAAGATTCTTTGTTTAAGAGTTATATAATTAAGAATCTAATCTTCGATCTTCTGTTGATAGAAAGGTCGTTTTGTAAAAAACGATGTTGCTAAAAATTTCAAAAGATTTTTACATTTTAGAATTTACATTAGATCGATTTAAAATGGAATGAACTGTCGGATATTCATCATTTTGCAACTCGTAATCGAGCAAAATGATAAATAATGCAGTTCAGATGATTATGACATAAATTAATCAGCGTTTCGAATTTAAGTAATTAAAAAATAATTTAGAGATATATAAAAAAAAGGATAATCGTAATTAGCATTAAAATATAATCGCTGAAATTGATAATGGCACAACTCAAAAAACATTAAATTTGTTTTTATTGAATACAAAGTCTACGTTATATTTCCATTTTTATATAAATTTATCAAAATTTCACAATAATTAATTAATAATTATATATACGATAATTAATAAGCCTTATTTAATATTATCAAAGATTTTAAAAAAAATCTCTTCTTTAAAATTTTGAATTATGCCTATCTATCATTTCTAAAAATAAGCTATTAATTATGTTCTCTAACATGTTACGAAAAAAAAAAATGAAAGAGAACTACGATGAGAAATCTTGTTAAAGATAGATAACAAATTGATTAATTAATTAATAGTAACAAATTAAGATAACGATTGATTTTTTAGAAATCACGAAGAAAGAGAGATAATAGGCGAAACAGATGCGAAAATTAATTGCATATTAGTAGATTCGATTGCACAAACCAGTTACGATCGACGATTTCTCCGATCGATCCGTGAACACACGCGACGGGTCGCTCTTTCGGTTAACCTTTAGCGCGAATTCCGCAGAAGTTATTGATAGTCCTCACCCGCAATTTTTCTTCGCCTACGGTGTCTTGAGAAAGTGCAAAGAAACGCAATTCTTCAATGCAATTCGTGGAATTCCAATCTTTACTGGCTAGATCGATCATTCGATAGTTCCGCAAATGATTAGATTAACATGACATAAGTAGCCGTTTGATGGATACAGAAAGTATAGGAATGGAAGAATCTGCAAAGAAAATAGAAAAAAATAGAAGCCAATTCTCTTCGCGTAATTATTTGTAAATATCAAAAGGTACTTCAATCTTCAAATTCACGATGATTTAAATTTTTTTACAATTTTTCGTTTGCAAACTTTTGCAAACTGTAAATACATAGTGATGTTATCTTTCTCACATTTTATCTCATCTTTCCATCTTATTTCATCTATTAAATTGTTTATTCAATAAATTTCAACATCTTTATATACCAACCTCTGTTATTTATTTTAATCTTTAGAAATATCTCTTAAATCTTCTACTTATTTCATCTTTCAAAACTTTCTATGACGTAAAGCTTTAAAGTGTTGCTCGTTTTCCATTTTTACCTGTAAATATTACCAATGTGAGATATAATACTCATACACTTTAAAAAAACGAGAATTTTAAATATCAGTAATCTCAATTAAACAGACAGTTAAAGACAATTCAAAATAGAATTACAAAATATGTATAAATATATAAATAAGATTCAATCTATCTAATACATTTTGCTATCCATACCCAAGGAATTCTCATAGTTATTGGATACGGCTAATCAGAGATCCGTTAGAGAAACGTTGGACGTCTCACAGTAAGAGTAGAAAGACCGGAAAAGTAACCACTTGGGAGTATCCTTGATCCAAACTCATCGTTTCCTTATAGCTAGCAGCTCACACCTACGCTGTCTCTGCCCCTGATTAGCAGAAGGCGAAGGAATATATCGTGCGTAACAGGGCCGCATGCGACTTCCTTGCAAACGTTCGTTCCCATGTCTCCGATCGTTTATGGGGCTTTCCGTTGTCGCCGCTTCCCATGGACTTCCTAAACATTGACTTCCTCGAAGGAGGCAGAAGCAGATGGCCTATTAATTCGACGACCACGAAGAAGGAGCCGCCACCTTCGTGGCCAAGGCACCCTCCACGCCACGTAACTTGGGAACACCCCTGACCTTCTTCCCACAAGTGCACCCTGCACTTGTTCTTCCGTGGCGTGTCCGACCGTTAAGTCTCACAGATTCCTCGGCCACCTTGCGCACCTTCTTCGCAACTGACGAGTGCTTTCTTCGACTATAATTTTAAAGAAAATTTGAATTATTATGATAGAAGTATATTTCATTTACTATATTTTTGTCTAACTATTATCTGAATTAGTGTCACTCTAATTATATCAAATCAGTTTTTAATTGAAGCTATATTAAATTAAATAGAAGATTCTATTAAATTTAATGTAAAAAAGAACATTTTTGTTTCTTTCAATTGTGAATTTGAAAACTCATAATTGATGGGATAAGAATCTGTTCATTAAATTTATATTCATAAATAGAATTCTATTTTATTTATTTTTTTGATTAATATTAAAATAAAAACATATTCTCTCTATTATTCGAGAATTAATAATATTGATTTCTATAACCTCATTTTGATGACCTAAAAAGTAGGCTTCGGGGAGGAGGTAGGATAAACCGGGGTCAGAATACTTTAACTTTAGAATATGATAACTCGAGATGAGATTATTTATGTAACTATTTTATATATTTATCTGAAATTATTAAGTCATAACTCTTTACGTATTACGTAAATAATAACAAAATTATCGATCAAAAATTGGTACCAAGGAAAATCTTAGAATTGTTTATTCAATTACCATTGCTTCCGGGTATGATATATTACGTCAAACAGAAATTTTATTCCAATTCTTTTATCAGAAATCGGATGATACATCATGGATCATTGGTTACCAATAAAGATTTTTCTTTAATTATATAATTCTAAACAAAATAATAGTTTCGACGAGTTTGATTATCGAGTCAAAAAAAATCATATGCTTATCTTTGAAAAGAAAAATAATAGTACGAAACTTGTATCCCATAATTTTGAAAATCATCGTCCAAGGCGCGGAATTACGCAACGGATAAGTTTGGAACGATGCCTCGGTCTGGAAACCGCAATCAGGAGAAAAAGGCTTCGAGGAGCATCGGCCGTCGACGATCCCTCGACGTGGCTTCGTCCTTCGTATCCTCCACGGAAGACACGGCATGGGAAAGAATGTCGTTGATCGAGTACGTGCACGCGCATCGAAAGCCTTTTCGCGCCGTGGAACCGGTCATAAATTCATCAGAGACTCATTTGAAACGCGTGCGTTTCGCAAATCTCGGTGCTAACGGTATCCTTGATGAAAGAATCGGAGGATTATTTTTAAATATCGATCGGGAACTTCGTATTTATTAATTTTCCAACGAGATAGATTTCTTGTTGATAATGAATTTGAAACCCATTACGTTGAAATGAATGAGATGACCTACTACTATTGGAAATAAATTAAAAGATCATCTGTTATGATATATTTTTTATCATCAGATGGAAAAAATTGAAGAGAATAAATTGGATATGCTCGTTATATGATGTTGGATTGGGATTAATTTTAATATGGATACTTGGGATTGATTTTAATATGGAGATTCAATTTTGTTATTTCAAAGCTTTCTTTTTAAACTTCTTTTGTACTTTTTGTTAATATTAATATGAAAGAAAATAATATCTATAATAATTTTCATCTAAGAATGTATTGATTCAAAATTACATAACTTTATAGTTAAATTATTGAATATGTTTAGTTTCTATTTATAGAATACTATTATAAAATACAGTAAAAGTTTAAAAAAAAATTAGGATCGCTTACAATAATGATATTATCAGTTTTATGTCTTTTTTATGACACTATAAATATTCACATAATCGATTTTCAAATTCACCATCTTGAAAACGATCATTCCCTTATATCCAATCGCCAATAATTTAACTTGACCTAACCTAACCTAAACCATACAATACTACACCATAAATACATACCAAATTTTAAATATCCTTATAACAAATTTGAATCAATGGATCCTTAAATTTAAAATTGATATATCTCCATTCTGCAATCAGAAAGTGTAGAAATAACTTTTAAGAAAAATAATGCTTTTTTAAGAAAAACAATGTTTACCCAAGATTGAGGAGGACAAGTTAGATACGTTCGACGTTGACTTGGATTGATCAGGGTAGCAAGAGGAACCCGTTGCCACGGCGAATAAGATTAATAAATCCAAGAGGCGGGTAGCGCGCGCGCGCTTGGTAACAATAACGAAACACCTTTTATGCACGCGTGGATCCCACCTCTTCCTCCTCCACAGCCAGCGGCGCATCTACCGCAACTACCATCCCAGTTGTCTCGCTCCATCCACGAGCGCGAGCTTCTTCGCATTCACCTGCTGCTATTCGAAGATCAGCTGCCCTAACCGCCACCTTGGCAGCACCTTGCCCCTTCGCTATCCTCCTTCACCTCGACCGGTACCCTCGGCATGTTGCGCCGCTTCTTCTCCTCCTTCTTCCACCGCTTCTTCAACCCGTTCTTCAACCCTCTGTCCGCGGCGAATCGTTTCTTTTTCCATTGCCTCCGCCTCTCCACGTCTATCGCCTTCCTCTCTCTGCCTCTGATTCTCCTTCCGCGCTTCTGTTTCTTCTTTACCTGCCCTCTTCTTCTGTTTCTTCTTCCTTCTCCTCCTCCTCCTCCTCCTCTTTTTCTCCGTGACTGTCTCGTCGAATCGACCGCATGCTCCCGCACACACGGCACGGATTTTTTCGAAAAAAAACACAGCTGCACTGCTCTTTTATGGGGGTCCGTTGGCTACGCACGCCGAGCGCGAACACCGTGCAGCTTGCGCGCTTGTGACACGCGTGTTTCGTTTTTTTTTTCCACGAGCTAAGCTGCTGCCATTCGGCTTGACCTTGCCTGTAATTAGCCGATGCAAAAAGTGCGGCTAGCAGTCGTTTGTGCTTCTTGATTAAATTGATGCCGTTAATGATGGGATTGAGTATACGTAAATAATACGATAATTTAATATTGACATATCAGAATAATTTCGTAAATAAACAATTCTTTTGAGTAAAATCTGAATGAAATTTTGAACCCTTCACAAGTCTAAAAGTATTTTCAAGTACATAAAATATCCGAAATTTTAAGAATACAGTATTTACTCAAGAAATCAATTTTTTTGAAAATAATTTTTCCACGTTGTATATTATTTATAATTTATCTTATGATATAATATTATTTTTATTTATTTATCTATTTTTTAAATGAAAAATTAAAAAAAACATAAAGTATGTTATCATCCATAGCTTACTTCAGAGTGTTAAAAATAAATTCTTATACAATCGAATCTCGATAAGTCGAACTTCAAGGAAAGAGCTAGAAATTTCTGAATCATAAAGATTTATAAAAATTTTCAAATGAAAAAGTTTATTTTAACAAACTTTTCATATAAATTAAAATTTTTTTCTTATTATAAAATTATTATATAAAATTAAGAAACATAATTTTTAATTTCTAATATCTTCGATACATAACCTTAAACTTCGAGTTGTAAAAGTTGCTGCGATAAAAGTTCAATTATAGAATATGTAAACTTTGATTTGTAGAAGTCTGACTATTTTAAGTTTAGGTTTCAGATATAAAATAATGCATTGATATTTAATAAATAATTTGAATTAAAATAACTTTTTTCGATTTAAAAAGATTGTAGCAGAGAGTGTAAAGAGATTGAATAAAATTATAATCTCATAGAAAATTTCAAGATTCGATTGTATCTTACTAATAATATTTCAGTCCTACAAAATGAATCTTTTCCATCAATCGATATTTATTTAAATACTCACATATCAAACTTGATCCCACCATTAATTGCACACAATTGCAGATATGTTTCGAAACATGGCGTTAATCCTCAAGATTCAAGTCAATAGATTAATTGATGGATGGTTCTTCTCATTGTTCAACAATGCTAATCCTTTGAAAAATTTGAATCGTGCATGGATCCACGAATGATTTTCACTCGATAAGTGACGAGAAAGGTAAAGGAAATATGCTTGATCTTTTTTTTTCAACGGTTGATGGTTGCGCAACACGGCGGACAACGGGTTATAAAGTTGTATACCCTTTAGGCACCTCAGTGTGTAACATTGTGAAAAAAACGAATGGCACCTGTGAGGTTCTTTGTCAGAATTTCTTCATCGGCAGGCAGCAGGTGAACTTGTGTCGGACAATGAGCCGCGTTGCTCGATTCGCGTGCAACCAACATTTTTCACAAGTGCGTTGCATTCACACACATGCGTGCGCATGATCGAGTTCGATGGTGAGACGAATTCGTATTTGACTCGTGGCGAAAGAAAAGCTTCGGCAATTTGGCGTGCGCAAGCGCACGCGACTGCTACCGATTATATCCGAAACCGTGTCGCCTTTTTGTTGGTTGATGACCATTTGCGTCGGCGGCGAAACCGGAATAAAAGCGATTCCATCTGAGTTCTCTGTACAGAAATCGACAGTCGTTAGTCAAATCGATTGATCTCAAATGTTTCTTTATGTCTTCATTAATCATACAGACCAATGAGAAACTGTTCTATTGGTAAGTATATCTGACGAATCAGAGTCATTTTTTGTATTATAGGTTAGAATGATAAATCTATATAGATATAATTATAAATATGAATTTAGAAGCGAAATAAATGCAAATAATACGATTTAAAATAGATAATATTTGAATTTGTAACTTCATTATTTAATACTTAATTGCTATTGTTGAATCTTTAGAATATTTACAATTCTATAATTTTGTTATAAACTTTTGTTAAGATATACTAATATTTTTTCGACTCATTGCAAACATTTAACTAAACCATAATAAGTACTAAAAACAGAAGAGGCTTGTTATCGTAGAAACCAGAGGGGTCGAGTGTAAGGAGTTCCCAAAGGAATTGGCTGCGACGA
This sequence comes from Apis mellifera, assembly GCF_003254395.2. Taxonomy (NCBI): domain Eukaryota; kingdom Metazoa; phylum Arthropoda; class Insecta; order Hymenoptera; family Apidae; genus Apis; species Apis mellifera. The sequence continues at coordinate 2,822,291 of NC_037640.1, read as the reverse complement.
AAGTCGACAACTCGTGGGAAAGTTAAGGGGCGCCAACCGTTTTTGAAGCAGAGAATACATAGCAGCGAGACCAAGAGACGCTGGGGGTGGACATGTAATTGATACGCTCCGCAGGATCGTGTTTGAATTTCATTAAGGCCCTAATGCCACCTCTGGATCTATTCCGCTTCACTGGTTCATCCACTCGAACGATCAGGAATCCACTGACCAGACACTTTGTCACTCTTTCTTTCTCTTCTGGCGACAGTCTCACGATTCAAAAGTGCATCGGTTCTTGAGCTTCTTCTGAAGGATTAGCTTCCGTGAACGCGCAAAATTTGCATGGGAAAGTTCAAGAGATAACTCAGGAGTTTTTGCAACGTTCAGAGATTGAGTTACATTTTTGTGAAATTTGTAACAAAATTTTGAATATTATTCTTTGAATAAGGTATTAGATTAATTTCAATAATTAATTAATTAATAAACGAATTATTTATTATATATTAAGTAAAAAAATATTAAGATGAATACATAAAATATAAATAAAATATGATATAAATATAAATTACATATGGAAGAAATGAATTTAATATTTTTTTTAAATTTTAGCAAGAAATCTATTCAATGTGGGATACACTATTTAATGAATTATGTCAAGAATTATTTTCATAATTTAAATATCTATATATATATACATATATTTCTGAAAATGATGTACAGAAACTAGGAAAGAAATAATCTGGAAGATTAAATTAAAGATTAAATAAAAAATAAAAATTCTAAAGATGAAATAATGAAATAGAAAATATTTGTCAGGACAATTGTTAAATATGCTGACATTTAAATTATCTGTCTAAATACATATTTACTAATATGATTCATGATAAATTGACATCCAAAATCATGAAAAAGAAAATAAAAAAAAATAATTTACCTCAATAAACTATCTATCGAATCGAACAGATATCACGATCGATTCTCCTCGAAAACAGCGGCTCGTTCCCCAGAGATCTAAGCGACCGACGTAACCGTCACGATCGAACCCTCCGGTTTTCGATTTGTGAACGAGAAACGAGGATAGGGAAAGAGAGAAAGGAAGAGAGAAGGAAGTCTGTCGAAAAAGGATCGCTGTGCTCCTCGCGGAAAAAAAGACAAGTCCACCACTGTGGGAGATCGCGTACGCAGGGTGCAGTCCAGTCGAGAAGTCGTGAGAGTAAACCTGACGGGCGAGAGAAGGACGAACAGAATCACCTGCGGTGCACCTGCTGTGCAGGGGGCTCCTTCAGTCCCGTATTAAAAGTGTATCAGACCTTCTCCTCCTCCTCCTCCTCCTCTTCATCTCCTCTTTTTCCTTCTTCTTCTTCTTCTTCTTCTTCTACTTCTACTTCTTTTCCTTCTCCTCCTCTGCTTCATCCTCATTCATCTCTTCTTCTATCTCTGTCTCATTTCTTAATCCTCTTCATTTTCTTTTTTTCTTCTCATTCTTCGATTCTCTTCTCTTCTTTTTTTCATTCTTTGATTCTTTTCTCTTATCTCTTATGATATCTTTTGCTTTTTCCACTTTTACTCTTCTTTTCTCCTTTTTCTATTCTATTCGCTTCATCCTTTAATTTCTTCACTATCTTTTATTCTTATTCTCTCTTTATTTCTTTTTCTTCTCATTCTTCTCTTCTTCAATTTCCTTCATTCTCATTCTCATTCTTCTTCTTTTTATCCACGTCATTTTTCTTGATCTTTTTTTCTTTGTTTATCATGATCCTCCATTTAATTTCATTTCAATTTCTTAATTTTCCCATTCCAAAATATGGAATTCTATTTTTATGATAATTGTTTCAGTTCGATTTTGCTGATCTAAGAATGGGCATGAATGGAAACTACTGGTTGTTACAATTGTCTTAGTTGCTTCTCCATTCATCAACCTGGTAACTTGATTTCCATGCATTTTTTTAATTAATCAATTTAAAAGGGACAAGCTGATTGAATGTACCGACCAAAACGAAGTCAAGGGTAATTACATAATAATTACATAATTGAACGATCGCTATTCATGATCACAGGTATGTACAAAGTAGTCTTCTGATACAATCTCGTTCTCTCTTTCCTCTTTTCACCCATTTTCATTCTTGAAGACGCTTACGTTTCGCAATGGTGGTCGTTGTTTTATAACTGTGCCTATCTAAGAAATCTCTGCATTGAGGGAGCATTATCCGTTCTCTTCATTTCTCAATGTCGCGCGCCAACTTTACGTCAATTCGATACGTAATTTTGTTGATGTTTTTCATTTCTGTGACAAATAAACATCATGAGATACTTTGGAGATAAACTTGTTGAAAACGATTGTGGTAGAATTATTTGTGAGAATAAAAGATTCGTATCTTATTTCTGTATAATATAATAAACCATTATTATTATATTATTGGACTGAATATTTTTAGATTATATCATATGAGTCATTTAAATCCTCGATCCTGAATATTTTCAAAATTATTTAATCCTTTATGAAGTTGGCACAATATTATATTTTTCTAGAATTTTTTTTCTGATTTTTCTTTAATGTAATATTAATAATAATTTCATGCATTAAACTCTACTTTGAATATATTCATGAATTTTAATATTTCTATTATTATATTTATCACTTATATTTTAAATTCATTATATACTAATGAATTTTATTCTATCTAATTAAATTGAATAAGGGACTCTAGATTAATTAAAGAAAAAAAATTGAAATTAAAATAAGAACTGAAAGACAGGTTGCTTTCCTTTTCTTACAATTACTAATTCGTAGAAAGGTGCGGGCGCCTTCTTGGAGACAGAGGTGAGAGAGAAGGTGGTGGTGAAGAAGGTCAAAGCGATTTTCCCTCTAACGGACGAGCTAGAGAGGAGTCGTGGCGGTGAGAGAGCCGCGGTCGCATTTGTTTCACGGCAGCCAGCAGGAGCAACAACGGCCAACAGGTGTATAGCAGGTGCACACCCCGAGCGGCATCGAGAGTGCCGTGGAGAGCTAAAAAGTTTCACGTCCACCTGAAGGTCCCACACGAGAAACCGGCCGACTTTCAACCGTCGTTTTCTTCAGCGCCACCACCCCTCGACTCCCACCCCACGCAGCCCACACTCGCCATGTATATACGTTTGTCGAATAAGCAAACGGACGAACTAACTCGTTGTTACCTTCTTGCGACAGCTACACGGTTGAGAAAGAAACGGTAAAACCCAATGTTTCAAACCGAATTCTTGAGGCCTTAAGGTCGTTGTCCTAATCATCCTAATTAGCCACGTGAACACACCTGTGTTTATTTAAAAGCATAACAAAAGAATTATAATTAATTTCAATAATTTGGCTATATATAAGTGTGAATAAGATATCATATATGGATGTTTTGATAAAAAAAAATCAATTACATTTTGATTATTACAATAATTGATTACAGAAAGAAGATTTAATAATCCTTTTCAAAAAGGAGGTGGAAGCTAAGTTTTAATTTCAAACTACATACTTAATATATTTATTTATTTATATTAATAAATATATTTTTCTAAAAAAAAATTTCTTTTAGATGAATAAGAAAATCTCCTCATAAAAAGAAGAATTAAATGAAAAATGTGATCTATGGACGAAGAAAAAAAATTTTTTGGATGAATAACAAAGAAAAAAAACTTTAAGAGAGACAAAGGAAAACAATGAAGGAGTAAAGAATATAATAAGCGAGGAAAATGAGATTCAAAGGTAAAGATAAAGGGAAGAAAATCTCGATGAAAACCGGAAGAGTGGAGAAGAATAGAAGAGGGATGGAAGAAGACACGTGGAAGAAGGTGCCAGTCGGAGAGAAGCACCTGCGTCTCATTATCGATCATCTATCGAACGAGGCCTCCAGTCGGGGGCTATCCTCGAAATCACTATGCGCCGCTATGTTTCCAACCGTTGAAAATCCACCCTGTGTCGTGGCTGATGTCAGGTGCTTCTTCCTGGACGGCAAGTGCAGGCGGCGCGAGGTGCTTTTTCGATTTAATGACACGTTGTCCCACACAAGCGTGGCAACGTACACGCGCCCTATGCTTATACCTTTCTTCTCTTTGCTCCTCTTCCCGGATTTCCGTTTCCATTCCGTTTCGTTCGCCGTTACCAACCATCGTTTGAATCAATCGAGAAAGAAACTTCTGGCGAACGCGATGGCGCGCGAATAACAAACAATTAATAAAGTTAGTAAAGAATTATTTTTGTTTGAACATCAAATTAATATATATCTACATGTAGATATATATTTCTACTTAATTATGACTCGTTTTTATCTTTGTGTTAAAAATTCTTGACATATTAAATTTACATTATTTAGATCATTAAATTATAAATTTAATAATGAAAATTTTTACAAGCGAATAATTAATTAATACTTTTTCTTAATTTATACTTCGTACATTTCAAAGTAAAATAAATGAAAATAAGTAAAAAATTTTTCTCTCCAATTAAAAAAGTAAAAAACTTTCCGTATTATGCAAGTGAAAGTTAATTAACAAATTTCTACTTGCAACATGTAGAACTGAAATAAATTAATAATCATAAGTAGATATAATGATATACATTTTAAAATATATTTAATTGCAATTGCATATATTTAAATTTATTTAATAATTCATGGATATAAAAATTATATTAATTATGATTAAAAATTAATGTTTCATCATCAAATACATAATATCTACTTGACATTATATTAGATATATTACTTACCTCTATATTAAATAATTATTAAATATCATTTATATATAATAATTTTTAACTCTTACTTACTCATCATTTAGATGTATATTATACTTCATATCATTTCTTAATATTTCCATATAGTAATCAATAAATTTGATACCATGAAATATAGAATATGTATCATTGTATTTGTAATCTATCCTTCTTCTTCCGTATTTATTCTATTCATAGCCAAAAATCATTAAACAAATAACATTAAGTAAACAATCCTTTCCAATCTACTCAAAACAAGTATCATTGTAACTTCCATTCGTAGCATTTAAAGATCTTGGATAATCCAGAGAAAAGAAAGAATGATAAAAATAAAATCGAATTATCTTTATTACTTACAATTTGTCAGGATACAATTTGAAACGTATTCCGCCAATCGAATTTATGGAAAAGAGAAGATACGAGATGGTGATACTTACCATCGACATCCTTTTATGGACAAAAGAACGGTAATTAATCGGGAAGAGGCGGAACGATAACGGCCGCGACGATAAAGTTGTCCCGCTCGCGTCAGTAAATATACGCTCGTGCACTTTTACTTATCAAAGTTCAATTGAGTTAACGATCGCACCTGTACGTTCCTTTCTCCTTGCTAGAGCGCGCGGTTTGGACGGATGGCAGCTGGATCTGGCATGCACGGGGTGTCGTGCACACGGTATACGCATACGTGTACGTACAGGTGGGACGAAACCGTCATCCTTCTCCTCGAGCGGTTCGCTCGATCTTCCCATCCTTATCATAAATTTTCTCTCGTTTCCTGCCCGAATTCGAGGCATCGACCGCTCTTTGGATCGTTCTCCGTTGGCTAGAACTTGAAACGCTCGAGATACTTTGAAATTGAAGAAGCTATGAGATTTTGGAACTTTTTAGTTCTAACCAGAATAGCTCAAGATACTTTTTTTTCGCATTTGTATTTATCTGTTACTTTCAAGCAAATCTACAAGTGAATATGATTTTGTTATATCTAATTGTACGATTCTTCCATTTGTTTTCCTTATCAATCTTTCTCATTTCCTTTTTGAATAGAAGTTGAGTATATACTTGAGCGTGAAAAGATACAGCAGTGATGCAGGCAACAACAAGGATAACCAATGAAGGAGGAAGTATCGTGTAAAATATGGAAGATCGCGACCAAATGAGAACTGATCCTTAGCGCCTCGGGCGAAATCAAGCAAGAAAGAAATAAATTGAGGCAAAGCAAAATCGAAGAAAATTGCCACGGTCGAGATCGAAGCGGCTTCTCTCAGTAGGAATGGAGAAGTGTAGGCAAAAGTGGTCGTGGTGCTCGTTAAACGTCGAAACAAGTACCACTTATCGATTCTGAAGTTCCTGTCTGAAGTTTCTTCTTAGGGAAATTATGTGGCAGCTGAGCTAAGAAGAATGGAAGTGCTCGAGATATCTTCTGGCGAGATTTTTCTATATTCTTGATTTGATTCAGTCAGTGTTTTCCAATCTTTTTTTTTTACAATTATATACAAAAAACTTGTATTATAATTTTTAATATATCGATGATGTATTTGTTTTGATATTAGTAATATTGACATTGTAATGAAGATATGGTTTTCCCTTCTCTATAATTATTTATTTATTAATAGTTTTTGCTTCCGGCGAATGATTCATGAACAGAAGCCTTCCAAAATTTTACCAACGTGTGAGTTTCTATTAAAAGATAATCGACGGATAATTAGAGAGTAATAATGTCCTATGTGTGTTCGTGCATCGTTGTATCAAAAAAGAAGCAGTGATTGGTGGTTGGCCCGATGAGCAGCATCACGGCCCTTTAAACTGTCCCGTGTCACACGCTGCTGCTTTGGCTCAACGCTTTTTTACCATCTGCCCCTTGTCGGGCATATGTTGCGGGATAACATCGAAAATGATCCCGAAACAGGTAGAGAGGCGAGCCTCTAGATTTCGACACTCGCTACCCGTCTGTCGGCGATCACCTGTTGATTTCCTTTAAATCAAAATAATATCACACGTTTCCACGCTTCTCGATGTGTAGCCAGTGCATTGACTTTTCCTTGAGAGGAAATCATGAATAACATAGCTATGGGAAAACTTGATGCTTTCGATTCCTGAAGCGTGGATATCCATCAAGTTAGGAGTTATCCGGTATATCTGGAAACAAAGATGGATAAAATTTAATTCTAATTAAAAATTAGAAATAAATTTTTATTTGCCAGAATGAGATTTGAAGAGAATAAGAATTCAATTGAGAAAGATATGTTATATTACATTATAAATGATGGAAATTTGGTAAACATTTTTTCAAATCTTATTCTTGTGTATTCTAAGTTATATTGGCTTTTTTTATATTTATTTTTATTTGAATATTAAAAAGTTGAATGTTGCTTTACGAATTTTTCACATTCAGTGTTTTTAAATAATCGAGTTCATATTATTCTGCTAATGAATCTTTTGATATTGTAACATGAATCAACTAATTACATAGATATATCCGGATAAATATTGATATGATATAGGAAAATATAATCGAGAAGTAAACATACAATACAAATGTTAGATATATACAAAATTGACTAATGAATATATTCTTGTAAAAACATTTATAGATTATAGATAAGATTTATATCAATAAAAATAATTATTCTTGTATTAATAATTCATATAATGATTATGAACTTTTATTCTCATAAATAATAATTTGAATAATGTTTGTGAAACAATTTCCTTTGAATCAAAAAATTAAATTTCAAATTAAATCTCGTACACTCTAGTCCCATTGAAATAATTGATATTTAATCAAAACCTAATTCAAATCTAATTTAAACACAGTACAAATCTATCCCAAAGTTATCTAATTCAAATTTATAACAAAGTTAATAAACTTAAGTTCGAATTTCGTTCAAACATTTTCAAATATGCAGAATAGAAAATATTATTGATATTTTTTAAAAACTAAAATCGAACAGCTACAATATTTATATAAAAAAAAAATCATTATTTAGAATAATGATTTTGACAAAATATTTTAAAGACAAAAATCTAGAAGTTATCCCTATATTAAATAATTATCAAAACTTGTAACTTCCCTTTAGAAATTTTTGCTTAGGGTGCGTCAGAACTGAGCCGTGATTCCAACCCTTCCGTTTCCGGCTCATGGACAAATTTCGCGATTGCGATCACGATAAACAGCGTCGATTAAGTGGCTGAATAGCGGTGCAACCCCCCATTGAGGGAGAGGGGCTGCATGAAAGCTTGGCGCTTGATTTATGAACGAAAATCTCGAGTAAATACCCGTTTCCGCGCTCCGCCGGGCGTGAAATGACTTTGGGCGAGTTCTGCCGCGAGTGGGTCGTCGCGACAACGAGCCGGCCGTGCGTGCAGTTCCGGCACCGAGAAACCGGAAGTAGTTGGCTTGTACACCGTGCGCTTGTATTTACTCCACTTTGATGCGTGATGACGTGACCTTGTTCTAATTTTGATAGAAAAAATAACTATTTTATTTTTCCATTTTCCATTGTCGCTTATCTCTTTGTTTGATGAAAATCTATGAATGAAAATTGAAATGAAAATTTTAATAAGTACATTTATTGAAAGAATCATAAGATGATAAATAGAATTTTTTTTATAAATACCTTATTTGTGAGATGCTTACCACTTGCATACTTACTTCTTATAAAAAAGGTAAAATAATGAATTATTATGATCCAAAGTTTTACTTATTCATATCTTAAAAATATCAATATTTTTCCAATTTACGATACCTGAAAAAAATTTAAAAATCAGTTTCAAATTGAATTAAGAATAATTATATTATTAGTTTGAACTTACCTTAAAATTATGATCAAACTTAAATCAGAGTAACAGGTTGCCTTCATTGCTTTTCTTTTTGAACAATAATCTTTATAATAAATTGAATAAGAATATATTATGTGTATATATATGTAATTTGTGGTAAATAAGGTGATTGTTTTTTGATCTAGATGATTAAAAGAAATTTTATCAAGAAATAAAACAAAATAAATAAATAATAATTTTATTAATATCACAACAATCACCTTAAAGTCATAAGTGGAGAATTATTATCAGAATAACTTTAATCTTTTGATTGATAATCTATTTAGACAGAACATTCTTTTTCCAAATTTTCAGCTCAATTTTCATAGCATTTTAGTCAAAACTATTGTAAACTTTGCCGTCTATATTAACGATCACATTGGAATTCGACGTTGAAACTTGGCAAAGATAGCTGCGAGCCATTTAGCGAGGTCGAAGGTTGTCTTATAAATTGAGTTTTTATTGAAGCTCGTGTTAGCGTAAACGAAATGTCTTTTATTCCCGCGATAGGTTCTCCCCTTTACTTGCCGCCTTATTGTCATATTTTTATCGTTGAAACTAGTCAGAAGCAGATTCGATATCGATACAAACAAGAAGGATCATCACTTGATTCCTTTCATTATATAAAATCTTTCAGAAATTCGTATGTTTATGTATGATTTCTAAATTTTTATTTTTTTAAAAGGATTCAATCACTTCATGTTTTTAATATTATTAACATATTTAAAAAATTCATATAATATAAAATTTAAAAATTTTATCATTACAGCACTACACATTTGGATATGCACATGGATAACTAACTTCTTTTCTAGTTAATCAATTAATTTTTTAAAAATTAAGAAATATGAAATAATTATTATAAATTACACTTACTTTTTAAAATAAAATTTATTTTCCTTATTTATCTTCACAAATTATTGCAATAACTTTTCCTCAAAATAAAGATTTCAGTATATTAATGGCATAAAAAATGTCAAAAATTAAATTTTTATATTATGAAAAAATAGATAGATAAAATAATAATTTATTATTGGAATTATTGTAGTATTATTACTGTAGTATTATTTTTAAAATACAAAAAATTGTATTATGTTGTTTAATATTTTTTTCATTTTTAAACAATCTATCCTGAAATAACAAATATGAAAAAATGATTAATAATTAAACATTTCATCATTATACATCAAGAATATTAATACAAAAAAAAATATATAAAAATACCATCAAATCATTCAAAAGTAGTTAAATGGGCCATTTATCCTTGATGAAAGAATAAAATGCATTAACACATCAATTTCAAAAGATATATATATTTACATTCTTTCCAAACACATTACTTTATCACAATATATTCGCACCCCATCATCTTTTATTAACTCAAGATTCTAAATCATTTTTTCTTCTATTTATCATCAAGAAAAATTCATTTTCAATCAAGATTTCACTGCCAAAAATAAATTCATCGATGACCTTAGTTAAATTGATTCACTGTCCGCATGGGCATACTTCTTATTTTTTCTTTGATCATCGAATCGAAAAAGATAACCCAATTAATAACGATAACATAATTTATTTGGATTTTTTCTTCACCAAAATATTATAATGTTAAAACAAAATGATGGTTCTTGTTTTTTTTTTTTTTGTAAATTTCTATTTATAAATATATATTCTATATATTCTTATATATATTCTATTTATAACGAGAGACAAAAGAATTCTTTTCTTTTTGAGGTTAACTTTATCAATGAATAAAAATATGTTAAATTTGATTCATCTCCTTTGAATGATTTGTACCACGATGAAATTTTCATCCTCATGATCATTCACCCGGTATCGAGCCGTTATTTATAAGACAAATTTATCAGGAACTTTCATTTATCAGAACAGACAGTCAGGTCAGGCTGTCGACAAGAGACATAAGCGAGACACGCACACACGGCCCTGCGTGCAGCTGTGCGCGAAATTGATGCCATGTCGTTCATTTACAATTTCTACGTAAGATGTGCTAGTTACAGACATAATAATGATTAAAAATTTTACTTACAGAAAAGTTGATAATACAATAAACTATCGACAATATCGTGATTCTAATATTATCATTATTGAATAAATAAACGAACATGCAATATTTCGAAAATGCAAAATTTTTCTTCTGTATCGTGTATATATAAATGTAAGTTATCGTTTTAAATTTGAATTAATTTCACGATTAATCTTTTTAATAATATAATATATTTATACATTCTATTATATATATGTTTAATTTGGATTGAGTTTAAATAACGATAAAACGATAGGTTATATTCATGTATAGACAATTTTTCTGAAAAGAATTGTAAAGATATTAAAAAAATAATATACGATTTATGGATATTTATTAAAGATTGCAAACTTTGTTGTTGATATTATATAATGTAGATATTAAAAAAATAATCGGTAAAAAGAACTGTTTTATACGTCTTATAAATTCTTATATATGATGTAACACATGGCGCTCAAATTTAATGTTCTTTATCAGAAATAGAATGAATATCAGGTGTTTAGAATTGATCTCTTGTTTAGTCATATTACGATTTAATGACTAGTCTAATTGACGTCACGGTTTCTGCATATCTAAGCGGTTAGAATGAAAAAGAGACTTTTATCATTATGATGAGAAGAGAGTGATTTTTCTTTCTGCCCTCTCAAAGTTCAAAAGTTCAAGCAAACCGATAAATATGTTCTCTCGTCCGACATCTTCGTTTAACAGATAAGAAATCAGCTTCATTTATTTATATTTAAAAGAACCATGTCTTTTCGATATTTTTTTGAATTATTATCCTTCCTTTTACATATTCTTGAATCTGGTTGAGTTGATTATTCGATTGTAAAACATTGTCGATTAAAAATAGAGCTGAAATTTAAAAATTACGATAGATTAGATAAAATATAGAAAAAATTTATCATATTATAGGATTTATATTCTATGTACATTATTATCGACTATGCAAGAACTCAAGAAATTTGATTCGATGCGCCCTCTAGGATCTGAAGTATTTAATTTAAGAAATATCAATTGATAATTTAAGAAAAAAAAAAAAAATTTACCCAATATTTTATGGAATTTTATTGGAAGTCATATTCTGAAATGATATTTTTTTCTTGTATCTTTTTTTGTCAGCTTTCGATTACTATTTTTATTATACGGAATAATTTAATTAATATAAATTGCATAATTTAATTAATTTATTATTACAATATAATAATAATAGCTATGTTATATTGAAAATATACTTATTAAAAATATTCTTATAAAAAAAACATTTATATTTGTCGTAAGATTATCATACTTCTATTAAAATATCTATCTATTAGAATATTGGAAGTGTATAAATTTTTAGATAAGACAAGAGAGAGAAGACAAGATAAAGATATAGGCAAGTAAATTAAACAAGGAGAACATAGTGAGAGAAAGACAGAGATAGGATAAAAATATGAAAATCAGCGCCATCTCTAGAGTGCCGCAAATGAAACTAAGGTAAACAAAGAGAGCAAATAATAAGAAAAGGATAGAGATAAAGAATTAATTACTAACGCCATCTATTGGTCTAAAAAGTAATTGAAATTTTAATAAAAATTTGTAAGTTTCTTATTATATTCAAAAGATGGCGTTGATTGTCAATTCTTAATCTACTTTATCCTTCGTAAATTTATCCTTTGTAACTTTCATTTCACTAGAACTCAATAGATGGCATTACTAATCAAATAAATAAAGAGAGCAAATAATAGAAAAAGGACAGAGATAGATAGGAATTGATTAGTAGTGCCATCTATTGCCATTCTAAAGAAATGAAAGTTACAAAGGATAAAGTAGATTAAGAATTGACAATCAACGCCATCTTGTGAATATAAAAGAAAACTTACAAATTTTTATTAAAATTTCAATTACTTTTTAGACCAATAGATGGCGTTAGTATTTAATTCTTTATCTCCATCCTTTTCTTATTATTTGCTCTCTTTGTTCATTTGATTAGTAGTGCCATCTATTGAGTTCTAGAGAAATGAAAGTTACAAAGGATAAATTTACGAAGGATAAAGTAGATTAAGAATTGACAATCAACGCCATCTTTTGAATATAATAGGAAACTTACAAATTTTTATTAAAATTTCAATTACTTTTTAGACCAATAGATGGCGTTAGTATTTAATTCTTTATCTCCATCCTTTTCTTATTATTTGCTCTCTTTGTTTACCTTAGTTTCTTTTGCGGCACTCTAGAGATGGCGCTGATTTTCATATTTTTATCCTATCTCTGTCTTTCTCTCACTATGTTCTCTTTGTCTATATTTGTTTTTAAAGTATAATCATAGATGAGATACGAAATATCAATGGAATAATTTTTATCATTTTTCAAAACTACTACAATATGTCTTAATTTTCAATGTGAAAAATATATATTATTATATTTTTAACTTTTTAATCTATCTTTATGATAATATTAATAATATAAATGATAATAGATATTTTTTTAATTTTTAAAAATATTTTATTAAAGTGATTCGTATGAAAGAATATCAGATGTATATGAAATTATAGAAATATTATTACCATTATAGAAATATTAAGAAGTCTTTTTTCTATTACTTGGAATTCTTTCTCAGAATGTCATTCAAAGATTTCTTCTATGTAGAAAAAACTTCTATGTATTCCAAAGATCTAGAATAAAAAATGCATTGAATATTAAATCTAGTTTTTTCATTTGTAATCTTATTTACTAAGTAAGTAAATTTCTAAATTACCGATTATAAATTTTTAAGTATATAACGCCATCTTAGAGGAAAATTGTAAACTCTATAACTAGTAAAATATATATTCAATTTCTAACATATCGATTGCTTCATGTTATCATTGTAGACATTATCTGAATATATATTCAATTCTTGTAGCAGACGAAAAACATAACCTTTTAAGAGATATTCAATTGTTATTAAAAATCCGAATGAATTAGAATAAACACTATTTGCCGTTGTATTCATAATGGCGAATGACAGGGAGGTACTAAGAGAAATTTGGGATGGTAAAATTCCTGTTTGTTTTACGCTTGATTCTGAGGAAATTTGTGAATTACAAGGACCTGACCCATTTTATCTTATGGTGCCTAGGTTAAGTTATTTTCCACTCTGCACAGATAAGGTAAATAATACAAATAAAAGATTATCAGTAACAAATACATTAATAATTTTTAATTATTATTTTTATATGTTTTTTCAATTAGATACGAAAGCATTTTATAAGACATATACAAAGTGACAGTAAGCAAGAACATGAAATGTGGTTAGAATTTAATGGTATTCCTTTAAAATGGCATTATCCAATTGGTGTTCTTTTGGATATTTATTCCAATGATGTTGAATTACCTTGGAATATTGTTGTCCACTTTGATAGGTTTCCAGAAAATGTGCTAATGCATTGTCAAAACAAGTAAATATACAGAAACTTAATTTAATATTTGTTTACAATAAAATATTTAATTTGATTAAATTTAAATTTTAGAGAAGTAGTGGAAGCATATTTTCTTTCATGTATCAAAGAAGCAGATGTACTAAAGCACAGAGGGCAAGTTGTATCTAGTATGCAAAAGAAAGATCACAATCAATTATGGTCTGGTTTATTGAATGATAAGTTTGATCAATTTTGGTCTGTGAATCGAAAACTTATGGAAGCTAGTAACATAGAGGAAGGTTTTAAATACATACCATTTCGATGTTATACAAGTGAGGATAAATATGTACAAAAACTTGTAAAACCTGTCAATGAAGAAGGTCAAAGAAAAACATTAAGGCATTTATTGAATGAAGTATTTCCAGATAATGAAAATAGTAAGTAAATATTTTTTTGTATTTATTTTTATATATTTTATATATTTAAGTATTGTGTTATTTATTTATGTTTTTTATTTAGTTACAGTGTTTACTCATGGTATTACCCCACCTTTGGAAACACCTCTTCAATGGATGTCAGAACATTTAAGTTATCCTGATAATTTTTTACATTTAGTTGTGACATCATAACCCAAATTGAAATAGCCAGTTGATTAATTGTCAATGAAAATTCTATAAATTGTGAATTCAGTACTATTTTTTCTTGTCAGTAAATAACTGGCTTTATTATTAAGATCCCTTTATCATGGATCTTTTTAATTTTTATGTGCTTTGTCCCATATTTATTTTATACAAAGTCATAAATGACACTCTAATTTTTCCTGAAAAAAATAATGATTAAACGCTATTACTGTTGCTTATATTCTTGTAATCCACGAACGTATGCAAATTTTATTATGATTGCAACGTCGGACTTTATTAAAATTGGATCGATATCGGACCATATTTATTATAGATCAATCGAATTGTAATTCAACTAACACTAATATATCAGGAAAAAATATATTGTATAAATATAATTATATAAATATTTAAAAATTATTTAGGTATAAACATTATATACATAAACATATTACATTCGACATCATAAAATCAATGTGAATATTTTAATGGTAACGAAAATTAATTAATATTATATTTCGAAAGACAAGATGAAGGAGAATAAAATATTAAAAATGCCAAAAATAAACGAACAATCGACGATTTAATTTAAAATTAAAAACCATAATTGAGGCATAAACTAATTTATTGCACAACTATCTCGAGGCTTTCGATATATCCTCAGTATTTGGGAAGATATGTTTTCATCGTTGCGAGTTGTCAAAGAGCCAGTTGGTCTCCGCACAATAACGGGATGATTTCCGTAATTACTGTACTCCATCGTTCTGCGACTCGTTCCAAAAGTTAAATAATTCACTTCTCTCTTACTTTGTTCCTGTAATACAAAGATTTCAAATGAATCACAAAAATTAATTAATTAAAACTTCGAGAAATGTACGTAATTATATGCAAGATATTGTTAAAACATAATTTGTACATTAAAATGTCTCTGAATTTAGAAAGAAGATTATTAAAAATTGTTGTTTCTGTATTTAATTAAAATTTAAATATAATATTTTTTATCAATAAATTTGTGTATCGTAAATAAATAATTACTTTAAATATGATTAGGGATATGTCTTGATATCTCTTATGAATCTCTTCCTTAGACAATACGATCTTTACTTCCGGCGATTCATATCGCTCCGTCATTTACAATTATTCTTTCGTTTGCTATACCTGTAACATATATCAATTTATGAATTAGAATGTCATCCATTTGATTGTAATCTCTAATTTAACTATCATCGATCGGAATAAAGATTCCTATATTCAACATACCAACAAAACTAATTAATTAAAGAAGATTCTGTATCAATGTGTACCAAAAAAAAAAAAAAAAAAAAAAAATAAAATGAAATGAAAAACGAAGCAAAAAAGATAGGCTTGGAGAAGAACAGGAAAACAAGAACGAGCAAGAGAAATGTCGAAGAGAATGCACACATTTGTCTAGGGTAAAAATAAACTCTGGTTGGACTTTCACAACGCAGTAAATACTGTCTTACCTCTTTCAAAATTAATATTTTTTATTTTGTTCGTTCGTTCTTTTTTTATTTTTTTATTTTATTATTTAATCTTAAGATTTTTATTATTTCTTCAAAGAAAATTTTCTTTTTTTTTTTCTGTTTTGTCTTTAGTATTAAATTTTTTTTTTAATCGTTTAAATTATTTTTTTTTTTTTCTTTTCAATGATTACAGACGACTTTACCATTTGGCTTTAATTATTTTCGAAAAGATATAATAAATATGACGATAAATTAATCACGATATTTTTTTTCAGCTAGATAACGAAAGATCGTTGATAAAAAAAAAAGACCTGGATCGTGTTTTCGAAGATTATTTGCAATTTATAAGCACTGTCCGATGATATCGGCGGACGGACAAGAAGTACACCGTAAGAATAATCAACGAAACTTGAGACTTTGTCGCCACGTTGATCTTTAACTCGCAAACAGAAGACACGTTATTCGCCTATTGGAATAGAGCCAGAAACTTTTTGGTATCCCTTTCGAATTTCCGGTTGAGAACGCCAGACGCGTGGTATCCTGTCATGAATATTTTATCATTGTAAACAATGATTTATGCCGTCTTTTAAATTAGAAAATATTTAAAAAAATATATATATTGCTTTAGGTCTTAAATTAATTTAATCTGTACAAAATTAACATTAATTTATAAAAGGATTTATTTGCAAAATTAAAAATAAATGTATAATTTTGTTGTAAATTTTTGTTTGCATGCCCCACTGTACCCTTCCTAATTGCATTGCACCAGTTGGTGACATTTATTGGCGTTGATTGAAGCGTTGCATCAGTCATACTTTGATTCAAGGTGCTTTGCACGCACGCGGTGGCCTCAATAGAAACGAATAGTATCGTTATTGCGATTTAATATAGAGATCATTCGATAAATGTTTTTTATTTTTTAATACATCAAAAATTATCAATTACAATGAACATAATATGTAAACAAAGTTATCGCAAATTTTATTTTTTTGTTATTTCTTTTTATTATAGTTTTAATTATATTGAATGATTTTAAACTAATTGCGCATTAAGGAAATGCATACAACAAGAATGATAAGATATTTAATAATCTTTCAAAGAAATATCGATAAATTAGTGTAACTATATTTTCACTGTCGATAATATGAATTTCTATATACAGTATGTTAAGATTCGTTTCATAAATACGAAATAATTGGCAACTTTTTCATAATTATTCGGCATATTACAATTTTTAATCGATTATCATTGTTTAAATAGAATTCACTATCGATTCATCGTATAAAATTCATTATGCTTCTGCTGTAATTATTGCATATTCCAATTCAATTAGCTGCAGTGTATAACTGAAATACATATGAATATGTTGCGTCATATGCACGTGTGCAGCTGCTCGCGCAAGTTTTTTCAACCTCTCTTTAAGTTCAAAGAAACATTCAGCAAGAACTGCAATTTATTTTCATTTTTTATATAACGTCTTTCCATGTTTTAACAGTGATTAATAGTAATAATATAATCTTTATCTTATGATCATGTATGTAATTAAGAAATGTATTTATGAAATGAATATTTAGCATTCAAGAAAAAGCTGAAAATGAAACTTTAAAGATTTTTTATGTCATTTATCGACAATTCAAGTGCATAGTTGATGGACTGCAATTGCACGGTGCGTAAGCATACTTGCGTGCTTAGAAAGTTTAACGTGTACGTGTGCGATCGTCAATCCATGAATACTACTAATCAGCCACGATAACGGAAACAATGCATTGGTTGCATCGATTGCAAATCTTATAATTGTATGTGTACATCTGATGTACTTTTAGTGCACGAGTTTCTATGAATTGACTTGTACTTATCTTATATCCTCTTTCAAATGTGATAGAATTAAATTTAAAGCGTCATGAAAATGAGCTCGTTTTAAAGGGCAAATGAAAAACATTCATTGCAGTCGGTATTGCAGAATATCAAGAAATTTTGAATGTGAATCGAGTAACATTTATATCTTGCGTGATATTTCAATTTTAATTTAACGTAACTTGAAATAAAATATATTGCTCTATTATTTCACGAGCTTCTTCTCTGAGTAAGATATTTCATTAGATAAGATTAATATCTTTGTTAAAAAAAAAAAAAAGACAAACAATACCTGAAATGATACCGTTTTGCATTTTTTTTTCTTAAAAGCTTTCTTCATTTATAACAATCATGAATCAATATACGTGAACAATATAAATTATTAAATATTTCTTGAAATATTAAAATTTTATTTCTATTATTATTATAAGAAAAAGAAAAGCGATATAAAAGAAATTTATATAATTGACGGAATATATAAAAATGATAATTATATTTCTTATTTCCTCATTTGTATTTTGTAATTATATTTTCTTTGTCGTTAGATCGTGCAATAAATATTAATGGGATGGAACAAGATTGAGATCAAAGACGGCATCCTTCTTCTGAAGTCAACTTGTAAATCAGTGATTGTCTTTGTTCAACTGTGTCAACTTTTCTTAAATTATCAGTCTCTCGGTTATCTCGAGACGCACAGTCTGCCACGCATGTAAGCGCCTCCGAGAAATGCATATAATCAAATACGTTTTCACAATCGAATAATCTCGTATGATTGCAACTATCTAAAGCAACAGAAAAAAATACATATAATGTAAATATATATTCAATAACAAAAAAAAATAATTATATTATATGTTATATAATTATATATATATATCTTTATTTTACATGAAATATAAATTAGATATTAGAAAATCAAATTAAATAATTTTTTATTTAATTTAATTTTCTCAAAATAAATTAGATGTTTGATATATCATATATAATTAGAATTCATTCATTAAAATTATTTTTTATTTTAATGAATGAATTCTAATTATATAATTATTAAATTTTAAATTATTATCCAATTTAAATAAATTGACATGTAATTATTTCAAATAATATATATAACTTTAACGATCATTTTTTAAATGATTTATTTCAATAATATATCTTGATAAAAACAGCCTTTTTTTTTTTACCAAGAATGTAAAAAAAAAATAGTCGTTCTTAGATATATTAGATATTGTGATACGTCTGGTAAAAAAGCAAATGCTCGATAAAGGAAATAAATATAGCGGAGGCAAGATTAAAAGAAAAAATGCCACGTTAATATGTGTATATGACAGAATGAAAAATAATAAACAGATTTCTTTTAAAATAGTCTCTTATATTTTTCTCTCAAATTCTCATAATCTATGCGTGTGTGTGTATATAATACAATATTTAATACAATAATTTTTGTTTTTTTTTTTTTTTTTTATTTTTCGAACGTACAAAAAAAAAAAACGTTGATGATACCTATTTTCTCCGTACATTAAGATTGTTCCTCGATCATTCTATCCCTTTCTCTCTGAATAATTCAGTCTCTCTCCCTCTCAATCTCTTGGTACTCGATGAATCACAATATGACGGATATGCTTTGTAATTGGGCGAATTTTGTCGACGAAACACATGGATTTCGTGATATATCGAATATCGTTGTTCTTGCTACCGTTCACCGCTCGCCGGAGAATCTCGACCGCACAAAGAGAGGAAAAAAAAAAAAAAAGACATAGATAAGCCTTAGAGGCGAGGTATCAGCGATTCTTCGATTATCACACTTTGAATTGCCTCTCTCTCTCTCTCTCTCTCTCGGCGAGGAAACTCGAATTTGTTTGTTCTTGGTCTCAATCAACCCTCAGAACGAGTTTACGTTCGACTAACACAATTTCTCATTCGAATTAAAATGTTAAAATCAAATTAGAATGATTGAAAATACGCGGGAAAAAAGAAGAAGAAGAAAAAAAAAAGAAATATAGTTCGTTCTCGATCCGATCTGATTTATTCGATAGAAAAACGAGAAAGGGAAAGAAAATTACTGAAATTGCGATCAATAAATAAACGAATAAGTCTCAATACTGATATTATTACACGGTTGGACGAGTCACCGGTGTTTTCTTATGCAGAACGTATCCTTGCCAAGAGCAGCGCTTTTTTTTCTCGCCGCGGAGAGGACGTAAAAATATACGTGGCTCGTTCTAAGGACGCGAGACATTTGGTCCTTGATTCTTCCTCGCATTAATAAAGATATAAGGCACGAGCGGATCTCTAAAGGCACCGGGCGAGTTTTTTAGACGCTTCGTTCCTACAACTTGATCGTATTAAAATATAATTATGTATACATATTTATATGTATATATATATATATATATATATAAACTCACTCTCTCTCTCTATCTATCTATCTATCTATCAACGCTATATATATAAATTTTTTTTTGTACATACGCGAGCATTATGCTTATATATAATTATTTGTATATTTGTATAATGTGTGTATGTATAATGTATGTACGTTCTCTGCCTACACGTGGGTTTAAAACGTGGGGGCTCGCCCACGAAGTTTTTTCTCCCCACCACTTCGAACCAACCGTTCGTTCCCTTCATACCCCCGCCCTTCCTCCTCACCTTCCGTTCACACAGTTTGATGCACTTAAAAAATATTGCTTATACAATGTTTTATGCCTCGTTTAATAGACTCTTATGGGCTGTGCACACGAGAAACACATTCGTATACGCACGTACGAAAACTGTGCGCGCCGATACACACGTAAAAAAAAAAAACATGCACGCATTTATTTCTCGCATTTATCTTCCTTCATCTCTTTCACTCTCTCACTCTCTCTCTCTCTCTCTCTCTCTCGCTCTCCCATCAGTCGGTTCGACGCTACGTTTATTATGTAAAACGTTTGTTATGGCATTATGTAATTCATTATGGCTTAAGATTACGCTATATTTTATTGTACATTGCCACCTTGACCCTATCGGCGAACGCGGACAAGGTTAATATGGTTTCTTCTCCCGGTATTTCCGATTCTAATAAGTCGATTAATCGTTCCTTAGATAAAAATTCGTTGCTTTTCAAAAATTCAGAAGCACAAAAATCCAGGTATAAATTTGATAAAATTTGCTCGGAATTTATTATTTATTATTCCACTCGTACACACACATATATATATATATATATAAGAGACGAACGTCCAGGTAAATATTGTTGGATTAGCGCGTGCCACGATTCATTGCGAGCGCATCCTCGATGGCCGATAATGCTGTCGCAACGCGTGAGATTAGTCGCACTTGGAACGAGCTCGATTGAGCCTGAATATTGAAACATTGACGTAACTACTCTGTCTGCGATGGTAATTTACAAAATTGCCCTTCTTTGCCGCGACGTGCTCAATTGTCGGATCGTAGAACGCTCGTGGAACGGTTATTTTCAGTTTTCCATCCAGAGGGAAACTTTCACGGCGAGGTGTTACGCATCTCGAAAAAAAGATCGTGGCACACGTTGCATCAACTATCTCGTTCCGATCGATTCTACAAGATAACTACGTATAGATTATCAGAGGTAGAAAACATAACAAGGAATTTTCGAATTTTTTTTTTCTTTTTTTTTGACCAATGAATCAGATACATTCTTTGCTGAACGCGTTATCGACTCAAGAATCGAAATACATTGGCCGGGATTCTATCAATCAGAGAACAAATGCTGGAAATGATATGAACGCGTGAATAATTTATAAGAATAATTAAGAACATCTCTCTCTCTTTCTCTCTTTCTCTCTCTCTCTCGTAATTTTTTCTGTGAATAAGTTTATTATTCTAAATTGTATTAACACTCGATATTAAACAACATTGCGTCCCTGTATGAAATTCTAATGTCTTTTATATATATATATATCGTTTAAGGCACGCTGGTTTTTGCAAATCGATTTCGTGTCTTTATTATAAAAATCTCCCTTCACGATCAATCTCGCATTAAATCTCATCGATATATGTACTTATTATTGATCAAAAATTTGAAATCAAATTTTCTTTTCTTTCTTATATCATATATATATACATATAAAATATTTAAATAAAACATTAACTGATAATGAATCAAAAAAAAATTTAATTCCAACCTTATTTATATCATTTATTAAGACGAAGGTAAATTTGCATTACTAATAAGATAAATGTGTTCATTTTTGTTTGCACAAAATTAAAGGTGACTGAACTCTAATTTAAACATTTTATAAATAATCGTATCTTGCAAGATGTATTGTTTGATTCCAAATCTCTGATCGACAATGTATGTAGAGAATATCGTATATGATTCGACAGAGGTTGTCAAAAATCTATCGATCAATATCATAAAAATTTCTAAAATTACATTGTTGCGTTACATCGATATTTAAAAAATCATCTAATTGATTCGTCGCTTTAACTGCTCTTCTCTCCGGAGAACGCAAATTTATAGAAAATATATCTCTGTGTCTACAAACTATGCGATTACAAATCTATTTTGTAAATTTGTTCATTTATTAGATTACGCGTTTGATCTGGTAATAAAAAAGACCGAGCGAGAAAAAAGGCACGAATGGCGAAAAGGCCTCGAACGGAAGGAAGCGGTCATACGAATTTTCTCGCGCTTCCCCTTCTCCGACCTTTCGTTCCTTCCCTTCTTCCCCGTGACCGAAAACTCGATATAAAAATATCCATGAATGGCCGTTCGAGCGAGAGGATCGAACCGAGCCACGCAAAACAATTTATCAGATTAATCGATTACGATTCGAGTTCGATCGGTTTGATCCTCCTGCTCGTTGTTCTATTTACATATTTACAGATGATCGACTCCGAGGAGGAAGGAAAACGTGAGAGACTCGAGGGAAAATCGCGTGCTGGCCGAGAGGCGAGAGAGGTTCTGGAAAACAAAAGAGAGGAAAAAAACGGAGACGAAACCCTGTCGTAATACTTGCTGTGTACACCGTGTGCACGGGACACGGATCCGCGTATGGAAGAAATTCTTTGAGCAATTAAACGATATCTAACAGATTTGATCCTCGATTGAACGCGAAATTGGAAGAATCAATAAATGAATTCCAGTGGAAAATTCCAATGCCAAAAGAATAAAATTTTATTTGACATCGAAATAAGGGATAAACGTTTAAAATAATCGTTGAAATAATATTAAATTATTATATTGCATCGTACGAATAATGTATGATAAATTATTTGAAATATAATTTCAAATGTGATCAGGTTTAATCTATCTATCCGACGAAGATTGAAAAATTATTGTAAAGGAAAAACTATAGTTACGAATGCATTTTCCTCGAAATTTATAGAGGCGATTACGCAACGAATCACGATGATGAGCCATATTACCGAGTTTTCATCGTGATCGTTATCATTCAGAGACTGACATAATTCTATAATTATAGCCAATACACTCGACCTCTAAACGGCCTAGCCGATAGCCGTCGAAGCTAATCTCGATGATAAGATGGTATGAGAAAAATTTCTCCAAGAAAAATATTTTACATCGTGATAAATTTTCATGATGGGGAAGGGGGGAAGGAGAAAGAGGTAGAAGGGAAAGGGAGGGATTGAAGAAACTTTGGAGAGTGGCAAAAGAGAGAGAGAAAAAAAAAGTCAGATCAAAAAAAGTTAAAGGATGTCAAGCAAAGACGTGTGTATAATCTCTCTCCGCATACCATCTAATGGCCGATTAAAATTTTATCATGTTTTACGCGACGCCGACGATTGAGGAAACGATAAACGCTTACGTGGCGTACGACGTGTCGTAGATCACGTACTAATCGATCCTGCACGAGAAAATCCTTTCTAGAAGGATTTTTTCTCTTCTTCGATGACCATCGAATATCTAACGATCGATTTCACATCCTTGATCCGGATTACGTTTTTCGTTTCTCATTTTTCTCGAATTTCAAAATCAACAACGATCGATTGGAAAAAAAATTTTCTTTCGAGTTTAAATATCGATTTCTTGGCACTTGTTAATTTTTGCAATAAAAAAAAATTCGAAACTTCCGTTTCGCGAAATCGAGGATCAAACGAATTTTCCAATTAAGTATAATGAGGACTTGCTGGATACCTAACGAACGCACTTCTAACCTGTGGGAACTCGTACGGACTTGGATGAGCTCTCCAGGATACCGGCAATCTCAGGCTTAATTCTAGAGCATAGTCATGGCCCCTGCCTTCGTTCAAATTGCAAATATTTTGGCAGTTGTTATTATTATTGTTGTTGTTGTTGTTGTTGTTGTTGTTGTTGTTAATGATATTCTGGCTACTGATGGGAGACAAGCCCCTTTGGACTGTCTGCTCTTTGGCCGGTTTGCTCACGGGATTGTCCAAATAAGGCTTGAACAGGATGGCATCCTTCTTGATAGTCGATCCTGAGGGCGGAGGCGCGACGGACGCCGGTGGCGTTGGCACAGTACTCGTCACAGGCTCCGTTCTCGACGCGGCTGCGTCGACGGAAAACCTCTTTGGCTTCACCAGACAGAGCGGCGTTTCCTGAGGAGGCACTTCTTGGCAGGAATTCGTCCTGATCTGATCTTCGATCTCTAGGCAGAGTCTCTTCGGCGACGACATAGTCTCGTAACAGCATGAAAGGGTGCAATATTGCCTCTTTAACGGCGAGGACAGCTCTTGTTCCGAGTGTTCGGAAACCGAGGTGATCTCCGACGAATATTCTCGGGGGGAATAACAGTACAATCTGGTCTGCGAGTCGGAGTAGCAAGATCCCCTTAAGGAGGCTTCCTGATAGCACGAGACAACCGGTGTCACGGCGTGGCCGTCCATGCAGCATGAAAGATTGCAAGAAACGACAGGCTCGTTCTCGCAAGATGCATCGACCATGGTAGAGTGTTGGTAATACGGGAGATGCTGCGAAGAACCAACGTCGCAGCAATAAGGAGGCGATTGCTCGTACTCGACTTCGATTCGATCGTGCGATAAGCTGGAAACGTAGTTCGACGTCCTCAGATCTACCGGTGAGTCACCGGAAGCGGCATCCTGGATGGGGCCGAGCCTCTGCCTCGAGTTTCCGCGAAGAGCGATCTCGCCCCGCAACTCTGTCTCCTGGCCCAACCATTTTTGCACTTGACGCCGATTGATGCCGAATTTTCTCGCCGTGGCCCGTTGATTGCCCGCCACACCGACGTCCCTGTGGAAAGCGTCGAGAACGTCCAGCTTGAACCTCAGCGAGAATGATCGTCGACGAGCGAGATCGTTCGACGAATTTTGATTGGCGGAAGAACAGTCGAGCGGATCCATCTCGCTGTCGGAGCAACTGGTGCTGGATCTGCCGGAGCTGGTCGGTCCTCGAGGGCTCGGGGGCAACGAGTATCCTTCCCGATCGTTCGCAGGGCTCACAGGGCACGAATCTGTGTGCTGCGGGAAAGCAGCAGGTGGTCGTTGATAATCGACGTACGAGGATGCTGCAACGATAGCTGCATCTCTTCCCTCCTCGCCGCCGACCATCACCACCTCTTCCTCGAGCTGGATTTCTTTCTTCACTACCGCCTTACCGTTTTCCGTCTGCTCCTCTGCTACGTCCTCGGTTCCCTTCTCCTCGATATGAATCGTTTCTTTCGACTCTCTCCGGTGCGAGCGGTGCAGGGACGAGATCGGATTCTCGGAATCCGGTGTTGGTGACGCGTGTACGGATTCGTGTGCGTGCTCATGCTCGTGCACGTGCAAACACGGGCTCGCGGAGGGCCGTGGAGAATCGAAGTGAACGGACACAGCCGAGCTGGAGCTGGAGCTGGAGCTGGAGCTGGAGCTGAATCCGGTGCCGTTGGCTGAATGCGAAACGGGCGAGAGCGAGACTCTCGGGGCACCGGGGGAACTGGTGGATTCGCACGGCCCTGGCGTCGCCGCCGAGTCTGGGCTCGCTCGTTCCGTCTTTATCATCGACGGCGCTAGCAACAAACCGTACGATTTCCCGTCCATTGACGAATCCACGTCCCCGTAATTTTGCTGGGATCGATGGTGTACAGGCGAAGAACGATGCCGATGTAAAGAGGACGTGATGATTTCATTTTCGTTACCGAATCGATCTTGTTGAAGAGGTACTCGATACGATGTCAGGGTCTGGTACACCTTCGCCTCGTTCCGACCATCGAAATTATCCAGTTCCCCCCGTTGACCGTCCGAATTTAGAACGTAATAATTCGATTCTTGATCCGCGCGCGTCTCCGAATAACCCTGAACGTCCACCGTTACCTGTATTCGATCGTCCGTTTCCCGACGAGGATGTTGTTGATGCTCCGAATTGACGGAATATTCTTGATAACCAAGACGAACGGATAAAACCTGTGCCGTTCCAGATTGAGAAACATATTGGGACGAAGAGGATGAACCACCATGAGGAGGATGAGAAAGAAGAGGTGGGGGCCCTTGCTGTGTAGCCAGCTCGTCGCCGTGCAGTCTGGCGAGGCTGAGGTTCAAGGCCGGCGCTGCTGGAGTCACGGCAGGCCCCGTGGCTTCCGTCACGGTACCGTCCGGCTTGGAAACACCCACGGGAGAGATCACCGTTGTCGAGACAACTCCGGTATTACCAGTCTCGGCACAACTATTTCTCAAATTATCCTCGCACTGTAACCACTTTTGTATTTGACGTCGGTGAATCCCGTACTTCCTCGCGGTAGCTCGTTGATTTCCACGACAATCGATGTCGTTTCTATACGAATCGAGAACCTTGAGTTTGAAGGCCGGCGCGAATATCCGTCTACTTCCCATCACACCGACCGATTTCCTCGGATTCTGTTGTTGCTGTTGTTGCTGTTTTTGATGCACCATTTTCACCGTGCTTCCTTCACCGAGCACTTCGTTTACGCCATGAGCCATAACGTATATTTTCGCACACCCAACTTTCCCGCACCGTGACGATGACCGTCACGTCAAACACGAGAACGAGAACGACGACGACGATGACGACGATGAGCTTCGAAACCGGGCACTGCTAACGATGCGACGTACGGGGGTACCTTAACGCGTAACATTGCACGAAGTGGCCTGGTCGCGCCGCGCACGGAGTTCCTTTTAGGTCTTGGTAGATGCCGTAACTAATTTTCATCCCCACTACACTAGCGGACTGCGGCTGCTTCCCACTGAAACGATCTTTCCCTTCCCCTCTCAGGCCACCAGCTCGCTCTCTCACTCTATCGCCCCTTGCCGCGCACTCTCCTACTCCCGGCCACACTCTCTCACCGTACTTCCCCTACTTTCCTACTCAGTCGTACTCTCGTTCCTTCTTTCTTCACGTTACGGCCAATCGATTCTCCGTTCTTTTCTCTCTATCCAGCAAGCTCCCCTCAACGTCATCCTACTCGTGTAGCACAGGCGCTAGTCCACCGCCGCCGGCCACTAGTCATTCTTCTTTCTTTGCGCCACCGACCTAACCTCCACCAACTTCTCTCTTTCTACGACTCTCGTCATCCTGCCTGACTGCCCGCACCCGTAGGCGCCCCACCCGCCCCTCTCCCCGTCACACCCTCCCGCCTTCTATCCTCCCTTTCACACCTCAGCTCCGTAAAACTCCGCCATTTTGTGTGCTCACTTCCGTTAATGACGCGCGCGGGAAACGTCACGCCAGCGTGACGACGCTCTCGGCGCCATATTGTCTGCTGTGCTCGTCTGACTGCTTGCCTGCCCGTTCGCTCGCTCGCTGCTTACCAACTCTCGGTCCGCGCTAGCCAGCATGGAGCCGTGATTTTTGCTCGCCTTTCTCCTAGCGACTTGACCGTGCCTTTTCTCGGTATTACGATAGCATATGCTACGCTGAATTTCGTTCTGTTCATTGAATCGCGATCGAACCCATCGAAGGAGCGTTGAAAGAATAGCAAACACGACTCGAGTTACTCGATGTTTTCTCGTGTGGCTGAGATTAGGCGTGTTATCTAGGTTAAATCGTTGAAGACCTACGTCAGACTTCGCATACGGTACGATTCTTGAAAGTTTGCCGTAGACGAGCGCCAACTCGGCGACCGTCGTCTAGGAAGTTTTATTGGCATCGAATAAGGGGAAAGGCCGGTGAGGTAAGGGGATTTTGCCTTCCAGGAAAAATACCCGTGGCCGTGTCAACTTTGCTGGTATTGGTAATCTCCTAGGGTCGAGGAGCCGTTCCTATTATAGCCCCAGTGGGGTAATGCGATCTGTATTGTTCTTTGCTGGTTATTACCAGACCATTCTATCGACTTACCGTTACGAGTCACTGTTGGAGTTAGTTATTCATACTTTTTCTCCTGTTCTTATTTTTCATTTCTCGAATGCTCTTATCCACTTCTAGTTATCTCTGAATGAGATTTCGAAGCGTGCATGCGGATCACACGTTCCTTGCATATACATACGTAGTGGAATGAGATCATGTTGTTTTTGTGGCGTGAGCCGACAGTTAATATGTTTAGCTTTACGCGCGGTTGCCATATCGCTGAGCCGCACGTAGGCCGTAACGTATACGGACGTGGAGAGACCTGCGAGCAATGACGCAAGCCGCGTGTTAGTAACTATATACTTTGAAGAAATAAGAGCGAGCGAGACAATTCGCATAGAAAGAAACGAACCGAGGCCTCGTAAATTTCCACGATTCGCGCCACCAGCAGAAACTGAGACCCGTCCGATCCTTCTGTCGTTCCACGAAGGAGCACCCTACTGCATTTCTAAGAATCTTGCTGGTTATTCTCGCTCCGTCGATTATACCAATTCCAAGCTTTCCTAAATAACATCCGACAACTACAAACGTTGTGGCGAGAGGATACCTGACTGAATATAATTTGACCTTCGCATAGTTTTATAAGTGTATATCATCATTTTGGTATTTTATGCTCGTTATAAAAATAAATGAGATTTCATTTCCTTTCGTTTTATGAAATGTCAATCGTCAAACATTTTGCAATCAAATCCTTTATTTAATCGTAATCAAAAATTCTGTTCCGTTCATTAAAGAGAACGAGCGATCATGAATATCGGTAAGAGGCATAGCAGTAGCAGACCGGCAGTCGCCTAAGTACGCCACGACGGCTGACACGTTCATCGGATTTGTCCTTGAGGCCGAAGGTAGGTGCAGCTCGAAGTCCGAGGACGTGGCAACGCAGCGGCCAGGCTCCCCCTCCTTTGTCCGTCGGCCGGTCTTGCCAGACAGGGTGTCGCCAGCTCGGTCGACGGGCCGTCCGGGTTGCTGTGAGGGGAGAGGAGAAACGAACAACCCGATGGTGTAAAGGGGCAAGGGGATTCTGGTGGGTTAGTGTCAGTATAAGCGTGTGACGGAGCAGGCATTAGGGGAAGGAGCACGTTATGAGAGGGAATCGTTCCGAACAGATTATACAGGCGAAACGAAGAAAAACAAGAATAAGAAAGAGAAAGAAAGAGGAGATCTTGTAGTTTGTAAGGTCGAACATGTGTGCGTGTTATACGATCGGTCGTGGACCTACATTCACGTGGGTAGCCATGTTTGAAAACTCGCGTCCCGCTGGAATGTAGCCTGCTGGGGCCCCTTCGTTGATTTCCCCTCTTTCTCCTTCCACAATGCCGCCCTATGCGATTCCACGGTTCAAAGCTCGACACGACGATGCTCGAACGCCTACCTTCGTCTCTACTAGTCCCTCTGGGATCCTCTTCTCTGTTCTTTGCTCTCCTACGGTTTTCCCTTCTATCAGTTCTTCCTCCCGCTCCTTTCACCTCCTCGGCGCTCCATGCTTGGCGCCCCAAATGGTCGCGTAACCAGAGATGCGCCTCTGGCCTGGCCTGGCTTGGCCTGGTCGCGCCAGACTTCTCGGCGCCCAAATGATGTACGCCGACCATTCTCTTTCCCTCTTTCTCCTCCATGTTCGTTTGCTTGGGATCTGTAGCCTTCGCTTTCCTTGCTCTCTTTTCACGCACTTGTGCTTGTTCTCTGTGTATGTGTATGTGCACACGCAGCAAAGGATAGAATTAACGGATTGAGAGTAAGAGTGAGCGAGATAAGTGTGCTTCTATTTACCACTGCCTTGACTTGCGACACCTCACCTTTGAATTCTATGTACCATACTACTCATATAGCCCTTACCTACCTTACTTATGCGGCAAAAGCCATATGAGAATGCGAATGTGAAAGAAAAGGGCGTTACGGTCGTAATTCTTTGCAAAAAGCGCATTAGACGGTTCTTTCCGCTATCTTTGTCTGTTACTTGAACATAGAGGTATCTTTCAAGAGTTCTTGGCGAGACAGGCTGTCGTCTATGATACTTATTTTGTTCGAACGATTGATTAAGTCTTGTCTGAGCTGAAATTGTTCATGTTTTCATATAATTGGCTCCTGTTCAATGTATAATATTAGTTTGTTATGTATTTATTACAACACGTTTCAAACGAATTTCTATTAAACTATTTTGTTATTCTATTCGACCAATTATATCTTCGTTTACCTTTAAATATATTTATACATATCATACAATCATATTTAGAGGAAGAAGTATTAAAAATAATATACATTATAGTATAATAAAATTATAGTATAATAATTAGTCATAAAATGATACAAAAAAATAATAGTTAAATATGTACTTAGGCTCTTTTGTCTAGAATAAAGAGTGGCACTTGCTAAAATTGCAGACCCGAGTTTATAACTGAAGTTTATTTACGTACATGCTAACTGGGAGAGCGCCACACGTGCATCAGTGCATATAGTTCCATTGCTGTGTATTAATGTTTGCATTGTATCGTTATCTTCTGTGTATATGAATGCATACGTGTTTGTACTTTAATCACATAGATATATTGTAATAGATTACATGCATACATGCACATAAGAATTCCGTTATTGTATTGTATTTTCAATATTGAATTTTATAATCTGAAAATTTCAAAAAATGAAATGCAATGTGAATTTGATATATCAAATGATACCAGCCTTGATTAACAATATATATATATATACATAGGTTAAGCGTCATAGTTGGTCGCATCGTTTGCCCACGTACGGATGCAGAAATATACCTTCTCCGTGGGCGGTCACACGATGGCGCCTACTCGCGCATACCTGCGCATACCTGTAGACCAGGCTAACCTCGCAAAAAGAAATTCTCATTTCATCGAGATTATATTCGATTCATTCGTTTGCACAATCCATTCGCTTTTTCGTTCGATATCGTGAAGACAAAGAAGAAAAAAGAGGAAAAAGAAAAGAGAAAAAGAAAAAAAAAGAATGCATAGAAAGAAAAAGCATTATCAGAAACGAACGCAAGAATCGAAGTACACACGAATAAAGCGAAATACAGCAACGCCTACGTTTGCGATTTCACGAGAAACGTACACATGCTAACCTTTATCTTATCATTGGCGAAGGCGTATCGAGGTTGACGAGGTTGCCATACGTTTGCTTTTGGTACGACGATGAAAGACAACGACGACGCGGATGACCACGATTCCAAACGATTACTAGCATCTTTCATACTTCGTTTCCGCGAAAACCTTGAATTCAAACACGGGATCGTTACGGGTGTAGTCTCGCTCTGACCTCGTTGTTCACTACGTCGCGATTTGCTTTATCGACCGAGTAGTAAAAAATTAAAGGCTTAAAAAGCTGCGCATTATCCGTTTTATCGACATTCAAACGTCGCTTTTGATCAGGTTCTTTCGTTGAATTTTTTTTTTTCCTTTTCGTGATTTATTGAGATTATTGACAATTACTCGTATTGTTATATTGATGCATTTATATTATTTCCATTAAAATATACTTGTTCTATCAAATAATGCGTTTCAAATTGTTCAAGTTGTTTTAACATTCATAAATATGTTTTTAATTCTCAAATTGGATTAACCATAAAGTTAATTGTGGCCAATGATATTCATTGCTGTTCAAATGATTCAGTCGTTTCATTGGTATTGCAAAACCTCTTTTAACGAGCGACTGAAAATATTTATCATTTAGATAACCGCTGTCTTCGAGGGTCGAGAGCAGTTAAATTTGTTATCGATTAATGCTAGCCTTTGAAACCTCATTAAAACATGACTCGTCATCGATATATACTTCTGCAGAACATTTAGAATGCAACGTTAATTGCAATTTTTTTTTTTTTCAATCATCGATAAATATGTATGTTTCTTTTTTTTTTTTTTTTTTGCTCAATTTACTTAATGCTTACCTAATAAATTTGAAAAACTAACGTTAACATTACAACCATCTTCAAAATTCTTTTGATTAGTGCAATTGCAATCTATTTTTAAACGAAGATGCCGCAATTATTTTTATCTAGAGTCAACTGACTATTCATCGACAGTAAGCGTATCAAGTGATTCATATTATTACTTGTCACAATAATAAACGCATACACGTGCATCTTTAACACGCGCTCCTATACAGATTTGAGTTCGAATTGTTGGATGTCGACCAATTATTTCAATTTGTTTACGCGTCTGATTGTTCAGCTCATCAGCTCGATTACTGATAACAATCTCGAATTACATTTTATCAGAATTTTATAAAATCGTATGATGAGAGTTTGTGCAATGGAAACACGTTGATAACATCAATTGTCAAATGGAAAAGAGAGAAAGTAAGGTGTTTTCAAAAAAAATTGATCTTCGTTTAATTATTAAAACATTCACGTACATAAATAGAGTACAAGTGATATTGATGCGTGTATGTGTATCTTCATTTTAATACTTATTACGATCCAATAATATATACATTTATTTATTTTTTTTTTCATTTTTGCCTTTGAGGATTGATTTACATTAAAATTCATTTTAATCATCATTCCGATAAATGCAAGTAAACAGGAATAGTTGAAGGTATCATAAAGAAAAACTTTATGAATAATTGTTTGCATTTGTTCCAACTATTATTCATTTTTATATTTTCTTTTTCGATACTTATCACGTAAAGCAATATTTAAATGATATTTAATGCAATTTATACAAAAATATGATTACTGTCGCTATTATGTATTTTATGATTGTGTTTCTTGCTAACTATTCTTCTTCTGCATTACGAGACGTTACAAGATTACGATCAATTATGAACATATGTTCCAATCAAATGTCACATGTTTTGTCCTGTTCCAAGTTAGATAAGATGCGAATGATTGATATTATCATTATTTATTTTAACAATGATTTTTCGCGAACTTTTAATCAAAATACATTTTATTTGTATCAATCATTTTTATACGTTGATATAAATTTAACGATTTTAATAAATATAAAAATTAAAATTTGATGAAACTTGGATATATAATTATTTTGATATAAAATTTCTTCAAATCCAATAAATCCGGAAAAATTCTTTTTCTTACAATTCATATCAAACAATCAGCATTTTCGTTACATGACTTTTTTTAATATTAATCTTCCAATTACAATTTATTAAATTTTTTTCTCTCCTCGATAACCGTGATTTTTCAATCAATTGGATAAAAACATGAAAGATAGGATTTTCAGGAGCTATCAAATAGAAACACCATCTTTCCTCACACTTAATTGAAGATCGAATCTATTATAATCGTGATGAAAAAAAAAAATTCTCTCTCTCTCTTTCTCTCTCTCTCTCTCTCGTTCGTTCTTTCTTTCGTTCATTTCTTTTTTCTTTTTTCTTCTTCTCTCTACTTATGTTTACATGCTCCGTTTATTTTCTACCTTAAATGCTAGTTGTATCGTTAGAAACGTTAGTGAAGCGTGAACCTTTAAATATCGCTAGTCTTGATACGGGTTACAAGTCGATTTCCGCGGAGTAAAAAATGTGGCCAGGGCTGTGCCGGACGATAGTTGATCAGAGGGGTCATTTATCTCGCCGGCAACGACCTGGAAAGTCATCCAGAGGTTAATATGCAAAGCGTATATAGATGAAGAGAAGGAGAGAGTTAAAGTTTGCTCGTTCCACCTCGTTCTCCTTGCAACCCGATCAGAAATAGCCCTTAAGAGATAAGACAGTTAGCAGTGTCTAAGATGTCCTTAAATAAAAGTGTACTTATTACAACGTTTGTCGTCAGGGTGTCCCTGGTTGCTCTTACAGAAAAGAACGTAGTTAATCGCGGATCGGGGAACAATTATTTTTTTTTTTTTTTTTTTTTTTTTTTTTTCGTCCAATCGACGATGCCACGATCAGATTTATTTTTTCGTATTTTTCTCTTTTTTTTTTTTTTTTTCTCGATACGAGGAAGGCGACGTCGAAAGAAAAAAAAACGTCCATTCCGATAAACGCATAAAACTTTCGAAAGTTGCTCTCGAGAATATATATTTTTTTTTCTTTCTTTCGTGGAACAATAAATCGAAAGTGAATCATCTCAATGTAATAAAAAAATCTTGAGAACAATTATCGAGAATTTTATACGGAAACGTATTCTTCACTCTGTTCATTTCGCTTTACCACAGTTTCATCGTCCTCGAGAAAATCAATGTTCCGCGACTCGCTACGAAAATATATTGCACGCAAGATCCCTGCGATCTTCGACCCATGCGATCTAAAAGATCCGATATGTATCCGATAAATATTATGTATAAATGAACGGAATGTCAGAGATGTAAAGTGTGCAAGTGTAGAGCTTAAGATATATCTCCCATAAGATATTTCTGAAACCAATAGTTGCTTGTCTACATATATATATTTATGAAATCGATCCTCAACATGTACGTAAAATTTAATCCCCCTTTACGAAGCGTTGCACAAGTGGCGAGTGCCTCGTGATCCTCGTCACCCGCTCACATCGTCGAAATTAAATTTAAAATTATATTTAAAGTTACGTTCTATAACGGGTTTGCTTTTATCATCAGTCAATCGGGAAGATTTTTTTCGCAGTGTTGCACAAGCGGCTCGTGACTTCCACCATGTGCAAGATATCACCTTATTTTTTAGGGATATCCTCTATTTTCTCAATTTTCCTTCCTTCTTTCAAGACTTGGAGGCTCTTCCTTCGAGGATATCTTCTATTAATTCAATCCTCGGCTAATGTTTAGTGAATAATAATAATAATAATAAGACAATAAGCATCGCGACAAATCCGAAACCGCAAATATCTGAGTAAAATGTACGTACGATGTAGTCTGCGCGGAAAAATGGACGGCTTTTTTGCATTCCCCGTTTCCTGGAATCCAGCGTTTCGCGCGAAACGTGAGTAATAACGAGAATGACGGCGCGAAGTCGTAATTTTTCCACGCGTCTACACGAACACGTTGGTGCTCTCGGGTTCATCGCGTGCAGCCTCTAGTAACACGTATACGGGCGCGTTACGCGAGGTGAGTTTGCACTTTTTATCCGTAATTTTCCTGGTCGCTTCTCTTGTCACCAGCCGGGATTATTCTCCTTTTGGGCCAGGACAGGAAATCTTCAGGGCATCATTTTGCGGGGTGACAACCATTTCTTCATGTAGTAACAAAAGATGGTGGAAATGTAGATGAGGACAAGCAGGGCGCACGTCACGCCCAGAATTAACACCGAGGCCTTTGTTGGACAGGGCTCGACAATGGTCACCGTTTTGTCTAAGAAATATATTATAAAATTGAAATATCTTTTTTTTTTTGTTGCATATAACAAGTTCTGGAGTAAGCGAGGTGGTGATTACCGGCTTCGTTGAAGTCTATGCTAGCGTCGCTCTTCAAGAAGTCGGACTGTTTCTCGTCGCCAAAATCGAGAACAAGGATTTCCTGAGACAACGTCATATCCTCCGCTTTCTCCTCCGTCGCGTTTGCCAGACTTCTTCGACGCCTCTTGCCCCACGACTCTACCGATTCTCGTCCCCATTCGCAGACAGCCTGATCGATCGTCATTTTTCATTATTTTCTTTCATCGACCAAATGTACAATATAATGTGTATAATAAATGTATAATATAAATGTATACAATACAGATTAATCTGGAATTCAATTACCGGTTCGCACGGTCCTAGGCAATACTTGACGTTACATTGGAAAATAACGCCATAAGACTCGGTGAATCTGAATGCTTCGTAGACGGATTGAAGCGCGTTTCCGTCAGGCGTGAAGCTTGGGAAGATGGACGGATCCACCGGACATCTGGAAGAATCGAAAATTCAAGATTTATTATTATTCCATTTATTAGGACGATATTTATAGAGGTACGCAAATTTCCAACCCTTCGTCATCGATGATCTGGAAGGTGCTCTTCGAGTCCTTTGCCATTGCGACGCAACTTCGAGCAAAGATTCCATAGGGAGCTAATGAAAATTGAGATGAATTTAAAGACGGTGAAAAATAATATTAATATCTTGATATTATACTCACTGTCTTCCGGGATTTCGATTCTGAATGTCAGCTTGTCTCCTATACGGACAGTCTCAACTTCTCTGGATCTGCTGTCGAGGATGCGTATCCTTGGCGGAGGGGCTTCCGGCGCGCTCGTGATGCTGATCATTTCCGGGTCCCTGATGGGCATCATGCCGAACGTGATGTTCTTCGAGGACATGTCGTACGTGCACTTGACCTTGTAGATTTTGTCGGCCTTGGTCATCACCACGGAATGATGCTGGAGGACGACCGTGTTCGAGTAGATGCCAGTCTGAAAACCGTCACGCTGCCACGGTGAACAGAGAGTTTGAACAGGATTTGAACGAGTCTAATTTTGCCGGAAAAAAAGTGAACGTATATGATATATCACACAATCACTTACCACGCTTTGAGTGTTACAATCCTGTCCGCTCATGGTCAAGTCGAGCCTGAAGAGATCGCTATTGATAACGTCTATGTTGCAAGTTTCGGAACGGCCAAGCGCGTAAATGCGACCATTGAAAGGCTTATTCGTACGAACTTGAACGGCTATTCGGGTGTCTTTACAGTCGACCGATACTGCAATTGTAATTTACGATTGTTCATTGGAAGGATTTCAATAAAGAGAACGATAATCTTCGTCTTTAAATTATTTTAAATTATTCGTTCATTAATCGGATCTTAATGGCGAAGAATAAATATACCTACCGTCGTAGCAGGTACCAGTTTTGTCGCAATTTATGTCGTTTCTCGTGAGGTTATTTATGGTAGGGTCTTCCGTGGTTTCAAAGACAACTGGTGGATCAGCAACTGGCCCTGTACCTTCTGAAAATCAAATTCCATACATCAAATATCAAATATACATAGAATGTACATAATATCTATTTTATTTAAATGTCTTTTGAGAAAAGAATTATTAAGAAATCGTTTCTTTTATAAATCTTAAGCAGCAATATCCCCTAAAAATTAACGATTCCTCATTTATTTTACACAAACGACTGATACTTCTTCCTTCTAATATCCGTTTCTCAAAAGTTATTTCAAAATTTAAGAGATCCATCCTCACTTTCACAATAATTCTCGAAATACGTTCCAACTCTCTCCCCATTATCGATCAGTGGCCGTTCCGCGTTCAGGTACGTCGAAGGGCCATCGGGAAGAGTCCAATGATCGAGATGGAACAGTTGGCAATTATAAGCCGATCCTTGAGGGGCGCCGCGATACAGGAAAGATCTGCAGAGGAACTCGTTCTCGATGTCGCAGGCAAGCCTACACGCTGATTCGCTTTGAACTTGCAACTCTTTGTCCGTGTAATAATGCAATCCCGCGTATTGGGCAACTTTATCGTCGGCCACTCCGATTCGTGGCATCTGGAAGATCCTCTGAGACTTGCACGCCTCTTTCCCTGCAAAAATTTCCATTTCTCAAACTTTCGCTCTTTATCTAATACACGTCCCTCCGTTCAAAGTCTTAGGACATTTCATATGAGCATTGTATCTTGTTTTTAATATCATCTATCCCCTCTAATTCCACTTATATAAATCAGGTAAAGGTACATCACATGATTTCCACCAAATTGTCAAGTGCTTCTGTCTGAGTTGAATCATTTTTGGTAGAAGGAAATACTGTATATAGAAATTCATGTTTTTGTAATCTGTAAATCAGGTAAAGGTACATCACGTGATTTCCACCAAAACCAAATACTGTGCTTCTGTTTGAGTTGAATCATTTTTGGTAGAAGGAAATACTGTATACAGAAATTTACGTTTTTGTAATCTGTTTTTAATATCATTTATCCCCTCTAATTCCACTTATATAAATCAGGTAAAGGTACATCATGTGACTTCCACCAAAACCAAATGCTGTGCTTCTGTCTGAGTTGAATCATTTTTCAGAAGGAAATACTATACAACAATTCTGACCACGTTTTTGTAATCTGTTTTTAATATCATCTATCCCCTCTAATTCCACCATTTCTCCTCACTTATATAAATCAGGTAAAGGTGGTACATCACATGATTTCCAAAACCAAATTGTCAAGTGCTTCTGTCTGAGTTGAATCATTTTTCAGAAGGAAATACTATACAGCAATTCTGACCACGTTTTTGTAAATACAATGTTTTTAAAAATATAGATAGATTGAGTCACCATGAGGCACATTTATTATATATAATTAAAAATTTAAGGATTCAATATTACACCCAATTTAGTATTAACAATTTCTTCAAAAATTACAAAATACAATTAAAATTTATACAAAAATACTAGAGAAATATTCTCGGATAGAAATAACAATTATCCTAAGACCTCTGAGGAAGAACATCTTCATTACATCTGCAATATATATATATATATATATATATATATATATATATATATATATATTCTTTTACCTTTTTACTTATTTTACCTTTCAAACACAGGTTCTCGAAATAATCGACACCCTGGGCATCCACGAATTGCACGTATTGGCCGGTCGTTCTCCGATCGGAATCGCTCAAGTGGCACTGCAAAGTTACGTAATTATATTCGACTGAACGGCAGGTGAAACGGTGTTCGTTCAAACAAGCGGCGAGGCAAGCCTCCTTCGTCGAGGTGTAGATCAACGCGTTGTCCAGTCCCCGTATCATTTTGTTCGGGACCCGTTCGAAGGACCATGGCCGCAGGCAGACGTTTTCTGGAAAATTATTTTTTTTCATCCGATTAGCTCAGACGATCGAAAGAAGAAGAAGGGGAAAAAATAACTCGTCTCGTATGATTTTACGATGCGTGAAATGTTTTTGTTTATAGAGAGGAAGAACACGTGGGTGTATATACACGCCTGACCGCAGTCGCGACGTTTGCACACCTGACGAAGCACATGCAGACAGCAGGGAGTATTTTCTTACGTAACGCTCAAATATGCCACATGAGCCTCATATGCACCGACACCTGTAGCCACGCGAACGAGAGAGAGAGAGAGAATTAAATACAGCCAAGTTACTTCTAATTTCGTATCGCCGACACTTTTAGACCTAGAATGTTTTCGATCCTTCCTTTGGTATGTTTCATACGTTTATGCGTTATTTTTATTTGCCTGACTAAACGAGCCAGCAAGATAGAGACGCTGCTTCGAGAGAAACATCTTTCTAATATAATGATCGATTTATCATTTCACTTCGTTCGAAAAATTTTTTGCAATTTCTTCCATTCCATGTTGAGAATAGAATTTATATGTCACGCTTTTTAATTTCTCTTTTGAATCAAGACTTTGGAATTATATTCGTAAAATATTTCGAATTCTACATTTCCAACTTAATATATCATCAATATAGAAAAAGGAGAGAAGTGAAACAGAAGGATCTAAAATCCTCTGTAATGAGAAATAATTTTAAGGTCAAGATCGTCTCAAAGTCACCCCTAAACCTAGCTCGAAGCGTTCGATAATCACAATATTTCCCATATTTCCAATTGTAAACGTGAAAAAAAAAAAAAAAGGGAGAATGGATCGAAAAATAGTTTACGGCTATATCCGCCAATTTCTCGATCACGCGAGACGAGCCACGGGGCTCGATGCTTCGTCGTGGATGATCGTGATGATGCCGAAATCACGGGTCGGGATCACATGTGACTTGGCACAAGCGGTTGATCCCGCCGTGACGCGAGGAACGAGAATACGTTTCGAGATCGCGCCAAACATCGTTCCAATTACTTTTGTTCCGCCCTCGAAACCGGCGCTAATGTCGACCGGCGATATCGCGTGCCAACGAACCGACTCCTCATGATTCACCTGCGAATTCCTCGCTCGATCGATCGATTTTCCAAGTTTTTTTTTTTTTTTGTAGGAAAGAATTACATTGTAACATTAGCTGAAATTGGTTTGAATTGGTTAAACACAGATCGATTTTTCAAACGTTTATGCAATTCAGGTTCTTTTAAAAGCTTGCAATTAGCTGTTAGATAAAAGAGTGACCGAGTTAATTCGATAATTATTCGATATGTTTTAGAATTTAGATTACGTTATCTAATTTGATGGAAATAACACTTGTTTATCAGTTTGAAAAAAAACGAGAAACTGGAATTAATTTGAAAATCGCTCTACTCTATTATTAAAGGAAATTAAAAAAAGAAACTATAAGATATCAATATGATATAACATTATCATTAACGTGTAAAAAAGAATAGGAACTAAAAGATAAGAAAAAGAAATATGACGATTCGTTTCCATGGCAACTATTGCAGGAACGGAAATCTTCTGCAATTTTAGATTCTATTTTTAATCACTCACATAATAATAAAAAAAAATCTCCCGTGAAAAGATATTAAACGAGATGAAATTCCAGCCCGAATACCGCGGTTGGAATTTTTTAAAAATACGCTCAACACGTCTCTCTCTCTCTTTTCAACTATTTTCGTGCATTTCTTGAATCGCTCTCCGTGCGAGGGGAGACTTCTCCATCCCCCGTGGAAATATTTTGGAAACTTGAACTCTCTTATCTCTCCGCGAGACTCGTTAAAAAAATTAATCGTTGCAGGATATTTCATTTTCTCAAATTAAACGGTGCTCAAAATTGCGTAAAATTTCGCGCGAGCCAAGCGATGACGCGCGAGTTTACGGCCGACCCATCGCGCCTGTGCAAATTCTTGACGCCGTCGAGGCCTCGATGACTGTTGCGGGGGTCTGTTTCGTCTGTTCCCGGTTATTTTAAGAGAGGAAGGATTTCGAACGGAAGTGGCAGCTGAAAAACGCGTAGTTCCCTTGCTAATAAACTCGCAGCTTTCGGAATTATTACGTGTTCGAATAATAACGCAAGCTGGATTAAAAATGTTCTTCCTTTCCGAGAACCATTTCGAATTGCAAAAATATTTCCCCTTAATTAATAATATTACTTATCCTTTTACAAATATTAAAAAGGATAATTTTTAAAATCGTCGAATTTCCAATTTCGTTCTCTGCTTCCCCTTCACCCGTTCGAAGAATCAAGAAGCAAAGTACGATTTGATATGAATGTAAGATTCTTCAACGATAGATAAACGAGAAATAAAACTATCGTCCTCGCATTATCTATCCAACATCGTAAATTAAAATATCGTGGCAGGGTGTCGATCGATCGTCCGATAAGCGTGGAGAGTAATCGGTGTTTTCGAGGAAACGGGCAGCCTTTCTCGAAATTTTCCATTGTCCCTCGAGTTGTCCTGTGAACGTCCAAGCCTGGAAAGTTTCCAGGTCCGTTCGTCGTCAGAGACGGACGTTTTACGACCGAGATAGTTCGGAAGGATCGAGAGGTACCAGCAGGCTCGTTAAACCAATATTAGGAGTTCCTTAGACCCCCTTGGGATCTTTTCGACACCTTGGGCTGCAGGTACCTGTTTACAAGGGACAACCGTACTTAAAGCATCCTTCACACCACCCGAAAAAGTACCAGTAGATCTCTCATTGTTTGCCACCATCCGGTTCCCTCCCCCCCGGTTCCTTTGGCGAATCTTTCTTGGCCGAGGATCTTTTGCCTTTTTGTGCATTTTTGTGCATGCCTAGAATGCAGGCTTCAACTCGATCGAATGGCGCATTTTAAGTATTCTCATTCCTACGTTCTTTTTTATTTTTATCAATATTTTTGAAGAAAGTTTCACTTTTAAATTTTTATATCGGAGGAAGAGTCTGCTCGAGATTAATACAAAGATTAATACAATTTCTTTTGTTAAATTTCCGTTTTAAAAATCGTAAAAGTATCTTTTCTGATATTACTTGATAAATAGGAAAATATGTATATATTTTTTCAAAGTATCTGGAATTATTAACATAGAATTTAGAAAAGAAATCTTCTAAATTCTTAAAAGTTTCTTAAAGCAAATTCAATATTA
This sequence comes from Apis mellifera, assembly GCF_003254395.2. Classification (NCBI taxonomy): domain Eukaryota; kingdom Metazoa; phylum Arthropoda; class Insecta; order Hymenoptera; family Apidae; genus Apis; species Apis mellifera. The sequence goes on along the minus strand of NC_037640.1, from coordinate 2,780,298 downwards.
ATAGAAGATCTAATACAAACAATCCAATTTTAAACATAATCTTTTTTAACCAAAATCAGAATCTATCAAAGAACTATCAAAGAACACATACACAGAATTTAAAAAAAAAATGCAATTACAATTGAGAAAATCAATGAATTTCTAAATTTAGTATATAATAGAAATCTACATAAAAAATCTAATATAAACAATCCAATTTTAAACATAATCTTTTTTAACCAAAATCAGATTCAAAATCCTTACATTTCCTTTCTATATTCATTACTATCAGAGAACACATAGAATTTAAAAAAAAATGCAATTACAATTGAGAAAATCAAGAGAGAATTTCTAAATTTAATATATAATAGAAATCTACATAAAAAATCTAATATAAACAATCCAATTTTAAACATAATTTTTTTTAACCAAAATCAGAATCAAAATCCTTACATTTCCTTTCTATATTCATCAAGTACTATCAGAGAACATATACAGAGAATTTAAAAAAAAAAAATAATGCTAAACATTTTACCATTGTTTCGCAATGTGTTCGATTTCACTACAGTCTCCTCAACTATCCATTCAAGCCAACAACAGCTTCCAGCTTTATTTGCACATCTACCTGCCCCCAAACGACTTCGCCACCAGCTTTTAAACCCGGATTATCTCTCTCTCCCTCCCATTCCTTCGCCAATACTCATATCGCGGGATTTTTCTTCTCGTCCTCCTCTCACATCCTCCTTTGTTCCTCCTTTACCGGCCACCTCTCGAAATGGTTTACCGACCGGGTGAAAGGGAAGGCAGCGGGCAGGCAGAAAGGGGGTGTGGCGGGTATTACCATTCATTAACCGAGTCGTGCTGGTGGCTCGATTATGGTCGAAGAGGTTTTTAAAGCCCTCTCAAGGCCGAATCTCTCCTCCATCGCAGGTGCGACTCGCACGATCGATCCGCTATTACAAAGTTTCCAAGCAGTGAGCACAAACGGAGTCGGTTTCCTTCCCCTCACCTGATCTGATCTGAAGCTTCGTCATGTAGTACATGTTGGCGGCCCTTTGCGGCTGTGCCGCGGGATTCGTCGCCGCCGTCTCGTTCTGCAGCTGGCACAGGGTGTCCTGCATCGGCGCCAAAGGATTTACGACGAACGAGAACGCAGCCGCCTGACACTCGGCCTCCTCGCGGCACCAGCCCTGACACTCGTACAGGGACAGGTTCCTCACGCTGTAGTACGTCGTTCCGCGGTAATCGTAGTCCGTCAGCTTCTCGAACGCTGTCCTAGCTGGAAAGCGGTTCCATTTGAAGCAGGAAGAAGAAGAAAAAAAAAGGAAGGAGGGAAGAAAAAAGAGAGAAGAGTGTTTCAACAAACGGTTCAAGGTGTTCCAAGGTGTTTTCGATACGATGTAAGATTGTTACGTGCACTTACCAAGAGCGGCACGAGAGACGGTGACGAGTGCCAGCAATGTGAAAACGGTGATCAAAGTCGTTCCTATCGCGGACGAGCCCATCTGGAACGAAGGGTAAAAGGGTTAAAAGGAAGGATTTTATCTTATTTTAGTTTTTTAAATATTTTTATGAGAGATTGTAAATATTAATTTTGATTAAAACAGATATTGTAATATCTAATGGATAAACTTGATTTTTACTTTTTTTCGATAAAAATGTTAGAAAATATTATTGTTATATAATAAAGCATTAATTGAGAGAATAAATAAATAGATATAAACAAGTATAAAAGGTGAAGAAAGTATGTATATTATGACGAATAAATCAAATTTTCGCGCTCTTTAGTTTCACGCGCCTCCGTTAGTAAAACAGGAATCTAACCGAGCCAAAGTTGGAATTTTCGTGTTTTACCTTTTGGGCAATTAATCCTAACTCATTCGAGAATAATTATTTTTTATGAACATTTTTGAATATAGTATCGAGTATTTTTCATTTTAATTTATGAATAAAATGAGTTAAATTTTTTAAACGTAATTGCAAGCTTCTTTCGATTTATCTATATAAAAAAATTTCTGAAAAAAATTTATCTGTTTAATAAATATTTCCACCCTATTTTAATTATAAAATTTCATTGCAACGAAATATTCCTGTGAATTTTATAAAATTGAAATTTACTTTTCAAAAACTTGTAACAATTTGTTGCTACTAATATTAATCTTTATAAAGATCGATTTTATTGAAAAAAAGAACGAGATCCATTATTCAAAACAAAACTGACTCTAATTCCCCGTCAATCGGTCGTTTCTCTCGAATCTCTTTCTCACCCTTTACACCCGCGAAACACACGACAGTATAAATTAAAGGGACGGACAACTCGTTCCACAACTCGTGGTGTGCGTAAATCAATCCCTCCGCGGAATAAATCGTTCCAACTCGATAAACGCTCTCGCCCCTCCCTCCTTTCATAAAAGCGTTAAGAGATCCACAAGCTCTGGTCGAGGAAGTCGTTTCGAGATTACCGGCGCGGCCGAGCAATTCGCCCGTGCAACCTGGAAGCACGCAAGTCACCGGCTTCCCGTCCACCTTTTGCTCGTGTTTCACCAACCGGCTACTTCCTGGATTTCTTCTTTCCCTCCCGCTTTTTGCTCCCTCTCTCTTTCTCTCTCTCTATTTTCTTCTCCACGGTGCATCCATCCAGCCTCTCTCCACCTCTTCTCCCCCAACATAGGCCCCCTTTCCCTATCCACCGTTTTTACTCGTGAGCCGATTGAGCGATCCAAGCGATACTTACAGCCGACTCTGCCGTGCAAGGCTCGCTATTTCGTTCTTCTTCTTCCATAGGAATGATCCTCGAGATCGTTATTCATTATTCATTTTTTCTTTTCATTCTTCCAAAAATCGATCGTCTTCCAAAGAACAAAATATTTGATCTGCTTTTGGAATAGATATACAGCCTGTTTAAGTTATCTCGCGTTTTCATTGCACGCGTTTCTTATTCACGTTGCGTCATCGTGGCTAAAATCCGAATCCATTACGCGTGGTGCGTTGCTACGCGCCTCGAGACTCGCATGCCTTCAGGGTAATCGCGGCAGCGAGTAAATGACGGAGGGAGAGAGAGAGAGAGAGAGATTGGCCGAGCTGAAATGGACGTAACGCGATAACGGCGAGTTAGAGACCCCCCGAAGGATGCGGTTCTACTAGGCTTCCAGGTTCGAGGTCACCGAGACTGGAATAGCCGAGAGGACCGTGTTACGGAGGAGGAGGAGGAGGAGGAGGAGGAGAGCTTTGTCGTGGCTTGCAGCGGGGGTCAAAGGTTCAAACCTGGACCCCCACCTCTCTCGTTTCTTTCCCGTCTCTTTCTCCATCGACTCGACGAGCTTCGAGGAGCCATCGATTCCAATCTCTCTCCGTCGTATTTTATCGACGGTTATGAGCCTCTCTGCCGGATGAACGTGCCGTGATTAGAATTCGTCGATACGATCGCATTAATCGTGTATAACGGAAAGTATCGGTAAAATAGTCCTTTTTCAATAATTTTTTAGTAATAATTCTTTGGTTAGAGCAAGCCTTTTACTCTATCGGTAAAACAGTCCTTTTTCAATTTTTGATAATAATTCTTTGGTGAGAGCAAGTCTTTAAAAAAAATATAAATTGAATTTAAAAATATCTCTCTCGAGTAACAAATCGAAAACTCGTCACTCATTAACTCGCTTAACTTAACCACACGCGCGTAATCTATCCTATCTGCTATCCGATCATCACATCGAGTATAAGCGATACAACTTCACTCGTAGAAAACTCGACGACTTCGTAAGCGTTCGAACGCGCACGCGTATTTCGCGATAAATTCGCGCGCACGCATCCGCTTAACAGGTAAGGATGCGAGTGTGCGTTTCACTCGGCGGCGGACGGGTTGATGCACTGTTACGAAGATTAATGTTCGCCTCTCTCTCTCTCTCTCTCTCTCTCTCTCTCTCTCTCTGCGGTCGCCGCGAAAGAAAAAGGGGAGAAGAAGCGCGGAGATTTCTTCCGGCGGTTGGTTACCGAGTTACCTGAGAACACCTTTTCTAGGAAGCTTGGGTGGTAGTTACGTATCGGGGGCCGCGCTACTTTATCGACGCGGCATTTCTTTCTCAAGGGGATTCGGCACGTTCCGGGTAACGTCACACGTGACACGTTTTCATTACCGAACGATCGGAATATTTCTCGATTGAATTTATTGAATTAAGAATAGAATTTAAATCGATCGATTGCATATACTTTTGCTCTTAAATACATACAAGTTTGGCAAGATTAATTTTATCTAATTATTTTCGTAATTTAATTGTATGTGTATATATATATATTATTTCCAATATTCATTTATAAACATATTTTCGAAAATACATTCGCAGCAACTGGAACTATTTTAGCTCGACCTTCATCCTGTTTCGAAAGAGAGTTGAAGGAATTACAGGAACGTTTGAGAGCGGACGTTCTCAAAACTATTGTCCCGACTCGTTCCACCCGCAAGGGAAAGAATCGTTTCGCGTGCGCGCACGGATCCCCTTGTTGATCTTTTACGTCACAACCGGTCCCTCCACGATACAGAAACCTGGCAGACGAGTTCTCGAGAGATGTTGCGCACGGCTTTTCAAGGCTCTGTGCCTTCTATAAAGTCTGGCTTCCGGTATTCCATTCCTCGAAACACGTCTTCGCTTCCGGACCCCTCGTTCTCACCCCTCTCCTCCCCCCGTCTTTTTTTACCAAGGATATCGTTTTTTAATAAACACGATCTCTCGAGGCTGAAGTTTCCGCTGTCGCAGGGTACATTTCCACGATGGATATCAACTGCCAAGCTCGTTTTTTTTTTTTTAGAGAAGAAGAACGAGATTTAATTAAAATTTAAGAATTATAAAAATTGAGTGAAATTGTAAAAATATATAAATTCAAATTCTTGATGCACTGATGGTGTAAAGTGGATTCGGTTTATTGTACGACTTTATTTTTATTTCCATTAAATTATTTGGGTTTGCAAATTGCAATAATAGTAGTGAATAGATAATACTTTTATAAACGACAGGAATGGCACTGGTAAATTGTGAAAAGAATTTTTTTCCCCGGCGACAACAATATCTAATTATTCATACGCTCATCTTTAATAGAATCTTCTGTTACGCGAATAATAAAATTTAATACATTTCCTATATATATATATATATATATATATATATATAGTAGGATGAGAGAACGATTCGTTACGAAGCGATAATAAAAAGCGTCTTCATTTTGCAATAATTTATAGCTTTAGAAAACTCGAACGATCTTGAGATCAAGCAAACTAGAACCGCAGAAATAACCCCGAAGCGATAAATCTCGTTAAAAAAATTTCCTCTCGTAAAAATACTTTTTCTCGACAAAAACCTGCCCCGACGACTTCGAGCTTGAAAAAAAAAAAGAAAAAGAATCCAGATCGAGAAGAAGACAATACGTTAAAGGAACAATTCCAACCAACGATTCTTCCTCCGTGTAATTGATACACGACGATACTCCACGACCCATTTAATTATCCCGTTTATGAAAGGAACAAGGATTATCCTCGCCCCTTATCCGCACAGCCTCGAAATCATCGTTCGTGAATCATCCTCCTCCCGACGAGGAGCGCACGAAATTTCCATTTGTCTTGGCCGAGCGGACTCGTGACTCGGGCACAATGATCTCGTGAACAAATGCACTCCTCCTCCGGGGAGGAGGCGGAGGCGTTCCTACGGAGATCGCCATGGGCGAATCTCTCCTTCCCCTCACCCCACCCCCCCTTATTAACTCGTTCAACTCGGCAAGGAATTAGTTTTAGAGATCTCGAATGGGTCCCTCCCTCCCTCTCTCGAAACTCGATCGGAATCGTCGATACTGAAACAAAGGGGAAGGGTTAAATAATGGGAACAGAATTAAAGTAGTATAAAATATTCGATCGTTTCCGTGCGATTAATTCGTTGGAACGAGTTAATTTAGTCGATTGAATAACTTGTTTATATTTGTATATTTGTTTGTCCACCACGATTTGGCAATGATGGAGAATTTAATTAAATGAATTTAATTAATTAAATGAAATTTAATTATTAAGTTTGCAAGAAGAAGTAATTTATTTGTTGATAGGGATCTTTCAAATTTCTATTTTACAGATTAAATATCGCAAGGTTATTAATATATTAATCTATTTTTGAGCTTGGAAAAAAGGAAAATTTTTTTCTTGTTCCTTTTCATATTTATATATTTGTTTATATAATTTCTGTTTGTTCCAGAACGATTTGGCAATGATGAAGAATTTATTATTATTTAATTATTGACTTTGCAAAAAATAATTTATTTGTCGATAGGGATTTTTCAAATTTCTATTTTACAAATTAGAAGTCATAAAATTATTAATATATTAATCTATTTTCGAGCTTGGAAAAAAGGAAAACTTTTTCATCAATCTTGTAACATCAAAGTTCTTCCTTTTTATATTGTTCCAAAATTTGGATGATGGAGAATTTAATATCATTTAATTAAATGTGAAATTTAATTATTAACTTTGCAGAAAAAGTAATTTATTTGTTGATAGGGATCTTTCAAATTTCTATTTTACAGATTAGATATTATAAGATTATTAATATATTAATCTATTTTCGAGCTTGGAAATAGTGGAAAATTTTTTCGTCCAACGATCAATTTTTAATTTTTTCATTTTATCGATATACTTCGAATTCTGGGAAAAAGAATTTTGTCGCGAAAAAATACGATTCACACGAGCTTGATCCCATCGTCTAACATTTCCTCTCTCAGAGACCCAGAAAAACACGGGAGGAGGCGAGCGAGGGCAATTAAATGTTACCTACCGTTCGTTAAATGAAACGAACGGTGCACGGTGATTATGTTGCATGCATAAGTGACGCGGATCTCCAGCGACGCGTCTTCTTTCCTCCGGTTATTTTTGAAAACCCCCGACGACGAGGATGATGAACGGTAATGAGCAATGTAATTGCGTCTACGGCCACGATTTTTCTATGCCTGGAATGCGCATTCCGCGTCACCGTGCAGATTCAACAACGATTTTAATAATATTTCCCTCCGATTTTCGCTATTATTATACACCAATTACTCTTGCAAATGGTTCCAATTAAGTAAGTGGATAGTGCATATATTTAAATTTAAATGTAGCGTTGATATATTCGCGGAATATATTATTGGAAAGTTTTTTTCGTAGATAAAACGTGGAAAAGTTCGATCCAATTGTTTATATAAAATTTCTTTTTCCTTTTCCGAATGAACCTCTTTCAAATTTTGTTATTAATTAAAAAAAATTATTCTATGTCAAGTTGTTGAGAAAAACATCTATCATGTGCTCATGTTAATTGATTTAATTGCGATAATTAAATCTGTATTTCAATTTTTTTTCTTTAAACATATAAAAATTTATTTAATTATTTAATTTTTTTGATTCGAATCTTTCATAAGTAATATTCGAATTTTTATTTATTTATAATAAAAGATATCGAATTAGGATAATTGATTTTAAATACAATGGAGAGTATGATTAGAAAGATTGAAGAATCTCGGATAAAAATATTTTACATAGAAAAAGTTTGAATTTCACATTAAATGTGAATACAGTTGTTTACAGAGCATAAATTTAATTAAGTACTTCGTATCTAATTATCTATTTGTGAAGTATCCATTTAATTTACCCGTTTTATCAATTAATTCCTCGTAATCACTTTTATCTCTTCTGAACCTGAACTTCCATCCATCAATATCCATTTATATCCGCAAAATATTATACCACAGTATATTTCAGTCTTGTAAGTATCTTTCAAGATTGTAATATTTTTTTTTATAATGGTAAAATAATTTTTAATTGGTACCCGTTTCCTAACGACTCGAACGAGCTCAGCTTAACGAGCTCAACGTGCAATTCTCTTCTTGAAAAATCTTTCAAGACGTTCATAACGGACCGATACCGGATAATAAACTATATTTCGAATCAAAGTTACAGATTTTATAGATTCCTTTCGCAGATCACATTTATTCTTTCTTTAAATCCATTATTTTATAAATTAAAGTTATCTCGTTAGTTTTTCAAAAATAAAATAAATTACGATATCATTTTGTCGCGATTTTATCGATTAGACGAAACACGATGAAGAAGAATCTTTGTTTAATTAAATCCTATAAAAAATATTTTGACTGGTTCTGGATATTATTGATCATTTCTATTTTATTATTATCATTTTTATTTTATTATTTTCAATTGTCGTAATTGTTATACGAATATAAAATTACTGTGATTAATTATATATATATATATATATATATATATATATATATAATAAAATTAAAAATTTCGAAGGACTAAATATTAAAATATTGAATTTTATTTTTATAAGAATGAATTGTGCAAAAACTATAATTAGTTCGAATTACGAGTCTAACCATGTACAAGGATAAAGACGATCGGAACATTCCAAGGATAGTTCTATACGAAGACACATGGTACATGGATGAGTCGCGTTCCACGTCGTTTTAATTAAATCGGCCGATCCTGGTAAATTGTTAATCATTAGGCAAGATAAGGGCGCGGATCACCGGTATTTATTAGAATTGGGTATTTCTCGGCGGCGGTTAATTACAAAGTTACGATCGAGAGCCCCCTTGGCAGGGATTATGCCGACCACTCGCGGCTATTCGTGTGCGCAATTACGCGATGGGATCTTTCGGTTCCGTGAAGAATCAATTACACGAGGTGCAGGCATTCTCGTCCTCGGCACCGAAAATGAACAGCTGTGGAAATCATTTCACGATTGTGAACCGGATGTATTTTTATTAACCGTCGTCTATTAACCGTTTAAGTGTGACGAGTAGATAGAATCGCTTGTGAACATGGCAGAGAATCGTTCGTTTGTTTGTAAAAATGACAAAACTCGAGAATCACGACTTTATTTGTTCGAATTTTTTGAAATTTTCATAAGAATTAAAGAAAATATCGTGTTCGAATTCTAAAATAACAATTTATCACTCGGAATTAAAATCATTTCAAAGCAGAAATGAAAATTGTTTTATACATGCAGTATAAAAACTCATATATTATTTTATTTGATATACGAGTAATTTGATATTTTGTCTTTAAAAGTTTTTTTAATAAATTGTTTATTTCAAAAAATAAAATAAAAAGAAATATCAATACATCGAGAAATATCGATATATTAGAATTCTATTCTATTGAATTCATTTCTGCAGTAAAATTTTATAAAAAAAAATCTGTACCTGATTCTCAAGAAAAATCATGCAGAAGAAGACTGGAACATTATTTAATCCAAGATGGCTTGATACGGTATAGAAGTGCACGTTGTTTCACGAGGTCTTTGACTCGAAATTGCTCTCGAGCATTCTGTTTCCCATCCTATCTAATCATGGTTGCACGATCAAAAGTGTGTCGATCGACGGTAATCCATCGATCATTATCGACAAATCATACAGATAGTAACGGTACAGAGACGTGGTTCGAGAAAATTGCTCGAATACGAGACCATTTTCCAAGATTTTCGTGTCATCCATCGTTCTTTCATCGCTGGATATTCTCGTTCACACGAACTATTTCAGAATCACATTACAATCACGAAACAATTGTTACTTGCAAACAGTTACGAATTAATACGAAAATGCACGATAATTTTCACAAAAATCAGTTGAATTTCAATCAAATCAGTTGAATCGATTCAATTGAAGTTAGTCTCAATACGTCACAGTACAGTCATCCCAATATGTAGACACTATTGCCACCAAATTGTCTCTCTTGAAGGTAAGAACAATATGAATATAGCAACGATAGGTTGATTGGCCAATAGAATTGTGACTACATATATCGATAATTCAATATTGTTAACGAATAAAAATAACTAGAATTCTAATATTTTCTTAATTTTCAAAATTATCAGAGATATTAAATCTTTAGATTAACGATATTTCGTCAAGTTTTCGATATATTTAAAATATTATCGAAATATCGATAATGCGAGGAATGAGCAATCGATCGAAATAAATTTTAATATTTTATTTTAATAATTTTTCAATAATATGTATTTATTTATTTTTTTTTATTATAATTTATAGATAATATTTTTATAATAATTGAATTAATAATAATTATTGAATAAAAAAAATAAATATTTTTATCTTCCATGTTTTATCGATATATGTAAAACTATCGATAGGATACCAACATATCGATAGTCTCAATTCTATAATGGCCGACAGAACGCGTAATAAAATCGTAACGACAATATTTTTTTCTTCGAAATTTATTTTATCCTTAAAATTGTGCTGTGATTTTTGTCGTCGATTTCAAATAATCGCTAAAAAATAGTGTGTGAGCAATAATAATCGATAATATATCTAATAAAAGACGAATAACAATGTTTCGTCGAATTCATTTTGGCGCGAAAATTGTGCTGCGTAGTTTTCGTCATCGATTTCGAGTAATTGATAAAAAAATAATACGTGATCGATACCAAATTGATATTACCGAGTCTAATTACGTAAAAACTGTAAAATAATCGCAAATATGTGATACGTGCGAGTATAATTCGAGCGATTTCCAACAGTGGCCGGTTACAAGGCAAAGAAGCCAACGCGAGATAAAATCCGATCCGTACGAAGAGATAATCTCTCGAAGCGTATGATCGCGATCATGCATCCTGGACAGGCAGCAGGAAGGTCCTACACAGCTACCGGAACATGCAGATTTATGCTCCTTGGAACGTCACCGCTTCTTAGATTAATGGCCGTCCACGCTTTTTCCGCGTAGCCTTCCACCGTTGTCTACTTCGCAATGTAACGTACTCTTTGCTAACGAATCCTTCGAACATCCATTCGACCCTTTTCATCTGCACGTGATTTCAGGTATGTACGATCTTGCATATAAATTTGTCCATATTGAATAGAAGAATTTATTGAATAGAATAGAAAGATTCATAAAGATGATAATAGAAGCATTTAATGCTTTCCATTAGATTTTCTCTTACCATTTTGATTCAGACAATAGCACATGCATATTCATATATTAAATAGAATTGTATTCTATTTAATATATGGCATATTCGATTCTAACCTCTTTTGCGGTTATGTCATGTACGACGTGGCTTGCGCAATCTTTTATTCGTTATGTGAGACAATTTTTTATATAATGTATAATTTAGAAAATTATACATATATAATTATATTTAATATAATACTAGAAAATTTAAACAAAAGAAGCCTACCTTAGAATTCAGGTATTATAAATTAAACGTATTCGTAACTTCATAAAGAATTATGATAATGGACGATTGTTCAAATAATAGGATCTCAAAATTCGGATTTCACATTAATCAATCACTGCTAAAATTTCATTCATATTATTCAAATTATAATTTCATTTATATATCCGTTGTAATTTATTCGTGCAAGGTAAATAACGAGCTTATCTGGATTTCAATTAAATTAATTACTACTAATATTTCATTCATATAACGGTTACATTTATGAAATCATAATTTATTCGTAAAACGTAGGGAATGTATCACGGATACCGATATGTTCACATGTTTGTTTCCCTTCTTCATTAATAAATTCGATTCGTTTAAGATACCTTAAAACCTGGATGTAATTATAGGTCGCGGGTGAGCGTGAATTAATAATCGTTGCTTTCATTCCGTGGAAACGGATGAAAGAAATCGGTGGATTAAAGAGTGGTAGATTAAAAACCGCGATATTATCGTTTCCGGCGGCTAATTTTGCCCCACCTATCATTTCCGGCAGAGGCAATTGTTATTTGCATATTTTACTTTACCGACCGATCCAACGATAACGAGGATTAAAACCTTAATCGAGTATTTTGCTTAAGGGTTTTTGCTTAAGATTCGAATTAAATTAAAGTTTTCCTTTATTTCTAAAATAATTCTATTCGAATTTACATATTTTATTTAACGATTCTTTTGATAAAAGCGACTACGAACTTTGTTAAACTATTACCTATATTATAATATTCATAAGACATGATTATCATTACTTACATTATCTTCTTGCGTTTCTCACAAATGTAAAAATCCACGTCCATTATTTCAAATGAATATTTCCAAATGTTAGAAACGAATAACCTCTCGTTTCTATTCAATTCGAAATTAGAAACATACCCAGGTGCATCTCTCCAACAGTCTTTCTCTCGAATCGATCACCTTCGAGGAAGGTTCGCATAAACCCACGCGAGTCGCGGGGAATAAATTCATCCTCCTCCTGAGGAAGACGTGGGTGCGGGTCAAACGGTAAGGGGACGAGTTGCTCGTAAATTGTTACGACCCTGTGTATACTGTTGCGCGGCAACAGGACACTCGGCAGCCATTCCATCGGCCATTTCGCCGCGTATTCAATTCTCCTTCTAACGACTCGAACTATTTCCACGGCTAGCTCCATTCGTGGATCGTAAAGGCGTTCAAACCAAGTATTACGAGCCGTGACAGGTCGTGCGTATATATATATATATACCGAGAAACAATCGAACGGAAAGGGATGCGGCTTCTAGCATGGAATTCTCCGATTATCGATATCGTTATCTCTGAATATCAACAATTTAATGTACCGATAATTAACGAATTAAATTAAAATTTTTTTCTCCTATTCCATTTGCCGTTAGTTTACGCGTGGAAAAAAATTTATTCTCGTTTCTTTAATAACAACAACGTTTGCAATATTCGCTATATTGAATTAAAATTTTTTCTCCTATTCGAACATAAACGTTGGATTAAGTGATTTTAAATTATGGAAAAAAATTTATTCTCGTTCCTTTCAACCTCCAAGTAAAAGTTTAATAACAACAACAATTTTGCAATACTCGCTATATCTACACGAATCGAAAACTATCAATAACTTATCGATATAACGTATCCTCGACTCTCAGCCGTATTCGCAGAAGGTTATCGCTTGATCCTCGCAACGGTGAACTTGCACAATCTGATTTACGAGTGCATCTTCCGCGAGTGGTGAACGGTAGCTCGGCTAGTAGATTCATAAATAATGAGAAGGGAAAGAGGGGGGGTGGAGTGGAGAGGTGATGGCGGATAGCCGATTTCCTTTCGTAGAATAAGAGATTCATAAACAATGAAGCGCCCGGTAAGTAAATCGGTTCCGAGTCCCCCCTCTTCTCTCCCCCTCGAGGAGAGATCTCGGCGGCGCCCTCCTCCCGCCCCACGATCCCCGCTCGCAGAGAACGAGCGGAACGATGATCACGCGTCATTTTTCAACCGTTTCGTCGATCGTATAAATCCCAACTCCCCGTGGAATCTGGGTTCCGTGTTCCGTGAGAAACATCGGATTTTCTCCAGGAATCCAATCCGTTCCTTCTCCTCCTCCTGAGAAGAGGAGGATAGATATTCCAGTTCCGATAGCTCGTAAACGAGCGGCTATCTAGGAATTAATGAACCGCTTCTCGGAATATCTATCTAAGAGAGTGTTGCGAACGATATTCGCAACAGAATTCGAAACGAAACGTGTTCGATTTGATTTTCGAAAGTCGTCGAGCGGGATCCATTTTGATTGGATACTCTTGAAAGATATCTCGACGAGTGGAGAAGGCTCGAGTGGTCGTATTACTCGAACCTCAGTTGCAGCATATGTTAATTTCACGAGATTCGAAGCGTATGTAATTTCGAATCTTCTCTTAAGAGGAACTCTTTGCCAGAAAATTCAACGATATTTCAAAGATCGTTTTAACAATATCCATATAGATTTGTTAATCTCCAATTTCTTCCTCAAACTCTCGATCTAAAATCGATCCAATCTCTTACGCGTCAGAGTCAGTCAGTTTTCGCCCGAGTAGCGTATGTAATTTCGAATCTCCTCTCAAGAGGAACTCTTCGTCAGAAAATTCAACGATATTTCAAAGATCGTTTTAACAATATCCATATAGATTTGTTAATCTCCAATTTCTTCCTCAAACTCTCGATCTAAAATCGATCCAATCTCTTACGCGTCAGAGCCAGCCAGTTTTCGCCCGAGTCATGTCTCCTCTCAAGAGGCCTCCCCCTCGCCTCACCCATTGTCGCGACACCCGACGAAAAAATGGCAAGGATCGTTGATAAGGATCAAGGTACACAACCCGCTTCGAAACCGATCTCGATATAAATCTTGAAAGTAATTAGCGGCTGCTGCTCCCTTCGTGGCTGTCTTCATGGCCGTTTCAAGGCGCGCGCGGGGACGAATGTGAGCGGTCGAGCGCGGGGAGAGGGGAGAAGGGAGTCGATGGACGAAGGGAACGAAGTAAGAAATATGATTACACCTTCTTCTTGCGCCGGCTAGAGAGGGCAACGACCTAGGAGGAGGAGAGAAGCCCTTCTTCGGCCTCCCTTCTTTCTATCCTGCCACGGGAATAATAATCCGAGGGGGCAGCGCGACCACGACCTCTCCTCCTTCTTCTTTCTCTTCGATCCACGCGTTGAAATCCACTCTATCTCTCTCTTTCAAATCATCTTGACCATTTTCTTCAATTCGAATTGTTTTTTGATTTTGGTAACAGTGGGTGATTCGTATAATTGTGAATCTCACGGATGTGTGGGGCTTGAGAAAAGGGGATAGACAGGAACGAGTAGTGAAATGGTGTGTGCCAATCGAACGGGCAGGTTATCCATGGATGAGAACTCTATTTCAGCTTGTCAGCTCCTTTTCACGCTCATCCACGCCGACGTAACGTAGTAATCCGCGGAGACGCGTTTCAGCCCTTCGGGCTTTTCGTTTTTCATGCAAATTTAATCATCGTTGCAAAAACACTCCACGCTCACGGATCCTCGGAAGCGTCTCTTACGATGAACGTAATATTTCAATCGTTCAGCGATCGTTTTATTGGCAGAAACAAATTGGAATCGCGAAAATTCGAAAGAAAGATGGCATGGTTTGTTCCGGTTTGAAATTGATAAAAGATTAGTTATATAATTTCTGGATAATTAAAAAAATTATTAATAGAAATAAGCTAATAAAAGCTAGAAAGTTTTGTCGTATTTTTTGGAAAATAATGGTAAATGATAATGGAGATTGGTAGGTGTCGAAGAAGTAGTGGACAGTCGACTTATTCGTTCCCTTCCATCGGATTACAGTGTTCGGAGAACGAATGGAGAACGAATGGGGAACGTTGTTCACGCGTAAATAATAGCCGCTTCCACAAAACACCCTTATCGACACAGCGAATCGAAGTGGCGCGTCGCGTGACTTTACCATCCGAGTTCGATTGGAATCCCGGGGAATACCGGGAATCCGTTGAATTTCCAATGAACAAATCGCGGCAAACGATTGCTTGGTCATGGATGGATGTGTTTAAGCGTTTTAAAATAAATAAACAAGCTTCGTTCCACATTCCAGAGATACAGATTTATCATATTATATATATATATATATATATACTTTCGATTTAAGGATTTTTTTCTCGTTTTTATTCTACATTATTGTACAATGTTTAAGAGAGAAACAAATTGAGAAAATTTCTTTATATATATATATATATTATTTTCACTTTGACATACTCGAAAAAAAAAAAAAGTTCTGTTAATAATAAACGATTAGCTTGCTCCTTAACTCTTGCTCATTAACATATACATATTTTCTATTACTCATTAAGCAATATTTAATGAAGAGTTTAACGAACAGTTTTGTTTAACTTCCTTTTCGAAACCTTATTATATTCATTATCCACTTTATTTTCAATTTGTGCAAAATTTGCTTACCATTGTTTTCCAACCCCCCCACTCGGGATAGACTTATGGAATATTTTCCACCTATACAAACACACCCTATATAAACACTCATAACATTTCTCATTCACGATTATACACACTTGCTCACACTTTACTTTACCCACCATTTAAATATAAAAATCTTCCACCGCGTCTCGCGGCGGTGCAAGTTGTGGTCGATCATCATCATCATCATCATCATCATCATCATCATCATCATCGACGTCAAAGAGAAAAAGGAAAAAGAAAAGGAAAAAAAAAAAAAAGTTCGATACTCCCGAAGAAGATTCCGAAGCAACGGTCCGCGATTTGTTGAACATTACTGTTTACTTTGTAACGAGAGGGGGGAGGGGGGAGGAGGTACGATCTCCGTTAGACAGCGGTTGAGAGTCGCGGAAGCCCGCGATAACACAATGGCGCACACAGTGTCACCGGACCGAGGAACTTGGACAAACAAGTTGGATGCTTCCGGGAAGGGGGTTGCTTGCACGATATGCTCGTAGAATGGGATATGATCGACTGGGTGGTCGGCCTCCGCGAATCTCGAGGACGCGACCCTCGTCCGTTAACCCTCGTCCATCGAATTCGTAAATCGCGTTAGTATTTATATTCCAAGGTTCTCGACAAATCGATATTACCGAGTGAAATAAAGCATACGCTCTGCGTTATCGACCGAGCCACATCTCTCTCTCTCTCCCGAATAGTCTCCAAACTAGCGCACGAAATCACCTCGAGACACCGTGTAATCGATTCTCGCGAAAACACGAGAGAGAGAGAGAGAGAGAGAGAGAAAGGAGACGTAGCCGCGAAAAATCGAGAAGCAAACGAGCGAAGGTGGCTTATCAGATGGCTGGAAGCGCGCGGGAAACGCCGGTTGCAAATTCAAGACACGGTGCTCGAGAAACGAGGTAGGTGCACGAGATATTACGTAGCCACGATCGTGTAGAACCGCGACATTTTGTCTTCTTCTTCTTCTTCTCCTCCTCCTTCCTCGATGCACGAGCGGCTCGCTTTCGTGTACCGCGATTTTTCAACCCGTCTCCAGCGGATCTCTCCAACCTTTCTCTCTCTCTCTCTCTCCTTTGTCTCTCCCTCTTCCTCCTCCTCTTCTTGTTGCCGATCCATGCAAATGGAGGAGTGGGGGGAGGGGGCGAAAGAGGGCCGCCGCGCGGAAAGAAAAAGGGAGGAGTGGAGGGGATGCACCGCTCAAGGACACGATCTACCGCAACACCGCGCGCCGTGGCGAGGATGGGGCGGACAAGGAGGCGGAATGCGGCGTGGAACGCGAGAAGAGGAGGACGACGGTGTGTAGTACCGTGGCGGGTTAGAGATCCCTTCGGTTACACGAAACCTCTTGTTGTTCCTCCTCCTCCTCCCGGAGAAGGATTTCTTTTCAATTCCCTATTCCCCTGCCCGGAGATTCGAAACTAATGATTTCTCCTCCCTTACCCAACGACGGATGGGAGAGGAGAGATGCGGCGTCCTCGATGCTGGAAACCGGTGCCTTCCTTCCTCGTCCTTCGCTGCGTGGGCGGAATGATTTAACGAAACGGGGGGAGAGGGAGAAGGACACTACAGGGAGAAAGATTTCCGTCTCAATTTGCCGGCCATCGAAACTCGTTACTCGGATGCGTTCCTTTTCTTTTCTATTCAAGACGCTTGAGATATTGATCTTTTTCACTGCAAGGAGGAGAAATTTAATTCAAACATCGAACATACTCTTCTCCTTTGCCTATAACAGAATATTTGTTTCGTTACGAAATTTTAATTATCGTTCGTCGAAGATAGAAACAAGTTTACGAAATTCGAAGCCTTTTGTAATATACGCGATGCACCTTAATGTTATTCCATCGCAACAATTTCCTCTAACAAGCTCGTTGCTCGATGATTTGCGACGCGAATTTTATATTCGATATACAAGGAAGCGTGGAACGAGCGAGCGATCAATTAGTCAAGCTCGAGGGATTTAGATGTATCGATGGTTACAGTCTCAGAATCCAGTTCCCGTTCACAGCATTTCAGGCCAACGAATCTGGATCCGATCCCCTAACTTTCATTTACACTTCTTTATCGATCGTTGTTACTCCTCTTCTCGCTTTCGATCCTTATTATTATTATTATTATTGGATCAGTTCGTCGATATTCTTCGATTATTTAAATCGCTGGAGAACGAAGGAAAGGAAACACGAGATTCATGCTTCACGGCGGATTCCATTTCCCCGGCTTTCAGGATCATCCCAGAAAACCGCACGATAGATATTGGAAGGAAAGGGGGAGTCCGTTTCACGGTCGTTGAAAAAGGGGGCCGGGTATCATCATCGGATGGTGATACTTTCACCGCGCTTACGCGATAATCGTTTACGCAACGTCGAAAGCCGCAGAAATGTCGGCACGCGATTCCTCTTTCTCCCTCGAGAATCCTCCCTTCTTAAACACCTCGTGGAAAGAAGGAAACGAAACACTCGAGATCACCAAAATACCAAACGAAAAGAAAAATTTAAACAATTCACGAATGATCAATTCGTCTCTTACTTAAATTAATAGCAGCAATTTTTGATCGAGAAAGAAAAATATTGGTATGGATCTTTCTGAATCGCTTCTTGACAATTTCATTCTCCAATCCTTAAAACGATAGCAACAATTTTTGATCGAGAAAGAAAAATATTCGTATAGATCTTTCTGAATCGCTTCTTGACAATTTCATTCTCCAATCCTTAAAATGATTTTTGATCGAGAAAGAAAAATATTCGTGGATATTTCTGAATCGCTTCTTGACAATTTCATTCTCCAATCCTTAAAATGATTTTTGATCGAAAAAGAAAAATATTCGTGGATCTTTCTGAATCGTTTCTTGACAATTTCATTCTCCAATCCTTAAAACGATAGCAGCAATTTTTGATCGAGAAAGAAAAATATTCGTATAGATCTTTCTGAATCGCTTCTTGACAATTTCATTCTCTAATCCTTAAAATGATTTTTGATCGAGAAAGAAAAATGGATCTTTCTGAATCGCTTCTTGATAATTTCATTCTCTAATCCTTAAAACGATAGCAGCAATTTTTGATCGAGAAAGAAAAATATTCGTATGGATCTTTCTGAATCGCTTCTTGACAATTTCATTCTCCAATCCTTAAAATGATTTTTGATCGAGAAAGATAAATATTCGTGGATCTTTCTGAATCGCTTCTTAACAATTTCATTCTCCAATCCTTAAAATGATTTTTGATCGAGAAAGAAAAATGGATCTTTCTGAATCGCTTCTTGACAATTTCATTCTCCAATCCTTAAAACGATAGCAGCAATTTTTGATCGAGAAAGAAAAATATTCGTGGATCTTTCTGAATCGCTTCTTGACAATTTCATTCTCCAATGCTTAAAATGATTTTTGATCGAGAAAAAAAAATATTCGTGTATCTTTCTGAATCGTTTCTTGACAATTTCATTCTCCAATCCTTAAAATGATTTTTGATCGAGAAAGAAAAATGGATCTTTCTGAATCGCTTCTTGATAATTTCATTCTCCAATCCTTAAATCGATAGCAGCAATTTTTGATCGAGAAAGAAAAATATTCGTATGGATCTTTCTGAATCGCTTCTTGACAATTTCATTCTCCAATCCTTAAAACGATAGCAACAATTTTTGATCGAGAAAGAAAAATATTCGTATAGATCTTTCTGAATCGCTTCTTGACAATTTCATTCTCTAATCCTTAAAATGATTTTTGATCGAGAAAGAAAAATGGATCTTTCTGAATCGCTTCTTGATAATTTCATTCTCTAATCCTTAAAACGATAGCAGCAATTTTTGATCGAGAAAGAAAAATATTCGTATGGATCTTTCTGAATCGCTTCTTGACAATTTCATTCTCCAATCCTTAAAACGATAGCAACAATTTTTGATCGAGAAAGAAAAATATTCGTATAGATCTTTCTGAATCGCTTCTTGACAATTTCATTCTCTAATCCTTAAAATGATTTTTGATCGAGAAAGAAAAATGGATCTTTCTGAATCGCTTCTTGATAATTTCATTCTCTAATCCTTAAAACGATAGCAGCAATTTTTGATCGAGAAAGAAAAATATTCGTATGGATCTTTCTGAATCGCTTCTTGACAATTTCATTCTCCAATCCTTAAAATGATTTTTGATCGAGAAAGATAAATATTCGTGGATCTTTCTGAATCGCTTCTTAACAATTTCATTCTCCAATCCTTAAAATGATTTTTGATCGAGAAAGAAAAATGGATCTTTCTGAATCGCTTCTTGACAATTTCATTCTCCAATCCTTAAAACGATAGCAGCAATTTTTGATCGAGAAAGAAAAATATTCGTGGATCTTTCTGAATCGCTTCTTGACAATTTCATTCTCTAATGCTTAAAATGATTTTTGATCGAGAAAAAAAAATATTCGTGTATCTTTCTGAATCGTTTCTTGACAATTTCATTCTCCAATCCTTAAAATGATTTTTGATCGAGAAAGAAAAATGGATCTTTCTGAATCGCTTCTTGATAATTTCATTCTCCAATCCTTAAATCGATAGCAGCAATTTTTGATCGAGAAAGAAAAATATTCGTATGGATCTTTCTGAATCGCTTCTTGACAATTTCATTCTCCAATCCTTAAATTAATAGCAGCAATTTTTGATCGAGAAAGAAAAATATTCCTAGATCTTTTTGAATCGCTTCTTGACAATTTAATTCTCTAAAATGATGGAGAGATGATGCTATTCCAATTTCCAATCAATCGAATCTTGCGACGAAATTCTTTCTTCTCGAGAGAATAAAGAGAGATAAGAGCGTGAGTCAACGACTTTCCAACGAGTTCACCGCGGGATTGGTTTCCAATGTCAGGAAAAATCTACGTACCACGTATTCATTACCACGTCGGGAAGGGAATCGAAACGAGAAAACGGTTTGTAATACCCGATATCAACCACGGAATTGGCGGAGAGGAGTCGAGAGAATCAGCTGGCAAGACCGGCACGACCGGATTCGCGGAGGAAAAACTTTTAAGCAAAGTTTCTTTTTTTTCTTTTCTTTCTTTCAGCGGTTGGTATTACGGACGAGGCTTTTCTCTTTTTCTTCTACTTCCCCTCCCCCTTTTTTCTCTCTTTTTTTCGTCGATTACTACTGCTACGCAACTGGTCTCTTGGCTCTACTTCGATTCTTTCTTCCGCAGACTGTGTGCAGAAATTTAATGGCGCGTGGAAATTGAAGGATACGTCCAACTTTATGGAATAAGGAAATCGAAGTTTAACTCGATTCCTGGGAATCTCTTCGTTTCCTTTTGTTGTCCATGGAAAAAAGTATTAATTTTACGAGATGAAACGTTGGAAACGTTGGTCGTTGCGGGACCGATTTAAATATCTACTAGAATTTTTCCAACAACGTGTAATAACGACGAAATATATTCTCTTCAAGTAAATTTTAAGATTTATCTGCCTTATAGCGTTCATCCGTTTCATTTATTACGTTTCAACTCTCTGTTGAATATATATTTCTTATAGGTAGAAAAATTTTCTTCATTTTTTTTAAAAGAAGCATCTTTTCTGATTCTAAATCGTACCTTAATGATCAATAATATCTCGTTATACCTATGGGACTTGTGTGCGTGCGGTATTGCGGTTTCTTGGAATTGTATTGGCTATATCTAGAAATGGGAATAAAATTGCGCCGGGCGCCACAATCTAAGATTAGAATCACTTCCATTACTATTCTCGTTGCTCGTTTCTCGTGTGATAAGTGCATGGTAACCGCGAGCGCCGCTGGATACCTTGTATCGTTCCTGGAATAACATGAACGCGGTGGGAAAAGTAATCACGATAACAACAATCCGTGTAATGATAATAATGATAATAATAATAATATACACGATTAATTATTTAAATTCTATTCGAATCAATCTTTGAATTCTTCCTTCTCTTGAGAAGATATATTTTCAAAACTTTTTTTCGTTCGATTTTATTTTGTAAAAAAAGGAAGATTATTTGCAGATTCAATCGCTTTTAAGTAATTGAAAGTCGCTTTTTCCGATCGGCAATATATCTATAAAGCGTCGGAGGGAAAATGAATTTCGAGTTTTAAAATCATTTCCATTATTACCCGTTGCGCAGGGGACTGCGGAGCGGCTCGCTTGCACGGCTGCATGCCTTGTAATCAATTCGCAGGCGCGCCTGTGATTCTCTTACGTTTGTTCGTGCTCGGGGTAAGCCGAATTAAAAGGCAACACAAACCTGTGCCTTTTCTTGATTAAAGAACTCTTCGGATTGTCGCTTTGCCGTGCATCCTTTGAGATGTAATTTGTATTATTATTATTATTATTGTCCACGGAGACTTGAATATCGTTTTTCATTTTCTAAAAAACGAGGATAATTAATTTTTGTCGATAACCAATCGACAAGATGGTTGGAAAATAATTTTTCACTCGTCTCCAAGGGGATTGTGATACTGTGAGTTTCTTAATATGCTTTAATCGAGTTTTTCGCAACGACTCGATTCTCTATTAATAGAAGTGAATCGGAAATGATCGGAGCGTGCCGACAAGAACAAGGAAAGTCTGTGTTTCCTTCCCCGGAGGAACGGATCAGAAGGTTATCGATTCCATTATCGCGCCCGTGCGTCACGATCGACACGATGTTTACCGGTTTGCACGCGTCACTGTCACAATCGCCGCTGTTTCCACGCTGATCCCGGTGTTTCTCCGTGACGCGCGAGCGGACGTGACGTACCTACTTTGTTCAACTTCGAATCCGTTAGAACGGTACACAGGCAAAACGTTTACAAGATTTACACGCGTTTCCTCTTGCTTTACTCGCGGTGAGAATAAGTCGTTACTACGTTGTCCTTAACTGTTCGACGTAGACGTAGCGATGGGTTGGAACTGCAACCGAGCGCATATTTGAACTTTTCCCCGTCGAGATTGAAAAATTTCTATCTTTTCAATGGATTCGAAATAATTACGATTGTTCCTTGATCTTCTTCGATCGTATCTTCGAAATTAATTACACGATATTATAAGTTCATGTGAAAATGGTATCTTTCTCAATGTTAAATGAGATATCTTTATAAGATTTACACTCTTGCTTTACTCGCGGTGAGAATAAATCGTTATGTTGTCCTTAACTGTTCGACGTAGACGTAGCGATGGGTTGGAACTGCAACCGAGTGCAAATTTGAACTTTTCCCCGTCGAGATTGAAAAATTTCCATCTTTCAACCATGGATTCGAAATAATTACGATCGTTCCTTGCTCTTCTTCGATCGTACCTTCGAAATTAATTATATTATATTTCACGATGTATATAAATGTATATAAATTCATGTGAAAATGGTATTTTTCTCAGTGTTAAACGAGATACCTTTACAAGATTTACATTCTTGCTTTATTCGCGGTGAGAATAAGTCGTTACGTTGTCCTTAACTGTTCGACGTAGATGTAGCGATGGGTTGGAACTGCAACTGAGCGCAAATTTGAACTTTTCCCCGTCGAGATTGAAAAATTTCCACCTTTCAACCATGAATTCGAAATAATTACGATTGTTCCTTGATTTTCTTCAATCGTGCAATATCTTTCTCAGTGTTAAACGAGATCCCTTTATATACACGTACAAGAATTCTCCATTTTCGAAAAATATCGAGATACATTTAATATTAAAATTAATATTCTCTGAATTCGAATTATTTACGTGGATTAAAAACTTCGCTTGGTTCCGAAAGAATCGAGGAACTAACGGTGCACGATTGTTCACCAGGCGGAAAAGAAGATACGAGTCATCGGGATTGGGCGTTCGAAATTAATCAATAGGATCGTTGCGCAATCCCAAGATTTTCAAATACTCTCACGAATATTCTCTTCCCCCTTGTTTTCTCTTTCTCTCTCTCTCCGTTTCGATCGTTTCACGACTCGCTGGATCGTTATCATTAACTGTCGTTACACAGATGGCCAACCGTTACTTTTAACGATAAGAAAAACGAGTTTCGAAACTCGGGGGAAATTTTTTGACGAATAGAAGAGCGAGGAGCAGATTTTTAGCGCGTCAAATTGCTAGAGAATACGTGTTCAAATATTCGATGCAATCATCACGTCGATTATTATTAAATTTTACGAGTTCGATGAATCCCTCTTTCTTTCAAATTTAATATAATGTATTTATACATGCAACACGTGAACATCTTTCATCACGAGTATAAATACAAATTAACTATTAACCGTATAATTTAATTATTTAGATAAGGGATTATTATAAGAAGACGTAAAAGAATTATTCTAGAATTAATTTCTATTTTATTATTTTATTTCTAAGAATTAATTCTCATCGAATTGAGAAATATTTGCATGAAAAAAAATTGGACGCCGCGCGTGTAAAATATCATCGAGCCTTCGTTCCACGAAGGATGGAGGGGCAGGCAAAAAATGATGTTGAAGAAATTCAACCAGGCTACGGGTTAACCGCATTAACACAGCCTGGAGCTGTATCGTTACAGGATAATGCTCCGTTTAACGACCCTCTCTCGCCACGCGCATATTCAACAAACGAGAGAGAGGCGAGGCATCTGATCGTTTTTAATGAAACGTGCCTCCCCTTGAAAATAATCGCGTAGTTAGGAGCTAATAGACTGCCCCGTCTGGGTGGTCGCCGAGTGACGCGCGGGGGTAGACAAGCAATCTCGGTGTCAAGTCTTCGTCCCCGCGCGGAGGAGGAGGAAGAGGAGGAGGAGGAGGAGGAGGAGGAGGATCCTCGAACGATCCTCCTCCGTGGATATTATTATTATTATTGTTCTTGTTGTTATTATGATAATAACTGGTGGGATTTCAGGCATTCTGAACCTCTCGTCAGCTTCTCTTTTTTTTTTTTGTCGAAGAGTTGTTCCTTCTTGGAAAGTAAGACTGATTTGTTAATCGAATTGAAATTAAATTCGAAAAATCGAGTATCTCTCTACTTTTTGAACGATCTGATGAAAAGGAAGAATATTTCTTAGTAATTGGAAAGTTTATTTTATTAAAAAAAAAATCACAAAAAACACATCAAGGGGAGGGATGGAATTGTTCTTTCTTGGAAGATAATCTTATGATTTGTTAATCGAATTGAAATTAAATTCGAGATCTCTATCCTTTTATCTATAATTTTTAAATCGATCTGATGAAAAGGAAGAATAATTTCTTAGTAATTGGAAAGTTTTATTTAAAAAAAAAGAAAAATCACAAAAAAACAGATCAAGGAGGAAGGGATGGAGTTGTTCCTTCTTGGAAAATAAGACGGATTTGTTAATCGAATTGAAATTAAATTCGAAAAATCGAGTATCTCTCTACTTTTTGAACGATCTGATGAAAAGGAAGAATATTTCTTAGTAATTGGAAAGTTTATTTTATTTGAAAAAAAATATATCAAGGGGAGGGATGGAGTTGTTCCTTCTTGGAAGATAAGACGAATTTGTTAATCGAATTGAAATTAAATTCGAAAAATCGAGTATCTCTCTACTTTTTGAACGATCTGATGAAAAGGAAGAATATTTCTTAGTAATTGGAAAGTTTATTTTGACAATTATTTAAAAAGAAGTATAACTTCCTTCGATCAGAGGAATGGAATTGGAAAGTTTATTTTGACAATTATTTAAAAAGAAGTATAACTTCCTTCGATCAGAGGAGTTAATGGGAAAGGAAGGCCTACTTTCGCGCCGAAATTGGCCTTGGACCTCGTTCAGGGTCAGTCGGAATCAGGGTCGAGCAAAAGTTGACCGAGCAACGGTTTTAATCGAGCTACCAAACTAGTCGTGCCGTTTTCATCGATTTGTTACTCGATTCGCCGTTAAATATCAATTTCCAATATTTCGTCTCACCTTCAACGAAAGCGTCTCGAAATCCAATCGATTATCTCGTCGTATTTTATCGGGAAAAAAATACATTTCTTTCGTTTCGAAACAAAGTTAGATGATTTAGAAATCGTTCAGAACGATCGATCGAAGGAGGTATATATTCCTCGCTGCGTGTAATAAAAAATCTCAAAGTCACGGTGTTGCGACGCGCACGATTCATGGTCGATAAATTCGGTAAAAGCGTTAATTACGCATCGATATCTTGGAAAAAGTCGTCAATTAAAATCTCTTTTTTCCTCCTCTCCCTTCTTTTTCGTTCGGTCGCAATTAACGCGACGCGTGGCGAATTTAAAGATTCGACACGAGATTAATATTTGTTGGAAGACAGAGATTTATTATTGAGAAAGAAGAGAGAGAGAGAGAGAGAGAGAGATTGAAATTTCTGCTCGGTTTTAACGGTATATCCTATACTTTCTTCTCCTCGAGATTGCACTCGAGAATGCTAAAGAGTAAAACGACCCAATTATCGTATTCCTTCCTCCAATTAACGAACAACCAATTAATTTTTTTCTTTTTTCAAAAAAAAAATAATTAAAAGTACAAAACGCTCGAGATAATGCAATCACCATATTTATAAGATAAGACTCCGAGTTTTTGTTTACTTTGTCGTATTAATCCTTGGAATTAATTTGTTTTCGAAATTATTATCATCATCATCATCATTATTATTATTATTATTATTATTATTCCTCGAAAATTTCTTCATTTTCATCGAGACTGTGTTAATAAAATTCGTACACGATAAAACGAACAAATTACGAAACGTTACAAGGAATACATTTATTTATCAGAATATCTAAAAATTTTCTTCAAAAGAAAAAAATATAACGAAACGATATATAATTTATTAAAATTATATTATTCTAATTAGAAGAAACATAAGCTTATGATACAACAAAATATTATATTACAAATTTTATTCGTACATAATAATAATAATAATAATAATAATCGATAAACAATCTCTTTAAAGAAAAAAAAAAATTTTTTTCAAAATCGTCACCGAGCTATTAAATCATTTAACATCGAGGGAGAGGAGAAAAAGATGCGATCTCTAATTCGGTTTTAGAATCATAATTAATTGAGATGCAACTTCGTATATACCTTGGCCCCCCCCGTATCTCTGTATCGCGATGTTAGCCGCGAATTAATTTGCGGTGGGTAGAAGGAAGCACCCCGGGGGCGGAAAGGGAGAGGGAGGCGGCCATTGAATATTAATGAACAGCAGCAGAGAGAGACTTTTACGGACGGTCGGTTTCGATAGTCAAACATAAAATTATACCCGAACCGAATCTGAACCTCTCTCGAAGATAGAACACGTTAGCCTCTGCTCTCCCCCCTCTCCTTCCCTCCTTCCCTCCCCACGGAGATGCTAAATTATACGTTGGCGAGGTGGATCACTTTTTCCTCTTTTTCGCTCCTAATGAAAATATGGCCGATAAAAGTTCCTGGCCGTGATAAACAGCCTCTGGACGGGATGGGTGGAGCTCGTAAAAAAACTGGAATGGAAAGGGTTTGAAGGGGGGGGGGGGATAAGGGTTCGAATCCACAGGCTCGATTGGAAACAAGATTGGAAATCTTCGTTTATTTTTTGCAGATTTATACTTGTTTGATTCTTTTATATATATATATATGGGAAAAGTTGGAGGATACGTTTCGTCTCAAAACTCGAGTAAAAATATGTTCACGATTTATATATTATTGCATAGGGAAAAAAGAAAAATTGGACAGCCTGTACACAAAATTACAGAGGAGTGACTGTGCTTTGAGGATTATCCTAGTTGCGATTTATCTCGCGGGGACAAAACTCGAAAAATGTATTTAATAATCGTGGATCGCGATGACGTATCGTCCAACATTTATAACCTGGAAACCTGTTTTACCGCGCGAGCTACGATATAAAGTCGTAATCTTTATCTCCAACGTGGAAACAATAATTCTCGAATGATGATTGAATTTCAGAAAATTTTTTTATATTTATATAAGACAGTTAAAAAATATGTTACAAAGGATCGTTTCTATAATTAAATATAGTTCAATTTTCGCGAGAGAAAAATACTAAGCAAAGGCTTAACTTTGGTGGAAGTCTAGTCACGTGACGTAATATGACGCGAAACTGCCTAACATAACCTTAGATATAGGAATAATACAACGTTTCCTTGTGCAAATTCACCGTCCAAATATCGTATTACGATCAATATCTTGCAATAACGCCCGCTCTTATTGGATTTTTATCTCGATTTAAAAACGATCCTACGATCTCTCGCTTGTTTTTTTTTTCTTTTTTTCCGCGTATTCGATTGCATCGAGACGCGGACACACTTTTAAGAATCACCCTGTATATATAACGGTGCGAGCGGCTGTCGTTAAAGTCGCATTAAAGTCGACAAAGATTGTTCACCTTGTGCCACAGTTATTGCATACAGTTAGGCGCGCATCGCGTGGAATTAGAATCGGCGATTTTATCTTGTTCCTCTTCGTTCTTTTTCTCTCTCTCTTTCTCGACGCGGTTCGTCTCCTCTCTCTCTCACTCTCTATCCTCCCGTTTCCACGGATTTATCGCGTAGTTAGGATAGAGGTGTATAACGGTTTGGAAGGATTGTAAATCATGAAATATTCCCGGCAGACGGAACACAATCGGCCACAATGTGTCTAATTGATACAGTTATCTGTTAATTAAAGCGTGGTTCGTGGAATCGTACTCACTTGACACAGGTGATTGCCTCGTTACTTATTGCGCGCGCACACGTCGGTAGGGAAGAAAATAATAATCGACCGAGTTTATTTCTTATTTCGTGGATGGGATCAAGTCCGATCGACGCCCGTCTTATTTATATTTGTACTTTCAACGTTTCATGGGATATTCGAATATCATCTTTTTCTTTCTTAAAATTCTTTTTAAATCGTTTAGAGATAAATATCTCGTCCATCGAGGATTTTAATCCATTTCTTTTTTTTTTCTCTCTTATCGATGATATTCCATTTCTTGAGAACACTGCTTTCTAATGTAGATGTAACAATTCGCGAGTTATTCGATCCCATCGCTACTTTCTTTTTCTTTTTCGAATATGGAATAAATAACAAAGGAAAGAGGAAACGGGTCGACAATTTTTAATCCTCCAGGCGAGGTAGTAAATTCGAAAGGTTCGCATTAGCGCGTTTAATTATAGATACGCGTCTCCTTAAAGAATCGCAGATCCCGTGTTAAATCACCAGATTTATCGCTTCTCTCTTTCGCGATTACGAATAATAGAGGATATTCCAAAGGACAATTTTACGTTAATTATCACAATCTTTTCACAGATATTTTAACATTTAACACGTGTCATTTCGATATTAATATTTGATCAAAATAAATTAAGGCACGTGTTTCCATATTTTAATCATCGTACGACGAATTTTAGAAATCGAAATAGACAAAATTTAGATCCGTCTCTGAAATATCGACCGAGACTTGTTCATCGAATTATTCCATATCCCTCTTCGTCGTTACATTTCGTTACACGCCTCTCAGAATAATTAACAGGATATTCAGCCACGTGTATTCAATTCTCTTTCGGTTTATATCTCGTTAGAAAATAATTATACTCCTTTCCAAGCAATCCAAGACAAAATATTGCGTCAAATTTCGCGCCTCCATTCTCTCGCCGTTCCGTTCTCGACGATTCCCCTCGATTTCCCGATCGATCGATCATCCGCGCTGCCGTCGTAAATTCACCGTAATTACCCACGCCCACTTGTAGCTCCAGGTAATTACTTACTTCGAGCCTTGTGGCCAATTTCGCCCGTTTAGAAACGTTTCGATACACGATCTATCGGCGGTAGGTCGCGGGATGGAGGAGGGGATGGAAAAAGGGGTGCATCGGAATGTTGGAACGTGGGATTGAAATTCGCTGTCCCACGATTATCGTCTTGCCCCGTTAAAATGTACCGTTAATGGAGAATTCAGTGCGACTCGTTCGATTATTAATCAATCGATTATCGATTATATATCTATTCTCTTCTCCCTTAACAACGTGCGGTTTAAAATTAGATATTTTTGTTGAATCGAAATTATTTCGCAAAAAGAAAATATGTATTTTTCCATTAATCGAGAATTTTTAATATCACGGAATATTTATTATATTATATAAAATTTATTTGTAACACGGAAAATTTTTATAAATCTGTGGATGGATTTTTTTTATAACGAAACAGAAGAACAACAATGTTATTCGCAAAAAAAAGGAAGCTCGAATGAGAATAAGGAGATAAAAAATGTGCAGGAAGTATCGTTATTAACGAAGAATTGATCGAGCGTGTCGTAAATGCGTGTTTCCGTGCTCGCTGTCGCTCGAAAACTGCGCGGTCGTTCGCCTCGGTCGTTCGATCGACGGGCAATATTCAAAATATTATCAGTCGAACTCGCTCGAATTCGATCAATACGAGATCCGCTTTTGTTTTTCCTTTCGTTTTTACGCACATCGGACGAGATCTGCGATAAATAATCTTTTTCGACGATGACACGTCGCGTATTAAAGACAAGGATGCTCGAAGGATCGATAATATAGTCGATTTTTTCATTATTTCTCCTTTTTAAACCTCTTTTCTCGCGCGCATCTTGGTTACGCGAATTAATTAATTTATAACTCGTTAAATATTCGTCGTATACTCGAGTTATATATTTGAATTATACTAAAAAAAGGAAAGATTAAAACAAATACAACGAAACGTCTTTATCCCTCGAGTTATTAAGCATTTTTACTTCTCCATTGAATGGATCGTGATGGATGCTAAAAGAAAAAGAAAGAAAAAAAAATAGAAAGAAACAAGACCGACGTTTCTAATCAATATCCAATATGTCGAGACAAAACTTTCTTACGCTAAGAAAAAAGAAAAAAATTCCACCATTACTTCACTCCATAATAATAGACACTCGCGTTATTACACTCCCTATTCATTACGCCGTTCATTCAAACTCACGGTTACTCACGATTACTATCTCGCCTCGTCCTACATATTCCTTCACCTCTGCCCTCTCGCCGGAAGCCGGGATCCGTCCACGGTCGGCCACGGATTCCCGGAAATTGGCGACAGAGCGAGCCACCAGTCGCCACCGTAGAGTGAACGTAGAGATTCGCCAGGGAAATGAAAACAACGGTTAACGGGAACATTGTGTCGTTGAAACAAGGAGCGAGCGAGGTGGGCGTCGTTGGCGGCCGTGGCCGTGGCCGTGGCCTCGCCAACACCGATAAACTAAGGTCGTGGTAGCGTTTTATGGTGTTCATAAGTGTAACGGTGTTCGAACGCAAAGCCTCGCGATCCTCGCTCGAGAGAAACGGTTACCGTTGCGCGGTCCACAAACGATATTCCTTCGAGTCGCGTGTCCCTCTTCGCTTCCCCCACTCCTTCTATTCGTCCACACACCTCTCCCCGCGCCCGTATCGTAAGCCCAACTGCTGTGGCCAAGAGAGGGGGAAGGCTTCGCTCAACGTACCTCGATCGTGTTACCTTTCGAGCTGCCTTTCCTTTCTTACGATTTATATCGCCCATTACGCGCATGCGCTTTCCCGAACTAATCTACGATCGCGCGATCTTTAAACCTTGCGCTTTGAACAGCGGTGCTTGGCTCGTAGAATCGTTAAAGTCGAAAGTAAGAATGCGATGATTCAGATGGTTAATATTTCCAAATCGGCCTCTCTCTACGCGTAATAATATTTCACCGCGATAAATCAACGGGCGAGTGTTTCGACGATGCGAGATTCGCGTTTCAAAGGTTTAACGAACCTCGCGATCCCGGAAAAGCGTTCTCGTCGACGAGATCGAGGCGAACGAAACACCGTATTCGGTTTATCCGGAGGATCGAGGCGGCGCATCCCGTAAATGGTGGAGGGAACGTTCCAGCCGTTTCATATCGCCGTTTGGTGTAACTCTCCGCGTGGCTGAACGGTAACCGGAGTTTTTTTTTTTTTACGACCACTCGCGATAACTCTAAAAACCGCTACGTCATGTGGGCGTGGAAATGGGGCATCTTGGGGAATCGATCTCCCATCTTTTACTCCTTGTCTTCGTTCCACTCACAATTCATGTATTCCGAATTTCTTTTCTAAGGAAATGTCAAAGATAATTGTTAAAAATTATCATTGTTATATAATCAAGGATCTTGACCCCGTTTATAATTCTTCTTCCATAATGGTCAACAATTGTAATATCGTTAAAACAATGTATCGTTAAAATTTATTACCGTTCAGAAGAAGGAAACGTGAAACATCTCTCTCTCTCTTTCTTCGTTTTTAAAACAAATAACGCAAACGAGTCACGAGTCCAAAAGGAATACGTTTCTTTCCCAATTCCATTCCCCTTTTTTTCCTCGACAAAATTTCAATGAAAACGAATCCTCTTATTTGATGGAATCTATAGTTCTATATCGTCAAGGAAGATCATTCATCTTCGATTAGAGGAAAGAGAGAGAGAAATACTTTGTAACACTTGCTTTCGCGAGCCGCTTGCGAGATTGGCAAGCATGATCGGTGAACAGGAACCGGCTTTTTCTTTCCGGCGTTCTTTCCGCGAACGACACGGTTTCGTGGCCCGGCCTTCTAACGGCTCGCGGCGAACGGTCTCGAAACGCTCCTTGTTCCACGAATCGGATCGATTCCTTCGCCCGGATATTCCGCTCTCGTGGTTTTTCGACGCGTGAAAAAGAAAAAAAAAAAAGAACTAACCATAATGGCTACGATAAATAAATTCGAAACCGAGTCGAGAGATCGAAGAATATAATTCGAATCTATGAAAGCCTTTTAGATGTACAAGATTCAATTTATATTGAATGTTTTCTCCTCGAGATTTTTAAATTTTGTACACGTGATTGAGATATTTTTTATTCGAAAATAAGAGATGGAAAGAAAGGTGTTGGAAAAAGTTGGAAAAATCTCGAGAGACAGGGAAACGACGACGGGGCAATAAATAAATTCGAAACCGAGTCGAGAGATCGAAGAATATAATTCGAATCTATGGAAGCCTTTTAATTTATATTGAATCTCGTTTTCTCCTCGAGATTTTTAAATTTTGTACACGTGATTGAGATATTTTTTATTCGAAAATAATTATAATTTTAACTATAATATAATCGTGAGGATATTTCGATGGAAAGAAAGGTGTTGGAAAAATCTCGAGAGATGAGAGACAGGGAAACGACGACGAGGCAATAAATAAATTCGAAACCGAGTCGAGAAATCGAAGTAATAATTCGAATGAATTCGAATCTATGGAAGTCTTTTAGATATACAAGATTCAATTTATATTGAATGTTTTCTCCTCGAGATTTTTAAATTTTGTGATTGAGATATTTTTTATTCGAAAATAATTATAATTTTAACTGTAATATAATCGTGAGGATATTTTGATGGAAAGAAAGATGTTGGAAAAATCTCGAGAGACAGGGAAACGACGACGGGGCGATAAATAAATTCAAAACCGAG
This sequence comes from Apis mellifera, assembly GCF_003254395.2. Taxonomy (NCBI): domain Eukaryota; kingdom Metazoa; phylum Arthropoda; class Insecta; order Hymenoptera; family Apidae; genus Apis; species Apis mellifera. The sequence goes on along the minus strand of NC_037640.1, from coordinate 2,747,276 downwards.
TCGAGAGATCGAAGTAATTCGAATGAATTCGAATCTATGGAAGTCTTTTAGATGTACAAAATTCAATTTATATTGAATGTTTTCTCGAGATTTTTAAATTTTGTACACATGATTGAGATATTTTTTATTCGAAAATAATTATAATTCTAACTAATAATATAATCGTGAGGATATTTCGAAAAAGTTGGAAAAATCTCGAGAGACGAGAGACAGGGAAACGACGACGGGGCAAAGTGTGTTTTTAGTGCAGTGGGGCGGGCAGCCCGTCGAAACCGGATCGAAGGAACCGTTTTACCCACATATCGGGTACCCAAAGAAGAGCGAGGGTGGTTGAAAAGTTGTTTGGGGGGGGGGGGGAATAAAATTTATTCGTGATTTCTATTTCACCTCGTATTCGAGAATCGATACATTGTTGTTCCACGCAACGTATTGCACGATAAATATTTATTGCCCCGGGGTAATAAAATATTTAAAGCAATTTTTAAAAAGCCGATAGATTAAATAATAATTACAACGTAATTAAATAAAATTGTGCATATATCCCGAGAGAGGATTGTATTCCGAGAGAGAGAAAGAGAGAAAGAGAAAGAGAGAGAGAAATATGGAAATGGTTAGCTGGAACATTTCAACAATTCATTAACCTCTTAACTGTTTTAGTAATAGAATATATATAAGCGGTGAGTCGTAAAGGGAAGACAATTATTTGTATTATAGGCAAGTATAGTCGTTCACGTGAAATTATCTTTTGTTACTTAGATTAAAATTTTATTATTGGGAATCAATGAAAAAAAAAGGCGCGTGCGTACGTATATACACGCACACGTCCATCACCTCGAAGATCGACTTTTCGAGAAAAATCAACCACCACTTCATTACAATTCAATTTCACACCGAGTGTGTTCATTCCCGTCTTCTCGATTTTAATATTTCTCATTAACGGGCACGCACAATATTTTTGAGAAGTAAGAATCGATTATAGAAATAAAAAGAACCAATGGGCGGCCAATATCGAAACAATATACCATTCCGTTCACGCGTATCGATCGCGAGTACCTCGATCCACGGTGCAACGATCGTCGTCGTTGCACCGTTAATCGATCGATCTGCAAATCCTCGAATAACGACTCGATTTCTCCATGATCCCTCCCTTGAAAAATATTATATTATCTCTCTCTATAATTGTATCACAATTATTTGAATTTTGGAAAAATAAGTTAAATAAACGAGTGAAACGAATCATGTTAAATTTAAATCTGTATACAATGTTTAATTGTAATGGATATCTGCGCTGATAAATATAATTACACTTTGCGCGAAAGAGGCCTTAAGGCTCGTTACGGAGCCCGGTTAAGAAGAGCACGCCGTGCCTTCTGGTTCATTGATCCTGATTCTGCGTAACACTCGTCGATTTAACTCGATTGAAAATCGAGCCAGATGGTATTAAGTTTTTAACGACGGGCAAATTGGTCGTGCTCGAGAGAACCGATTATCCCTCTCACGTGTAATACTTTCTTTTTTTCTCTTTCTTAAATCCGATTTAAAACCCTCCTCCCCTTTTTTTCCCAGAAATTTATTAATTTCGAGACTAATTTCGATAAAAGTTTTGGAATTTGCCATTTTAATAATCGAAGAACTGGTCTTGAAATAAAATGCTTCATTGAAAGGTGAAAGAAGAAAAAATAGGAGACGTTGCTACTTTTCTATAAGAGTGAAAAAGAATTTCTAACTTTCTTTTTTTCCTTTCAAAAGTTTGTTGAATAATCCCAGAAATTGATTGTTGCTACAAACAAGTGGAAAGATCCTTCTGTATCGCGCGTTTTTCACAAAAGATCGATCGAGAGGAGTTCATAAAATTCTATTTTATCCGAGAGGTTTATTTTTAGACGAGAGAGATAGGTAATCGCAAGGAAATGCCGACGATAGCCGAGGAACGAATCATTAAAGAACCGAGTGAATCGAACAGATGCGCTGCTACTATCTGTGCACCACTGCCAGGAAGTAGCTTTAAAACGTGCTAAGTGTTCGATAATGAGCTCTCTCCCTCTCTCCCCTTTTCTTTCTCTCATCGAGTTCGTTCGCCTTTACGTCCGCCTTCTTCTCGAATAATCCCAATTTTTTTTCTTTCTTTCGAATCTTTGTTAAATTTATCCATGGTTCGATATTCGCGTGATCTTCGTCAAAAGAATTGACCGTCTTCTTTATATTCTTTTATATATATATATATATATATATACGAGTCGACGAACGAAAAATCTTCTCATCGTCTCGCTCCGTCGATAAAGACGGGCCGGCGTGTTTTAGAGAACTAATCGTTCGTCGAGTAAATTGGTTTCTCCTTCGCTTCCTTTTCACTTTCCCGCCGACGCTTACCTTCTTCCTTTCGACCATGTACACACGTACGCGCAAATTACGAGCTAGAAATTGAGCGTTACTGATTAAGGGCGGAAGAGATAGTAGATAGAACGGGGGATATCGTTCGAGGATATTGTTAGCGGTAATGAGACGACTCTGAGTGCATTCTCAATTTTTCCAACAATTACTTTACTAGAAAAAAATTCAAAAACTTCAATTCTCTCTTGATAACCTTGATCATCCTTGCTCCTTTTAAATAATAATTTCCAACAAAGTGTGATAAAAAATTATTCCAATGAATCCAATTAACACGTGTTTCCAAGAGAAATCCATTTCCCTCCATTCTTATTAAAGACAGGGAAAAAATTGCACACACGCTGTTAACCGCGGGATAAACACGCCTTCACCACGCCTCGTAATATATCCATTACGTTCCACGCAATTTCTAAACCCTACGATCCCTCCCCTCCCCTCCCCGTCCTCATTGTTCGCAAATGAGAATTCGTTCGACTCTCGGCAACCGGTCGTTCGTTCTTACGACATTCCACGCGTGTCACTTATGGATCCGTTATGCGGTTCACACATATCTCGAAACGACCGCGTTCCTCCCAGTTCTTTCAAATCACCCAATTCTCTCCTTCCAAAGAACAAGTTAACCATCTCTTATCTTTCGATTACACCCTCTCCCTTCTGAAACGAAATAAAGAAGTCTCTCAACTCACTATTAAAAATGGACAAAATGGGTTCCAAGCCCTAAGGGTTCTGGTTCAGGGAGACAGAAGAGAGGAAGCGGTCGATCGAGCGGAAAGTATTTTCGCGGGGGATAAAATTACGAAAGAGAGAGAGAGAGAGAGAGGAGGGAGGGAGGATGGTTGGCGAGGTGGTCAGGGCCGTAGGCATGGTCGTAGCGACGAGGGGTCAACGGCCAGGCGGCGCCTGGAAGATCGGCCGGCGCATCGGCAGTGGATAGTGGGGCAGGTCATAGTGAGTCAGGGGAAAAAAGAGGAGGAGGGGAAAGAGAGAGAGAGAGAGAGAAAGAAAGAAAAAGGAAGCGAGGAGGGGAAAAAGGGCGCGCTTGTTGTCGCCCCGGGAGCTAGACGCCCCTATCTCGCGGGCGTGGCTCGCGTCGTCATCTTTTTTCCCCTTTCTACTACCCGATCCCGATGCTGTGTTATTATCCCCGAGAGGAGATCGAAACGGTGGTGTTTGGGCCGGTTGTCAGAGGTAATTAAGCGGCGTGACTCGGGTGTTGCGTTCCAGGGGAACGTTGTAATAATCGGTGGTGGCAGAAGATTAGATTTTTCGTGGATTATTTAGATCGCTCGATCGCAAAGAAAGGCTACTGGGATGGACACGTGCTTTCTTACAGCTGGCAATATTTTAATATGTTTCGAAAATTTTAAGGTAAAAGTTCAACTTGACTCCTCTTCTTTTTGTCTCTTTTATTGTCAAGAGACAAAAATCAAAAGCTAAAGCTCGATATTTTGATCAAGTTTGTCAATTTTCGAAGCTTTCTTATAATTGATGAGACGAGCATCGATATTTTAGCACGTTTCGAAAATTTTAAGGTAAAAGTTCGACTAGATTTCTCTCCTTCTTTGTCTCTCTTATTGTCAAGAGACAAAAGTCAAAAGCCAAAGCTATTTCGATCAAGTTTGTCAATTTTCGAAGCTTTCTTATAACTGGTTAGACGAGCATTGATATTTTGACACGTTTCAAGAATTTTAAGGTAAAAGTTCGACTTGACTCCTCTTCTTTTTGTCTCTCTTATTTGTCTTTCTCAAAATTCAAAGCTCGATATTTCGATCAATTTTGTCAATTTTCGAAGCTTTCTTATAATTGATAAGACGAGCAATCATAAAAATATTTTAACACGTTTTAAAAATTAATTTAAGTTTAAGTAAAGTAAGTTCGACTTGATTCCTTCGTCTCTCATCCCTTTTTGTCTCTTTTATTGTCACAAGAGACAAAATTCAAAAGCCAAAGTCGATATTTTGTCAATTTTCAAAGCTTTCTTATAATTGGTAAGACGAGCAATCATAAAAATATTTTAACACGTTTCAAAAATTAATTTAAGTAAAACTTCGACTCCTCCTCTTTTTGTCTCTCTTATTATTAAGAAACAAAGCTCGATATTTCGATCAAATTTATTAATTTTCAAAGCCTTTTTATAATTGGTGAGATGAACATCGATATTTTAAAAATTTTAAAGTAAAAGTTCGACTCTTCCCCTTTTTATCTCTCTTATTATCAAGAGACAAAGCTCGATATTTCGATCAAGTTTATCAATTTTCGAAGCTTTCTCATAACTGATAAGAAAAAAGTCGAAAAAAGCTCGATATTTCGATCGATTTTGAAAAATTGAAGTTACTTTGAAATGTAACCAGAAGAAAGATGTATCCATCCCCTTGAGTTAAGTTCGTTCAACTTTGTTGCTCCGGGGTGACGCTTGGTAACCCGGCGCGCGATTCGTGGCTGCGATAAAGCGTGAAACGAGTCTGTCCCGAGAAAAGTATAGAGAAACGATGACGATCGCGGACGATGATGATCGCGATGCTGATGATGATGATGATGATGGTTGCCGGTGATGAAGGAGTTCGTCACGCCAGGCCAAGCTTCGCCTCCTCTCTGTGTATCGTCCACAAGAGGAAAAGTTAAAAAGTTTCAGATGGAGACACGAATTCATTTAAATACAGGTGTCTTTTTGTTTCCAATGGAAAATAGTTACCAAGATTGGTTCTAAATATATAACCAGTTATATGATAAGAGAAGATTTATTTCTCTCTCTCGACTGAAGACAAGGCGAATCGTTTTTTCAATCTTCATTTGCATTTTCGTTCTAAAACTGCATCCAATAAAAAAATTCTCAAACCGACATTTTCTCTTCTTCTTCTCCGAATTATAACTCCATTGTACATCGTTCTTATTTCGAGACGAGGTTTCACAACACGTTTCATTGTTTTCAGACGTTAATAATCACGGATTCTTTCACGCGGCGCAGACACGTGTGCGTGACGTAATTAAGCGCTCGTCGAGTTACGCAATTAAATGTATATACACACGTATATATATATCTATACTCGCCCTCTACCCGATCATTTAATGGTTGTTGAACCTTTTTTTTTCTCGAAGCAATACGAGAGAGCTTCTTTCCAACGTTTCCGCTCGCCGATTACACTTTCGTTCGGATCCGCCCACATCGTTTCCCAAGGATTATTCTCGCCTTTCGAGAACAAGAAGAAGAAGAAGAAGAAGAAGAAGAGAAGAAGAGCGTTGCTCTTTCGAGAGAGGACTTGAAACTGTCCATCCTCGTCTGAGTCATCGGGCAATAAAAGAACTCGGGGGCATGTCGTATTGTTGTTCCAACTGTTTTTACTCTCTCGTGATAATCCACGATACTGTTCACTGTTCCTCCGGCCGATGATTCGTAATCTTTGGCACGCGGAATGAAACGACACACCGCTTGCTGGATACATACACGCGTATATATTATATCGCACCGCCTCTTCTGGCATTGAACTCACCGGCTCCTCCACGTTGGGAAAGGCGCACCTGCTCGCGAAAGATTCCATTCCTTTTTCTTTTTTCTTCCTTCCGCCGAGGACGATCTCGTTTCTTTCGTTTCATCTTTCTACTTTAGAAATTATCAGTTATTAATCGAGAAAGCTTCGTTCTTTTTTTCATCTCCATCTATCTTTGTTTTATCTTTCGTATCTAAAGAATTTTTTTGCTCGAAGATATATATATAAAGATTGTAAGATATTATTGATTCGTGTGAAAATTATATAAAAGTATATAGGACGAGTTATTGGGCGGGTCGACGGACTTTCAATTCGAGACACGGTACCTGCATGAATATTCGGCCCGTGTCGACACGAAATCGACTAGTCGTGAGGAATGCAAACGAGCTCTGACGAATACTCGATTTATTATTCTATCGGTCTGACCTAGAACGATCATCCACCATCTTTTTCGATCTATAAGAGAATAATTTCTCGTTCGATTCGTTGTCGAAACGCGTCAAATCTCGAGAGGCTTCTCTTAATCTTGAGAGGATTAGAGACAGAGGTGAAACGAGAAATGGCCGTGGAAACGCGCGGCTTGGTTCGATATTACGGGTCTCGGCCATTGCCCAACACGCCTCGGCCCTGACTTTGAACCGCGTTTCACCGTGGGAATGGCGGCCACCACGAGGGGCGTCGCGCCAACTTTTATTCCCTTCTCGATCGATCATCATCGTCGCCCCTCACCCCCTTCGCTCTCTCTCTCTCCACGTCTCCTTTACCGTTCTCCACTGGATACTTATTTCTTCCGTTATTCCACGTTTACAAACCGTTGCTTTCGAAATTGTTTTATTACCATACTTAATCACATCGAGCACCCATAAGGATATATACATATATATATATATAAATAATGGTGAATTTTTTCTCCTTAACGTTACGTTTTAAAAGAGGAAATTTTCTCTGCGTCGATTATTATGTACAATGATAGATTGAAGCGAGATGGAGTAAAAGAAGATATTGTTCATTACAATTTTATATATATGTATATATATGTAATAATAATTTGTTAATGAATAACGGCGAGGAAGATTCTTCAGTATCCGCGGTTCTCTCACTTTGCGATAATAGGATAATTTCGTTACAAGAATAATTATCAAACCTTTCATATTCCAAAGAAATATAATTGAAAACACGCCACGATTCAATTCTCGTGTCGATCATCGAAAGTTACGTTACATGCAAAGGGTGAAATCACAATCTTTTTCCCCTCTCTCCTCAAGAATCCTCGTCACCGCGCACTCGTATTTACCATTTCTTCTCATTACATCTTCTCCCGCAGAGATGCAACACTTTCGTACCTTGAAAGAATATCGGAAATCCACACCGAGGAGCTCCTCCTGTTGTCTCTTCTCTCTCTCTCTAATCACACTCTTCTTATCACTGGCTCGAACTTTGCTCGAAAACTTTCCGCGAACCGAATCGAGAGGTGCGATCTTCTCGAGAGGAGGATTGGAAAAGAAAGGAAAGGAAAGAGGAGATTCACCGGTCGATGGATCGATCTCACTTGGATGGAACACACACACACTCTCTCTCTCTCTCTCTCTCTCTCTCTCTGAGGTGGAAGGGAAAAAAAGGCCAAAAAAAAACGTTCCTGGTGGCTGGACTGTCGGCACGGGTCTGTCTTCGAGGCGGCGCATCGGGCTCACTTTATAAACGGAGCTGGCCGGGTGGTGGACGCGTTTGCTTGCCGTTTAAACGTGGCCGGTGATTGGCCGCGCTACTATAAACGAGGCGCGCCATTGGCCACGGGATGTAGCGGTACCGTGGCTCCATCCGAGGGGGAATCTGTTCTTCGTGTTCGCGGCGAACGATGTTTCCGCGCCTCTCTCTCTCTTTAAGCGCGTTTCTCTTCGTTCCTTCCCTTCCTTTCGACTTCTCTCTCCTTCTCTCTCTTTTCTTTCCCCTCCCCCCCAGAGATCCAGTATAGGCTTGGCGTAATTAGGGAACAGTGACATTTTACCGTTTTTCACCATCTTTCCATCGTCCGCTCTCTGCCTCTTTATTAGAAGTTTATTGGAATTATGAGAGATAAAGTTGTTGTTGGGAGATTGGAGGATCGATCTCGAGTCGATGAAAATTGTTTTTAGGGAACTGACCATCGGCAAGGAGAAATGGCCGCGTTCGACCTTGCCTCCATCCTCGACCGACTCTCTCGTACACTTTTCTCTTTTAATTGATTCGATTCGAGTGGATATTGAATTTCTAATAAATTTCTTTCTTTTTCTATGTGAAAATGAATTTTTCCTGTCGTTCGATATCTTGTGAAACTAAGAACTTTTTAATAAAGTTAGTTTATTTAAATTTCCTCTCAGCATCTTTTAATATCGTTCCCCAAAAATTCTTGTGCTCGTGTAATTATTTAAAGAATGGTGATCCATTCATTGTTTTTGGGATAATCTTTTTCTTCTATAGTTATTTAAATTTCCTCTCAGCATCTTTTAATATCGTTCCCCAAAAATTCTTGTGCTCGTGTAATTATTTAAAGAATGGTGATCCATTCATTGTTTTTGGGATAATCTTTTTCTTCTATAGTTATTTAAATTTCCATCTTTTAATATCGTTCCCCAAAATTTCCTTGCGAATTCTTGTACTCGTCTAATTATTTAAAGAATGGCGATCCATTCATTGTTTTTGGGATAATCTTTTTCGCTCCAATAAACTCTGTTGCAAAAACTCTGCTCGCGTTATGGGTATTCATAGGCGAGAAATAAAGAAAAAGATTCGTTGCAACGCGGATTAATAAATGGTTGGCTTGGAACGAAGATAGGGGACGAAGGAAGAGAGATTTTTCGAAGATCGATCAAAAGATCTGAATGCATCCAGGGAACCAGGAAGCGTGCTGGTGGTTCGAACGCCGGTGGCAGAGGCAAAGAGTCGAGGCAATAAGCAAGATTAATTTCGATGAAGGGCCGATAAAGATGGCCCCCGTCGTTCGAGATTAGAAATCGTGGATTTTCGCAATTCCACCGGGTTATAATTGCCATCCTTGTAACTCCCTTTCATTTTTGTTATCTTTGAAATATCAATAACTATTCCTTCCATTTCTCGTTTTTACCATACATATACTCGTCGTCGAATTTTGATAACGAAAGAATCCTTTAATTCGAATATATATATTCGATATAATAAAAGGATCCTTTAATTCAAATCTCCTTTCATTTATTATTTTTCATTTTTATGATACATTAAGTATTCATTGTGGACAGAATTTTAACCAGATAACGAAAGAATCCTTTAATTCGAATATATATTTATTCTTCTTTGATAATACTTCAACTTCATCTTCGATCCTCAAATGGAGAGATTTCAATGCGACCATTCCTTCTTCCATTTATTATTTCTTATATTTATGATTAGATATGGAATTTTGATAACGAAAGAATCCTTTAATTCAAATATATATATATTTATTCCTCTTTGATAATATTTTCATCTTCGATCCTCAAACAGAGATTTCAACGCGAACTATTCTTTCTTCCATTTATTATTTTTCATATTTACGATTAGATACTCGTTGAATTTTGATATAATAAAAGAATTCTTTAATTCGAATATATATATTTATTCCTCTTCGATAATACTCCAAATGAAGATTTCATCTTCTTCAAATCTTTCTAATCTTCGATTCTCGAAGAGATTTCAACGCGAACCATTTCTTCTTCCATTTATTATTTTTTATATTTACGATTAGATACTCGTCGAATTTTGATATAACAAAAGAATCCTTTAATTCGAATATTTATTCTTTGATAATATTCCAAGTGAAGATCATCTTCGATCTTCAAACGGAGAGATTTCAACGCAAACCATTTCTTATTCTGCATTTATTATTTTTCATATTTATTAGATTAGATACTCATCATGGACAAAATTTTAACAACAAAAGAATCTTTTAATCCGTTCCTTCTTCCATTTATTATTTTTCATAATTACGATTAGATATTCGTTGTGAACAAAATTTTGAAATGAAATTATTTTTCATATTTATTATTTAGATTAGGTACTCGTCATGGACAGAATTTTAATAATGAAAGAATCCTTTAATTCAAACCCTTCCTTCTTCCATTTATTATTTTTCATATTTATATAATTATTATTAAATATTCATGGACAAAATTTTGACAACGAAAGAATCCTTTAATTCGTTCCTTCTTGCATTTATTATTTTTTATATTTATTACATTAGATACTCATCGTGGACAAAATTTTGAAAGAATCTTTTAATTCGAATACATATATTTATTCCTCTTCGATAAATACTCCTAGCGAAGATTTCATCTTCTTCAAATCTTTCTAATCTTCTAAACCTCGAACGGAGAGATTTCAAGGAGGCAATAAACTCTCGAATTACGTTCATTCGAAATAGGGATGGAAGGCGTGATGCAGATATCCTCGTAACGTATCGACAAACGCGATCGGAGGCGGAAAAGTCAAGCGTTGCGTCGACGGATTCCCGGCATTCCACGGAAGCTGGATAACCATTGGATACGGAATACAGTTGTTTCAGTAATGCTCCCTGCTAACAAGGCCGTTAAGTGGAGCTGCGGAGGGTAGCGTAACGACGCGCTCGGGCGGCGGCGCGTGTGCACGCAACTCCACATAATTTCCATTCAGATGGATCGGCCACTAAATAAACATAACTGTCGTTAAATAACTGCTGCCTACCTTTAAGATCGCCATTTCCCTCTCCAGAAACACGATCGATCGATCTCTTAATTATTCATCCCAATCTCTTACTTCGATTTGGGGATCATTTAATACACAATCTCGAGGAAAGAGATCGCCATTTCTCTTTCCCCTTCCAATTGATACTTTTTCTTTTAATTATTCACCCCAATCTTTTATTTCGATTTGGGAATCATTTAATACACAATCTCGAAAGAGATCGTCATTTCTCCCTCCAATCGATCCTTTTTCTTTTAATTATTCACCCCAATCTCTTATTTCGATTTGGGAATCATTTAATACACAATCTCGAAAGAGATCGTCATTTCCTCTTCCAATCGATCCTTTTTCTTTTAATTATTCATCCCAATCTTTTATTTCGATTTGGGAATTATTTAATACACAATCTCGAAGAAAGAGATCGTTATTTCTTCTTCTCCCTTCAGAAACACGATCGATCGATGGATCGATCGATCCTCGTTTTTCTTTTAATTATTCACTCCAATCTCTTAATTGGGAATTATTTAATACACAATCTCGAGGAAAGAGATCATCATTTCCCCCTCCTCCTCCAGAAACACGATTTATCGATCGATCGATCCTCGCTTTTCACTATGAATTCCTCTCATCATTTCTTTTAATTATTCAATTTCTTACTTGGGAATTATTTAATACACAATCTCGAGAAAAGAGATCATCATTTTCCCCTCCCCTTTCAGAAACACGATCGATCGATCGATCGATCCTCGCTTTTCACTATGAATTCCTCTTATCATATGTTTTAATTATTCAATTTCTTACTTGGGAATTATTTAATACACGATCGATCGATCGATCGATCCTCGCTTTTCTCTTAATTATTCACTCCAATCTCTTATTTCGATTTTGGGAATCATTTAATACACAATTTCAAGGAAAGAGATCGTCATTTTTTCCTCCCCTTCCAGAAATCGATTCTCGCTTTTCTTTTAATTATTCACCCCAATCTCTTACTTGGGAATTATTTAACGCACAATCTCGAGGAAAGACACCGGTTAAGAGTGGTGTACAGTTAGACACACGTGGGGCGAGTCATTTGCATGGTGCCACGTGGGTTTGCCAAGTTAGATCACCGAGCATAAAACGCTACAGTTAGCCACTTAGGCTAACCAGTGGCGCTGATTTCGGCTGATTGTTTTCCACGGTTCTCTTCATGCTCGGTGACCACACGCTCACTCGGCTCGCCTGGACAAACCTGTTTCCGCCAACGTGCAATCCTTCTTTTCTCCATAATCGTGGAAAAATGCTCCGATATTCTTCCACTCTTGCTTTCCTTTGTTTCATGAATCCTCTCGTAAAAATAAATCCACCTTATCATTTATCTGTTAATCGATAAAAATCACGACGATAATTGTCATCGAATGAGGAAAGAATATTCTGAATCTTTATTTACAAGTCGAAGAATATTATTTCGATCGGAATTTTCCATTCCACGAAAATTAACCGGTTAAAATCCTCCATCTTCTTCTTCTTCTTCTTCTTCTTCTTTTGATGATACCAGAGTCACGCGAAACGATTTACACGCGTCGCGTGTTTAATTAACGACACGCGTTCCCCACCAACTGTCCCAGGAACGCGAAGAGATGTTGCTTCGACTATTGTATCGAAAGGTGTTGGAGGATTCGTTAATAAGAGCCTTAACTTAGAAGTCTTCCAATCTTTCTTATTCTATTGAAACGATCTCCACGATATAAATTAAATACTTGAATTTTTGTTAACAAAAATTTGCTTTTTGACACGCATCTCTAACAAAAAATCGAATTATTTTCCTTCCTCGCACTATCTGCTCTCAGATTATAGCAACGAACTACCTCGAAATACCTCGACTAACTCTCGAGATAACTCGTAGCTCGTTAGCGATCGAACGTGTTAACTAAATTAAAACAATCTCTGAGAAAGCACAGATTGTACAGATTCCTGTCTCTGACTGAATAATATATTTCAACGTGATTAGAATCGAGAATAAATATTACAAAAATTTCGAATCTGTCCACGATCATTACAGGATCACACTCTGCTGCAAACATTTTTTCCTAAAAAATATCATCAATGCTTCTCCACGATTCTTACGATCCATAGAATCGATAGAAACAAGGATCGACTCGTAAATCGAGGTCAACTCACAGTTTGTCCAGATTCTGTTTCGATCCTCTGAAGGAGGGTGCTCGATCGAATTGGAAACGTGGATTCTCCTGATAAACATTTCCACGAAAGGAGGGGGATAACTGGATATATAAATCTCTAGCGTTGGTTGCATGATCGTGCGGTTAAGAGTAGGTTCCTCGCCGTAACGCGGCCGAGAGATGAGTATCGCGTTTCAAAGTTATGCTTTGGGGATGGAATCGAGATCTTGGGATGAATGGATGGATGGATGGATGGATCGTTTATTTTTTTTTCACATTTTGTTTTGACGTTTACCGTAACGGACAGTATTTATGGTCATGGAGGACGAAATTCTTGGAATATTTCTTTTCCAACAAGTTTAGAACCAGCCTAATTACGAAATCCTCTCCCTTGGATATTATATTCCAAGTTTATCTCGATTTTGATTTCTCCACTTTGCGAATTCTTCTTTCATATCTAAGAGGAAGTTTTTGATTTCATTTTATTTAACCCTTTCTGGTACTAAATAAATGCTTTGTATCTAAATTCATGTAGGTAGATTCATTTATAGTCTTCGAGAAACAAAAATTGTTCAAAGTATTCAAAAATATTTCTCAATTCGTATCGCATGCACAACGTCCTTATTTATCTCCTCGAAGATATTTTATTCAATCCAAGATTAAACAATTGGTGATCGAATTTTTCTTATCATCTGTATAAACTTTCACGCGTCTATCCTGAGATAACTCATCCGTTCTTGATGGATGGATTTCCAATTAAAACGCTCCTGAATCGTCCAAGGGTCAAAGTGTCCATCCAAAATGGTCGAATCTTATCGCATCGTTTATCCAGCCATTCATCTGTCACGCTCGCTATCTTTAATTTCGAACATCTCCCTTCCACCATTTATCCTTAATAAAGTATCTATTTATCTATCCTTCGAGATCGATGGTGCCAAGATTATCGAGGATCCAATGGCTGATGACAGACGCTCTGCGAAAAAGAGAGGAATATCGAGTTATTTTTTACTTTGGAAATATTTCTCTTGCTTATTTTTAGTAATTGTACGATTTTTGAACGGTCGTGTATATTGAAAATTATCCACGAGAGAGTTATCCCGTGCAATGGTCGTCCCGTCAAATGGATTTCTCATCGCGAAATACTTGGGTTAATTAATTTTTCAGCCAGCCCTGTCCCCTACCACATTCGTATTATCTACTAATCTACGAGCGGTTTACGAGCACTCGTTCGTGAAAAAGGCATCGTAAACATGTGCGGGGATATAACACTCTTGTCCACTCGGAGGGGTCATCGAGAGTTAACCTCTTAATTATCCTATAATTTCATCAGCCTTTCCTTTCGTTCTCGTCTTTAACTTTCCTTTCGTTTCTCTTTCGAGAGGCTCTCGTTCACCTTTTCCCAACCGTTTACCGGCCGTTTTTCTTTTGCAATGGACGCCGCCGAGAGAGGATCTCGCGGAGGTTTAACGTCCGGGACGAATCGGCAAAGAGATAGCGGATGGGATCGGCGCTAAAGCTCGAAGGGAAAGAAGAGGATGATCCTCCTCCTCCTCCTTCTTTTTCTTCTTCTTCTTCTTCGATTCACGCTACGTAGTTGGGGCTCGTTGAACCTCCTCCTCCTCATCCTCCCCCTTCCCTTTCTTAAAAAAGCGTAACGCGGGTATATTACGTGTCCTTGAGACGGGGATTGCGGTTACCAGCGGGATCAAACGAGCGAGATCGGTCAATTCTGTTGCTCCATCTCCACACGCGGTGGTTTCCCTCTTTTTTGTATGTGTATATATATATATATTTGTTGGGAATGATAAAAGAAATGGATAGTTTTGTTTTATTCCAGTTTTATTCCAGTTATCCAGTACTTTGAAATGGTACTCGATTAATTTGATCTTCGTTGGAGATAATAAAAGAAATCTTGGATACTTCAAAATGGTACTCGATTGATTAATTTGATCTCCGTTGGAAAGAAATGGACAGTTTTATTTGAACTTTGTTCCAGTTATTCAAAACTTGGATACTTTAAAATGGTAATTGATTAATTTGATCTTCATTGGAGATAAAAAAAGAAATCGATATGTTAGAAACTTGGATATTTCAAAATGGTACTGGATTAATTAATTTAATTTCCGGAGATAATAAAAGAAATCGACGTGTCAGAAATTTAGATACTTTAAAATGGTACTCGATTAATTAATTTGATCTCGAAAGAAATGGACAATTTTATTTGAACTTTGTTCCAGTTATCCAGAATTTAAAATTTTAAAATGGCACTTGATTATTCCAATTATTCAGACCTTAGATATTTTAAAATGGTACTGGATTAATTAATTTGATGTCCATTGGAAATAATAAAAGAAATGAACAGTTTTATTTGAATTTTGTTCCAGTTATTCAGAACATAAAACTTGGATACTTTAAAAAATGGTACTCAATTGTTTCAGTTATTCAAAATTTAGATACTTTAAAATTGACGCGTTTCTTTTATTATCTCCGGAACGGAAATCAAGTATCTAAATTCTGAATAACTGGAACAAAGTTCAAATAAAACTGTCCATTTCTTTCCAACGGAGATCAAATTAATTAATCGAGTACCATACTCGATTAATTAAGTTATTCAGAATTTAGATATTTTAAAATGGTACTCGATTAATTTGATCTTCGTTGGAGATAAAAAAAGAAATCGACACGTCAACTTAGATACTTTAAAATGATACTCGATTGTTCCAGTTATTCAGAATTTAAATACTTTAAAATGGTACTCGATTAATTAATTTGATCTCCATTGGAAAGAAATGGACAATTTTATTTGAACTTTGTTCCAATTATTCAGAATTTACATACTTTAAAATGATATTCGATTGTTCCAATTATTCAAAACTTAGATACTTTAAAATGGTACTCGATTAATTAATTTGATCTCCATTGGAAAGAAATGGACATTTTTATTTAAACTTTGTTCCAGTTATCCAAAACTTGGATACTTTAAAATGGTACTCGATTAATTAATTTGGTCTCCGTTGGAAATAATAAAAGAAATCGACGTGTCAGAAACTTAGATATTTCAAAATGGTACTCGATTAATTAATTTGATGTCCGTTGGAAAAAAATGGACGGAATTATTCAGAATTTAAATACTTTAATTTCCATTCTGGAGATAATAAAAGAAATCGACATATAAGAAACGCGTCAACATTAAAAATGGTACTCAAATTAATTAATTTGACTAATATCGGACTGTCGACAAACGTGCACGCATTTTGAAACAAAAATTGCGATCTTGGTGCATCGTGGAAACAGGTTCGTGAGAAGATTTGGATAGAGTCTTATACATGGATATATATCTCGCACCGTAAGGGCTAACCGCGTTGCTCGTTCCCATAATTAATCGGATCGATATAATGGGATCCGTTCGTGGCAGTTTCTCAGAGATGGATGGAATGGAGCTGGCAACCGGATCGCCCATTGTCAAGAACACCGTGGATAATCGGGAATTAAAGGAGGAAACCTTTCCTCCTCTTCTTCGATTCGTTCTCGCGATCCCTTCTCCCCGATCCCATTAATGCTTATATTCTATTTGAATATCTTCTATCTCTACAATCTATCTAAGATTTTCTTTATAATCGACTATTCACAATTTCTTCCAACGATTAATAATTAATAAAAACTGATCGATAAATCTGCCCCAACTTTTAATATAATTTTATTCGAAATTCTCTCGATCAATCGAATTTAATCTTCCCTTTTTCCTTTCACGAATTCATCCTAAAATACAGCGTTAATCAATGTACTTTCGAAACTTTCGAAACCTATTCTATTCCACGCGTTGCTTCGATTCGGTTCCACGAAATCATCGATTTTCGAACGACTAACCCGAGTTCCCGTGCTGCGTCCCGTTAGAAAACTAGAGATCCTCACCGAAATTATCTAGAAAGAGGGGGAGGGGGGCTCCTACAACGGGAATCTCCCGGTGAGAGATGCGAGGTGAGGAAAGGAAGTGGAAAAGAGGAGAAAGGTCGTCCTCTTCTACTTAATTTGCGTTACGTTATCCCGCTATACTCGGTTCCGTGTCGACTCTTGATGATTACCCTTTATTCGCCTTAATCGCCCATTCTTCTTCTATCGCGGGAAATCTTCGATCCACGAAATCGAAAATGGAATACTATAATAGATTTCGTTCGTTTTTGATACAAATTTCCTATGCAAAGCAAGGAAGGATTGAATTCCAAGGAAACGAAAGGATCCTGGAAAGATGTTCCTCTTCCGCGGCTCCCTCCTCCCACGCCAGCCTCCCCCCTCTCGTAATCACTATATTTTAGCTAGGCATCGAGCGTGGCGCTCGGCAGCCAATCGGGTGCCGGCCGGCTCTCCACTCTTCCTCCACGGTTCAGGGTCGGTCAAGGACTCGCGCCTGCATCCGCTCGCAAACAACGCTCCCCTCCGCTCTATTCCGTTAATCTATCGATGCTAATTACGATTATCGATCGTTTAACACCGTATAATTTGGCCAATTATCCAAGGTCGTTGCCGATATAACGGAAGGGTTAGATGATCGGTTCAATCTTGTTCTTCTTTTTCAACTTGGTTATTTTTAGACGCTCGATGATGGGTTTAATAAACGAGCAGAGAAGATAGTATTAGTAGATTAGTAGTTTCTTTTTGGATTCTCTATGAGACAGGATAGTAAGAGCGTGGAATTTCAGATTGTTCGTAATGACGAATAATTTAATTCCCATTTAAACATGCGATATTCGGTTATAGATTTTTATGAGAGAGGGAAAAATATTGTTAAGGGGTAATTTTATTTCTATCATCCACGTCCTTTTCCACGCAACTATCTCGAGTGTATATTCTATAGCGCGAGTGGTTTTCGTGCGCCAACGTGGTTCCGCGTTCCACCCTTTGCACGTATCGTCCCGCCTCGACTCGTCCTACCCCATTTCCATTTATCCTCCGCGTGCGTGATAAACACGGGCTTATCTCGCGTTACGGTTTCGTTACGTACGAGGCTTCGTCGTTCTCAGCTTGTCTGCTTACTTCTCGTGTTAACAAAATTCTATCTATATTATATCTTTTATGTCGAACCTTTCAAATAAAGAGCAATCAATCTATGCGTATTCGAAGGAATCGATATTCGTATATATTTATAATTGTCAATTTATTCGATTGCTATTTCAATTCTAACTCCGTTTCTACTTTTCGATAATTGGAAAAATGTACGCGGAATTGATCAAACGAATTTAAATATTAATCAAATATTGATTCAACCGAAACGAATAATAAAGAAAAAAATTCGATCGATTCGTATATTTATAATTTATCGTTTATTGCTATTTCAATTGTAATCCTTTCCTATTTTTCGATAATTGGAAAAACGTACGCGGAATTAAAAAGAAAAAAGACGATCTGAACTGATGTAAAGATTTATTTCCTTCGATATCGATTATTCTAACATTCTTTTAAATTTTAAATAAATTCCCAATAAACATTTTCTAAACGAAGGAATTAATATTCGTATATTATTATTAATTATTATTTATTGCTATTTCAATTCTAATCCTTTCCTATTTTTCGATAATTGGAAAAATGTACGCGAAATTGATCAAACGATATTAATTCAACCGAAACGAATAATAAAGAAAAAAAGACCTAAGCTGATTGTAAAGATTTATTTCTAAATTTTATTTCTTCTAAATTTTAAAATTATCACTCCTTTTGCTCTCGATTCCTAATAACTTTTTCTAAACGCGATCAAGAAACGAAGGAATCAATATTCGTATATTTATAATTATCGTTTATTGCTATTTCAATTCTAATCCTTTCCTATTTTTCGATAATTGGAAAAACGTACGCGGAATTAAAAAGAAAAAAAACGATCTAACCTGATATAAAGGTTTATTTCTTTTGACATCAAATCGATTATTCTAAATTTTAAAATTATCTCTTTTGCTCTCGATTCCAAATAACTTTTTCTAAACGCGATCAAGAAACGAAGGAATCAATATTTATAATTATTGTTTAATGCTATTTCAATTCTAATCCTTTCCTATTTTTCAATAATTAGAAAAACGTACGCGGAATTAAAAAAAGACGATCGAGCTAATGATTATTTCTAAATCTTAAAATTATCATCCCTTTAGCTGCAAACATTTTGCGTCCAAAGGCGATGTATCAAGGCCCCTGCTATTTCCGTTCACCGAGACAGGACGAATACGTAATAACACTTCCACCTCTTCCTCGATTCCTCTAACCTAACTCTCTTCTTCTTTCTTTCTCCCTTTTTTTTTTTTCCTCTCTTTCGCCGTCTCGATCTATCGGCCATTTCTCGCCAAGGTCACGGCGAGTCACACTCGGAACAGGTCTATTTATAGGCGCGAGCGGATGAGAGAGTCGTCGCGTTTGCTGGTGGCAAACGGGAACACGCAGCTTCTACGATCGAATCGATCGCCTACGAGTATCGATCAAGATATTATATATCTCTGAAATTTTCCCTAAAAGTTTCTACTTCGTCCTCCACTTTGTTAATAATGCAATCACTAATTTATCTTATCTCTACTTGCCTGCATTCGAAAGATTCGTAGATACACATTTGGTTACAGCTAATAACCTGTCCAATTATTAATTTATCTATTCGAAAGCTACTGTTAATAAAGATTCGTAGATGTAATACACATTTGGTTACAGCTAATAACCTGTCCAACTATTAATTTATCTGTTCGACTTGCATTCGAAAGCTACTACAATAAAGATTCGTAGATACAGATTTGGTTACACCTAATAACCTATGCAACTATTAATTCATCTTATTTCGACTTGCATTTTTAAGCTATTATTAATAAAGATTCGTAGTCGATGTGTATCTATTACTAATAGATATACATTTGGTTATAATAACCTGTGCAATTATTAATTCATCTTATTTCGACTTGCATTCGAAAGCTACTACTAATAAAGATTCGTAGATGTAATAGATACACATTTGGTTACAGCTAATAACTTGTCTAACCCTAATTATTAATTTATCTGTTGCGTGCATTCTACTACAATAATGATTCGTGTAATAGATACACATTTTTTGACAATTTGATCACTTGGTTACAACTAATAACCTATGCAACTATTAATTTATTTTATTTCGACTTGCATTTAAAAGCTACTACTGATAAAGATTCGTAGTCGATCTACTACTAATAGATACACATTTGGTTACAGCTAATAACCTATGCAATTATTAATTTATCTAGTTATCGACTTACATTTGAAAACTAGAAATAAAAATTCGTAGATGTAATACAGATTTGGTTACAGCTAATAACCTGTGCAACTATTAATTCATCTTATTTCGACTTGCATTCTACTACTAAAGAAAGCTAACTACTAATAAAGATTCGTAGTCGATGTGTATCTATTATTAATAGACATTTGGTTAACTAGACTAATACACATTTGGTTACAGCTAATAACCTGTCCAATTATTAATTTATCTATTCGACTTGCATTCGAAAATTACAAATAAAGATTCGTAGATGTAATGGATACACATTTGACTACAGCTAATAACCTATGCAATTATTAATTTATCTGTTCGACTTGCATTCGAAAACTACTAATAAAGATTCGTAGTCGATGTGTATCTACTACTAATAGACATTTGGTTAACTAATACACATTTGGTTACAGCTAATAACCTGTACAATTATTAATTTATCTATTCGAAAACTACTACAAATAAAGATTTGTAAATGTAATACACATTTGGCTATAGCTAATAACCTATGCAATTATTAATTTATCTATTCCACTTGCATTCGAAAACTACTACTAATAAAGATTCGTAGTCGATGTGTATCTACTGCTAATAGACATTTGGTTAATTAGATAGATTAATACACATTTGGTTATAATAATCTGTGCAATTATTAATTTATCTATTCGACTTGCATTCGAAAGCTACTATTAATAAAAATTCGTAAATGTAATAGATACACATTTGGCTACAGCTAATAACTTATGCAATTATTAATTTATCTATTCGACTCACATTCGAAAGCTACTATTAATAAAAATTCGTAAATGTAATACACATTTGGCTACAGCTAACGCAATTATTAATTTATCTGTTCGACTTGCATTCAAAAGTTACTACTAATAAAAATTCGTAAATGTAATAGATACACATTTGGCTACAGCTAATAACCTATGCAATTATTAATTTATCTATTCGACTCACATTCGAAAGCTACTATTAATAAAAATTCGTAAATGTAATACACATTTGGCTACAGCTAATGCAATTATTAATTTATCTGTTCGACTTGCATTCAAAAGCTACTATTAATAAAAATTCGTAAATGTAATAGATACACATTTGGCTACAGCTAATAACCTATGCAATTATTAATTTATCTATTTGAAAACTACTACTAATAAAAATTCATAGATGTAATAAATACACATTTGGTTACTAATACTAATTACTAATAACCTATGCAATTATTAATTTATCTTATTTCGACAGCTACTACTAATAAAAATTCATAGATGTAATAAATACACATTTGGTTACTAATACTAATTACTAATAACCTATGCAATTATTAATTTATCTTATTTCGACAGCTACTACTAATAAAAATTCATAGATGTAATAAATACACATTTGCTTACTAATACTAATTACTAATAATCTATGCAATTATTAATTTATCTATTCGACTTATACATTCTAAAGCTACTAATAAAGATTCGTAAATCTAATATATTTACGACAAATTTAATTTTCCCTAACATAATATCGATACATGATCTGAAATTACGATACTCTTCTTCTTCAAATTCTTGAAAAAAAATGAACAAAACAAAATAATCTCGGGAACGGTTCACATACCGAGGTTCCTTTTACGAGGAAGCAATCCTCGCTCGCCGGGAAAGGAATAATTCCCCGCTTTGAATCTCGATCGAGATTCAAAGCGACATTCGGCGGATAACGAATATCTACGTTACGAGGCGGAGGGATCGTTTCCCGCAAGGCGCAAACCGAGCATGAAAATCATCCTTGGCCGGAGTTTCCCCATAAATGGCGCCGTCGTAAACGGAGAGAAGAGGAGGATACCGCGCGTCTCGAGCCCTTTGCACGCGCGTCTCTCGGCCACCACCGAGGCACCCAGGAAGTCGAGCTTATCCGCGCCTCGAAAGGAGTTATCCCCCCCTCCCTCTTCCCTTCTTTTCCACGTATTAGCTCGACTCAAAGGTACCACGATGCCCTATTCTGCCGAACAATACGCCCCAACTAATACGTTTCCTATATATATATATATAAGCCTTTCGCGACGCGAAGAGAATCTCGTTATCCCTATTACGCTCTTTGCAACAGGAGAATCGGTTAAAAAGGTTCAAACGAAGCTTTTCAAGAAATCGAAAACTCGAGCAAACTTGTCTCTTGTTTCACACGGTTTGAAATAATGAATTATTAAAGTGACTAATTTTTGAAGATTGTATAAGATATAATTTCCTTGACGAATACCTCGAACAATTCCTAATGGAGAGCAGCGAGAGAGGTGAGATCGAAGGAGGCACAGGAAGCTCGAAACGGCGTTGTCGCATCCTGTGGCCGTGTGTGTGTGCTTGTCGCGGCCGAAACCGTTACTCGTTCGCGCTCTGCACCGTGATTTATAACGCGGGCCTGTAATTAGAATTACATTGAATCCCGGTTCGAAAGATGGCGGAAGCCGATCGGTCATGCGACTCCTTGTTCGATCGATAACGATAATTCATTGGACGAGTAACGTAAAGGATAATATATATGACGTATTGGACGAATATATAATAAAGTTTTTATACTAAAATTTGCTTCAAATACGTATAAATATATATAAAATAATTGTTCAGAATTTCGAATGAGAATGGAAATCGAAGATTGTACAAGATTGTTCCTTTGCCAGAAATTCGAAAACCGGGTAAGAAGCTAATTAATTATAGAACTTTCGAGATTTTCCACGGAGAAAGGGGATTAATTAAAAAACTCACCGACTTTTATCGCGCGTTTCGTTTCGCCTCGTGAAGAAGGGCAAGAAGGGAAACGCCTTCCGCCTCGTGAACTTCTTTTGACTTCTTTCGCTTCACCGTTTTCCCTTTGTCTCGCCATTTGTTTCGCGATTCTTCGTCGTATCGATAAACCACAAGCTGAGAGATCTCACGAAGGGAAAAACGTGTAACTGGGCGGTGAACGGGCGAACGACTGAATGAACTGCGCGTTTCGTATCGATGAGTCAACGTTTTGTTTTCCTCGATCGGATTAAATCTCTCTCCATATCCCTCGTGTTTACCTCGATGGTTGTGTTATTATTAAGGAATTAAGGAATTTACGTCGTTCGTTTCTATTTTTGTTTTTGTCGAACGAATAACAGTTTGAATATTCTCCACGATTAAATAATTTGTAATATTTCTATCCCGATTAATTCAAGGGAAATTTCTCGTGTTTAAGATTCATTTTTTATTTTATTTCTTTGTTCGATGATCAAGTGCAAGTTTCGAGTATTCTTTTTTCGTTGCAAATGTGTTGCTTGAATGCCTATTTCACAAGCCTGGTTAAAACTAAAAATTCTTCCATCAATTACACATCAATACTTTTTTGAAAAAAAGTAACGATTAACAAGTCTCGTTAATAACATCAGGGAATTTAGAAAGATTAAATCACATGTTCAACCAGATATTCATCGATTCTTTCTGGAACAATTCGTTGCAGAAGAGAATTGAGCTTCTGATGTTCTGAGAAAATGGCGCGAGCAGAGCGTGAAAGAAAAATGGATCTGTACGTTGGTTGATTGGTGGCGCATGATGCAGCCACAATCTCTCGAGAGATTATAGTGCAACTGCGAATAATAGCTCGGAGGGCAATGTCGTCTGGAAATCGATTACAACATGCGTAACACGCGTCCCAATCGATTTCGTCTCGCCCTCGAAAGAATCTTCCGTGAAACTCGCTTCTTTTTTCTTCTTTTTTTGATACAGATAGATTTGCAGAAATTGCGCCACAGTGACTCTGGCTTTGGATTAAAAATCTTGAAAGGAGAAGTTTTCAATGTATAAATGTTAGACCGTTTCGAGGATTAAATTTTAGAAAATTATTTCTTTCAATCAGAGGCACATCTCTTCGATTATATTCAAATTCTTTGCTCTGAACGAATTAAGATTTTTATTTGAAAATGGATAAAATTCCTCTGTTTTCGTTGAATTGTATCGATGATGTGAAAAATGATTAATTCAACAGGTTGCTTCAAACTCGAATAACTGTTTCTTTTCTTTTTAAATTTTATTCCGTAGAATATGAAGGATTCAGAAAGATGAGAATCAAACACTAAGAAAGATCAATCATTTTAACGTAAGATACTTTTGAAAATTTCTTTCAAAAATTTGTATTCGAATAAATTAACAACAATTATTAAATCTTCAGTTAAAATTCAATTCAATCTTATTAAAATTTCGAAAAAATCTCCAGTATATCTCGTTTCCAAATTTTTAGATTAATTACAATAATTTAGATAAAATTTAGTATTAGGAAGAATGATAAAAGTACAAGTGAGAATATATATTTATTATCTTCATCATCTAAAAACTTTATCAGAAAGAATAAAACTCAATTATAAATTTTTACTGAAACTGAATCATAAAGATTAAGTTTCGTTTAATAATAAATGCTAGCAAAATTAGAATCTTGAATAACAAATTCATCCAAGAATATATTTTTATTTAAACTTAATAATAAAATAAAAATAAAAGGAGTGCAAATATCCTCACATTGTACGCTCATCATACGTACATTAACTAGTTCTCCAGGTGAAAGATAAGCGAGCCTATAAACCCTTTCGAAACCCTTCTCCTCGAACGAGCAACATTCGAATCAATATTCAAAAAAGTAAAAGCCAGACCCATCATCGTTTCAAAAAAAAAAAAAAAAATAAACTCGAAGGGGAAACTCGTTGCCATTCGTCCGCGTAGTGAATCGAAAATGGCCTTCCTTCCTCCCTCCACCTTCCCTCTTTACCTTCGTTTTTACGAGCACGGTCACGCTGTTACTTTTATTCGCCAGCGTTTAATGAGTCGCTCGGCTGTGAAATACTATTTGACAATCCGCCCATTATTTTTCCCACCCTTTTCCTCTCTTCTCCCTTCGCCCAATGAACGAAGACTCCGACTCTGTTTTCCAGATCAGGATAACAGAAATCGGATCGAACACGGATCGTATCTTGCTGCTCTCTATCGGCTTCGTTCGTCAAACTTCTTTTTCTTCTTCTTCTTCTTCTTCGTTTCCGTCTCTGCAACAGAGAAAATTATTTCTGCCTCGACATCGACTCGAAGAATTCCGCCATATTGAAGTCAAGGATTCAAGTTAGGAATTGAGTATCAATTTTGAGATTTCGAAAGTTTTTTTTGTATAATATTTTTAAATAAACGAAAATCGATGGAATTTAACGTTTCTTCTCGAGTCGATAATCGAGATCTCCTCTCGCAACTCGTCCAGCCGCGGGATGGAAGTGGAGGGAAAAACAGGAGAGTGGCAGGAGAGAAAAACGGAAGAGGTGAACGGTATCTCTAGACGAGATACCGTGCCTCTTAATCCCTCGATCGTGGAAAGAAACCGATTCGTATCTGCCCGCCTCGAGATTATTCAAACGCGAAAACGAGCAACAACCTCGTCCATCCCACTTCTCAGAAGAATTTTCCTTATAAACTCTTTTGCTCTTCCATCCAAAAATATTGTCTAAATATTCAATAAACGATTCGTACGATAATTTCTTCCAATATTCGCTCGAAAGACGAAGAGAATGAAACGAGAGAATGTTCGAATTTTCACTAAGCGCGTTAACCGCAGAGGCGGAAACGTTGTGGAAACGTTGTGGACGGATAAGAAAAACCCGGGAGGGGAAAAAGGAGGGGAAGAAGAGGAAGAAAAAAAGGATGGCGTGTACGAGAGGAGGAGGAGGAGAGAGGAGGTTGGAATGGAATGAGGAAACTGGTGCTGCGGAAGGAGGAGGAAGCTCGAGACAGCTCGAGTCTCGGGTGTCACCACGTCAGGCTTGGTCCACGCGTGAGGCGTGTCGCGAGCGAGACGACACGGTTCGCGGATGTTGCGCAGTTAGCTAGGCTAGGCCTGTTGATTCCGATCGTTCGACGAGATTCCTGAAATTTGAAAAATTATTATTACTCGTGTGCGTTTAGATTATGTTCTTCTCTTTTCTTTTGTTATCTTCGTTATATTGATTATACGAATTTTATATTTAATTATTCAATTATTTATACGTCAAGTATTATTATTCGTGTATGTTGAAGTTTAGATTATGTTCTTTTCTTTCCTTTTCTTTTATTATCATTATATTGATTATATGAATTTTATATTTAATTTTATATTTAATTATATTTAATTATTCAATTATTTATTATTATATATTCAATTATTATATATTCTTTATTATATATTTATATAAGAATTTTATTATATAAGAATCTTTATTATATATTCAATTATTTATATGTCAAGTATTATTATTCATGTATATTGAAGTTTAGATTATGTTCTTTTCTTTTCTTTTCTTTTATTATCATTATATTGATTATACGAATTTTATATTTAATTTTATATTTAATTATAATTATAATTATAATATATATATATATTATTATATATTATAATTTTATATTATATTTAATTATATTTAATTATTCAATTATTTATTATTATATATTCAATTATTATATATTCTTTATTATATATTTATATAAAAATTTTATTATATAAGAATCTTTATTATATATTCAATTATTTATATGTCAAGTATTATTATTCGTGTACGTTGAAGTTTAGATTATGTTCTTTTCTCTTCTTTTATTATCATTATATTGATTTAATTATATTTAATTATTCGTTGGATCATAGAATTTTATTTATATTAATTTTACAGTTTGGCTTGTAATTATGCAATTCATACGTTTAGTATAATCAATAATAATTTTCTTTTTTAATATATTATTTTTGTAATTTTGATTTAATATCTTTCACGAGAATATTAAAAGTTGGAAGTTTAAAAGTTCAAGAAAAGTTTAAGATTGATTATAATTTGAATTATATAATTTTTCGAATTGAAACTAGTTTCAGTAATTTTCTTCGTCGTTAAATAATGGGGATTAATAATTTGAAGGAACGGAGAGAGATGGAAATCTCATAAATGGTATCTCATCGATTTCGACGAAATTGATTTTCAATCGGAGATAAAAATCAGGGATCGCGCGAGATCTTTGATCGATCGATGAGCGACGGATTTTTTTTTAATCCGACGAGCGGAGAGATTAATCGTCGCTATCGAATAGAAAATAAATCGATTAAAACGGTTTTTATTGAGGGAGGATGATGGAAAACGATGAGTGGAAATGGAAATTGTGAAACGAATGAGAGAACGAATGAAAAACGATAATTGAAAGAATCGATCCCATTACAATGAAAAACTAGAATTATTTTCTAATTTCGTACATCAATATTAGCTAATCTTTACGAAAAATATTTTCCAGTTTTATATTTTCACGTATCTAAAAAAAAATAACAATTTGTTTAATCTTGAAAATCAACTTTCTCTTATATTTAAATTTAAATTTTCTTACAAAAGTCATACGCGAATAGTAAAAAGAAAAAAGGAATTTTACCCCTTTTATTCCCTTCCTTTCCTAAGGCACGATAATTCTATAGAAACCGCCAACGCACAACTTCCGCGAGAATCAACAGGCATCATCTACAGCCGGCTACAATTTACCCAGCCAACGTTCATCCATCGCACGAACCACAATTTTATTCATTTTCTCGAGAATCCCCTTCTCCGAGAAGACACCTTTCCATATTTTTCATCATCCTCGAAACGATTCAATCTAATTAATTCGATCCTCTCTCTCGAGATTTAAAATTACACGAGTGCAATATTTCTCCAAAATGAAAAATGTCTCCAAGTTTTACGATAGTTCTTTCAGAACACGTGACATTAAAGATTTTGCGCGCACACACGATTCACGAGGAACGATTAGGGGGCCCCGTAAGCCGGCAATTTTCCTCGCCACTTTCAACCGATAACGGAACACATAATCACTGGAACGTAGTTCAACGTAGCTTTTTTGGGGTCCTCTTAGCTATCGTCCTAATCGTTGAACAAAGAAGCTTCGATTATTATTATATTTAAATGATTAGAAATTCAATTTATTGTAATATTTATTGGTGTAAATTTAACCTTTTTTCCACAATATTTTAAGAAGCTTCGATTATTATATTTAAATGATTAAAAATTCAATTTATTGTAATATTTATTGGTGTAAATTTAACCTTTTTTCCACAATATTTTAAGAAGCTTCGATTATTATTATATTTAAATGATTAGAAATTCAATTTGTTGTAATATTTATTGGTGTAAATTTAACCCTTTTTCCACAACATTTTTTATGTTGTTTAATATTATTGTTGAAACTCAATCTCATCTATTTTTTAATAAGGAGGAGGAGGTCGTGTCTACTATCTTTTCTTGATTCGAGCCATTTCATCCACCTTTATTCGACTTAATTTCACGGTGACGCGGCAAGACAATTTTCTTTTTCTTAAAGTTTCGTCAGGTGGTCAGAGAGAATTAGTCAAGGGAAAGAGATTTGAGTAAAATGTTGTTCGAGTTATATTTGGAATTCAGGATTGAAGAGAAAAATCGTAAGGATAATCGTATTATGATTTGCTAGGAAGTAAGAAAAAGTAAGCAACGAATTTAATTGTATCACTTGATGAGTGAAGTGTACGATTTTTTAATTGAACGATTAAGATAATTTTATTTATCGAGCGAGGAGAAGAAAAATTTTTAATTTCGCAAGAAAAGGAAAGAAAAGAAAATTACGAGAAAGCGAGAACACGTTTTATTTATCCCCTCGATTCGAAAGAGAGTTAATAACTCTTCCTTCCTGTTAACAGTTTCCTTTATTACGGATAAAATTTATACCGCTATCGTATTACCATCCGCGATACATAATCTTTTCGAAGAGATTAGACGCGTAATAAATAATATAAGCGAAGTTGAATTTAAGTAGAAACTTCCTTATATCTGATGCGAAACGTTTAACTTAATATCTACCTTCTAACTCCGTCTCTCTATTTTCGTTTAATCATCGAAAAGTGATCTAATAATAAATCTGAAAACTCTCTCGAGTTATGCAATTGAAACGAAGTTGAATAATTCGAAGAAACTCGAATCGAATTAATTTACTTCTTTTTCTCTCGATCGTTCGAGAACTCGAATCAATTATTATATATAGGACACGTGTGCGTGTATAAAGATATTCCTTTTACTTGTTTCAACGTATATCTCTATTTATGCAGCATTCATGAATCTAATTTATTTTTTCTACGCTTAATACAATTATTCTTGTTATCGAATGAAAAAAATAGAAAG
Organism: Apis mellifera; assembly: GCF_003254395.2. NCBI lineage: Eukaryota > Metazoa > Arthropoda > Insecta > Hymenoptera > Apidae > Apis > Apis mellifera. The sequence goes on along the minus strand of NC_037640.1, from coordinate 2,718,074 downwards.
AAACGCGTAACGATATTATCTTTTATTTGCAAAGAAAAATGGAGAAAATTTCTTTCCTTTCTTACAAAAATTATTACGTTTCTTCAAATACTTTACCAAAATCGAATGTAATTCTAATTATTTTATAAAAAGTATACAAAGAAAAAGAAAACCTATCCATTTTGAAGAGAACACAACAGCAAAAATGAAACTAAACTTTTATCTTGTATCAGCCTCTTATTATAACTTTAAAACATGGTTCATTAACCACGCTTAAGTTAATCACAATTTAATATCGATTCTCACGCTTGAAGAAACAAACTGAATCTTCGTTGATCGAAAAGAATATCGAGATTCGAGATCTATCTTTCTCCCTTCCCTTCCCTTTCCTTCCTGTTTCCAGGAATAGATTTGGAGAAACTATAACATATTTTCTCTCATCGCGAGATAATTCTCGATTACGGGATACACACGAATGGCGGAATCGAGGGAGAGGTTCGCCGACTCGGCACCGCTCGTCAGCCCGTTCAAGGTCGCCCAAGGTCGTTCGACAGGAGCAAGGACCTTGGGGTTATGGAAACACTCGACGGCAAACTGGTCTCCCCCCTCGCGCGCATACACGCTCGATTCGAAAAGAAAAGGAGAGTAAAAATCTGTTGTCTCTCCCTTCCTTCCCTTTCTCGATAATGAAAGAACAGAAACGAGAAGTTCGAAGCTTTATTCCATTTGAAAATTTCAGATAAAATCTGAAGTAGATTTTACAATGAAAAATTTCGTCCTATCTCTTTTATTTTTCTTCTATTTTTATCTAACGAAATAGACGGAGAAGAGGAGGAATGGAAAAAGAAATTCCTTCTTTCAATCTCGTGACGGATGACGCCTGTCGATGGTTAACTACTCCACGGTTTACAGAAGTATGGAGAAATTGGCAAAGAAAGAAGCGTACTACGGTTGCGAAGTACGGTTACTTTAATAGGCTGGCGCTTCCAAGACACCTCGTCGCCTTCCACACTTCCTCTTCTCATCGTCCCGTTCTCAACGATTCTTTCCCTCCCACAGAAGTTAGAAGAATTAATCTCGAAGTAATTCGACTCATTTTCATCCGAAAAGAAATTAATTAACTCGATCGCTTTCGATTAATAATCTCATCTCCATCCTCTCTTCCACCTCCAACGCTTCCTCAAGTTTGCTCGAGCGCTTTGCATCCTGGCTCGGGTTTCTTAGTAACAATAAAACAGCCGATCCTCTTACATATTATCGAGGCCCTGTTCACGCACGAACGGCCGCCGTAAGAAGCGCGAAAGAAAATCGCGCGAGGATCGGAATCCGGTCCCGTGTCACGCTCCACGCGGTGTATCGGTCCGCGTTATTAGAGGCCTTCCCCTCCTCGACTATTTTTTCCGCCTTGTATATTATACTGTCCTCCTCCTCCTTCTTCTCTTCTCTTCTCTGTGACCGCGGTCGACGAATCGTTACGCAGCCGGAAGGACGATGAAATAACCTGATTCGACGATTTGTTATCGGTCGTGGAATTATTTTTCCTCCGAGGAGGAAGTCCACGGAGTGTGTAACGGTAGTGTGGCTTTTACTGTGTATATGTGTGTATAGTTAGAACGTGGATGGTTTTTTATTTGCTATTATTTATTATCGTATAGATTGAATTTCCTTTTTAACCGTGGAGACGTAAAGTGAAAGATGGAAATTAATTTTAATGTGTTAATTGGAAGGGATGTAGTTGTGAGGAGAATTTTTTTTTTTGGCTCTTCTACGGGATATGATAATAATTGGGTGGGATCAAGGATGTGTTTTTATTATTATGGTTGTTATTATAGCGGATTGTTGTAATAATATTTCTTTTAGATCGATTAAATTAAGACACGTATATTTTCTTTTCTTCTTTTCCAACGTCGATGATTATCGTGTTTTAATTCTTCATGAACGCGTGTAACTAATGATGATGTTAGATTTTATTCGTTCAAGATTTCCTTTTTGAAATATTGCATCAAGAGTTCCCTTTTTTTGAAAGCCTTGATCAACAAAAATTTTAGAAAAATCTTCAAAACAAATTAGAATTTATAGAAAGATATAACAATTAAGATATTTTCTTTTCTTTTCTTTTCTTCTTTCTTGAATGCTTATCATAAACGCGTGTAACTAATGATGATGTCAGACTTTATCCATTTAAGATTTCCTTTTTAAAATATTATATCAAGAGTTCCCTTTTTTTGAAAGTCTTGATCAACAAAAATTTTACAAAAATCTTTTGTAATCTTTAAATCGAATTAGAATTTATAGAAAGATATAACAATTAAGATATTTTCTTTTCTTCTTTTCTTCTTTCTTGAACGTCAATGCTTAAACACGTGTAACTAATGATGATGTTAAACTTGGACTATTGCAACTATAGTTTTAATATCCATTCAAGATTTCCTTTTTGAAATATTGCATTAAGAGTTCATAAACGCGTGTAACTAATGATGATGTAAGACTTTAGACTTGGACTATTGCTATAACTATAGTTTTAATATCCATTCCTTTTTGAAATATTACATTAAGAGTTTCCTTTTTTGAAAGTTTTCATTAACAAAAATCTCTGTATTCTTTGAAACAAATTAGAATTTATAGAAAGATATAACAATTAAGATATATATATTTTCTTTTCTTCTTTTCTTTTTTCTTGAACGTCAATGCTCATCATAAATGCATGTAACTAATGATGATGTCAGATTATTTATTATATCTTAGACTATTGCAATTATAGTTTTAATATCTATTCAAAATTTCTTTCAATCTTGATCAACAAAAATTTTACAAAAATCTCTGTATTCTTTAAAAAAAGAATTAGAATTAGAATTTATAGAAAGATATAACAATTAAGATATGTATATTTTCTTTTCTTCTTTTCTTCTTTTTAATGCTTATCATGAGGTTTTAATTTTTCATAAACGCGTGTAACTAATGATAATGTCAGACTTTATTCATTTAAGATTTCCTTTTTGAAATATTACATTAAAAGTTCCCTTTTTCTCGACCAACAAAAATCTCTGTAATCCTTAAAACAAATTAGAATTTCAAAAGATGTAACAATTAAAATATATATATTTTCTTTTCTTCTTTTCTTTTTTCTTGAACGTCAATGCTCATCATAAATACATGTAACTAATAATGATGTCAAATTTTATTCATTTAAGATTTCCTTTTCAAAATATTACATTTCCCTTTTTCTTCATCAACAAAAATCTCTGTAATCCTTAAAACAAATTAGAATTTCGAAAGATACAATTCGAATTAATCTCGAATGAGACTCGAGTACCCGAAGCAATTAACAAATAACTTCCTCTTCCAGTAATCTAAGGAATTTCAGAAACAACCTTCCCTCTTTCTCTCTCTTTCCAATCGAACGTTTTCGTATCGACAGAATAACAAAGCCTTTCCTTCTCAAGGGAAAAGAGAAGAAAAAAGACACGCGAGGGGGAATAATCAATCGCCCATTTTACCTTACGTCCTCCGCGTTTCCTAGGCGATTTACACACGATCGGAAGATTTATGCGACGCGAGGAGCGTGTAATATCGCGAATACGTGGAATATCTTTCCACACAGAGTCGAGGCTCGATCGATCATACGAGAGATCGGCAATGGGAAGCACGTTTCTCCGTGGAGATTCTTGTGGACAATGGCCGCGACGATTATAGTTTTAAGATTTTTGTTTTGTTGGATATAATTTTTACACGATGATGAATGTGTTTAGAATATATCTGTAAAGAAGAGCATCTTATTTATTAACTCTTTCGTGATATTATAAGTAAATAACTTTTGTATTTTGAACAAGCAATTTTTCCTTTAAATCTCCTCCCTCGTTTTAAATTCTCCAATTCTTCAGAATGGTCTGAAAATCAACAATTACAATCCTTGAATAATTTCCCTTAAAAGGAAATTCGATATTTCAATTGTGAATAATCCGTGTTCAATAATAGAAGAATTATCCCCTCGGTGGAGGAACGAATCCGATTTTTGTTATCCGGGAAGCGAATAAACGAGGGAAAGGAAAAAGAAGAAAAAAAAAGAAAAAAATACATCGTTGTCACGCGAGTATTTATCCGCTCAAAAAGTCGTCCCGCCATCCGGTCCCGCTTACGCGTTTACACGCTTTTTCCTTTCGCCCTCAGGCGAACTCTTCCTTCTTCCTCTTCCGCTGCTTCGTAAAAGTTCGAGTCGACAAGTTAATATATCTCTCGAACGCGTATTTATTTTCTCCTTCTCATCAATTTCGATCTCAAGATATCGTTTTCAATTTGGATGAATCGTTATATCGTCACGATAAGAGAAAGATTCTTCTTCTTGGATTCTTTTTTCCTCTTCCTTGAAACTTGGAAGATTGAAAAGATCTCTTAATTTATCTAAATCTATCTCGAATATCGATTGAAACGGGTAGAGAATCGATATATAATATTTAACAGGCTCTTCCTCTTCCCGAGGACAAGTTAAATTGGCATGACCACCACTTTGTTCTCTTCTTCCCTTTCTTCTCTCTTTCCCTCGAGTCGAGATCGTACCTGCGGAACACCGTGTTCCGTATCGCGGTTTAATTGCAACCACGGTCCCGTTTTTTGCAGTACTTTTATTAATTGAGGGAACAGAGGGCCCGAGCCGGGACGAGGAGACGACAATAAAGCCACGCGCGCGGCCAAACTCTTCGAGGTTACGGTACTTTCCTCTTCGCCCTCGTGTGCGTGATGAGCTTTTTCTTCCTTCCTTTCTTTCTTTCTTTCATTTGTTTTTGCCAGCCACGAGAAATCCAGAAATCTCTGTTTATACACGAAAGGATGTCGATTGTATTATTCCTTTTTTTTCCCTGTTCTTCTGTCTCAAAGTGTTTCACGAAATTAGTTAATTAATTCATGAATTATTCCCGCCAAAAATTTCTTTCGAATTATATAACTTTCTAATAAAGTTTTATTTTATTCTTTGAATAAATTCTTTAGAAATTACAAAAGATACAAAAGAAGAAGATCAAACGAATTGTATAATTTTTTAATAAAGTTTTCCATTGAATAAATTCTTTAGAAATTATTATTGATACAAAAGAAGAGAATAATTCTCTAAAGAAAAAAGATATTAAAATTTATCAATTTATATAATTTTTTAATAAAGTTTTATCCATTGAATAAATTCTTTAGAAATTGTTATTGATACAAAAGAAGAGAATAATTCTCTAAAGAAAAAAGATACTAAAATTTGAAAATAAATTTATCAATTTATACAATTTTCTAATAAAGTTTTATCCATTGAATAAATTCTTTAGAAATTACAAAAGATACAAAAGAAGAGGATCAAACGAATTATATAATTTTCTAATAAAGTTTTCCATTGAATAAATTCTTTAGAAATTACAAAAGATATAAAAGAAGAGGATTAAACGAATTATATAATTTTTTTAATAAAGTTTTCCATTGAATAAATTCCTTAGAAATTATTATTGATGCAAAAGAAGAGGATCAAACGAATTATATAATTTTTTAATAAAGTTTTCCATTGAATAAATTCTTTAGAAATTATTATTGATACAAAAGAAGAGAATAATTCTCCAAAGAAAAAAAAGATACTAAAATTGATCAAACTCGATGGAAAAAAGAGAAGATTCGCGAGAAGATTCTTAAGAAGATGGTAAAAAGTTGGAAGGAACGCGCAGCTAATGAAGTTCAAGATGTATATTAGAATGCTAATTGCTCTGACCGTGGCACCTGAGCTATGAGAACCTTCTCCCCTTCCATTGTTCCCCATCCTGCAACCTCTCCTCCTCCGCCTCTCACGCTTCCCCTCCCCTTCTCAAACAACTCCCAACCATCCAACTATCCAAAAATTACCCTGCAATCGAATTTAACATATATAGAAGGAGAGGGTCAGGCAATATTTCTACCATTTATTTACCATTTATCCATTTCGAATTTACTCCTTTTCCCCTTTCAGAAAGAAAGTTATAAAAGAAATCGACAAGTTTCGCACGGAAAGAGAGTCGGCGGTCGATTGTTTCGTAATCGCGTCGACGATCTGAATAATTTGGCGGCGAGGTCGCACGCCCTTGCGGTTTCCAACTCCTTCTTTCGAACCGCTACCTTTTTCACGTTTTTAAATAACCTCTCTCTCCTCGATTTTCCAATCCTCCAATCTCGAAATCTCTTCTTTTTCTCGTAGAAGAAGAATTAGAAAGATTGAATATGAAATAAATTCGATCGAGCTTTTAAGCGTCTTTCAACTTTCATTTTTAAATAACCTCTCTCTCCTCGATTTTCCCTCTCGAAATCTCGAAATCTCGACTGTTCCTCTTCTTTTTCTCGTAGAAGAAGAATTAGAAAGATTGGATATGAAGTAATTTCGATCGAGCTTTTAAGCGTCTTCGATTTTCCCTCGAAATCTCGAAATCTCGACTTCCTCTTCTTTTTCTCTCGACTCGTAGAAGAAGAATTAGAAAGATTGAATATGAAATAAATTCGATCGAGCTTTTAAACGTCTTTCAACTTTCATTTTTAAATAACCTCTCTCTCCTCGATTCTCCCTCGAAATCTCGACTGTTCCTCTTCTTTTTCTCTCGACTCGTAGAAAAAGAATTAGAAAGATTGTATATGAAGTAATTTCGATCGAGCTTTTAAGCGTCTTCGATTTTCCCTCGAAATCTCGAAATCTCGACTGTTCCTCTTCTTTTTCTCTCGACTCGTAGAAGAAGAATTAGAAAGATTGAATATGAAATAAATTCGATCGAGCTTTTAAGCGTCTTTCAACTTTCATTTTTAAATAATCTTCCTCTCCTCGATTTTCCTTCCAATCTCGAAATCTCAATTTTTTCTCGTAGAAGAAGAATTAGAAAAGAATTGAATATGAAATAATTTCGATCGAGCTTTTAAGCGTCTTTCAACTATCTTCCCTCCTTTGACTCTCGGTGTAAACGACCTTAAGCCCGGTCGCGCATTTTCTACCGATTTCCTTGGCAACGGTACCCGCTAATAAGATCTCGCCAGAGATTAGAATTTATTCGTTTTCGTATTTGATCGAGGCTTCCGCCTCCGTGCGTTTTGCCTCCATCATCTCGTCTTATCGGAGGAATGTTAATATTCGGTGGTAAAAATTATGTCACAATATTCAGCAATATGTATTCGACGTATCGGTTGATATAATACGTTGTTATATGACGTGCCTCGCCTCGTGATTTGCATACTCGACTCGGAGCCACGGTTTATGGTTAATTAATTTCTTTCTCGAAGTTGATTTTTCCCTTTTATCCCTTCTCTCCTCTCCATATTTTATTCAAGATCGGAGGGAAAATTCCGTTTTCATCGATTTCCAAGCGTGATGAACAAGCGTGGTCGATGTAATGATTAAAACAGATTGGAGTTATAAGGATAATTAATTGCAATGTAATTTTGTATAATAAGGGATAATTAATATTTCTACAAGTTTTTAAAAGACATTTCGCTAGGAGTAGAAGAAGTGGTTCTCAAACGATTACTTTAACACCGATTGAGAACCCATTTCGATCCAGGAATAAAAGAAGAAGCGAAGTGAGAAGAAACAAGAAATGCAACATCGTTTCCTCCTCCTCCTCCTCGAGATTTCCTGCGCTGGAAGATTACCGGGATCTGAAAAATACGTTTACCGTGGTTAATGTCCCGGAGATAGGGGTATAATAATGTAGCAAGAAGCGAAAGGATCGAATTTTTTAAATCGAAGTTTCGAAGGAAAGCTCGATCGAATAAATAAAGACTCTCGTTATTTGGGGTCCACGCGCGTGCAACCAGGATTTACGAAGAATCACCTGTGCACCAACAGTTATAAAACATATTCGAAGGATAAGAAGAAGAAGAAGAAGAAGAAGAAAAAGAACAGGATATGAGGACGAGGATGCAAATACGCCTCCGCCGTGTTAGACCACTTAACGGGAAAACGAGGTTAACTTGAAATATCGTCAGGAAATTGTTAACACCGTGTTTCGAGCGATCACAATATTCCGTTCAATATTTTAGCCCGATGAAACGAAAGAAAGGAAACGAAAGGAACAATTTTTTACATCCCCCTCTGATTCTCAAAACTTAATAACAAGTTTTCACGGCAAAGCTAATTTGCCCCCACGCATATAATAACAGGTGTGCTATAACACTCGTTGCTGCCGATTATTACGCTCGAATCATTAATATTAATATCAACGTTAACTATTAATAGAGAAGTTGCAACAACGGTTTTAATGGGATGCTTTTCCATAAAAAGAAAGAAAAAAAAACTCCGATAAGAATCAATTTCATGCGTGCTATTAAAATTCTATCGCTGCTTATTCCCACTCTCCCCTCTCTCTCTCTCTCTTTAAAAAAAAAAATAGAAGAAGAGGGGATGAAGTTTCGCTCCACCATCGTTGTTTCGATAGGAAACGCGTGGGCGCCGATTATCTCTCGCCACGATGTTTAGCCGCAAGAACATTCTATGTAGTGCATACAGTCAGCCACAAAAATTTCCCTTAGAAACGAACGCTATTTTTTCTCAAATAATCGCACGTTACGATCAATATACTATATCGTACTATATCATATATATACCTTACGTAGATAAATTTTCATTTTCAAAAAAAAAAAAACATTTATAATTCTCTTGAGGAAAAAAAAATGGAAACTTTTGGGATCGACTGTATGGAAGAACGAACCGCTGACGCTTAATTAATCACTCGTTGCGGTGGAGGGCTGTAGATCCTAGACCTAGGCAGATCGTGCTCGATTCGCGCGGTTGCGACCCGGCGTTCGTGTTTCGATCTATTCGTCGTCACCTCCGCGACGAGCATCGTGGGCAGGATGTACCGTTCTCTGTGTCTCCGTTCGAGAATCTTTCCGAGAGCTTCGTGAATCAAGATCAAACCAGTCGGTTAAACACCGGTTCCCCCGATCCACGGTAGACTAATGAGCGAGCATTTGGCGCGATTCAATTGTTGCTTGTACCCGTCACTCCATTTTATTTTAACACTTTTTCAATTTTACCATTCCATCAACATTGTGTACATGCAATTTTCGATCGAGTGAAGGTGTAATCGATCCATTTCATAAAATTAATCTTTTAAATTTTATATAATCGCTCGTTCGTTCGTTCATTCGTTCGTTCGTTCGAAAGAGAGAGAGAGAGAGAGAGAGAGAAAGAGAGAGAGAGAGAGAGAGAGAGAGAGAGAGAGAGAGATGGAGTATGAATAAAAATGTTCATAGGGATGGAGAAGAAGAATTCGCAGAAACTGAAGAAATTCCCATCCTCATTGTGGAAAATGGTGAAGAGAAGCAAGAAGAGGGCGGGAAAAAGCTAACCAAAAGGGGAGAAGGGAGGGGATGATCAACGATGATCACGGCGTGGAGGATGACTTCTCGGTTGAAAATCGCGGAAAGGTAAATTGGTAAATTTCACGCTCCCTATCTGAGATAAATCTTCTTCGTATCTCTGGAACGTTTGTTTTTAGCCTTCCTCCTCCTCTTTCCCCCTTTTTTCACCGTCCAATTGCTTCACGGTATTTCACGTAAGGCATCTCTTCACGCCTCGTGGCCGCCGCCTCTCCTCCGCAAATTTGTCGTCGATGTATATCTCTCCTCCCCTCCCCGTTTCGACCGCAAAAAGGGGACCGCGAAAGCGGAATGCGGCCGCGTTCAAGAAGATCGAGGATCGGGTCGATCGAATTAGATCAGTGGAATTCGGTCTGGCCCCATGTTTCTTTTCTTTTTTTCTCTCTCTCTCGAATGGATAAAGATCGACCACGGTTGCATTCACGGTGCATTAAACATCGGTTTCGAAAGTTTCCGATTGAATGTCGACCTTGAACGCGAGCCACGACACGTCCTTGACAGTGATGGAACAGTGAAGGAAATAAGGGGAGGAGGATTTGTTGTAATCGAGATTTATAATTTCGAAGAAAGAAAGAAAGGATTCGTAAGAGGGGAAAAATAGAAGGATTTTTATTCCAGGTAGCATGATTTTCTAAATTAAATAAATTTTGTATTGGAGATAATTAATCTCGATCCGATTTTCTTTAATGGAATTGCCAGGAATTATATTTAATTAAATGTGATATGGTGAATTTTATGGGTCGAGATTGATAAACGATTGTTTTATATCGCAAACGATTCTAAATCTCGCGTTTCTCAGGAGGAACGCTCACGGCAAAATGCTCTTTGAAGTGTTGGTAATTGGTCCGGAGTATCCTCTCCTCGACACACGCTTCCTCCAAGAATTAATTCCAGATCACATCCACAATTTCAAAAGCGATTACGACTGGCTCGCATGCAAACTTCACTCGCGTAACTCTGGGAGCATCTTCCGTAATCATTTATGTTAATTTCGCGTATCCTGTAATCGAGAGATAAATAAATCCCTTTTATTTTCCATTACACAAAGATTTCTCTTAAATTCTGAAAAATATATATTAATCGAATTGGATTGAAAGAATTCTTCTTTCCAAATTTATTCTTTATCGATCGTTATATCATGATATCGTAATTATTATTATTAAAAGCACAATCTTGGCTGGATGAATTAAAAATACGATGAATAGTAGGAACAAATCTACCTCCTTTGCTGCTCCACAGGAGTCTGACTCCCCTTTGATCGTGTAACCAGCCGAGTCTCCCTTTATGCGATTATTTATCTCTTAACTGAAACGCACAATAATCATTACAATTGTAAAACCAAGATGATTAAATCATTATTCAACTCGCCAAATTGAATAAATCTCATTTTGAATTTATCTTATTACATAAATTTTCGAAGCAAAGAAATGGCGAATAGAGAAGTAATTGAAATAAATTAATTTAAAAATTAATATAATTAAATCCTAAATTTAATGCGCTTAAAATAATTAAAATTTATTTATTATATACATATACTATTATAAATAATTTACAAATTAAAGTCCTTTCGTACAATTAATTTATTTTTTATCATAGATAGAAACCAATCTGACTTACATCGATTTGAACTCAAATCATGTAAGATTTTAAAAGTCGAACAGACTTAAAAACTTAAACTACCGCGTCTAATTTTCATCTTAATTCAACATCGAGGTCGCAAACTATCTTTATCTATATGGTCTATCAAAAGATATTACGCTGTTATCCCTAAAGTAATTTATTCTTTTAATTATAATTTATAATTCAAAAAATATATCTTTATATCAAAATTAAATTTTATGTAAACCTCAAATTTATTTACTAAAATTATAAATAAACTCAAAAATTAAATTAAATTCTATAGGGTCTCTATCGTCCCATAATTAAATTTCAGAATTTTAACTAAAAATTTAAATTCAATTTAATAATTCAGAGACAGTTATTATTTCATTAATTCATTCATACAATTCTTCAATTAAAAGACAATTTATTATGCTACCTTTGTACAGTCAACATACTGCAGCTATTTAAAATTAATTCATTGAGCAATCCAGATAAATTCAAAAAAAGAAACATCTCTTTCTTTTTCCAAGAGGAAAAAGAAATCTACGAATCTTAAATCTCTCCAAGAAAAAAAAAAGTCGATTGGAATTCTCAAAACTCGAGCAGGATCTCGTTTCTTTAATAACCCCTTAATAAAGCGATCGACCCGTTCTCTCGAAGAAGAATCCGCAAGGATGTTCGCGTTAACGTAACTGTATCACGTCTCAACGTCGTTCCACATAACGAGATAGAGAGAGAGAGAGAGAGAGATGGGAAGACTGGATACGCCTTTGCTGATCGTTTTGTCCACCAAGCCTTCGATTAGGTCGCAATAGTAGGTAACCACCTACCGAGATATTACTCTACGCGTGATGCACGTTTTTTGCGAGGATCGAAAGATAACGAACGAACGAGTTTCAACTCGTGTCTTCTGCGCCCTATCTCTATCTCTCTCTCTCTCTTTGAGGGGAGAGCCTCGGTCACGTCCGATTAATTTCGAGTTATTCCGCGCTCGAAAGTAGCTCGATCTCCTCTCCGATTAATTTCAAGAGGGGAATATGTGATATATATATACATTATAATAGGCAGAGTGATATATCTGTCTTGTCCTGGGTGAGGATAATGTCACTTGCGAAGCTTCTTCCGATTAATTTCGAAAGATTATGTATTCTGGTTTCGTTGGTTGCAGTCGTGGTTTCGCTTTTGGAAGGGTGTTATATCGACGATTTCTCACGGAAGAGTCTTGAATTTTTTTTTTTAAATAGTTATTAATAAGATATTTCTAGAGAGGATTGATATTCTGGAAAAGGAATAAAAAGTTTATTATCGTTACGAGTTTCGCAGTAATCGAGTTTAGAGGGTAATTTCATCGGATATTATGATTCCAAATCTTGGTCGGATTGCTTATTGCTTCCAGGTTCAGGTTGGATTAAAACTAGTATAATTTCTTTTTTTTTTATTGTAATTTGTATCTTGAATAAATATTCTTGTCTTTAATTATATTTGTCGAAATAGTCTATTTTGTATCTAAATCATTTAATACGAATAATTAATATTTCGTATTGATAAGGAATTTGTTTCCAATAATTGGATCTTTATTTGTTTATTGTTCTACAATCTTCGATACCATTGATCGAAATTAAAATTCCTTCCTCTCGTAGACGATCGAGAAAAGTTGTATTTATAGGTAAAAATAAATGATAACTTCATCTCAAAAATATATAATTTACCTTCCACTAATAAATACCTTCCTTTCTCCACCGAAAGAAAGCAAATAAAAATCGTTATCCTAATCGCCACGAGTTCCGCGTACACATAAATTCATCCTTGCGCATTATTTGCGTAACGCAAAGCTAATTTTATGATTTCTCGATATTACAACACTCGAAAGATCTCCTTTTTTTCCCTATCGTTTCATCTTTGCATCCAAGAAGCTTCTCGAGGGATTATTCTCGAATTATTCTCGATAATTACGTAATACATTCGCAACCCATTTCGCCTGATGATGTACAATTTATTATCCTCGTCGTAAATATGCAATAAATGTGTAACAGAAAATGGACGCACGGTTATCGGTTGTGTACGGTAATTCGATCATCATTTTCCCTTGGATTAACAGCGAAATTCCAGGCTAATGCGACGCTAAAGCAAAGCTTCGTTGATATTAATAATTGCGGATTTCTGTATCGTATCAACGGCCGGCTAATGTTTCCTCTATGGCTCACCGCCTTAGAAACCGGAAGGTTAACCATCTTCCTCGAACTCGTCGTTGAATATCTCGTAAAATTTTTCCCCGTTCAACGGATCGAATCGTTTCGAAGAATGTTCCGCGCGAGGATCAAGGTCGTTTTACACCGTGTACGCCCATTAAATTCATTTAATAATAATCAAGTGGAATTTTGTGCCGAATGAATCTTTTAAATTGAAAATGAAACGTGTCTATGAAATTGTTTGACAGCCACTTTATCAATTATGCTTCTACTTGAATGAAAAATTCGTAGATAGATCAATTTGACTTGCAAAATTTGTTAAATATTTGAATTCTAATTAGTTGTCTGTAATTAACTGAAAACAATGGAGTGGAACAATGGTATGTTATTTGAATTTGTATTACGAGAGCAAATTAACAAATTCTTTGATTTAATTATTTTTTATATGGTTATGATTTTTTTAATTGGTAGTACAGAGAGTGATCTGGTATTTCTACTCATACTTTCTATTTCTATCTACCACGAGTATACGTAGTTTTGCATAATTGACGTGACAATCAGACCATCGTTTGAAATCAAAAGGTTAATTTAAGAGGTTATGTATATCGACGAAAAAGATATTGAACAAACTTTGATTTTAAAAAATATTTATAAATTATATATAAAAAATTGATGGATTAAGAGAAAAATTTATCACGAAATCAATTTCAACGTGGAATAGAATCAGGAAATATCGAACATTTGATTTCGTTGGCCTCGATAAATCGATTAAAGTCGCTTCAATAACGGTCACTATCGAATGCTGTTCGACCGGTAAAACAGTTTGTATAAAGCGGTTGGAACACGTAACGATCCGCGTTAATTGAGGCAACACGAAACGACGGTCGACATAATGAAATTGAAGCTGGAAACGCGAACAACGACGCATAAATTGCACAGGTTCGAGCGGTTGCGTATATATTATGTACTCGTGACATTAAAATTGCAAATGATAATACAGTTCTCGTTACTGGTCAAAGAAGATAGCTCGTTACGGTAAATTAAAGGTAAAAAGTGAACGAGAGAATCGAGAAAGATGAATTTCGCGATTTTTTATCGTATCTTATCATAGGTATCTTCATAACACGCGATTTATATGGCGACATGATAACGTAATACTTTTTCAATCTCACGTGTTCGACCGTCAATCGTACTTTGCTTCGTTTCTATTACTCGATACAACGAAGAAAAACAATCGAATAATAATCGCGTATACAAATTTTGATGACTACAGTTTACACTTACACACATTCGACTCATCGGTGTTTGTGCTTATTAGCTTTTACAATTTTAGGTTATTAGACGTTAAATGTGGAATAGATTTGGATACAAAGGTAACAATATTACTATATTATAAGTAAAAATCTTTCGATTTTCTTCATAAATTTAATTCAATCTTAAAATATAATAGTCTATTTGGAAGATAATAATTCTAGAATTTCTCACCTTTCCATTTTATTCAAATTTCTCACACTTTACGTATTACGTACTCACACACACGCTAAAGTTACTTGTTACTTTTCACGATTGATTTCGCACTTAACTAAGATACACTATACTAAAAATATATTCCTCGTAGAAAGAGGAAAACTATAATCGTGATAATACCTGCTTTTCCCGTAAATATTCCAATGCTCGGCGTCAAATATCCAATAATTATCCCGTCTTCCGTCCCGTCTCACTGCTCGTCACGAGAAAAATTACGTTTCCTAGCGAACGACTTGAACATGGCTACTCGTCAAAGGTACGCGCAGCAAACTTCAGACGCTGCCTGTTCAGTTACGATTACGAAAATATCCAATATGGCGTTCGATTTGAACGAACTATTGCGTTTCTTCAAAGTGCTTGTACGTTTTTAATAGATCAGTTTCAATCGCGAATAATTTGCAATTTTTCGGTAATAAATCCTCCTGTAACCAGTGAATCAATGCTTTGACTACGAATTATTAGTGAAAATATCGTGAAATTCTCGTGAAAACGTCCAATTCGAAGTTTGGTTAAAACGAACCACATGTGTTAATTGATTCTTCGTTTCGTTTACGACAAATTTTCTCGATACAAATGTTTCGATTTCGGCATAATTTAGTTATCAATGTTGGTTATTATAATCATTTTGTTAAACTGCTGTGCTTTAGGTTATAATTTTCGCGATAATTCTTCTTTCGTTCTCAACACTTTCATCTAAGCCAGTTTTTTCCAGTATAATTTTGTTCGATATATATACGATACCGCTATTATTACCATCGACAAAATATTTCTTATTTTATAAATATTTCTTATTATATCGAGAAAATTACAATTACTTTGTTTGTTGGAGAGTGTAAGTGATAATATTATTTTATATTTTTAATGTGCAAAAATGAAATTATAATATAATAGCATATCATTGTCATAAATGAAACAGGTTATGTTCTGATTTTTTCAAAGAGCAACGAATTAATGTCAGATTAAAAATATATTTAGAAGATTAATAACAATTAATAACATTAATATAAAAAATGTTTTAAGTTTTTTTCTTTTAATTTGATATTAATTCGTTACTTTTTTAAAAAAAATCATGAGAGTTTTCTTTTAACAATAAATCACAATAATTATGAATAATTTTCTATTCTAATAGAAAATATTGTTAAAGAGTATTCATAAGAAAAAAGAGACGTACGAACCTTTTGTAATATTTAATATCAGTGACAATATTTAGTGACAATGGTATTCATTAGCGATTCGGATCTCTTTGTAAGACAAAGAGAAGGGAAAAAATGTTCGAGCGTGTAATTATTCGTCCGTTAATAGTAAAGTTTGTATGTGTATCGTACAGGTAAAGTAGTTCGGAGAAGCAGCATCCAAAGTACTAATCCTTCATCCCAAGTATCATGCTGAGTTTCTGATCCTTGTCGACGAGCCCTCTGCATGCAGCCCACATGAGTGGTGACCAACAAGACGGATCGCTTCTATGTAAAATAAGTAAGTACTTATGTATACTTTTGTGCATGCTTTTATGTAGAGGATCGTGCATATATATATGTATCACTAACATTAAGGTTAGGAATTCAAAAATACCTAAGATTCCAGAATACCTTTATTCGTATCATCTGATATTGTGTAATAAAATTGTTATAAAATAATTGATTTGTTTTCTGTGGATTTTTAGTATATTCTTAACAATATATTCTAATAATTCTCAATTCTCAAATTAGATTTCTCTGCGCTTATTGAAAATATTATAGCAAATAACCAAGCTCGCATGTTCATGTTATTTATGCGTTATGTTATACGGGAAAAAGTTGATTAGCCAAGCACTTTGAAACCTTTTAACTTCGCATGCAAGTCGGTGTATTAACTATCACAGCCTATTCTATGGTTTTAACACGCTGCTTTCCGCCTACAAATCCACGCTTTTTGAACTCGCTTCCAACAACTCTTACACAAACTCTTGACAAATAAAATTCGCTGAAACGAGGCAATGACCGCATCCTCTATTCCCTTGGACGGGTTTATATTCGATCTTGAATTAAATTATTACCCTTTCTTAGCTGGATAACCGCGAGAGAAGGTTTAGCGCCGTAAAGAAGGAGGGAACAAGTCGCGTGGAAAATTATGCGTGCGCGTATACAGGATTCTCGAGTCCCGCTAATGGATAGAAACGTAATTTCAGAGCGATTCTTTTCTTACAACGTAGCGTAACAAAAATTTGGCCTTTCTTCCTTCGATTATTAAATTTTTTATCCGAAATTAAATTATCATTCGAACAATATTCGTACCATATCCCGTTAATTTCATTCGTTTACAAAGCATATAGTGGATATAATTCATAACTGCACGTATAAGCATATAGAGTTTGATTTATTCGCGTAATTGATGAAATGTATCGAATACTGAATTTAATTATTTATCAATCAGTTGAAAAACGCTTTCGAAATTAAACGGGATAGGACGATTAGTTTATAGGATATATGATATATCATACCAAGGAGAAGTAAGAGATCGTCAGGATCGAGGAAGACGTCTCGAGGAGGAGGAGGAGGAAGAAGAAGATCCTCGTCTCGAGGGTAGTAGCACTTTGTTAAGCGAAACCCAAAGCGCCGTCCTCGTCCTATCCGATTTTACATTATACAAAGTTGGCGTGTATGATTTTTTTTTCCCTTTTTTTTTTTTTTTTTTTTTTTCCACCATTATATATGTTCGTGTATACCTCGCGGTGTTATTAGCAGGCTATCTGTTCGAGTATCTATGGGGCATGAACATTTTCCGCGGGATCTGTCAATTATACAGATTTATGATCCCTTCTCCTCCTCGGCCCTCCCTCCCGGCCACGTTTGCAAGGTTTGCCATTTGCGGCCATTCCTGCCGCGGTTTTCTGCGAATACGACATCCACGACACCCACAAGTGGACGGGTGGAACATCGTTTCGCGTTTGTTCGCCGGATAGGAGAAAGAAACACGGATGACTGATTAACGATCGTCGTTAATCGGTTGGCTACTTCGGTTACGGTCTGGCTGTGTGCGACTCCCTCCCCCACTCGAGAAGTGAAACTCGCGCTAGTCGCCCTTCCGAGAGCGGAATTTTCTCGGAAATTACCGTCCCCCATGCGATGTCCGTTTAGCGAAAAATAACCCTCGAGATTAACTCTGTCCTCAAATAGACTCGCGTTTCTTAAGGACAGGGATACGTTTGAATAAGTACTTTCTCGAGTAGTTTTTTCTTTTCTCTCTCTCTTTCTCGTTTCAGCTGCGTCGAGAATAGGATGTTGGACATATACTTTCGTTCATTGATTCATCCTCGATCCTTTGTTGAATTAACGTATTGACCGAGAAATTTTTACGTATCCTTTCTCGCGTGTAAACGCGATCGATGATCAAAAATGATCGAACTCGAGTATAAAGTTTAATCATAAGAATTACAACTCATCTTTATACGTAATTTTCAAAGCAAAGTTAGCAAAGTTGGTCAATCGTTGAAGAAACAAAGATCTTCCTTCGTCTTTTCGCAAATATTTCTAATAAATTTAATTGATCGAAATCGGTTAGGATAGTCTTCACGCTTCTCCTCGAGATTAGCTTAATTAGCAAAATTGTCCAGGAATTAGACGAATATATGGGAATATCTTCGGCGCGAAATCCGTGACGAAATTGAATGCGGAAACTGTTGGTGATCCGCAGTGATGCGATACGTATCGAGCACGTATTTTTTTTTGATCACGGTTTATGCATTATTTGCATAATTACGATGAACGAAAGAAATTTTTAAAAATGAGTAAAGAGTTTTGAAATCCACCTGTAGAACGGTTTATTATATATATATAACTCGAGGGAGGGGAGAGGGTCAACGACACGGCCTTGAAGAGGCAGCTCTTCGCGACCTTCAAGTGACCTTGACTGCCGAGAGTACTGTCCTCCGTCGTTTTCAAATGGTGTTTATTTTTCCACGTGTTCTACGAATACGTGAAACTTCGTCTTTTCGAATTTTATATTAGTGTATTAAATCTTTTATCGTTTATTAATATTCATTTAGAAGATAGAAGAAGTGGAAACATTTTACAAATACTTTTTATTATTTCACAAAACCGTTTCGAATACCGCTCTGAAGAATTTATTCATCTGTAAAGTGTTTATTTAAACGGTTGAAATTCTTTTATCTAATATGTAATTCCAAGTTGTTAGGAGAAAATAACCATCGATACTTTTGCAACTACCGTTCAATATTCCTTTAACCCAAGAGTAGATGACTTTAAAGAATGTAGATGTTGATCGAAATAACAGTATCGAAGATATTTTACAATTATTCTTCTCTTAGTTATTTCTTTTCAACAATATCAGGATTAATAATCGTACATCTTACTACTGATCTTGAATTTAAAACGGATACAAATTCATTAAACATTTTAGAAGAAATGTAAAACCCATCGATAGTTGATAATTAGATGTATTTATCCCCCGGATAAATCCGTGTAAATAGAATTCTACGCTGTTAAATATGTATTCCCAGCTACGGGTTTAATTTTAATTAATTCCTCGGCGAGAATAATCGTACGATTTTTTCCTCCGTCCTTGATAGGAATGTTGTGGAAGCGAAGTAATTTGAGAAAAGGGAGTGGCAATTAACTTGGGCGCGATCTCTCGCGTGTTGCATAGGGGGAGGGAGGGTATACTTGTACTTGTTCGCAATGTGCGTGCGCTAATAACGTTAGAAATGGCGAAACCCTGCTCGTTTTCCATCGCGGCCGCGTTCCGTCGACGTGCAAAATGAACGGAAGATACTAATTAGCTTGGAACGCGAGACTCTTGTCTTGCTTTTTCTCGTCTTATTATCTTCTCGTCACTTGTGAACCGACGAAGGAAGATCAGAAAATCACTTGACCAACTTACGTGTACGACACGTGATAATTATTCGAGCGTATAATAAAAAACTTTAACGCGATTGAAGAAGAAATTGTCCATAAGAGACACATTTAAAAGTCGTATCGATACTCGAAACGGCCTGCAATCTTCTTCTAAATATCTTAGAAACGTTTATTGGTAACACTTTTCATAAAATTTAAATATGTTTTTATGTATTCGTTCCTTTTTTTCATTGAATGTAACAAGACTTTGAACTTTGCTAAAATATCATTGATTTTAATACAAAGAGAGAGAGTCAAATTCTTTGGGGATAGAATAATTCATTAATTGATATAAATGTTAGGGAATTGTATGTATATATTATTTCTATTAGAAATAAAATAAAAATAGGGATGACTTAATTGATAGGGATAGAATAATTCATTAATTGATACAAATGTTAGGGAATTGTATGTATATATTATTTCTATTAAAAATAAAATAAAAATAGGGATGACTTAATTGATAGGGATAGAATAATTCATTAATTGATACAAATGTTAGGGAATTGTATGTATATATTATTTCTATTAAAAATAAAATAAAAATAGGGATGACTTATTTATTAATTGATAGGGATAGAATAATTCATTAATTGATACAAATGTTAGAGAATTGTATGTATATATATTATTTCTATTAAAAATAAAATAAAAATAGGGATGACTTATTTATTAATTGATAGGGATAGAATAATTCATTAATTGATACAAATGTTAGGGAATTGTGTATATTATTTATATTAAAAATAAAATAAAAATAGGGATGACTTAATTGATAGGGATAGAATAATTCATTAATTGATACAAATATTAGGGAATTGTATATTATTTCTATAAAATAGGGATGACTTATTTATTAATTGATAGGGATAGAATAATTCATTAATTGATACAAATATTAGGGAATTGTATATTATTTCTATAAAATAGGGATGATTTAATTGATAGGGATAGAATAATTCATTAATTGATACAAATGTTAGGGAATTGTATATTATTTCTATAAAATAGGGATGACTTATTTATTAATTGATAGGGATAGAATAATTCATTAATTGATACAAATATTAGGGAATTGTATATTATTTCTATAAAATAGGGATAACTTAATTGATAGGGATAGAATAATTCATTAATTGATACAAATATTAGGAACTTATATGTATATATTATTTCTATTAAAAATAAAATAAAATAGGGATGACTTATTTATTGATTGATTCGAAAGGCGAATCTTTAATCATTTTCGCTTCAAAAATTTTATTAATTGTAATAGATGTGGATGGTTTTTGTTGGAATGGCAAGTCTACTTCCTTACGTTTCGTTCCGCACGAGTCGAAATAAAATCGACAGGCGAGTTAACGACGTTTTTCCCCACCTCTACGACGACGCATTGAAACGAGTAATGAAACTCGGGTTTTTCGCTTCAATTTGTCTTCCCGGTCGGCACGCGTACGAGAAACTTGATTAACGAAACCCCTTCGCCCCGCGAATTTAATGGGATTACGTTCGAGAATCTCGTTACATTTTCATCGAACTTGCTCCACCGCGCTTTTTGCGCCCATTATTCACCACTCCAAACAGATATCAGGTTTTTCGAGATACGATCTAGAGAGCGCCAACAATATAATTTGCCAATGGATCGATTCCTCGAAGGTGATCACAAATAATTGAATTGTATAATCTTTGCACTTGGGAAAAAAAAGAGTTATGTTCTTTGGAAAAAGTCTCTGAAGAGATTCATTAAAATTATTGAACATTGAAAATGTATAAACTGTTTTTTTGAGATTGGTCAATTCTCAGAAATGAATTTAAATTGGAATTACTTGTAGAAACTTGAATTGTTTAATAAGTAAAGCCTCTTGTATCATGAAGAAATAATATCCACACAATTAACTAATTAAATAACCTCTCAATTGAAGAACAATCTATATTGAGATTAGTCAATTCTCAGAGATGAATTACATTTAAATTAGATATTGGAATGGAATTACTTGTAGAAACTTCAATTCTTCAAAAGTTCTATCATAAAGAAATAATAATATAATAATTATACATATCTATTCAACAATTAAATAAAAGCTCTCAATTGAAGAACAATCTATATTGAGATTGGTCAATTCTCAGAGATGAATTTAAATTGGAATTACTTGTAGAAACTTGAATTGTTTAGCCTCTTGTATCATGAAGAAATAATATCCACACAATTAACTAATTAAATAATCTCTCAATTGAAGAACAATCTATCTTGAGACTGGTCAATTCTCAGAGATGAATTACATTTAAATTAGATATTAGAATGGAATTACTTGTAGAAACTTCAATTTTTCAAAAGTTCTATCATAAAACAATTATACAATTATATCTATTCACGAATTAATTAATTAAATAACCTCTCAATTGAAGAACAATCTATATCAAGATTGATATAGATCAATTCTCAGAGACAAATTACGTTTAAATTAGATATTGGAATGGAATTACTTGTAGAAACTTCAATTCTTCAAAAGTTCTATCATAAAACAATTATACATATCTATTCATAATACATATCTAATCAACTAATTAAATAACTCCTCAATTGAAAAACAATCTATATCCAATTTGTTAGATATAAGATTCATTTGTTATAATTCTGTAATTAGAGAAGAAGAAACTAATAGAAATTCAAGTATGCGGCGTTAAACGGAGGAAGTGGAAATTCAGGTATTTAGGGACGACCTCCTGCGGTCCTCTTTTCTTCTCTCACCACGGTTCGTCGGTTTCGAACAATGTTCACGGAAATGGCACGGCGGGTCATCGTCTGTGCAAGGCTAGGCTTGGGAAAAATATAGGAGAATAGGAGACTTTAATGCTCCCTTTAAGATATGAGTGTCTTTTCATAAATTTAGATTTAAAGGAGTCGATGAAACTTCGAAATTTGATGATACACATTGCTACGAGAAAGCGAGGTCATCAAGCGAAGACACTTTTATCAAAGACACGTGTAAATATACTTAATGACTTGTTTGAAGAGGAATGGTTTAATTATTATTAAAAAATTGTTGAAATCTTCCTTGGAATATTCCAAAGATTCAGTTAACATCAGAGAGGAAGAAAAGGTTAAATGTAGATAAATATTGAATGAAGAATAATGATAATAATTTCGGATAATCGAATGGTCTCTGGGTCGGTTAACGGTAATAAGGGGATGCAACGCACTCTTCAGATATATATTAAATAAAGAATCTGATCGATAAGGAATATTCATCCATGTTGGAATTCTTCCAGCTTATAATAGAACGTTACCGTTAAACTTTTGATCATCGAGTTTAATTGGCGTCCATTTTGAATTAATCGGGCGATTGACACGGCGGAAACAGGAGGCCTTCCTTCGCCCATAATCCGGGGATATATTTTTCTCGCAGAGCCCGTTCCACTCGTGATTGTATTTTCGCGAAAATATCCTCTCCGCGGATGGACGCGCGTTGTTAACGGTTGTTCTCCGAGCGAAATGTGAAAAATATCGGCCCCACTGATTCTTCTGATAGGTGGACAGGCTTGGTCGTTACTCATCCACGCATTGAAGTGTCTGGAGTTGCGATGCGCTTTTTGATCGGCCGTCTCTGGGGTGTACGGTATTTCAAAATCAAAACATCTCCATCCGTTGCCACAATGCCTCTCCTTGCATTCTCCCATATCAAATATCTCTCTTTAGCTGCTCTCTCTAAGCTCATTTCAAGTCTCTCTTTGCCATAAATATTGTAAATTAATATTAGCAATCATTTCTATTTTTTTTCTTTTATTTATGTAGAAAAGAAAATGTCAAAAGAAATACTCCAGGAGGAAATAAATTTTCTTTTTTTGAAATAGAAATAAATATTGGTTCCATGAAGAGACAATGTTTCTCAGAATAACCAATTTTTAATTCTAAAAAATTATTGGATATATCAACTCTCGATCTTCAAGAGATTGCATGGATATAAATAACATTTTCTGCTCGTCCTCTTCAAATTTCTGCAAACAGTGCGCGTGATGGCGTGCTCACGCACAATTTTCCAAGCCGCACGCAACGCGCTCCTCCTCCTTCTTCGCGCGAACAATCGAGTCAAAGCGCGCAGGCAAACACATAACTATGAGCATTATGGAAAAATGGAGCAATTGCTTCGCTTCGCGCCGACGTTACCTGCTGGTTAATAATCAAAAGTAATGAGAAAGGCGAGCAGTAGAATTGAGAAATACTTTTCCAAGATGTAGATTAATTAACACGAGTATCAAGTAACCGAACGATCAAGAATCGCAACTTAATTTTCTTAATTGCATTTACAGATCCGCGCCGAAGATCGAAACGACGCTGTGGATTTTTGTGGAAAGTGGATCTGCAAGTTTCGAGTCGCGCAAGGTCGTCCCAGGACAACATCTTAAATAACGGAATTCTATTCTTTATTCCGGGATTCTATCCCCTTATCTTCGTGTATACCGCAACTGGATGGGAACTGCTGCTATTCATCGCCTCGAATTATCCACGAGAGAAACTTATTATATATAAGAGGAGAGAGAGAGAATCTTGTAAAGGAGAAGATTAAAAAGAAAAAGTAGAAGAAATGGATAATTTTAGAAGAAATTTGAGACAATATGATGATAAGAGGACACGATCTATGAATAACAAGTGTTTTCGATCAAATTTTAACTTTAAGGGAAAAAAGATGGAACGATACTTGAGAATACTTTAGATGCGTACATAACCTCAAACATGGCGTTAACGCGATATTATACAAGGTTAAAGATCCCATATTACCATCCGTGTGTATATATATATATATAGATCTGAAACTTTGTGTCTCCTATCTCCCTTTTATATCCGATATTACCCAGCCAACTTGTTACTGCGAATAATGGCCAGGTTTTGATGGTAATGATACTTAAACGCTCATCGGAATGGAAGTCGATGGCGCGCCCTCGCCTCGGTACGCGGCCACTGTATAATCCATTAGTTTCTTGCGTGAACGGTGGCAAAAAAGCAATGCAATATTTCAAAACTCCCGTCCCGGAATTAACTGTACTCGTTCATGGTCGGTTATAGCCGGTAGCAGGTGGAAATGATATTTTTAGTCGAGGCACCATCCTTTTTTCTTTTTTTTTTTTATCCCTATGTTCTCTCTCGATATTTTTTTCGATTGAAATTTCAACAAGATCGTCGAATTTTTTGTATCCTCATTGTTAAGATGAAAATTGATGTTTAATTTATTTGTTTGAACAGAATCTTTTCTTTTCTTTTTCTAAGAAAAGAAATTTTTAATTTTCTAATGAGAAATGGAATGTTTTATAAAAAGATGGCTTAAAACAAAAGAGAGCAATTATTTTGAGTGAAATATTCGTTTGCACGGTTAACAAATTGATAAACTTCACGCGAAAATTTATTCATCTCTGTAATTATTATTATTATTTAGTCAGAATTGCAGATCATTTGTTCGAAATTTGATCGAATAGATATAATAGTTTGTTTCAAATTGAAACGTTTCATTCTTGCAAACATTCCTTCTTACTCGATGCACGCAATGATATACCGTTCGTTTCATCACCTATATATATATATATATATTTGTTGTATTCCTGTTACTCGCAATTGTTTGATAAATCGTGACCATGTATAATTGACCATTCTTCGATAGACGGCCAAGTCATGAAATCATACGTGTAATTTCATAGCGATCCTCTCTTCTTCTAGAAACGTCGATTCACTGCCCGAGTCACGCATGGATTTCACGTTCATCGACCAGGGAAAACGTATCATTAGATCGCGGAAATTAGTGGTTGGTGGGTAACGCAAAGGATGTCTGTATGTGGTGCAAAAACGCCACTTGAGAAAGAAATCGATTGAAGCCCAAAAGAAGCGATTGAAATTCTGCTGGTTGTACGCTATTGCTCAAAAAGTATGTGGAAATCCTGTTTATTTCAACCTAGGTAACGTGCAATCTTATAAATATATTGGAAGAATTTGAAACTATTTTATCCCCTAACATTTATAGATAATATAAGATAAAATTAATTGGAAAATCTTGCTTTGCTTGAAAAGTTGTATTTTCTTCTTAGTAATATATCCTTTCTTGACAAATTTTTCTGTCTAAATATTTATATTCTATGTTACAAGTGTTACAGAGTTAATTCTGGAGCCCAAAAGTTATTTAAAATCATTGATTTTAAATAAGAGATTATAGATTTTAAAAGACAATGAAGTGATTTTGAAGAAATTACTTGGAAAATTTTGTTTTGCTTGAAAAGTTCTATTTTTTCTTAATAATATGTCCTTTCTTGACAAATTTTTCTATCTATGATAAATATTTATATTCTATGTTACAGAGTTAATTCTGGAGCCCAAAAGTTATTTAAAATCATTGATTTAGATTATAGATTTTAAAAGACCATGAAAAGATTTTGAAGAAATTAATTGGAAAATCTTGTGTTGCTTGAAAAGTTCTATTTTTTCTTAGTAATATATTCTTTCTTGACAAATTTTCCTGTCTATGATAAATATTTATATTCTTTGCAAGTGTTACAGAGTTAATTCTGGAGCCTTCCCAAAAGTTATTTAAAATCATTGATTTTAAAAGACCATCCAGTTATTCCTGTTTTCAATTACCTGTACATTACTTTTATATTTCTTATCAACAAACATCAATTTACCTTAAAATTACACAAAACTACTTCATATTCATCTAATCATCCCAATTTATGTAGAATCTAGATGTTTATTTAAATGAACCTATCCTGCTAAAAAAAAAAATTACATGCATATCGCATAATTTCCTATTTATTTCAGTTTTCTCGCGTGAGCCAGGTGGTCGAAGAGGAAGCGAGAAAAAAAAGGAGAAGAAAAATACATAGTAGCAACGACTTGGTCATTGGAATAGCTGCGCTGGCACGTAGACTGCGCCAACTTCCGTGCAACGCGTGTTAAAGCGCAAACAACGATGAAGAATGAAAAAGAACAGGTGGAAACGGCTCGTGTCACGGGCAAACAATTAGAATAAACCCCTTCACGGATACTCGAGTGTATATTCGAGTAGGGAATGTACGCGTGGACCAATCGTGACACGCGTGCACAATCTTCCTTCTCCTAACCACGTTCCGCAAAAGTCCAAATCCTTTTTTCACCCGAAGCGCAATATTGGATTCTGTTTGTCTCGCGTGCAACGAGCAAACAGTACTCTGGAGGAGCTGGTTGGAATGCAGGGTCACGACTCGAAATACGAGATGTCGTGTAGGTATGTGGCGAAATGTGGTGGTCGGTTTTTATTTCGCTGGCGATCGCGGCTGGCACGATAACGTGATTCCAACCTATGAAATCGAAAGATGAGCATTGGTTGGATAACGGGACACGGGGAATGCTCGCGCACTTTCGATCAGGGCGAATTCAAAATTCTAGACGGGATTTAGAGATTTCGAGGAATCGTCTATTGTTTGACTACCCGCCATTCCTTTCTTGGAAACTCTTTGTGTATAATTGTGTTTGTTGGTATTTGGATGTTTGTGGAAAATGAAATTATTGAAATGTTGTAATTGTGATTGAAATATTGTCAGGAAAATGTATAATATATTTTATGTTATATATTGGAGTATGTATATATTCGTTATTGATAAAATCAATTGTATAGTTAGGTTTGTTAAAGTTAAAAATCTTGAGAATATTATTGTAAAAATTCATGAATTCAAAATGCCAAAGAGGTCTAAAGATCATCTAAAGAAGATACATTATATAAAGTATGTATAAGGAAAATAAAAGAAAGAAATTGAGATAATAATCAGATTAATAATCACTAAAATCTTTCATATAAATATAAATCTATGAATATGTGTGCTTATGATCACGTTCTGTCAATATGTAATTCCACGAATACGTGTTAACACCCTGTATATTCTGTATTCGAATAATTGGTCGTATACTAAACAATGATCAACGTTTCATCGTAATCTTATATGGATCAAATAACTACAATGTAATTACGCCGTGTCTCTGTTCAAGATCTAGATTCAGAGACGAGACTTTTGAACCACGCCCGCAACCTCGTCCTCGAAACGAAAAAGATCCAAGAATCTGAATACCACCGCGCCCATTACGGATCCAAATAAACGCGAGAGAACAGAGGCGAGGAAAACCGTTGGCAACGACTGTCCGCCGATTTTACGAGACTCCAAGTATCTCTGGTATCGGCGGAAAGAACGCAGCGCCCGAATGCGTATAAACTGCGTCCAGATAACTGTATAAGTTGGCTCGAATATAGGCCAGTCGTTTCGTGTCGACGAACGCGATTCCGCGGCACGATTTCCGCGTTTTCCGCTTTCTGTTTGCTCGTATTCAGCATTCGAATCCTCCCACGTATCTCACTTTTATCACCGAAACTGCTCAGAAGACGATAAAACCGCACGTACAGACTGGAATGATATGTATGCGAGCAATTTATATCGACATAGAGAGTAGGTTGAACTGTATTTCAACGATTTAATCACGGAACACCGATATAAGATGCTAGATAAATATTGGAAGAGGAAAGAGGATTGTGAATTTACATTGGATTACTGTATAAGAAAAAAAATAATGTTTTTTTTCTCGAAATATCATAAATTATATATAATTTGATATCCTGTTTTATTTTTTAATCTCTCAAGAAACAAAATACGACTTTTTGCACACGATTTTATGTCATATAAATTTATAGTAAATTCATTTGAAGAAGAAATTTTCTCAAAATGAAAGGGATGATGTTTCGAAACTGTGAATGAAGTGTTAAAATTGCAACAAGTGCATTTTGAAATTGGCAATGAAATTGAAAGTGATATTGATAATTCAAGAGACGATATTTCTTCACTATGAACGAAATACTGAAATTGCAACAGGTGCATGACGTGATTGAACGATGTATTTTCCAGATAGCAATTAAAGCACACAGAATTGTAAAAATCGCTGTATTAATGTAAAAATGACAGATTGCTCACAAACAATTAAAACGTAATAAGAATTGCACAAATTTTTAAACAATTACATAAAAACAAATGATTATTAATTTAATAATTTAGTTTTATCTTAATAGGGAATCTAATAATTCTTTTAATGATTAATTATGATAAATCTTATTTATACAATAGTTTAATTATATTTATAATTTATGTTATACATTTATTTATATAAAGGGTCCCAAAATTAACACAAGATTTGAATTAAATATAAAAGAAAATTTTTAAAATATTAAAATATTAAAATATTAAATAATTTTTAAATTATTTTTAAAATATTGTTCAATAATAAAGACACGTTATTGTATCGTATAACGCTCCATTTTTTACTAACTGAAGGTTGTCAAATTTCTTTTTTCAGGATTGCCAACAACTTAATGCAAAAATGGCGGCAAATCTTAATTTTGGGATACCCTTTATTTATAACTTACAGTATATTTTTCATAACTTTCTAGCAATCATTCCAATTTATAAACGGATTAAGAAAATAACTTGCATGGGAATGCCTGAATAGGTATTGTGGATCGTCAAGATTATAGAACAATTGAAACAGGAATTTCACGTGATTCACCATGACTAGCTGCAACGCCCTCTTATAATGCACATTTATCGCCGCCATATTTTTAGATAGTTCAAACAGACATTTTTATCGAAACGATCGCTATTACGACCGATTTGCCTTTAATCTTTATGGATCAAAGAATGTTTCGTTCGTGGTTATTGGAACATCGTGCCATCCGATTGAATCGATCGTTTCAGTTTATAAATCTTGTGCGAATTCGTAAAACTTCAACAACTTCGAAATAACAGGTTAATCATACCGAGAACTGTGTTATTTCTGTGTACAATGACGAGAAATCAAGGCTATGACAATCATCGAATTGGATTTTGAAATATATTACAAGCTTTATAAATTTATTTTCATCGTTCCAACATCGTGATTTGCTAAGTGATGATCGAGAGTGAAATAAAACTTTCGACAAATAATAACGAACAAACGAAACTTCATCTTCACGATTCAACTTTATATAAGAGTTAATTGGAAGAGTAATATTTCCTGTGAGTATATTTTATGAATTATTCATCATGACGTGTCGATATAATTTGTAAAATAATCGAATTTGCAATCATATAAACCATGATGATAATTGCCTAATTTCGATATAGTTAGAATTTTATTTAGTGGGATTAGTATATTTTCATATATCATGGTATTTCGTTTATAAAAATTTTAATTTGAATTCTAATGAATTCTATTTGAATAAAATTGAAACATGCAAGACATGAACAATAGTCACATTTATCGCTACATTAAATATATATAAATCTATAATAAATAAATTTGATTCTACCATTTTATAACTTTTATCAAATTATTTATTTATAGAAGAATCCGAGAAATATTTCGATAACAGACAATCAAATTAAAATAATTAAATAATACTCGATGTATATCGATCCTAATTTTTGATTACATTTAATTATATTTTGTTTCCATGATTACGATACAAGTACCGTTTCTCTTTATTATCTTATAGAATTAATTTCTCCGGATTTATCGGATTAAATAATTGAATATCCGAATATCACGAATCAAATCACGATTTAGTATCGATGATCAAACCTCGTCGAACGGATGTAATATCATTAAAAATAAAATTGATCTTGTTAATCGAGAATTGCTATTACACATTTTATAAAATAAATCTATTACTATGTTGGTTTTTATGTAAGATCTTTTAAAC
The DNA here is from genome assembly GCF_003254395.2 of Apis mellifera. Taxonomy (NCBI): domain Eukaryota; kingdom Metazoa; phylum Arthropoda; class Insecta; order Hymenoptera; family Apidae; genus Apis; species Apis mellifera. Next base: position 2,687,795 of record NC_037640.1, on the reverse strand, counting down.
GACATATAAATTTCACGATCGAGTATGGATCACATCCTTCGTCATATTCTAACCTCTATTTTCTCCGCTTGTTTACTTCCTCTTGCGATCCACTCTATTAACCTCCTTTATCGACATCATACTTGTTTTGTTTAATTAATAAATGATATTTTAGCAAAACAGGATATCGGGGAAAAAGATTAAATTAAAAATAGAATGATTAGTGTTGTTCAAGTGTGTTTTTATTCAGAGTAATTAAATAATAAAATAATATAGGATAATTAGGTTATTTTTTTAACTCGTACCAAATACTCAATATATTGATATCCGTAATTTATCAATTGGAATATTTTGTAATTAAAATTCTATTACAATTATATTGAGATACGGTACGGTTGTAACATTTTCAATTTTTTTATTTAAAAAACTTGGATATTACTCGTAAATTACTATGATTCAATGAAATCAGTAATTCATCTAAAATTCCAATATGAAAATTTTTCTCACAAATGTAGTAATTCTTCTAGCCTCATCATACGACGCACAATTCAAACTTAAATTATTACCTAATTCAGATTCCATCTTATTCGCATTCCTTCGAGGATTCAAGATTCAAATCCTTCTAAGATAGCTTCAACAAATCTTTCTTCTAAGGAATTAACCACTCGTGATTAATGATCAAGGTCTAAATAAAGAACCCAAGAAGAGGAAACCAAGATCCGACCACGGAGAGAGTGTGTGGATCATTAACCCCGGCGCGACCAATTAATCCTCGTTATTAGTCTGGTGGATTGCGCGCGTATAAAGGTGAGATAGCGTGCCGATGAAGGCGGCGCGGGCTTTTTCCAAACGAACGATTGAGAATCTCGTTATCGAACCTTTCCCACGCGTCTAAAAAATCACTTGGAAGGATCGGCTGCGGTTCCGCGATTCGATCCCCATGCCGGGGACCGATGTCCACTGTGGAAAAACTCGCGTAATTAGTCTCGACCTGGCGCGCATTACTCGCCTGCGTACATTATGACGAGGCGGCGATGGGTAACGGTAACGATCGGCCAAGGCTGCTGCGCCGTTCAGAGGAGTCCAAGTCAAGTTCAAGATTTCGCCATTGGAACGAGGAGCAGCCATGAACATTAGGTAGTGATGGGTACGATATCTTTTTCGAACGAACAATTCCTGTGTACAAGTATTTAAAGATTCATGATGTAGGAAAAGATAGTTTCAAGATAATGTTAATGGGATCGTAATGAGCTTAGAGTCAAGTAATTCTGAGAAAATGGCTAGTTAATAATGGTTTTTTTTCTTTTCTTAGCAAGTTATCATAGCTAATAATTTAAAGACAGAGTAGCGATGGGTATAATTCTTTCTCATTCGTACAATTTTGAGTTCAACTATTTATCTGAAGGTTTATAACGTATCAAAGGAAATCTATGAATACGATTATGATCTACGATTCAATTCCTTTTGATAATATAATGTACACTCGTGATACCGTGATTCTTCATCGTCAAGAGTTCAAATTGTTCGAGAAGCACCGCAACCCATCACTACGTATAGTAATATAAATAAGTACTATTACACGAGTAACGTGGATCGCGTGGAAAGATAAGAGGACAAGGTGAGAGAGTCGAAGGAGCGATGACCGAAATAAAGATGGCTCGGGAACAAGCAGGCTGCAGCATCGGTGACATAAGCGTATTTGCACGCGAGCCGTGTCGTGTCACCGCTGCCGTAATCGTCGATGAACTCGTTATCGACTCGACGACTTTCGTGACGAGGCAAATATGGAAAAGGATTATTCGGGTTAACGAGGCGCCCGAGCTTGAACGGCCGATCGCGCGATGAATACTTGCTTAGAACAATAATGGCGTCCCTATTGTGTAGAGTTTTTGTTGTGAATTCGAATTGACGGTGGAATATTTGCCATTTTTCGCGTCGGAAAATTAGCTTATTTAAGTTAAGGATGCGACTGACAACGAGATAAACGGGCGATTGCCCAATGGATTTATTGACAATAATGTGGGCCTTTGTTGTTGAAATTTACGACAGGATGTTTGTTGCTCTTCAAGTTGGAAAACTAACGTTGCGGTTGAGGATACGCCTTAAGATAAACGAGTCGATCGGGCGATGAACATTTTAATGTCGCGTCCACCGTAGTAATTTGAGCTCGAGAATGATAGAGTTTGTTATGAGTTTGGATTTATGACGTTTGTTATTTTTCAAGTTGGATATTTAACGTTTTAAAGATGTATCTGAAATAAAGGATTGATCATATGATGGATAGTTTAATGATACAGTAATATGAATTATTGTTGGAGTTTGTTGTTTTATAAATTCTTTAGATAGTGGTATATTACCTCAAATTATTACTTAAACTTCTTTCTTTCCTCAAAGAATTACATTCATGATTGTATTTCTTTCTGGTAGAAAAGAAAAATTCCTTTGGCTAAGATTCAAGTCATGCCATTTCATTCCAAGCTCTCGTAAATAAAACATAAAAAATTAATATCATAATAATTTATTTACTCCTTTGATGGTTGTAGAACTGGAGATAGATTTGTCTCTGGTAATCTCTGGTATGGCATAAAATTAAGGAAAATGAATAGAGGTTTCGACCCAAGGCAATAATATTTGAGTGAGCTACTTACTTAGTTGTTATGTTATTGGTTTTTATTTTGAAAACAAAAAGAGCAATAAAAACTCGTACATCGCTGAAAAATAATAAATTCAACTTTAATGAAAAATTGAAAGTAAAATTTTCATGTTCATAATTTATCTTATTCACAATTATATTATATGGATTTAAAGAAGTATTTTATGAAAATCATTCTCTCTCTATATACTTTTGAAGTAAATATCTTGATTAATAATAAACAATATATCAAATTTGAATTAATAACAATAAATAATATCGTCTAACGATAAAATTATTATTAACAATCCTGCAATATAAAGTTTGGATTTAGATTAGATTTAAAAGTTAGATGTATAAATACAATTAATAACAAATTGATGGTCATTACCTTCTCACTAATCCACAATCTATAACTTCGATTCCGTTATCGTCTTCGTGTTCAATCGCCATCCAAATTACTCGTTAATCAATCAACGGCGCCGTCGATCCCTGGAATTTAATTTAGCCAATTGTCAGCACCGAATCAATCGCGGTTGTCTCGATCGGTATTGCAGGGAGATTTTTTTACCGTCGGGGGATTAGAGAGAAGAAATTAGACACGCGCGAGGCGAGCAAATTTTCGCACAGTTTCATTTTCCAACGTTTCCGCTAAGTCATGCAATTAAATGTTTCTTCAAATACCATCAATTCTCTTTCAAATCCTCGGTATGTATATATACACACATATATATACGCATCTCGTTCCTATTATCGCGTACATTTTGTTCCGTTCTCATAAACGGTACATTCGGTATTCCGCAGACAGTTTTTTGCCCCACGTTTCCTAGCCGCATTCGCGGCTGTTTAGCCAGACAATTATCACGCCAAATTATTCGTGTCGCCGTTGCGAAGATGCTTCGTGGCATTTAACGCGTGGCGGACCTACTTCCGCAACGTCAATGCGGAACACTTGGTGAGTCGTTGACGCGTAATTAATATTCTTCGTATGCAGTCGTGCGTAAATGGTCAACCGGGTCACCAGGATATAAACTAGGTATTTGGACCATTTCTCTACGAACCGTGACTGTACGAATATTTTTCTGAACCGATTTCCGATACGTATGCAGGAGTGGTGGGGCGTAATACGAGGGGGACATTCGATAGCTTCGTGCAGCGATAGTAATTTGAATAACTTCCTGCTTATTTCTTCTCACTTTGCTCTTGTATACAGTACAATTTAATATAGTTATTCTTGGAGGCAAACAGTCTAATCTAATCTAACCTATATTAGTGAACTTTTAAAATAAAATGGAATAAATTGTTAAACTTGACTTTTTTCTTTTCTCTCTTTGCTTGTTAAATTTACAGAAATTATATATTTAAATGATCCAGTGATAGATTGTTAAAACTGACACTGCTCTTTATAATTCAATCAATTAAAATACATTTTGCAGTGCATTTTCAAATGTATTGTTACAAAAACAAATCCAACATGCATCCAACATCTTCCAGACTCGATTCCGTGAGTTTTGGCTCGAATTCAACGAACAAATCCTCCCCTCGCCGTCTCCCATCGTCTTGGAAAATTGCAAATTTTCTTCGTGTTATTTTATGAGATTATTAAAAAGAAAAAATTGTTTCAAATTTATGTTTAGTTCGATATTCGAAAGATTTAATTTTTTTATTATTACACTGTTTTAACATGCTATATTATTTTAGTAATAATTAAATAACACGTGAAAATCTAATTTAATACATTTAGGATATCTTTGAAATTGTGATGATTTTAAAAGTTAATATAATTTGATATATATTCTTCTCACTTTGCTCTTGTATACAATACAATTTAATATAGTTATTCTTGGAGGCAAACAGTCTAATCTAATCTAACCTATATTAGTGAACTTTTAAAATAGAATGGAATAAATTGTTAAACTTGACTTTTTTCTTTTCTCTCTCTGCTTGTTAAATTTACAGAAATTATATATTTAAATGATCCAGTGACAGATTAAAACTGACACTGCTTTTTATAATTCAATCAATTAAAATACATTTTGCAGTGCATTTTCAAATGTATTGTTACAAAAACAAATCCAACATGCATCCAACATCTTCCAGACTCGATTCCATGACTTTTGGCTCGAATCCAACGAACAAATCCTCCCCTCGCCGTTTCCAATATCATCTACAGGAGATATTCTCCCGGGAAACAAAGTATCCGTTGCCTCGCACCGCCGTTGAAATCACAAAGTAACGAAGGAAGAAAAGGTGGCCGAGGGAAACGGTTGAATCGCCGTTAAAACTGCGTGGTCCGATGCTTACGAGGCACTCTCGCAGGCCTATAATTCTTTCCTTCTCCCAGTTATCGCCTAGCCAAATCCTGTCATTATCCGGCGCGTAGCTGAAACACCGTGGTTAAGCCGGGAACGTTGGAAACGCCGCTTGCGTTTTCGCGGTGATTTCGATACAGCCATACCTTTTATTCTTCGCCATCGGCTACCATTTCACGCTCGTAAACGGGGGAACTATTGGCGGAGAATCCTGGGGAATCGATGAAATACTCGCGCGACTCATTCGATCCCTCCCAAATGACGACGACGACGACGACGACGACGACGACGGTGCGATAAGAGTCAACTCATTTTGCGCGCCATTGTTCTTCTCCTTTCCTTTTTTTTTTCTTCTTCTTCTTTCCATTTCCTTCGTTTATTTTAATCTTCTGAAAAAAAAGAAAGAGAGGAAAAAATTAAATTCTAACCTTCTTCTTGGAGATTAATTGAAAATAGATGGAATAGCGTATATATATATATAGGATGAATAGAGCGTGATCACGCTTCTTTCGAATGGCCGGTTACAATGCTGTTCCTACAATGATGTTTCCAGAGGCGGATCGGCCGAGGGTTTCATCGGGCCCTTAGAAACCGAAAAAAAAAAAAATCGAGGGTTAAGCGTTGATTCGTGCAGCCATCCGCGGGCTATCGACCCCTCATCTCGAAGGGGGGGAGGGAAAAAAAAAAGCTTTTAACAATCGCCCGTGAGCGAACGTGTAGAGAAGAGGCTCGGTTTATCGGGATTCCAGCACGTTTCCAGGCAGCTGGGATTATCTTTTAGCGAAACGCCAAAACCTCGTTTCCTTGTAGATGGATGATTTATCATCAGATTTCCCATCGTCCTGGAAAATTGCAAATTTTCTTCGTGTTATTTTATGAGATTATTAAAAAAAAAAGAAAAAATACCTCTTGTTTCAAATTTATGTTTAGTTCGATATTCGAAGGATTTAATTTTTTTATTATTACACTGTTTTAACATGCTATATTATATAATAATTAAATAACACGTGAAAATCTAATTTAATACATTTAGGATATCTTTGAAGTTGTGATGAAAGTAAAAAGTTTTAAAAGTTAAATATAATTTGATATATATTTTTTTAATTTACAATGAGAAAACGCTCGATTTAACTCTGGTTCAACCAAGTGTGGGAACGATGATCGTGTTTACGAAGCGATACGCAGCAAGCGGTAAAGCTGCGAGCTAGGGAAATTCAAATTTATTCGAGTGGTCGTTTGGCAGGCAAGATTGACGGAGGTCAACCTTACCGACCGGTTAAAGCCGCGAATGCGGAATTTAATCGAACGACACGACGTTTCATCGGGACGACGCGCGCACCTAACCTCTAAAAGTAGGTCCTCCGTTGAAAACGGAATCTCGATATATTGAAGAGATCGAGGCTTGCACATGGACCGCTATGCTCATGCACGTTCGCATATTCTATTGATAATGCCAGATGGTCCTCGACACGCGAGCCATTTAATTGCATTCGATACCGTTTCTTCACCTTTTCGTCGAGCCTTTGTGATCGCGCGGGAAAAAAAATTTGAACAATGACGATAACGACGAACAGAAGATTAATAAATATTCGATACGATTCAAACGATTTTCGATCGACCAATATAACGTCTAGAAATGAATAAAGGAAAAAGAAGAGAAAAAAAGAAATTTCAATAATTTTCAAAGAATTTAAATCGCGCGAAAAGACGTTATTTGAAGATTTGCCGGACATCTGGAAAGTAGGTCCTCTTTGATCGCGGGAGGGAATCCACTAGGCATCCAAAGGCACCGCTACTTTTGCGCCAGATGGCGCGAAATCTGCAGTGCTATGCGCCTGCAGCGTGTAAACAATCCGTGCATAGATGTATCGCACGCCAATCTTAATATCGTGGCTCGCATCGCAGCGTCATTAACGATAAATTCACTGTTTATACGGTCCATGATGTAACGAGTTTCCATAAGGTGTACAATATGGGATCTTTGAGCTATTATGTGTATTAGGTACCTCATAATTCGTGGCGTAAATGAGGCTAGGGAGATTTTATGAAATAATAAAGGGGTTTTTTTTTTTTTATTTTATAATAATTTTACGATACGAACGTGCTATTGAAATAACCCCTGGTATATTATTAGAGAGTTAAGTTGGTTGAACGATATATAAATATATATATATATGAAAGAAAAGATAGTTTGAAGGGGAGTTAAAGTAATTTTTAACAAATTTCAAGACGCGATAATGCAAAAAAATCGCTTGCAATTTAAAATAAACTTTCATAAATGTTAAAATATAGGGGGGACAATTACTTGGATAATAAAATTTGATTGCAACTTATGTAGAATTTTATCAATCTTTATTCAAGTTTATATTGAATAAATATAATTGATATCTTCCGACGGGTTTTATTCGTTATTTTATCAAAATCAATCGTGGAAACAAATTGAAGGATTTCTTACACGAAATGAAATAACGTTTTTTAATGTTAGCATTCTCTCGTATAAGATACATTTGTAAAGTCTAGCAGTGTTTCTTTTCGTTTCTCGGTCATGTAACGTAAATTGCGCTTAAGAATTCGCGAGCACGTTGTACTCGCGACGATCCTACAAATTCGCGATCAAGCTTTAAAACATCATCGATCAAGCGGCGGAACACTTCTCCCGCGAGGGTCACAAGTCTTGGATTTTTCTTTCTTCGTTTCGACTTGTTTTAACTGTTATAGCGCCTCGAAACAGTTATCCTCTACGCGCTGTCCATCGTGCATATTCAAAATCGCGAATGCGTGCTATTCGAAATACTATAATTTAGCATTAAGAACGCGGTAATATTAGCATTTATATTGAAGATCGGCAATCATCTGCATTCCAAATGGAGAGAATCGTCTCTTTTGTTCTTTTTTTTATCAAGTACGAAAGTAAGTAAAATTCTTGGTTCGCGCGTTTTATAAATGTTCAATATAAGTAATTTATTTTAATTTGTTATAATTTATAAGTGTTTTGAAACGATATAAAACTGAGAGGAACTTGTCGTCGCGTTATTTTTATTTATAGTCTTTTCTCTATTTAAGAAGAAAAAAAAATTGTCAGGAGTGGGATTCGAACCCACGCCCACAGAGTGGACTGCGACCTGAACGCAGCGCCTTAGACCGCTCGGCCATCCTGACTTGTTCCAAGTTTTCTAAAAAAGGATATAAATAGTTGCCGCGTATATATATGTGAAATTTTCACTTGAAACGAGTGAAAAAAATTATCAGAAAATGAAATTTAATTAAAAATAATTGTAAACTTTATCTCTCGTCGCATTAACGTTATAGAATAATATTTGTTCGTTTGAGTCGTAATCCTCAAATTAAGCGTAAAATAAATCCTATCGTTCGATGCGCTTCTGTTGCATATTTCAGGGGCCTCTGAACTTCTTTAAGAGTAGTTTCCAACGTTACCGACTCGGTAATGAATAATTGAGATTTAGTAATATTTCTTGTGCAATATTTGAATTAAAATTAAATATAATTATGCATGTGCGATATAAAATTATATGATACTCGTTAAATTTCTTATTTAAGATCGTTTTTCCATCATGTCAGAGTTGCACAAAATTTAAATACATATATATTATATATATCTCAAGATTTTTTGAATTTTTAAATATTCTCATAATCAAAATATTTTGCCTATTAAGCATTATATTTTTTAAAAAATATGATATTTAATTTGGATTCAACCAATTTAATTTGGAAATTGATTAATAAATAGCACAAATGTTTCATCAACAATTATTATATACGATATATCGTCAACATAATTAATTATTAACCTTCAAATATTCTTATCTTCTTATAAAATGTTTAATAACAATATAAATGACGTTTACAAATCGTCTTTAAGTGACGATATTCCGTATCAAATGGTAAACTCGATCGAACACGCCATTTCAACCTGCCTTATTGACCGTAGAAAATGCAGTTTGCTACGCGGGTTCGCGTCTAAGATTCGCGTCTCGTGGATTCAAGGAGAAACTCGATCCTCGAGCGGAGGAGTAGGGAACGCCGACATTTGAAAATCGCAACAGAAAATTTTTCTGCCAATACCGCTGCCTTTCTCTTCCGTGGCGTTTGCAAATATAAATACTTGTTTCCATTCGCGTGTTGCGTTATCTAGCGATTAACCAATCTTTACGCGCGGTAAATCCCTTTTTTACCGTATTTTCTTTTTTTGAAAATAAATTTACATTATTTGTAGAAATGAATACCAATATTTCCACTTTTACATTATACGAACAATTTTACATATTCAATGTAACTTTGCTATTTTGTCGGCGTAAAAAAAAAAAAAATCTTTTGCAATATATACTCTTCATACCATTTTTAAACCTCATCAATTTTCTAAACTCGCGAACGTGCGAGACGAATATGCACGCGTATATGTTATATCATATACATTACTTCCAAATATATTCTCCAAACACTTCCATATATATATATACATATTTATATATATCGTCTAATAGTATTTTTCATAGCATTAAAAAAATATTATCCTTCCCTCGAAACCAATAAAGCAGCTTAAACGCTATTTATCCACAAAGCTAATAAAAAATAATCGTATCTAAAAAGTACATTTATTGTAAACGTGTTTGGAAATAATAATTAATATTCTCATAGGTTTTATATAGGGATATATAATCATAGGTTAAAAATATGTTTATATTCCCCCCAGCGGTTGGCTGGTTTATTAATCCAAAACTCATACGCGAGTTGTTTTCTCCTCAACAACTTTAACGTCCCTCCCAACATTAAATCTTCATACAATCTTTAAATCCTCGTATTGTAATCAACGTTTCCTTTTTGATATTCAATATTTTCTCCTCTATTAATACAAACTGCAATATATTATAAATCTTGCCGCGTTTACGCTACGTAAAAACCTGCTATAATTATTATTCGAAGCTTGGCAGTGCCAAGTTTTTGTACCGAGTGAGAGCCTCAACCTCAAATTAAAATAAAAACGTGCTTTATAAGATTATTCAAACACGAGGTTTTCTAAGATGAGATTTAATTTACTTGGAATAATTCCATCTCTACAAATTAATATTTCCAAGTATTATTATATTCCAAGTTTATATCGATAGTTTCACTAGTATTATTATTAAGTTTCTTATCCTTGATCGATATTTTTCTTTCTTCTTCTGGGGACAATCGAGAGGCAAGCGAAATCTTGAAGTAGAAAAAAAGACGATTCTCAGAACAGCTTAGCGTATCCTCTGTAATTGGCAAGTTCCGGTTCTGATCGTGCGACAGTTAACCGGGCGTCGTCGTAACAAGTTGTCAATAAACTACGATCACGATTGTTGGATCTCGTCTCGCGACTAGCAATGAGATCTAAATCAATACTCGTATTATTTCGAATCTCTGCTTTCTATAAATAGAATATATATAAATACTTTCTACACGAGGCGAGACTTGTTTCGATTCGATCAGACTCATCATCGGGACAAGTTTCATCTCGAGGAGAATGTTATCCTTCGTTCTTTTTCTTGACTTTTAGAATTGGTTTGAAAACGAGTATTTTTACAATTTTTTTACAATTTTTTTTTATTAATTCTTATACGAAGATCATTTCATTTGGGTCTCGAAGTATGTTCAGTATCAATCCTTTTATTAATTCTACACATTTTTTTGAAAATTAAAATAAAATTTATATAATTTTACATTAGAAAAAATGATTAAAGGTCTCTGAAAATATTTTTATATTTTTGAGAAAATGAAAACGGTTATATTTTTAATGATGATACAAAAAAAAAAACATATATATTTTCTAAATAAAATATCTAATTTTTTTTTTGAATTCTTAGCTTAATAAAGCTTAATAAATTGTATCGTTTTTTCTATCCAATAAAACAAAACATATTTGTATCTTATTTTGCAATAACATTCGAAATGAAATTGAAAAATGAAATATCCCAATATTTCTTACGTCCGATAAAGAATATTTGACATTACACAAATTCCTGTCGAAAATTGAGGGAAAAAAAAACGAGAAACATCGGCTCAAGATATTTTTTTTCCGTATTAAAAGGGTTAAGTGGCGTGCCGGTTATCGAGCGTGTGTAGAAAGCTCGGTTACATAACCGAGACAACCGGATCCCCTTGAAAGGTGGTTTCCGTTCAAGCCGAATCCGAGAAAAACAAACGAAGGAAGAGTGGAAATGGAAGAAAGAAAAAGAGAAAAAAATAAGAGGAGAAATTTTTGAGGCTTGGAAGAAAGGATCGAAAGTGTCTCGCAAGTAATTTTAAAGTCCAAATATGAATGAAAATAATGCGATAACAGCGCATTCGAGGAAAAGTTGATGAAATATGATCGAGGGTTGATATCGGATGTTTCGAGTTTAAAAAAGTTTTGCACGTTTATTGGAATAGTTTTGTTACAGTTTGTTGGAAAATAATTTGGTCGAAATGAACATCTCGAGATTCATTTATGCAATAATGATGAAATTTGTTAATTGATGATCAACATTTCGCACAATTTATAATATTATAAATGGACGATTATAAATTTTATAGATATCGTGGTAATTAATTTAATCGATAGAAAGAAGCTTTTTCTTTGTCTTCGAAAAAAGAAAGATAGATTTATAAAGGGATTTTCGAATCGATATTTGTAAATAATATTCAATAATAATAATATTTTGTTCACAGTTGAGAAGAAGTTGAATAAAGTTATTCATATTAAAAATATGACTCGGAGACTCAAAGAGGATGAAAAAGCAATCACGTTGAGTGGAAGTTTCTTCAGAATTTCATTTTTTAAATCTTATTTCGACACGAGAACAAGATTTTATCACGTTTCTCTCGTAAAAATTGGAAGAAAGTAGGAAGATTCGATTCCACGAGAGAGAAAAAATTATTTTGTTTTAAACGCACTCCTCTGAAAAAATGATAGCAATTCAATTTAACGAGGATCGTTTAATTGTTTAATTCATAATATATATATTCGTGAAATATTTTTGGAAAATTATAAAATTGATCGATTCATAAAATAAAAATTAAAATAAAATAAACAACACATTCACGAAACACACCTTTCATTCGAGAAATTTTTATTGGAATAATTATTCGATTATCAGTTTCCAATAATCGAAATTGATTTAAATTTCAAAGTATCAAGTTCAATATAAAAAAATTAAATTTAGGATATCATCGATTGATTTAATAGAAAAAAATGGATTAATGATTAGATATGAAATTTTCAATGATGGAAAACAAACAAAATTAAAGGAATAATTGGAATCCAATCACAAAAAAAAAAATGAACTTACTTGGATCGAAGCGAATTCCCGAATGTTTTTTTAATCTCGGTTCAAGCGAGAAGATTTTTCTCTTTTTTTTTTCGTGGAAAATTTGTGTCAACGGCCGCTTATTCGGACCTGGAACACGACCTATAAAATAGCTACCACCCACCATCGCTATTTCGCTCTGCGGAATAATATTCTACTCTACGAGAAAAGTCAAAGAAAAAAATTGTAACCACGAAAAGTTTCCCTCGCTCTTTCGAAGATGGAAATGCTCATTTCGACGTCAGCGACGTCATACAGCGTGAACGTCGATGGATTTCTAGATTTTTAAAGGTGATTTCGTTTGTCTGAGGAAAAGGAAAGTTTTTATATTCGAGTTTTGAGAAAAATTGGAAACAATATTCCAATTCGATGTTATTTATTGCATAAAAAAATAAAAATAAAAGGAATTTTTATAAAACCAATGTTTAAATTTTCCTCCATTAATCCGTATAACGTATCATTCGTTGATTTGTTTATTTATTGTTATATTTATCACTGGCACGACAACGTTTAATTAGAGAAATATTTATCACGCGTTTAAACACTTGACTAATATTTCACTAAATATATTATCGAAAACGTTGAAAAATATATGAATAAATGTAACAATTTACGTGAATTATAAACTTGGAAAGTGTTTAAAACGGATAAATGATAATCCTTGAGAAGAGTAATAAGCGGAAGAGTGATAAATGGCGAGGAAAAGGAGAGGAGGGGAAAAAAATAAAACGGGCAAATCGGTTGATAAACGTCGACTCGGTCGATAATGGCTAACAAGAGCTCATTCCAAACAACTCGTAATTTACCGAGTAATAATCGGTGTAATATCCATCGCTTTCTGCAAACACTGTTAACCAATGAACAAAAAACAATTCGCTTCAGCTAAGAATTATGGTGCAACAAAATTTCCACGCAAAGATTCCCAACTTAAAACCGCAGGCTTTAACAATTGCATTCGATTTGACTGCCGGTTTGCTTGCGCAAATGAATGCAATTTTCCAGAGAATGTGAACAGCTGTAATTATCCTCGTAATTTTTTTTTATTCGATCTTTTTATCAACTCGATCAAATCAAATTAATTTCGACAATCTTTCTCGCCGTAATAAATTGAATTGCTTCATTTATTTATTTCAATTTATATGATTTAATTAAAATAGAAATTTTAGATCGGAAATAATTTCAGAGAAGTTTAAAATTTTAATTTCGGATTCGAAGAGAAAGAGATAAGAATATCATTATCATATCTCGATTTTCGCGATTTTGAAAAAACTGGACGAATTAACTGGTTCTTGTCCGAAATAAAGTCGAAGAAAAATCAAGAAACTGGAAAGAAGCGGGATTTCCCGAATACAGATAGAATTCTGGCAGCGAGATTTATGGAAAAATCTCTCTCAGGACGACGGTATTATCAGCAGGTGTCAAAGGGTGGAAAAATATATTTATCACGCGATATAAAGTCGAAAGAAAGAATTGCCATCTGTCGTTCGATCGTCACAGATCGAAATTTCGTTTGTTAAAACGTTATCCAGACTTTCTTCTTACATTTAAGATACAGATACGATATAATTTCAAAAATTACAATAATAATAATACAAGAAGTAAAAACCGTATAAATATAAAACTTTCATCAAAAGTATCCGTGAAAATCAAAACAAATTTTCTTTCACAGAATATTTGCTCACAGAAAATTTGCAAAGATCATCAAGGATCATCGAGATTCATGGAAAGTGTCTCTCTCTCTCTCTCTCTCTCACAAGAAAGGTGACGAGAGGAGACAGTGTTGGATAGAAAAGAGAGAAAAAGAGAGGGAGGAGGAGGAGGAGGAGGAGGAGGAGGGAAACCACGACGAAGTATATCGTCGAGAGAAAGGGGAACCGGCGTCCACGAGTAAACGTGACTGCTAACTCGATTCGTTTCATTCAGTGCATGATCCTTAAGCCCCTTAGTGTGTGCGTCTCCTCGAAACAATTCTCATAATTCCATTTCTTTTTCCTCCTCTTCTTCTCTCTCTCTCTTTCCCTCTCTCTCTCTCTCTCTTTCTCTTTCTCTCTCTCTCTTTCTCTCTCCCCTTTCTAGTGTTCCGCACAGTGATCGAGTTGATTCCCTTTATTCTCTCTCTTTTTCTCTCTCTCTGTGCATATCACGATCAAAAAGAGTTATTACAACTCCTAGTTAAGTGAGAAAGTGAGAAGTTTAACGAGCGAGAAAAAAAAGAAAAAAGAAAAGAAGGCGGTTCTATTACAGTTGTTCTCAACGTGTCAACCTGATCGATCTTCCACATGTGTTCTTCAAAACATGATGATCATCTGAGATAAATCGTTGTTCGTAAGGTGAAAAAGAAAGAAACTTTTTCTCTCGGAGGAAAGAGGAAGAGAATCGATGAGGAAGGCGTCAAGAAGGGATAGATAGAGAAACAATAAAGATGGCCATATATTATCTCTTACTGATCCTCACCTCGATCGCGCACACGAGCCCGGTTTCGAGGAACGAGTCGAACATACTGCGAATCGGGAAATCCCGCGACCCGGCCACGGTTGCCACGAAGGAGAGGGCGAAGGGTGAGAACTCGAGCGACGAACTCAACGATTACAAGGAGGAGAGGCAGGCGTCGAAGGTGGGCGATGGACAGGTGCCGTTGTCGATCGGATTCGGTAAAAACAATCCCGAGCTCGATTGGAAGAATTATTTGAGGCTGATCGAAGGGGACGAGCAGCGCGACGAGCGGCACGATATCGATTTCATGGGGGATAAGGTTGGGACGACGGCGAACAGTATCCAATGGCTGGCAGATCTTTACGATCCCCTCAAGTGGTCCAGAGTGCCTGGTAAACTGGGCAAGGATTGCAGGAAAGAGTTGGAATTCTTTCTCGAGTCTCTTCGGGATGGAAAGCTGTGGGCCGCCAAGAGTGAGTAAAAAAAAAGAAAAGAAGATCGCGTCGAATAAATTGTGGGAAAATGTTTTTGGATATAAATCTTTGGTTGGTCATTTTGTTTAATATTCGAGTTAGTTTTCATTATTTTTTTGAAATTTATTCTGGGTCGTTGCTCGTTGTCAAGTCGGGGGAATGTAGAGAAAGTCATGGTTTGTCAAGTTAGTCGAGTCGAGTGTCTTCTAGCGATGGGATTAAGCTACGCGCGAACTCGATCAAAATCTGAGATCACTTTGTTATAGTTGAATAATTTTATATTAATAACAATTATTTTGCGTCTGTAATTATTTAGAAAGTTGCAAAGTTGTTTATAATTCGTTAAAAATAACGGGAATCAGGGAGAATGGATCTTTAAATAAATAAAGATTTACATTTTCGATGTTCAAATCCAATACTTGCGATTTACTCGATCCCATCACTACTATGAGATTTGGAACAAGTTGGAGAATTTTACATCAACTTTTTTGCATCTGTAATTGTATTTAGAAACGCAAAGTTGTTTAGACTGATAATTCACGTTAAAAATAACGTGAATGGATCTTTGAATAAATAAAGATCTACATTTTCGAAATACTTTTCAAACTTGATCAAATCTAATACTCGCGATTTACTCGATCCCATCACTACCATGCGATCGTTGACGAAACTCGATCGGTAAATTTGATCCGGTCAAATTTAAATACTTGCGATGCGCTCGATCCCATCGCTACTGGCCGCGTGGTTGACGAAACTCGATTGTCAAAAGTGTTATTACTTAGAGAAAACAACAATTTACCGCTTCATTGTAATACGACAATCCTTCTTCGGCGTTCCCTTTTTCATTCTAGAATGCACGTTTTATCGCGAAACAAACTTTCGAACTTGTTCCTTCCACGGATAAAAGCAATCCTGGAATTCCAGCGACAGAAAAGGCTTTACTTAAATCAACGACTTATTACATCATTCCAAAACGTGAATTACTTTAGCTAAAAATTTAAATCCCTCTTTAAGAATATCTCTTTAAGAAGAGTTATCGATTTTTACGCAAAGTCAAATTATCACGGATATTATATTAAATTAAATCATTAAAGAAATTTTGCGTATCCACGTGTCCTGATAAATTGTAACGATAATTACAAACATTTCTCGTCGTCGAGATTAAACAAAGCGAAAAAGATCAATGGTTTGACAGCCATTAAAACATTAATTACGAAAATTCGAACACTGCGTTGTTTCCTTTCCACTGACTCTGACCCACGATCGAATCGAAAGTTGGTGTTTCAGTTGGATTTTAAATGGCATTCAACGATAACGGTATAAAATACAGATTTACTTTCTATATCGCGATACATCTAACGTTTTATATAATATTATATGTATAGTTTGATTTACAGAGCGGGAAACTAACTAGGTGAATTGCGAATACTTTGTTTCGCAATGACTATTTATCTTGTCCATCAAGGTTCCTTATCGGGGATAGAATACACAATTTTCTGAATTTAGGTTAAAGGTGTTGGAATTAAAAGGGAATTTTGAATTAAATACATTTTATCCGAATTAATTGATTGATATAATAATAATAACAATAATATGATAATGTTATTCGTTAAATAATTAGATTTTATTTACGAACGAGCTAATTTCGAATAATTTATTTCGAAATATGTCAAGTTTAATTCGTTATTTCGAGTTAATAATAGAGAGACAAGATGATTGGGAAAATGAAAGAAAAAAAAAAAAAAGTCTTTTACCCTGACAGTATTTTATTCTTAAATTTTTAAATTCTAAAAGGATACGCTTAGTAATTCATGACTTTTGTTCGTTAGTGTGTATCCTTATGCTAATATATTCATAGAACATCTTTGGAAGATTCATTCTAAAGGCCAAAGCAAACAAAAACATCTGTCGAGGCTTATTAAGTTATAAGCCATTAAAATTTACATCGAACGAGACGAAGAGACGGAAACGACACACCGATCATTTCATTCCATCCGTGTCACGGTCTCGAATATACTCGATAAATAAAACCTCGATCGAAATTTGTAAACATTAATAATTAATATTTTGCCTCGATCTCTAAAATCGACCAAACCAAAAATTACAAAATTATATTCGAACAATTATTCCAACTTTTCGTTCCATTATTCGCTTCGTTTCCTAACCTCAAAGTGTGAAATATAATCGAATCGGGCAGAAAGATTATGAGTAGAATTTTTACGAAAAAGTTCAAACGTATCGTTCCATCACAAATATGGATGGAAGAAAGGGTTGATCATTGTCGAACAGGGGGGAGAGGGAAATCTGGATGTGCGGTTATCGCGTGGTTCGAATAGAATCCTACGACTTTCCGGGCGATTGCTTCCGGAGTTACCGACCGTCGGTCACTTTGAAAATCGGCGCAATCGATATTCGATCGCCGCCAAACCGCAATCGTGGCCGCGTCTCCGGATACGTCCATTTCTGGACCACCACGTAAATGCCCTTTGACATCGCTCCCTTTTCCAGGAGAGCATCTACGTCTGTTTTTAATTAGCCAGGATTGATTTAGTCCTCTCGTAATGAATTCTAAAAGAAGGATATGTTTATTTAGTTTCATCATAACATTAAACCGTGTTGCGATACTTAAAGAATATTATAGTATTATATTAGGATAGAGAAATATTATTATTTATAATTTTTATTGATAAAAAACTATTTTGATTAAACGAAGGAAATTCATGTTTTCAACAACAAATTGAAAAATTTAATCGTTCTTTAATTTTTGTATCGAGAAATCTTTTCCATACTTTTTATAATTCTTTAGAGGTTTTAAACTTTGAGAAGAAAGGAAGAAGGAAAAGAGTTTGTGAGTGGTATCATAATGAATGATAATTGGGAAAAATTATACGCAGAATTCGGTTTTATTCAAAATCGCTCTCTAAACCACAACTTTATATTAGGCAACTTTTGCTTGACTAACTGGGTTAATTAACTTTAAATGCTCGTCCACGTCGAACAAGTTTAAACAACTTTTGATCGTTCGATCACGTTTTGCAACATTTAATGGATGACCAACCGAGTTAATCAATTTCAAATTATACATTTTATAGTTTGCACGACCGGCTTATATGTAATTGTTATTTTATCAACTTGCTCGGTTGGCCAATCAGAGAGTTGCCTAACGAGAGTTTTGCCCAGTTTTTCTCTCTTCGATCAGTTTAATGAGATTTTAAATAATTTCGTAACTTCGAGTAAATTCAGTCGATCAAAAAATTATATCGAATCGATTACAAAGCTTGAATTTTTTTGTTAACTGGATTGATAAAAAATTAAACAGAACATTAACAGAAATTCTTGTGCGATGCCTTCTTAATTTAACATTGGCTTGATTCAGGTTAATCAAATACGAGTTTCCACTCGTAGCTGATTTTTATACCCGAAAAATAACAGCTGGTATAAAATATTTAACCCGCCTCTGGTCTCACGAAACGCACAAAACGTTATACTTGAAAATTGAAATTAAAGTATGAGGAATGGTTGTTGTAGGGCCAACTAGAGCGGAACAAAACATGGAAGAAAATATTTTTTTTTTATTCGTAATAAAAATTGCCTTTCATAAGATTCCATTAAGACCCGAATTCAAGATCGATTTCAAATTTTTCGTTTTGAGGAATCATTTCAATTGAAATAGAAACAACATATTTTATTAACATTTATAAACAACAATATCGAAATTTGTTACATTTGTTCATTAAAGCGAAGCGATTTACAATAAGAAAAGATAAGAGAGAGAGAGAGATAAATATTGGATAATGAAAGCTTAGAATTTTATATAAAAAAAATACCGCGAATATATCGAGTATCTTCGAAATGGCACAAGTAATCGTAAATATAATCGAATACGAAAATTTTATTATCGTTCTCTCTCCTTCCTTGTCCGAGCAACAATGTCCAGAAATTACTAGGGGAGAGGTATTTAAAAAAAAAAAAAAAAAGAAAAAAATTATGCAATAATAAACGTGAAATAGAGAAAATACCAGCAGGCCGGAGACGCAATTGAGAAACGTCAATTTTCAAAGGAAATTACTTCTTCGAGCGTAGATTGAGTATCGGCCACAAAGGAGTATATATCACACAGATGCGCAACTTGTTACGTGACGCGTAATCTCTGCGCGGAGTACGTTTGCCTGGTACATTGATCCGAACCGAGTTAACCTGTGTCGCCTGTGCACCGTTTCGAAAGTGTGCTGTGCAACAGCACCGATCGTTTTTCTCGCGCGCGACGCGTCAAGCATCGATAAACTCGGCTAAGCAATACGCTTAATAATTGTCGCTTGCAATTATCCTCTCTTTTACGCTTTTTTCTTCTTCTTCTTCTTCTTCTTCTTAAATTTTAAATAGTAATAGTAATATATACGAAATACAATGGATACGCAATTACACACGTGTAACGTTATGGAATTGCTTGTATTGTGATTGGAAATATCATAAATTATTTATTTCGGTCAATATTTAATTTTATTTTATTCAAACCATCTATTGAAACCGTGGATAGCAGAGATGAATGGAATGGAAGGGAGAGAAGGTATTTCTGTTTATACATATTGTGATATAAATTTATCATAAATACTGTACTGTACACATTCTTTCTTACGTGAAGAACGCGAGATAGACGCATTGAATGGTCTGTATTTATATATTATGTCCAACTGGAAATAACCAAGTGGAAAATAATTAATCGGACCAAATGATTCAAGATTCATGCGAAAATTGCGTTCGCGTTTTCACTGATGGCTCTCACGAGCCGGCAGATAGCCGCACTTTCTCTACTTACCGTGCGGCCACAAGCCGGCTTTACGTAATTGACAATGAACCTTCCAAGCACGATCACGTAATTTAATCCTGGAAAGTTGGAATGCGCGAAGCCTCGTGTAAATTTCGAAGCCTCGTGGAAAAGGCTGGAGAAAATATTGTTTCTTACGAATTGATGTAAAATATGGATTCTTTCGACTCCGTTAACATTGACGTTGCCTTGAAAATTCGAGAGATCTTTCGAAAGTATTGTTTATCGTTTCCTTTTTATTTCTAAGGAAATTTTGTTTTTCTCAGTGTTCGACGCAAGTGGCCGTTACCCGTCGCAATTCCATTTTGGAAACGGGTTCTGGCTCGGCTCGAGCACCCTCTGCAAGGAGTTGAACGCCACCAATAACAAAATTCACCGGGAACTCGACGATGCACCGCCTTACCCATTGAAATTTCACGTGGCCAGGATGTATTTAACATTGCCCAAGGAACTCGAATTGTCTGTAAGTATTCCTCATTCTTCGTTGGAATATTTAATTTTTTTTTGGATCAAATAGGTGGAGGTTTAAGTTGTATCATTCTCCAGTGATTATTCTTATGAAGAAATATATGATAAAATGAAATTGTATAAATATAACAATGTTTAAAATATTGTTAAAGTAAATTCCAGGCAAAAGTTCTTAAAAAAACAAATTGATATATTTAAATTAAAAAATTTTATCCTGATTTTAATCCTTTTTAAGACTTGTTATCAGGATATCTTGTTCATTGCTGGAAGAAAAATGTATTTGTATGAGAAAAGATTTAAAAGTTTGTCATAAAATTATTTTTTTATTTATTCTAATCATTAAGAAAACAACAATACTGTTCATCTGCATATAAGATATTCAAATAGCAAATATCAAATTTTTTTAATTAATTAATAATCCAGGTTTTAATTAGTCTTTGGAAATCAAATAAGGATTTCCAACGAGAAGAATTATTCATTAATTTATATAATACTGATTAATTGAAGTGAATTTACAAGTGTAAAGAATTTATCATCATCCTCACGCCCTAAAAATATATCTTTAAATAGGAATACACAAATATATTTGTGTGCAAAATTACAAAATTTTTAATACATCAGAAAGAAATTCATCCAGAAAATCCTGATTTTAATTAAAGTTTATGTGTTACGTACATTTTTCTCCACCCCCAAAGAAAATCTCTTTAAATCTACCTTAAAATTTTCATCACTTTTTCATCTTTTTAATAAAATTTTGCTTGAAAATACTCTTTATTATATATTAACATATAATATTTAAAATTTCACTCTATCTTCTGTCAAGACAGAAATTTACATTGAAAAAAAAATTTCATATGAAACCAAAAATTTAATCCTTTTTATTTATAACCCTTATATTTTGCTATACCACATTATATAAATCTTCGTGCACCATTTCTCACACCTTATATTTTTACATCAAAAATAGAACGAAGCCACTGACAAGACTTTGTGGATCGTCAGAAAAGCTTACTCTGTTTCTACGAAAAAAATTCACAAATGTTGAGTCAATTTGCTTGCTTGACACAGTTGAAACTCTCGATGATTTCATTGCGCTCTCAATACTTTGAAAATTTTCTTCCTACGAAGAGCTAGCTTGATCGGATTATAAGCGAAAACAACTCCCTTGTTTCCAGCAGTAATTTTACTTTGTTACTGCATCACGTTCGTGAACGAAAGTTAATCAAGACAGAGAATCGTATACAGCGTGGATATCGAATATTTGAAAGTTATTCAAAGCTAGGCAACGTTTCGATTCGATGGAAAAAATCTACGAAAATTGCAACAGTTTAAGACGATTGTCTTACAAATCCTGTAAAAACTCGTGACAAAAGTCGAGAGTGGAAAAAGTTTGCTTGGAAATTTAAAAATCCATTTTATGAAACGGAGAGAAAAGGAAGATGGAAATAAAATTGAAATATATAAAATATAAAAAGTTTAATCGATTTTTAATGTTTTCAAGAAATGAAGAATATAATGAAGAAGTCATCTTGGATTTTTTTTTTCAATTAGGGAATAATAATAATTTATTTACATTTAGATGAAAAAAGAAAGTTATTATTTGATATTTAATCATCCCTTTCTTTCCTTTCTTGTTTCAATATCAGCAGATTCTTTTTTATAATTAAAATTGAAATTGGAAGATAAATAATAATCCAAAGACAAGATTAATTAAACACGATTCCAATTTTAGATACATCGAATTCTTCGAGGATTACTTTAAAGAGAAAGGGGGGAAAAAAAAAAAAGAATAATAAAAAGTTTACCATCTTGCGTATTTTTATATTTTTACTTTAGTTTCGTTATTGCATCGTGCACGTCAGCCAAGTTTCGAACCGCGCCGTAAAGCTTTTCTACGGTTGCCGGTGTGGGTGGCAAAATGGTGGCGCGGAAAAAGGAAAGTAGCAGAAACAGGCCAATATGATGAAAAAGAAAGTGGAGAAACCTTGAAAGAAATTGAATTTTAAAAGCTCGTTGAACTCTTTAACAGTTTGAAAATCGCGGCACAAGGTAAACTCTGAGAGGAAAGGAAGGGAATAAAAGTTTAATTAATCTTGAAATTGAATCCTCTTTGCAATCTATTTATCCAACGATCTAACCTCTCAAATTTAATTAAGACGTGCCCTCCGCTCGCACTTCTCTCTCTCTTTTTTTTTCTTTCTTTCTCCCCAATTTTCCTCGAAGACATCGAAGACCAAGAAGATTTTATTTTATTTTTCAGACACGACAAGTATTTTTGGGCCTTTGCCTACCGGCTACGTGCAACCAAACATCCCTGACCTCGATGCTGAGAGCGAACGCGGACCGCGTCGAGCGAGAAGGTAACCTAACTTATCGATCGTACGGGCCAAAGATTCACATCGTTGCAGTGAGACCAGTGCCTTCGAGCAATTACACGCTTTGGCGCGATCCCAAGTTCTACGTCCTTTCGTAAGTAGTGCAAAAAATGATTTCTCTTCGATTCGAAAAATTGTATTGTATACGAGTCATCGCGGTAAATCGGCGGGCAATTTTTCGTGTCTGTCTTTCTCTTGCATTCGACGATTTAACGCAACATGGGTGGCGTCGTGAATTATTTTTTTTTTTTTCCCCTTCTCCACGACACGACGGATTGATTAAGAACACGATTTCGAAAGGATTCAACCTCCTTTTACTCCCTCCTCCTTTTCTTCTCTTCGCGATTAAAATTTCGATTAAAATTTTATGCGAGACAAGTTTTATATTATACGGTGAAAGATGGATATTTTTCTTTTTTTTTTTTTTCTTTTTTTTTATTATTTATTAAGAAAAATGTCAGCTTTCGTTTCATCAATTTTCCTTTCCTTTTTTTACGGCCATCGGAATCGCTAGAAGAACTCGACCAATTCCAAGAATTCGATTATCCATCGTTAAAATTTTATATACGTTTTAACAAGTTGTACATTTTACAATTATTATTATTTAAAAGTTTGCTCGAGAAAGTGGAATTTAATCTTATTTTCCATTTCTCTCTCTCTCTCTTTTTTATTTTTCTGGAATAATTTACCTCTCTTTAACTCTACTCAAATTAACTTCATCATAAGAAAATCCGTGGAATCTGGATTTCTTAGTTACAAACTTCGGAAGAAACTTTTAAACTTGATGATCATTATTTGACAAATACACACAATCTGGTGTTTATTTTTCATCGATATTAGGACTGCTTCTTCTTGGAATTCTTTTGGAAAATCAATCAACGTTAATTAACATTGAAATATAATACGAGTTAATGTCGAATCTTGAACTTTACGAATATATAAAAATAAAGAAATATTGATGCGTGGTGTGCATAAAATATTTTGCAACTAATTAAAAAAAATATACAGCACATAAATATTAATACGATATTCGTAGATATCGTTAAATCAAGTCCACAAAAACAAACCGATCAAAATTCTTTCTGAATAAATAGAAAGCGAGGATCTACATATTCCAATCAATTCAAAAAAAATCTTTGAGAAAGTTCCGAATATACCTGAGAAACCTTTAAAATAAAAAAACACTTTTAATACCTTTTTAATTAATTAAAAAGTCGAAGGGGGGCCACGATAAACAGCTTGCAATTCAACTATTGAATTAAGAATCAGAAATTAAAGTGCACTTTTTATTGTGTTATATACGCGTATGACCTACGCGCAATCGATGGAAGGAAAGAAAGAAAGAAAAAAAAAAAAAACATCCGGCGAGTTTACGTAAGCGCGCAAATGTCTCTCCTGCAATTAAAAAAACTCGGTGGGGACAGTTGAACTCGTAAAAAAGTTCAACGAGAAGTACTTCTTTACGACTACTTTTTTTTTCCCCCTCCCCTTCTTTTCACGCTTCGACGAGATTTTTTTTTTTCCTTTCTTTCTTTCTTTCATACTTTTTTCTCTCCGCGCTACCACTTTTCGTGGTCAAATTACGCAATAATCATGTTAAAGTTCACAGAAAGAAACCTGTTTAAACCTCTCGGTTTGTCACCGCTTAATTAATGAATTACAATGAGTATATTGATATTGCGTGGAAAAATCTATAATATATATACGAATAAACACACAGGGAGTTTCTTACGCGGCCGGGATTTGCGCAACGGTTACATTCACTTCGCGTGAATAAGGACGAAGCAGCTGTAATTCACGTGTTAAGATTCACTAACTGGCGTGGCCAGTTTAACATTGCTACGTTTCTAATAAATGGGTTACGTAACGAGACTTTGCTTTTCCTCGTTCGATTAGACGACGAATATCTGCAAAATCTTTATTATTATTATTTGTAGGATGTGTAATTAATATAATTAATTGTAACCAGGAAATAGAATTGTTTTTATTTTCGAATGGATAAATGTAATTTTTTTAAGTTTAACGGTTCGTGATATATATTTTTTTGAAAAATTTGTAGTTTATTTCTTTTCCATCCATTTCATTTATTCGAATATCTTGGTTTCAACGAACTTATCTTAAGCTATTTTCGAATTATTTCCGCAATCTTGATTGCGGAATTGAGATATACGCAGAGGATTGGTTATTTGAAATGAAATTAATAAGCGAAAAGGACGAATAATTACTGCAAATAAAATAAATAATAAATTTTGAAAGATGTTTTGCTAATAAATTTTAAAATTCTTTTCAATTAATTTATTTATGAAACGTTTCATTATTTTAATTAATATTTTATAATTATAGGAAGATTACAAGAAGACGTATTATATCTTCATACTTTGCGATAAAAATCGAAATTAGCATAACCGTTGAATATGGAATGATAAATGTTGAAATAATTTCTTTGCAAAATAATAAAACGACAAAAAGTGGAATAAAAGTATTCTTTGAATATATAATTTACAATATCATAAAGTATCTATAAAATCGTATAATTTCTCACGAATTTTTTTCTCTCGAATAAATAATTGGCCAAAAGAAAAAAAGACAATATCTTATTTCTGTTTTTCTATATTCCTTAAAAAGGATACTACTTATATAACCGTATAACTTTCGAACGCTTTAAGAAAAAATCTCCATATACATTTTTAATCGTAAACACGTATTTAATCCAGCATTCTCTCGTTAACTTTCTTCCCTTTCGAAATATCCAATCGATGATGATATCGTCCAGATGGAGAATATTTTTTGATAACGATTCTCTCGATTTCTTTTCGAGAGAAAATTGACATCTCGTCGAGTCTTTTCAAAACCGTATTTTTCGTGCAAAGAAAAAAAAAAACGGGGAAAAAATCGTATTAAGTTCGACGAACGGGAGAAAAGGAGATATATATACTTGCTTTTTCTGCTCGATTTGTCTGGATAAAATCGTATACAGTGTCACGAGTCTTGACAAAAGATAAGGAAAAAAGAAGAAGAAGAAGAAGGGGAAAAAAAAAGAATGTTTCAAGCGGATTATTGCACAACTAGATATCCATAATTTATACGCGTGGTGATGCTAGGATGGTTTTTGCCAAGCCACTGGATCGTAAATTATGCAATGCAACATGCAGCTGTCTCGACCACTAAATGCACGTTTATATGTATATACATATACACGAACGATGCTTAACTTTCGTTCAATGATTTTTCCTGGTGAAATTTGCCAAGGGATCCGATAATTTTGTCGTTGAAATTTTGTACACACGAGGGTAATTAATGCTCGATAAAACAAACACCAAAAAAGGAGGAGATTTTGAACGAGGAAAAGCTTGGTAAACGAGATGAAACATAAATATTTAGCTAGCCTAGGGGATGAACAGAAGAATTCGAGAAATGATTTCTCGATTGACCGTGGAGAAATCCCTTTGAGGGGAGTTGAAACGAAAAATTGATGTGTTTCAATTTTTCACAATTTTTTACAACAAGTAATAGAAAGATCGAAGATGAAAGTTATTCTTTAAACATTTTCAGAGATTGATTTTCATCTCTTTAATAAATTAATTACTGAGAAATATGTACAATTATTCCTCGAAAGAGAGAGAATAAATAAATCTCTCTTCGTGCAAATTGTAACGAATAAAAAAATAGAAAAAAATACACGAAGGTAGGAATACCAACATTCGTGGAATTCTTTCAAATTTCATAGGCCGCAAGGTACGATGAACTTTGATAGATTCCACGGCGCCTCCTCCACGGCATGCCAACAACTTGGCCTATAGGCTCTCGATAAAACTATGCAAAACGAAACGAAGAACGAGAGGATCGCGTAAATGGAGAAAGCTCCCATTTTAAAAACTAAAGTAAAAGTTTGATCTTAATTTGGGCGGAGTTGGAGAACGATTACACCTCGTCGAAATTGCCGCCAAAGCAACCCCTAATTGCGAAGCGCGAATCGCTTTGGCGTTTAATCTACAATGCGACCTATAAATAGGAATTTGCACCACGTCCTTGCACGCGATGCATATTAATCGTGACGCAACACGACTCGTTTTGTGCAAGGCGAGTCACAATCTTATGACCCGATTTAAGATCGTCGTTCGATCTTTAAGGTCAAGGCTACTGAGATTGGAATTATAATTTATTAAAGTCGAATGATTAATTCCTTTTTTTTTTAAGAATAATGTTGCAATTGTAAAATTAGATATGGAGAATTAAAAGTATCGTGAATTTCGATCAAACGATTTACAAGAAAAATTATGAACGGTTTATTATAATTTAAAAAAAAGAGGGAGATAATTTAAAAGAGTTGAGAAAGAGATAATTTAAATTTGTTTATTGTAATTTAAAAAAAAAGAGGAGAGATAATTTAAAATTTTAAAATACAAATCTCTCGACCTCTTTCGTGGAACGATTTCTAAGCCTCTCCCTATATCTCTCTCTCTCTCTCTCTCCCTCTTGTTCCCGATGAATCTATCGAGAGATCGAACCGGTTCGCGGCAATTATGCAACGGGCATTGCACTTGCGGATGAATGGACGCGAGGGGGGAGGCGGTGTTTATGTCGCGTTCACCGTGATTGGAAGCACTCGAATCCGGCCACTTTGTCCGGATTCCAGTGCTGGCGCTTGTTCCGGTTTCGGAATTTCGAATTTAGAATTCGCGTGCAGGTGTGCATTGTGATTGCTACGAACGCCCCTATCCTTGAATTCTATTGCGCAAGATTTCGTGGAAAAGCATTTGCACTCGTGAAAGTGAATATTTCCTGTCGGAAATGGGCCGATTTCTTTCTTTTTCTTTTTTTCTTTCTCCGTTATATATTGTTCGATAACGTTTTTTTCTAATAAAAAGAGGGGTAAGGATCGTAAGTTGAATGGATTATGGAAATTTAGTTATTATTCGATTTAGCATTCGAATGAAAGATTAATATTTTTCTCGAATGTGATAAATATATATATATATATATATAGTTGTTGTAATATGATAGTTTTTATTAAGTTTGTGAATATTTTTTTTTTATAGAAATAAAATTTATCGTACAACTTTCTAAATTCCATCGATAAATTTCCCAATTTCGTGAATCTTCGTGGATCAATCTCCAAGGATCGGAAGATCGAGAAAAAAATATAGATATCGGTGTTTCTGTAATTTACTTTAAAAAGATCGAACAAATTTGCAATGGAGATGTACAATCGTGGGAACTTAATTTTAATTTAATCACGTGAAATCGAAATAAATAAACGCGATGAATAATGAATCACTGTGTTTCGTTTTTTAATTGCAAATAGAATTTCAATGATTTGGCATGCATAATCCATATTATTGTCATTATCTTGTGACAATAATCATATATGGAAAAAGAATTGTAATCTCTATTTTATGCGAATATAATTAGTTTCAAAAGTGCACTCTGCACTTTATTTCTTTCTTAGAAGAAGAAAGAGTGATAGAAAATGACAAATAATATTCGTTTTCTCCTTTCTTCCTCTTCAATTTTTAACGAACCGGAAAAATTTGAAAATTTTATCGTAATATACGTTCCTTTTATTAATAAATTTCATCGTCACATTGGACGCATCCGATAATCCGATATTATCAGAATTCTATTTACATCGAAGGAAAAAAAAAAAGATACAAATAAAACAAAAAACCGGTTGAATATTTTTAAAATATAAAGAACATTATTTTAAAATAAAAGAACGTGTCATCAAATCAATTTTTTCTCTGTACTCTAAGAAAAAATATGTATATACACAAAGTCATAAAAAATCACGATCTGCTTGATTGATTGAATTTTGAAGAATTGGAAAGAAATGAAAACTTACCCCTCTCTCTCCATTTGGCTTCTCGAGTTCGAAAGTTGTCCTTTTGCACGGTGCACAATTTGCGGCTAAATTGAAAATTTGCACCGAAAGCACAAGTTTACAGTCACGAAGGACTTGGACAGTTAAAGATTGGGTTAAGATTGGCGATCTTAAAGCCAGAGGCGACGACGAAACCCTCTTGTGAGCAAGCAACGTAGCAGTAAACGAGAAGTTCGCAACTGGATTCGACACAGCTACACTCCGTGGCTTTAAACTTTCACGGTAATATTCCACTTTTTTGTGTCTTTTTTTCCTTCTTCGATTCAATCGAATGATCAAAAGTACACCGTGAGTTTTTCGAAAAAAATAAATAATAGTTGGGGATAAATAAATGCAAACGAGAAATGCAAATGGCGCAATTTAAATCTGAGAAGTTTTATCATACCAGTTTCCATCCATTCTGCATTCATAATATGTGTATATATATATATAGAGTTTGATCTAAAGTTTGATGTGAATAATTAAAATATTAATAATAAATATATGCAAGGTTAGATTGGAAATGGAGTACTTTCTGAAAGTATCTATTCTCGTGATGAGAAAATACAAAAGTCGAGAGTGTACTTTGAACTGGGAAATGTTATTGGTTCTTGTTGATAATCAATTATTTAAACAAAGAAACGTTCTTCTTTCATTCGTTCTTATTCAAGGAATAAGTACTTTTTTATCTAGAAAAGTTAAGTTAGATATTGGAATTGTTAAAGAGAAATTTTTTTCTCTTCAAATCCATTAACTCAAAATTAGAATTAAACAATTTTTGCAGCGTGAAATATTGTTCCAATATATACATATTTCTTCCTAGATCGGTATATAAAAATAGAACAGAATAAATCTGCATTAAAACAAGATGGAAAAACTCGTCCACCATTTTATTCTTCCCCAGCGAATTCGCGTTTAAGAGTCCATTAGCGTAACAGGAACGACGAACTTTATATCCCGTTTGTCCCAAGCGGAATTAATTAGGGTGCATTCAAATTGGAGATCGAAAATTTTTTTTTTCTTTTTTTCCAAAAGTAAAATAAATATTTTCACTTACTGGAATTATTTTCCTCGAGGCGAGACTTCCTCTTTACTTTTCTTTTCTTTTTTTCGAGCCTTTGTTGCTCGTCAAGGAAATTGAAAAAGAAAAAAAAAATAAACGAGAAGGAAGAGCATTATTTATTATCCACTTTCTCTCGAAAGGTAAACGAACAATGCGTTTTAACGTTTAAAGTGGTTAAAGAAAATCTGAATTATTACATCGATAGAGCGCGATGAACTCGATTATAAATCTTAGGTTATGCAACGAATTCGTTCTTCATATGTAAGAATGTTAGGTAAAAAATAGATCCTCAACGTTTCTCGAGAAATAAATACTTTTTCCCCTAAACAAAAACTATCAATGTTACTAGATATACAGAATATCTATTTTATTTATTACGTATTTTAAAATCTAGGTGAAAATACATAAAATATAATTTTAATGATTTATAATATTGTATTCTTCCAAATTATTCAATCATGGAATATTAAAAAAAATTGTTAGTAAAAATTGATCATAGCAAGCAATGAAATGTTGCAGGGAAAAAAAGAAAGGATGGAAGATATATGCCGTGAAAAGTCTTCCGCTACTCTCTTATGATTTAAAAGCGTTTTAGCAGTAGCTGCCATTAATTTTACGTTTTAATACCTTACTCTCTCGGTATAATTTTAAAACACGTGTACGCGAAAAGCATTATCCCGTTAAAATAACCAGAGAAAAAAAAAAAGATTCGTTGCAATTCTTTCAAAACCATCTAATAACAAGTTCTTCAGTTTTTCCCCTCAACGTTCACCGCGCCAAACACCTGTTCCTGCCCGTTTTCTTTTCCAGGGGGATCGGTGGCGCGATACTGTTTCTAATGCTGTGTGCTGCCATCTACGAGTACAAAGCGACGCCAAGCGACAAGGACGCGGAGTCGTTGAGCGTGTCGAACAACAACGAGAGACTGAGCAATTTTTCGAATAAGAATTTGAACCAGGATCACGGAGTGGTTCAAGAGAACGGGGAGGAGTTGATCGAGAAGGGGAAAAGCTTGCAAAAAGATTTGCCTGACCACTCGAAAAAGAGCAAAAAGGGTAAAACACGAACGAATAAAATACGTTTTTATTCTTATATCTCTAATTCTCTCGTTTATGCGATATTTTTCCGCCGCGTTTCCAGGCTTCTGGATCACGTGTCTGACGGCGTTCAATCCCATCAGGAACGGGGGCAAGATTATTAGCACCGAACCTGCCGCGAGAGACAGTCTCACTTGTTTGCACGGATTACGAGTGTTTTCATTGGGATGGGTGGTCATGGTGCATACCTATCTTCAAGTTTTTTCCATCGCTGGTAAAGTTGTTGCCCTTTCACAGAGGCAACGTCACGATGATTGTATGAAATCCTGTTTACGTTCAAGCCTGATCATTTTGAATCTACGTTTAAATAAATGTATATTTTCATATGCAAATACGAGGATATACGTGAAATAATACGCTTTGCATATTTTCCATGTTGCATAGAATGTTGATATATATTCGTAAGATAGGATTTTGAAGGATTGTAGAGATTCTAAGGCAAACATAAAATATGAGGAAAAGGAAAAGAGACAGGTCCTCCATCCTTTGTCTCTGTCTTTATCGACTATCGATGCTAATAATTTCTTTTTATATTTTTCTATTAGAAATTGTGTCAATCCGTTGTCAATGACAAATTTTTATTTAAATTTTGAAATTTGATAAAATTGTAGTATTTTAGAGCATTGAATCTTCCTTCTATTAAATTAAATTTCCAATGATTATATCAACAAGATTATATATATATATCTTTGTTTAATGCAATTTACAGAGAACAAAACGCTGCGTACAGTGACAGAGCGAAATTTTATGTTCCAAACAATTAGCAATGCCACCTTCTCCGTAGATACATTCTTCTTCATTAGGTAAGACAATGATAAGGATCCTCGTTTCGCAATTAAGGGAAATGAAAGTGGAAAGAATGGAAAGGAATGTAGAACGTTTTTTCCTAGAAAATTTTCTCTTAAATTCTCATTTGTTCCAAATCATTGATTTTTGCTCGACAAAACAAATAGACACGTGTTAAAAATAATTTTTAACGAACAAATTTGCATCAGATTTTATAAATAGATTAAATTATTATTTCATCCTTGCATTTTGAAATAATTAATATACTTAAACAAATTTCACTTAACTTAACTTTCCATTCAAATTCTAACCATTTCAGCGGATTGTTAGTTACGATTCTCTTCTATCGATCTTCCGGAAGCTTGAAAACCAGCGAGGACAAATTTTGGAGGACGTGCTTCACCAAATTTGTCATCATGATCCTCTACAGATTTATCAGGTAAAAAAAAGAAAAAGAAATGGAAAATTTCCTTCCTCTCGATCGAAATGGCGGACGAGCATCGATTGATCAAGTCGAGCATAAAAAAAAAAAACGATACGTGACGTATACACTGACCTCGTTTCGATTTTATCAAGATTGACACCGGCCTACCTCTTTGTCCTGGGGATAAACGAGATTGTCATGAAGCACAGAGTGCCAAGGTCGGTATTCACGCCAGCGGCCATCGACCACTTCACCTGCGAGAAATTCTGGTGGAGGAACGCCTTGTATCTGAACTCGCTCTACCCTCGAAGCGAGATGGTAAGGATTTTTTTTGTTAAAATTTAACGTTTCAACTTTTAATCGATCCCCTTATAGAAAGTTTTTAATTTTATGTAATCAGGATTCAGTATTTGAAGATTCTTAATAAGCTAATTTTATATTGACTATTTGAGTATTGATGCAAGAATCAAAGTTAGGGTGATTTATAAATCTTAATATCTATAAAGATATAATAGCTTGTTATAATTTATTATAGCTTTTTGAAAGTGTCATTTTCACTCGCTTTTAACTTATCTCTGCCCTGTATTTTATTAACCCTGATAATGACCCTATATCATTTTAAAATAAAATTATTATCATTATATTATATTATAATCATTTAAAATAAATCCTTATTTTAAAATAAAATTTAATAATTCTCCGATTATATATCTAAAAATAGATACTTCAAAACGTGATTAATGAAAAATATTTTTGTCAAAAATATCTAATTAATTACCAGATTAATTAAAAATAAATCTTTCGTTCATCCATTTATTATCGTTTAAGAAGAGAAATTAATTTATGTTAAACGATATACACTCCACTGTGAAACGTAATTTGACCGTAAAAGTAGTCGAGTCAAGGAATAATGAAACAGCCGAGGGGAAAAAGAAGATACGGCATCTGTATCTTTCTTTTATCAAGAACTACGATTCACTGAGAGATTATCAGACAGGGAAGGTGTCAGCATCTCGATCGTTTTCCGATAATTAATTCTACCGTCCCAAGAAAGTTTCAAAGTGGTGGGACAACGTAGATTGTCTAACCGCCCTAAAACCAATTTCGTCGCTGATAAAAAGAGCCGGTTAATTGCCGATTAAGTTATTGTTTTACATTTGTATTACATTTTCCTTAAAACGAACTCTTGTTTCTACAATCCAATCAAACCAAACTTGAGATTAATCGAAATTATGAATAATTTTACTATATTTCGATAAAATTAATTAATATTTTATTAAAATCTTATCGTATTACGTGAATTTCGAACGAATCAACCAAACTTAAGATTAATCGAAATTATGAATAATTTGATTAAAATGATTTGATGTAATATATAGTATAATGTAATATAATAGTGCAAGATAAATAATAAAATTTTAGTAATACAACGAACTTTTAAAGAAAAAAAAAAAAATATCGTATTACATGAATTTCGAACGAATCAACGTACAATTCAATCAATCAAACTTGAGATTAATTGAAATTCGAATAATTTGACTAAAATGATTTGATGTAATATATAGTATAATGTAATATAATAGTGCAAGATAAATAATAAAATTTTAATAATACAACGAACTCTTAAAGAAAAAAAAAAAAAAAAAAATATCGTATTACATAAATTTCGAACAAATCAACATACTTGAGATTAATCGAAATTCGAATAATTTTACTATATTATTTTTATAAGAAGAATTATTATTCAAACAATCATCTCCTAATGTATAATATATAAAATGATTTTATGTAATGCATACTGCAAGATAAATAATAAAATCTTAATAATACAATGAATTTTTAAAGAAAAAAAAAAATATCGTATGAATTTCGAACGAATCAACGTTGAGATTAATCGAAATTCGAATAATTTTACCATATATTTATAAGAAGAATTATTATTCAAGCAATCATCTCCCGGTATAAAATTGAATTCTTGAATTTCCGTTCAATCATTCCAATAAATCCGAAACAAACTTTGTTCCATCCCCCTCTCATCCCATTCTCAAGTATAAGAGCCGTACACAACTTTATCAACAAGGTTCCGCTTGATTAAACCATCCGGCGGATTGACGTTTGATCCATTAACCCTCAGACCGTTTCCCCCGCCGAGTTATAGATTTTCCTCCGGCCAAGTATTTTCCAATATTCTAACGCGACGGATCGACCCGAGCTAAAGGACTCGTTCAATTATCCTACGAATAAGTTGATCAACAACTTTCCAGTGTATGTTGTGGAGCTGGTACATGGCGAACGACACCCAGTTCTATGTCCTTGGTATACTTCTCT
This sequence comes from Apis mellifera, assembly GCF_003254395.2. Lineage (NCBI taxonomy): Eukaryota > Metazoa > Arthropoda > Insecta > Hymenoptera > Apidae > Apis > Apis mellifera. Next base: position 2,653,412 of record NC_037640.1, on the reverse strand, counting down.
TGCTACTCTCCATCAGATACTTGAAGACCGTAGTGGCGGTGATTTTACTGCTAGTCGTCTCCTCGTGGTTCACCACCTTCTCCATGGCTTACTCCAACGATTACATTGCCAGGTAATTAAATAATCTGAGAATACAGTTGTTTCTAATCTTCGAATCGTGTAAATGGATTCACGAATAATTCTAATTACACCATAAACATTCGTAATATTCGTCTATTTATCAATCCAACAGTAGCATTCAGCAAAACATGACGATTTTATGTAATATATCTGTATAAAAAATCTTCATCAAAATCTTTATCAGGATGATTAAATTCGATCGATTTTAATACCAAATTCTTTCATACGTTCCCCCTTATTTAGAATTCAAGAACCGTTCGCCCTTTTCGACGAGCTGTACGATAAACCATGGCTAAGAGCCGGCCCCTACTTCGTAGGGATTATCACCGGTTATATACTGTTCAAGACGAATTGCAAATTGAAACTGCCTTTGGTAAGTAATTGCTTATCCACACACACACACTATTTCTCTAAGATTATACTCTCTGTTCGAATCTATTTATTTAAAAAAAAAGGGGATTCGAATCGAAGGAATGGATTTTGAACGAACTGTTCCAGATCGCGCGGTTGATCGGCTGGGCGTTGTCCACGGGCATAATGTTCTCGGTTGTTTACGGCCTGTATCCCGGAAATTTAACCGTGCCATTGAGTTCCGTGTACGCCGCCTTAGGGCACACCGCATGGGCGATCGGTGTATCGTTCATCGTGATTCAATGCTGCACCGGCTCGGCCACAATGATCGACAGCCTGTTGTCGCTCAGGCTGATATATCCGCTATCGAGGCTCACTTACTGCGCCTACTTGGTGCATCCTATCATCATGTTGATCACAGCCAGCCAGATGGACGGCCCGTTGCATTTGCACAACGACATTGTGGTGAGTGAAGAAGTAAAATTTTGGAAGAGGTTTTTTAATGAGAAGAGTATCGTTTCCTTTTTTATACTTGTTTTTGTTTTTCAAGCTGATTCTATACTTTGGCAATCTGGTCGCCTCCTACTTGATGTCGTTCTGCATCTCGATCGCGTTCGAGGCGCCGGTGGTCAATCTGTTGAAAATCGCTTTCATCTCGAAGAAGAGGGCGAGGTAGAAGGATGAGGTGGAAGAGAGAGAGAGTGCCATCGACAGTGAGTAAATGGAAACGCTTTTATGGATCATTGTGTATGGAGATTGGCATCAATTAGATCAATTTTCCCCGCAGAAAATATAATAAACGTGAACTCTCCAAGGGCCAAGGGTGAATTATCCTCGTGATGGGATACGTTTATCTCTGGACAATGTCGATTTGACGAGTTTCGAATTGTGCGATTGAATATATACTTAATCCTTGGCTCCCTTCTTGGTATCCCCAAGTATTCATCGTCTCTGAATCAATTGATCGAGAGTTTGATCGAGGAGCTTCCAACGAGGAGAAGAAAATAATAAACACTTCGCCATTGAATTTTGAAAAGAGGGATGATTGGGATAATCTCGACTGACTTTGATCCTTTATTAATTAAGAAGGATCTTTTTTTTCGAAATTCTTTAATCGATAATTAGATCGTTTGAAAAGTTTGTCTAGGGATAGAATTTTAGATTCGAGGAAACTTGGAAAAATATTGTTTTTTTTTATATGATTTCAAATTTCAGTTAATAAAATATTTAGAATTCTCAATTCTCTTTTGAGAATATCGTCGACAGTGCACGATATAATTAGGTTTAGGTTTGGTTAAATTTTGACAGCGCCTGAGGGATGTTTTGATCATTCTGTATGCACACCAAATATCCAAGATGTAGATCAATCTTATGCTTGGATTAAATTCGCTTTTAAAGAGATAAACTATCTACCTTCTTTCTTTTGTAAATATTTTATAAAATGATATATAAATATCAGATTAGATTTAAAGTATCGAGATTATAATTGATATTATAATTTAACTTTTATGTGTCAGAACAAGATCTCATTAAAATCTAGGAAGAAGAAATTTCGACACCTTTAAATTAAAATCCATTTAATACGGATTTAAATAAAAAAAATATATCTTTCCAACTTTTCTCGATCGAATTATTTGTTCAAGAAAAATTTTATTGCTGAAATTGAAAAGGAAAAAAATTAACCATTAGAGCGATGTTTATTCCGGAGCATAAATCAAACGAGACACAAGAGTGATTATGTCTTTTGTTATAACGGTTCAAAGGCAAAATACTTTTATGGGGAAAAAAGGCAAAGTGTTTTAACGACGCGCTCCCTTGTTTCGTTTTCCACGTTCCGCGTCGCCAAGTTTTCTCGTAAAACATTTTCTCTGGGACAATAGGTCTTGGTCTTATTTTATAGTATTCAAACGGCGTTTATATATCGTTCATCTCGAACAGATGCGCGAATGTTTACAATGGAAACAAATAAGAAAACTCGGACTTCGACAAACGGCGAATCGAGGGGGAGAAAGGAAGGAAGGAAGGAAGGAAGAGCGAGGAATCTGTGCCAAGTTTCTGTGCCCGCTGGTTTCGCTTGGCCAATTTAAATGGAGAAAGATGAAATTGAAAATATGCACGAGACGAGATGAAATTTCGGATAACTGTAATATTTAAATATAGATATCGAGTGTGTTCCCATTTGGGATGGAAATATTATTTGGATGGAAGAGAATTGAGAGAAACGTTTACAAAAAAAGAAAAAATGTTAAACGTTTTAATATCACGCGTCAAGTATTTTGTATGAAATGTGTGTGACAAGGAAGGGAAATAAATGGGAAACAAGTTTTGTCATCATTTTTATATATCAGAGAGAAGAATATAATTGGATGGGGGAGAAGATAAGCTGATATTTGCTCGACATATCGATTATATTGATACGATGCTGTAAAGGTAAGCGAGTAAATTCTGTCTTTTCTTTTTTTCATGGTAAAAGAAAGAAAGAAAAATGTGTTAAAATTGAAGGTAGTGGATTATACTTACAATTAAAATTGTTATATTATAATAAAATCATAAAATATTTAAAAAAAAAAATATTACAAACTGAAAACTTGTTCAATTCTCATTCTCTTTTGGATTATTATTATATTTCTTGTATATTTTTTTGTTGTTGTTGTGACAGAACTTTTTCGTTTACCTTTAATAGTTCATTGATTAGCAATAATTTAAAGGTTTTTATAAACCTTTGTTTGAAATAAAAACGAGAAAATTTATTTAATTACTTTTTGGTTTACTTCCTGGTTCGAAATTTATTATTTATCAATTACTTTTTTTTTTGAAACAAGCAAAAGATAACAATTGTTGAAACAATTTTTGACAAAAGAGAAATATCCATATCGACAATTGTTTGCGAGTGGAAAAATATTAGCAGGATGGAAAAATGTTTTTACAAGATATTTCTTGTTTACTAAAAACCACGAACTTTGATTGATGTTTCAAATAAAGGGCTAATAATGGAGAAATCGTTTCGCGTGACCATTTTCATTTAAGGTTTTGTGCCATTATAAATACAAAAAAACGTATATACAATTTGCTGACCTTTCAATAAAAAATATTTTTATGTATAATTTTCATCTTCTTGTACACGTGATAAAAAAATAAAGATAACAAAAGAAATTTGTTAATAATAAATTACTACACACACATGTATACACGTATATACTGATTAAAAAAATTTAAACACGGATTTCACATAGAATTTCCTTCCAATGCACTTTTCACAAGTGGACTTTTCACTTCTTCGACTCTCTCTCTCACTTTCGACGTAACAAGAGTCCATTATCGAAAAAAAAATAAATAAATAATTCTCAAAAGCAAATATCATCTCTCTGAATATATTTATAAAATAACTTTTTCCTTCCAATACAATCCGATACAAAAACTTTATAATTCCAATTGCAAATTCGTTTGAATTAAATATATAATCTACACACTTTTGTTTCGTGATGAAAAGAAAAACTACAAGAAGAAATAATAATTCCAATGATATCTCCACAAGATCTTTGCACGCCGATTCGTGGCACGGAAGCACACGATTAGTAATACAATTAACGTCCCGTCAATTACCCGCCCATATAATGTCCTGTTCACACGATTATCGCAACGAGACTCGGTTGTCTCGCACTTGCATAATTTGTCGCATGCGCCACGCCACCAAACCTCTTCCCCTCCTCCTCCTCCTCGTCCTCCAATCCTTCCCTTCTTCCGCAACTCTCCAGAATTTCATCCCTTACAGCAGAATATTGTTAGCTACAAGTTGATCCAGTGATAAAGATACGCTTATCAGAAGAAGTTGAATTCAAAGAAAACTTTTATCTATCCTTTTGGAATGTTCCAAAGTTCGAATTGTCAATCTTTTTCGCGTCCTTTTTAAAGAGATATCTTTATCTGGTTTTGGAGAGAGAGTTTCTTTGATAAATATCTCGAGTCAATAATCGACATATCGACGTGTGATGATGAGTTTTGATGGAAGATCACGAATTCATGATTGCACGCGTGTGTGACTCGTTAATAGAACGGAATGCAAATGAAGCAGGATCGCGTTTCGAAATTTGTATTCGAGCAAATAGATACGGTTAATCGCTATAGGTAGGCTCTCAACAGTGACCTAATGCTAATACGTGAGCGAGAGCATGCATTGCACGGTATTCAATTTACCGTGTATGCGCATCTATAGCGTCTAAAGTGTTCCTCGTCAGAATTGAATTCGAAATTTCTTCTTCGAGTTTCTTTGATTTCGAAATTAGGATCTGGACAAGTATGGACTTGTCCCAGTTCGTAGAGTCATTAATTTTTCGTGCTACGTTTATCAAGGTGGAAACTTTCGACTATCAAATCAATTTTACTGGTCATCTTGTAAATAGATTCGAACTTTATTTGATTGGATTCGAATTGTGAATGAAAGGATCAATTATTTACACTTTAAAAATATATTATATGTATATATTTCTTATTATTTATAAATTTTAATTAATGAAAATATTTAAAAAAAAACTATATATCGTGTATCTTAATATCCTATCCTGTAATTTCTATTTACCAAAAAATTATCAAAAAGTTTTTTCACTCAGTTAAAAAAATAAATAAAAAAGACTTCGAAAATTAAATATATCGAATAAAGACGTTTGTTACCGATCGAGTCAATCGGATTCAATTTTCAGTATCGAAACTTCTCGATCGGTAATATTTGTCGAACGTTTAGTTTCCATAGAAATATATACGTAGCACGATCTCCATTCATCGAAAGCGAATATTCAAGACGAATTCGACGTTACAAGCACCGCATTAGATACTATCGTTCCAAGTGATTTCGCGGTATACATGCATACAGAGAAGCGTGGTTCGCTATAGATATGCGGTCGCTTTCATATTGTCACGCGAGCGAATTCATTCGATTAAGTTCGCTATGCGAGCGAAAGACGGGCAGACGATTACGTGATCCTGAAGAGTTGGGCTCGCATCGTTAACGGAATCGATAATACCCTACCCTAATCATCAATCGTTGCTCCGTTCCTGCCTGTTTAACATGCACGCGTCTATTGTTTGTGGTTAATTAGCTTTTTCGGTAGAGAATACGTGATGGGATCAAGGATCGTATATATAGGTAAGAATAAATTACGAATTTTAACGATTAAAGATATTGAAATTCTATGGTATTGTGATTAATAGTGAATCGATAGTGCTAGCGGGTTAATCGTAATTTACAAATTTAATTTGCGAATAATGTTTTATGAATGTGCAAGATAAATCTTTGTATCGAGAATATATTAAAAGTGATATTGATATTCGATCATCATTCAATAATAATTTGGAATGAATTCTTTAAAATTCTTTTGGTCACAAATAAAAATTTTAATCTAAAAGAGATCAGACTGAAATCTATATTATCTATAATTCAGAATATTTTGATTCTTTATTACGATACACAGAGATGTTAATATTGGCCAATAAAGTGATTCTATAAAATTTCATCTAGCTTCTCTTTAGCTTACTCTGTCTTAAACTATAAGTATAAAGTTTATCAAGTAATCTATTAAACGTACATTTTATCGTGGAAATCTTAATGCGATTCGAGCGAGTTTTACGTATATTGCTCTTTATCTTTGTATCTCGACGAAGAAAAACATTTCTGGAATAGCAGAGAGATATCTCGTGTATTTCAAAATATTGTGATTAAAAAAGATACATCAGTAAATAGAAATATGTATGAGGAACGAATAAGAATATTACTCCTGACCCAAGTTTTTTTCATTTCTTTGGTATGTTTAATAGATCTCATCTGCATCTTTTTAATTCATTATGCAATCTATTATCTAACAAGATCAAAACGTTAATAATTTAGATGAATTTCACTTATTGGATGCAACAAGAGCCTGAATGACAAATTGAAATTAAAAAAAAAATTTATTTGTCTTGAATTATAATTTTGATTACATTATAACTTTGCCAATTTCAAAGATCTAATTATATATTTTAAAAAGATTTGTAAACTTATATATGCGATTTTAGCATGACGAATACGTAGGAAGAGACGTGTAATAATGACGGTATACAAAGTCCAATGCACTTGAACTGCATCCATCATTTCTGTGAAATCGCATTAAAATGTTCGTCCTCGTGAAATAATTAGAGCAAAATCGTGTGTATGATATATGAACAGAGACCTAGTCTCGAAAAGTTACTGGAGCAAGGACTGCTTAACGAGCTACGGAAGCGGAAAGTCTTCAAGCTTTTGGCTATTATCTTTGGCCTCTCGATTATGAGTACATCCAACAGACAATCGTTACATTGTTACAAAGTATCAAAGTGAGCTAAAGCGTTATTTCGAAAGTGAAATTCGAAAAAAAACTGAGAGAAATAAAAAAAGAATCCGAAATAATTTTCATTTTTAATGAAGAAAGTTTTATTATTATTTTTATAACAGAGGCAAACAAATACGATGAAAATATAAAAAATATTGATTGAAATTTAAGATTGAATGTCGGATTATATTTATAATTACGTATTTTTACGTATTATATTATATTTTTGAAGAATTATATGTATATGAATATGTACATCATAACCTACAAAAATCATTTCTAGAAAGTAAAAAATATTGAAAAAGAATTTTCAATTTTCAATCGTGAATTTCATAAAATTGGCATTATTTTTTATTTTGTATAAAAATAAAAAGTAATTGAAATAATTTAATTTTTTTATAATCTAAATGATAATAACACATTCGGTACAATATTCATTATTGCGAAATAACTGTAATCTAACCTAACTCTTAACCAAACTCTCGATAGTTTCATTTTCAAATTTATTCGTAAAATTGTTAAGAATTATTTTTCACTAGCAGATATTGTTCAATAAATTTTACTTTCAGCGCGATGTTTACTAACGAAAAATTACTCTCTACAGCAACTTTTGAGAGTTTTATTCTTAAATTTATTCGCAAAAGTTTTGAAAATTATTTCTTGCACGAACGCTATATCAAGACTACCAATAACTGATCGAAACTTCATTCTCGATAAAATTAATGTTCATGTATGAAAAATTAATCAATATTCATATTCTAATAAAAAATTACTCTCAAAAGCAGTTTTTCAGAGTTTTATTCTAAAATCTATCCCCAAAATTTTTAAAAGTTACTTACATTTGAAGACCATGGTAAGGGTAATCATCCAACAGTGACTTTCATTCTCATCTCAGCTTCCACCACAAAATTATTCTTCTAAGAGCAACTTGAGAATTTTAATGTACTTTCACTTTAACACTTCAAAGAACACATCAAAGCACGATCAAAGTAACCGAACAAAGATAAATTAATCAAAAATTCACAATCTGTCGTAGAATCGAAAACGCATAAAGAAGAGTATCGAAAAGATGGTGGTGCATGCGCAGAAAACGTGGCGCGCAGCAAGTCGCATTTTCACAAGCAGTCGGCCTAAAGGCGTCGCAGATCAAGCACGCGAAACGCGAGTTGTTCAGTCCTCGGCAAAAGGACACGAGGTTTCGTGTTATTCCTAGATATATCGACGTTATTCCTAGACAAGTGTTCTTGAAATCCTGATAATTAAACTAAAAGATAAATCAAAATAAACTATAACTTTTGTTTATCAAATAATTATTTCGAAACTTTAACACGTGTTTAAAAACGATCGAAACGTTCGCGAAATAAATTAAACTTGTAATCGTATATACGTAATAATGAATCTCTTTAATAATTTTAGCTCGTGAAATATAGATTCAAAGACGAAAGGTGATACGATCAATCGTCTGTGGATAAGACAAACTACGCGATACGGAAAATTCGATCGTGAAGAAGCATCTCGAGAAGAACTCGAACGTGACTCGACTCGAAAGAACAAGATCGACAAACTTCAGGATCGACAAACTTTCTTAGATACACGGACATGGCACGTCGTCAAGCCAGTGACAAGAAATCAATATATCCTTTTCGATCTTCCCGCGATATCGCGTTCACTTGATTAATCGAAGACATGTGCACATTGTCGTGAATTTGAACGATCTAAAATCCAAAATACGTATAAGATCGATTTTAAGTGCAAATCAGTGAAACCGTTCTCTGCCATTGTTGTAATATATTAGAGAAATATAATATTAAAAGAAATTTATCCATCATCGATAACGTTAATATTTGAATGAATAAATCGAAGAAATTTGGTTCATAAAAAACTTTTAAGACATTAATCGTGATGTGTCTACAAACTATCCATTGATTTATTCGAAAAACTTTCGAAATATTCAACGGTCAGTTCCTATTAATAAATCGATTTTTCGCATTCGAGTGAAGTTGCAGAGAGTTCGATCGATGGAACGACCAGAGGATTTAGTGTCGAAAGAAATGTGCAGAATGTGGTCAATTTACAACGTATAAATTGTCTATCAGTTAAAACACGAAGGTATGAGAACATTTATTTCTTATTACGTTATTATTAGATATAGAAAAAGGGATAAGAAATCTGTTTTAATGTTAAATAAGAGACAATATTCGATGTTAGTTAATCGATTATACCGTTTGCGATTATGGCGGAATGCTTTGTCGTTGCGTTTCTACGTGCATGAAATCACTGTTTCATATTCTTTTTTCGTAGAAGCAATTTTGCCAACTATTTCTCGTTCAAACTATCATTCTGAAAGTTTTCGTACTGACGTATCGACTTTCGATAGTCAATTTCATTGATAATTCACAACACTGAGCGGTTTGGATGAGAATCGTGCTTTGTTCTCTATTTTCCGTTGTTCGATGGTCTATCGATAATATGCATTAATCTACGTACATCTATTCCAATTTTAAATTCGCTTGTTCAGAATTTCTAGAAACGATTGTGCATGTTCTTTAGATATTCTTTGAGATATATTTTAAAAGGAGGGATTTTTATTTATTCTAGTGGCAGAATAAATATAAAAAAATTGAATTTTTAGGTTATCATCCTTCGTTCTTCTATTATATATACATATACAAAAATATTAAAAGATTATAAAGTATTTTAAATTTCGAAACTATTATAATTATTTTATAATACAAGTATCAAAATGATATATAATATTTTTATAAAAGTTAGTGAAATATTCAATATGAAAATGTGATTACGAAAAAAGTGATCGAACGTGATCGAATAAATTAATCAAATAATAAATGTATTAATACATATTAGATTCAATTCAATTTTAAATTTCATATCATAATTATTTTTTGTTATGAATAATAATATTTTATATAATAATAATTGTATAAGGTTAAAGTTGTCTTATAGTTGTTATAATTTTTCTACAATTATATATATAATATTTTATGTCTTTGTGTTTTTGTATTTTTTGCATTTCATGTATATTCTACATATTTATATACATTTAAATTTGATATTTACATATAAATATTTACAATCTAGTTATAATATTATCAATTCAAGATTTGAATCTAATATGCATATTTTTATTATTTGAAATTTTAAAAATATTCTATGTAAGTGCATATCAAATTTTATTAATGGTTTAATATTAGATAATTAAAAAAGTTTTTACTTCTTTATATATGATAAAAGAATATAAAAGAGAACTATTTATAAAACTCATTCAATGCTGTTCCATAAACAGCTGCAAATGATTGTTGAGAGTTGAAATTAGATTTTGTAGTGGATTACATTTAAAATTGCAAATTTCTGTGCTTAATTACAATGAAGCACTTCCGAAAAAGTTTCCACAATATTCGTGTTTCTCATTCAATTATCATTCTTTTCAGGTTCTCTTTTACATTATTATAATTGTTAAATTTGGACAATTGTCCTCGAAACTAAAAATAGAGAGTATAAAAGAAAAGTTTTTTTTCGTGACTTTTATAAAATTTATTTAATATTTATATAATTTTTTTCTTTAAAAAAAAATTTCTTTTCCAAATTTTCTTTGTCTATTGATAGTTTTCACGTATGATTTCTGTGATCAAAAAGTACATAAATTTTTTCTTTCATAAAACGTTTTTGGCGATGTACGAAATATTCTATGAGCTTGAAATGATTAGTTTAACATTTATTGTTAGAAATGTTTTAGAGAAAAAACAAAAATATATCATCCAATTCGTATCGATCGAATATTCGAAAAAATTCTTCGAACTTTTAAATACATTTTAAATGCATCTCAATATTCGATGCAACGATCGAAATATTATCGATAGTTGTTAACAACAAATTCTCCCCGTGTATTTATTGCATAGAGGAGAGAAAAAGTTCGTGATTGGCACTTCAACGATATCAATCGCAATGAAATTTTACCTCGAAATCGATGGATTTCGGCGAATTTATCACGATTTATCACGATTTCCCGTTTCAGCTTAAATTTTCGCCGCTCGAAATGACGTCATGAAGCATTTGTCGAATTAAATTCCGTGAAAAGGAGGGAAGGAGGGGGGAGGGACGTATCATCATATTTGAACAATTTAAAATGCGCAATCCACTCTATTCGAGCTTTTCGATCGCGACCCCATTACGACACATTTACACATTTTGTGACTCGATATTAATGAATCGTTCGTTCATTTTCACAATTTCGTGCAACGGAATCATCATCACTCTTCGATCGAACATATACAATTCCACGAAATGTATAAATATTGAACTTTTTATTTTTTATTATTCTTTTTAATAAAATATGCTCAACAGTTGGATTTTGTTTTGAAAGAAGAAGAATTGTATAAACACGCACAGAGAGTATTTTATTAAATTATTATTCTATTGCAATATCGAATGAACAGATATTCGAACGTATATAGAAATTTCAGAGTGATAAGAAAGAATCGTATATAATTAATAATACGGAATATTAAAAAATCCACTTGAAACGCAGAAGAGAGACGAAAAGATGGAAAAAAATGTGCAGAAGAAAAATTCGCTGCTCGAATAGAAAAGTTTTTCCGGAACGTTTAATCCGGAAAATTATAATTGCAATTCTTCACTGTATATAAAAAATAATCGTGCAATTTTAATTTCTTTTTTTTCCTTCTTTTTTTCCCCAAATATGATGGCAACGTTTGCCGATTTCGATTTGGAACATCCCGTTAAATTTTCTCCAAAGTGGATCTGATAGAACGAATTTCTTATTATTGCTTCTCGCGGCAACGTAGCTTTTCATCGGGTAATATCGTGGAAAATATAGATCAAGAAAGGTAAAAAAAAAAAAAAAAAAAAAAAGGAGAAGAGAGAAAAAAGATTGACCCAGAAATAAATTTTATTCTCGTTTCGTATCCTTTTTGGATACGCGAAACCGATGATACACGTGGAAAAAAAAAAGAAGAAACGAGAGATCCATTGTGAATAAAAATGTAAGTGAAATTATTCTCTGTGTGCTAATTTTTTTTTTAATTAGTCCAACGTTAATTATTCAATCGCTGATATATTTTTGCAACGATATACTTTGATATTAAAAAAAAAATATGGAGGAAACGACGATTCAATTTTTGGAAATATGATTGCTCGTATCTTGGATTTTAGATTGATTAATTTGAATAAAGAATTTTGCATAAATATATAAATCTTTTTATAACAAAATTGTTAATGCTATAATATAACAAATAATTCAATAGTGGATTTATTTATTTGAAATTATTCTTATGAAAAGAAATACAAAAAGAATCGGAAAATATCAGCGAAAAGAAACTTTTTGCTTCTTAATAAAAAAAATATATTGCAGGTTAGAAACATTTCGAAGTTTGGCCCTGAAATAAATGCTGTTATCGCAGAAATATGCGTAGAAAGAATTTATCGAGCAACAATTACGTACGTCCAAATATTGAAACGCGTTGTTAATTTATCATTGTTTCGATTCAATTATCCATTGACCCATTGAGTGATAAAATCAATGGATAGAAAGTGGAAGGGAATGATTTAAATATTACTTGCCTGGTTATTATTAACCGCGCGTCGATTTTCACTCGTGTAAACATCGGTTAATTCAATCGTACCGCGGTAGAAGAATCGGTAAACACGAAATCGTGTTTATCGATCAATATTCCACGTGTGTGGAATACTTTATAACATTCTTACAGAAAGATTTGATCGAAATAAAAACTTTTATATTTAATTTCGTAATACACAAGATAAGGTAAATTTAAAATTTTAAATTGTAAAATAATTAGATTTTTAACGCTACGAAAATAACGAAAATTTATAAGTTGATTGAAAGATTTGATATAATATTTTATAAAATCCTTTGACGAATTTTATAAAATAAAACTTTGATTGAAACAAAAACTTTTATATTTAATTTCGTAATATACAAGACAAGGGTAAAATTTTAAATTGTAAAAATAATTAGATTTTTAACGCTACGAAAATAATGAAAATTTATAAGCATTGAAAGAAATTTTTTTTTAAATATTTTTGTTGTATCCTTTCGCGTTATATTTTTTTTAGAGAAACGATTTGTTGGGGATATTTTTATTTTTCCTCGAGCGTTTTATAAGGTGATTTTCAGCCTCGAAATGGCGAGTTACGATACGTTAGGCAGGGAAAAGTTTCTACTCAAGCGAAATTCCATCTAAAATTGATCGCGAGCAGGTCATAGGGTTAGCGAGACGTGAAACACTGGATCCTGAATTCAAAGAAACTCGAGGGTATCATTGGTGTGCATGGGGAAAGGGCGACCTCTTCGTGTTTCGAATTTTCACGAGATCATCCCCTACGTTGCGAAAATTACGTCGGTTTTCTTCTTTTCGAGAAGAAAACAACTTTCTTAACTTCGAATATTTCTCACTTCACGATAAATAAAAAAATTTTCTTTCGAGGGAAGAAAAACAAAATCGAAAGTGTAGACTGAAAGTAATCAGAATTAGAATTATTATCCGTTTTTTTTTTGTTGCAAAAATTTCTTCTCGTGAAAGATTCTTCTAAAAATGAGTTCTTGTTATAAAGCACTTGCCTCGAGGCGTACTTTGATAAAACTTCATTTGTATAAATTTGTCAGGGAACAAATTTATCCAATTCTAATTTTCCTCCAATTAACGGATGAATCCGAACTGAGATTTCGCTATAAATATTTTTCTTGGAAGAATAATACTCGAATATTTTACGAGTGGAAAATTTAAAAAAAGACGTACTAGTTTTCTAGCAGAGTTTCACCATGAATTCTGAACATCACTTATGGAATTATCTCGAATTCCTGTAATAAAATATATCCTCGTTACGTGGATCGAGATTTGTCTCAATCCGGTCCCATTACTAACCGCGAGACATGTTTCGAGACAAGTCTCAATTGTGTAGAAGGTACTTCAATCCTGGTAGAATCGAAGAGAAACGACTCTTGTTCAATCTCTTCAATTGTGAGATTTATTTCACGATCGCGTTAAACTTCTTTTATTATATATATATATATATATATATATATATATATGATTGTAACATTTGTTGCAAGGAATATTTTATAAATAAAAATAAAAATTTAGAAGAGGAGAAAAAAAATTGTTAGAAATTTTTAATTAATCTGGGAAAGGAAGGAAAAGAATGTTCAATTTGTTGAAATTGTAACTTTTCACAAGATATTCATCATTCTTCCTTTTCCCAATGAGCTTAAAGATATTTATTTCAATTAATAGATCTTTCTTTCGCATTCTTTCTCACGCGCTCTTCCCTTCCTCGAAGCTACGAAAATATGATAAAACTTTCTCGAGTATTTATTACTTATATTTCCAATAAACGCGCTGAGAAAAATTTACATCGTCGAACAAGTGGAATTTCTTCTTGAATTTTAGTTTAAAAATATTCCAAGATGTAGCTATCTTTGATTAAAAAAGAATCAGAAGCGTATTATTTTCAAGTGTATTACGATTATGAAAATATTTGATCGTTTTATTTATGTATCGAAATAATAAGAATAAAAAAGGATAATGATGCTCAAAGGATTATAATTAATTCTAAATTTGTATTTAGATTTCGTAAAGGAAAGGAAAAGATGTAATAAGAGTGGAAAGAAACTAGGATAAAACATTTTCGAGAGTTTCGATTTATTCGTAATTAATATTAGTTCGATCATAAATCGATCAAAGTATCAAAAATATTATTATTATACGATTAGTATACGATTACGATACAATTAAAGTCGAGGCTTCGATTTTATTCTCTCTCTTCTCTCCTTTCGTCGGAAATTATTCGATTAACAGCTTGACGCGCAAAGATTCCACGTGTTCCTAAAGCTATCGAAACATTGACGATTTAAACGATAGAAAATCAATCTGATCGTTTCCACGCTGATGCAATTGTTTTATATTTCGAGTATGTTTTATTTTATAAAAAAAATATGCAATTAGATAATATAATTTAAAATAAATATTTAAAATAAAATAAAATTTTAAATATAAATTAATAATTAATTTAATAATTAGATTTGGTGTAAATAATTAATATCGAAATTAAAAATTCAATTTTTGAAGAATTATCAATACATAATTAATATGTATAAATGAATATACGAATTTTATCTTTCGCGTGTAAAATTGATCGTTATATTCGCAAAATATCGAAGAGAAATCGAACACTTTGATTTTTTTTTTTCTTTTTTAATAAAAATTTTAATCTCAAAGTTGCGAACGGATTTAGAATTAATCTGTTTGTTTGTTGTGTGAAAATTGCTAGGGAAGCAAATCTCTTTAAAGAACTGCAGTAAGTACTCGACCAGTGAAGATATCGTTGTTTTATCAAACGTTAAGCTCGATCGAGGACGACAACCGACACGATTCGATGGGATTCCAAACCACTAACTTTTATCACCAGCATTCTTAAACTTTCGAAAACGATGTCTCTCGATTTTCATTCGTCCCCTTCTCTTTCGATTTTCCCTGTATTGTTTTCGCTTGCAAGAATTTCCCTTCCAAGAAATCGAGGACATTGATTTCCGTTTCCTCCGCTCGCCTCCCTTTTTCCCGCGAAATTATACTCCCTCCGACAGGTGAATTTATTGACTCTTCTCGCAAACATCCATTTGTACACGCGGGTTAGATCTTTGGATCGAAGATTCTCGATAGAATTGATCAATATCAATTAACTTCTCTTTTCATTTCATTCTTTTTCTTCGATTATTTGCAAAAAATTTTCGATTATTTCGACAAAAGTGTTAGAAAATATAAAATATATTTAAAAATATAAAATATTGTAATGCAAACTGATGATGTTTCAGGGAAATAGTGAAAAATATTACTCCAATTCATGGAAATATTATTATATATACAAAAAAAAATACGATGATTATACGATGTTTCGAGCCAATATATTTTTTATAATTCGATTAACTGATTAACTGATCGAGTACATCGATTAACTCTTCTCTTTTCATTTCATTCTTTTTCTTATGGCGTTATTTGCAAAAGTTTCGACAAAAGTCGAAGTTAGAAAATATAAAATAATGCAAGCTGATGATGTTCGAGGGAAATAGTGAAAAATATTACTCCAATACACGAGTATGGAAATATTATTATATATACAAAAAAAAATACGATGATTCGAGCCAATATATTTTTTATATTCGATTAATTCATCGAGTACATCGATTAATTCTTCTCTTTTCATTTCATTCTTTTTCTTATGGCATTATTTGCAAAAGTCGAAGTTAGAAAATATAAAATAATGCAAGCTGATGATGTTCCAGGGAAATAGTGAAAAATATTACTTCAATACACGAGTATGGAAATATTATTATATATACAAAAAAAAATACGATGTTTCGAGCCAGTATATTTTTTATATTCGTTGTAATTAAATTTCAACATTCTCTCTCTGTTCCATTTCTCTCATCCCGCGTTATTTACTATCTACTATTTATTTTGCGCTTGAGCAAATTAACCCCCTCCCCCTTTGGTATACATAAGCGAAAAGGAACGCGAGACGATGCGTTTGAAAAACTCGCCTCCTCTTCGCCGTTTACCAGGGAAAATATTTTTTCGCGAGTTGGAAAAACTAGCCCCCAGCCCGGGGTTTTCGTTTCATTTACAATCCAAATTTGGCTTTGAAACTTTTCGCGCGGGGAATATTGTAATAAATGGGAATCGAATATAAAAATATATGAACCGACCGATAAAGCAGTGACCGATAACAGATAAAGAAAACCGAGGAGTGCGTTTCAGCGCGGAGAGAAAAATGATAAAATCGATCAATTTGCAACAATATAATATATGAAATATAATTGGAATTTGATTGTTTAACGATTATGTCGAAAGTAATCGAGATCGCGAATTTTTTAATTCTTATATTTGTAGGGATATCTTTTTCACCGGTTATATTTTTAGAAGGAATATCGTAGAGTATCGATGAATACATTCAATTTATTTGCGAAATTTCACAGAAAATATGATTCGTCGAAAATTTGTCGATGAATTTTCAAGAAAAAAGAATTTTGTTCAAGTTGCTCATCCTCGAACGAATCATAGAAATTGAAATGTATTAATCATGCATTTCTTCTATAATTTATATATCTTAAATCTTCCCAAATTTCCTTTTTTTTCCATTTCATAATTTACAATTCGCAATTCTCGTTTCAACGATCAATTTTCCAGAAATTAATCGAAATTTACCAAGATCCATTTTGAAAATTTTATTTTTTTTAATACATAATCTACGCTGCGGTTCCCGTTTAACGATCCTCTTTCCAATTATCGTGATAAAAGGGAATACATTTCGTAAGGAAAAAGTGTTGCACGTCGGCCTCTCTAATAGAGCTAAGTTATAGGAGGGCGAAGAAGAAACGTGAAACCCTGCAGAATCGGTATAAACTCGGTTAGTTATGGGCCACCTGAGCGCCATAACCAGCAATTTTCGAAGCCCCCCTTCACGCGCATCAACCCTTAATGCCCCACGTGAAACGGCCAAACTTTCGTTTTCCCTTCCCTTCGATCGCCTTTTCGATCGAATTTCCAAATTTCATTGTGTTTTGTCGTCATCTATTTATCGATCCTCTTTTTTCCACGTCGATTCGATTCTCCTCGAGAGAGATCTTCGAAATTTTTAAAGGTGAATTACAGTTCCATCTCTATTTTTATCAAGCCTTCCATGAATGGTATTACTTGTATTAACTTGTATTATAATATATTATAATATATTGTATTATAATATAATTTTAATATAATTAATATAAAAACATAGTAAGAGCAATCTCTCAATTGTTAAAAATTCGAGAATTAGATAAATAATATATACAAGGAGGATTAAAAAAATATTCATTTTTCAATCTTTGAAGATGAATAAGAACAGCTCCATCTTTATTTTTATCAAGCCTTCCATAAATATAATATAATATAATATAATATAAACTTAATATAATCAATGTAAAAAATAGTAAGAGCAATCTCTCAATCGTTTAAAATTCGAGAATTAAAGAAATATTCATTTTTCGATCTTTGAAGATGAATAAGAATTACAGCTCCATCTCTATTTTTATCAAGTCTTCCATGAATATATTATAATATAATCTTAATATAATTAATATAAAAAAATAATAAGAGCAATCTCTCAATCGTTGAAAATTTGAGAATTAAAAAAATATTCATTTTTCGATCTCTATATCTGTAATTGAAATTCGAAAATGAGAGAGAGAGAGAGAGAAAATTACAAATTTTAGCGCTTTTTCAAATAAATCTGTTATACTCGGTTTTTCTCGCAATGGCCGCAATTATAGCCCGCGGTCGTTTCCCTTTTACGGCCACCTCTTCGTTCGAAAAGAGCGCAAATTATTCCCCCTGAAATCTTGGGTTAATTACGCTCATTTCGAGTCATTGTGGATATTACTTAGGAGGAGAAAGTTTTGTCTACTTTACGGGATAAGGGATTATTAAGAAGCGTAATATTCTCGTTTATCTTTTAGCTTTGGCTCTGTGTATTCCATAATCTTAAATTTATAAAGTTTGATTGCATTTTTGATTGCGTGTATCATTTTTGCGAATCGATAATCCTCTTTTAAATTTTAAATTTTTAAAATTTAACAAGATTAATTTAATTTTTTTAAACTTTATATTCTATAATATATAAATTAATATGTTTTATAAATGCAGTTATTAATCTTACGATGAGTGATAAGTTGTACAAGTTACGAGAAGATATTTTGAACGAAAGAAAATAAAAGAAAATCAATTTGCAATAATGAAAGAATCTTCGAAAAACGAATAACATTACGTAAATTTGATTTGAGAAACTATCTAATTTAAATGAATTCGGAAATTTACTTTTGATGTTACAGAAAAGTTATGAAAAATTTCCTGAACTATCAATTTATTCATTAGAATAACAATCTAAATTATTTATTCTAACATAACAACAGAAACAACATCTATTATGCAAAATTAATTTCCAATTGTTACCATTATTGCAAATTGTATTTCCCAACCAACTAACTCTCCAAACAATATTTTTCTGATATTGAGTGATTTATTCAATCAGCTGTTTCCATAGAATCTTAAAAAACCATCTAATCTAAATGAATTCAGAAATTTAGTTTGATTTTATAGAAAAGTTATGAAAAAAACTTACCTTCACTCTCAATTTATTCATTGGAATAACAATCTAAATTATTTATTCTAACATAACAACATCTATTATACAAAATTAATTTCCAATCGTTACCATTATTGAACCAATCGAAGAAGCGCAAAAATTGTATTCCCCAGCCAACTAACTCTCCAAACAATACAAACTTATTTTTCAATTAGAACTGGAGGAGAAACTCGATTCTCGGCCATCATTTTCCCGAGAGTCGGTATCCGGGTCAGATTTCCATTCTGAGAAACCTAACACACGTAAGAACGAAAAGACTATTTATGGTGTAAATAAAATAAATTTCCTCCAAGTATCCTGAATTCTGCTCGAGATTGTAATTTGGAAACCGATTACAGAAGGAAAGAATGCATAATCGGTCGAAATTTCATTGGAAAATTTTTAAAACCATCCTCAAAGATTATAATTCCTCCTAATTTAAATAACCATAGAACGACCATAAATGATTGAAAATCATTGAAAGGAAGGCGGGAAAAGTTTCCACCTTTGAAAAATTGGAATATTCCTATTGATCTCCCCAGTTGGAGGATTTCTCGCGACAACAAACACTTTGGGATAAATCGAGTAAGGGGGATCTGAGTAATCCGAGGGAAATCTGAATTTTTCCATGCCTGTAACACGGACTTATCCCCATCTTTAATTCATCGATTACGCTCCACCGATTACGATGCATTTTTTTTTTTTTTTTTTTTTTTACGTGGCAGATCCGTCATCTGTGGATGGCGAAAAATGGCGGGAAGAGAAAAAAAATGGAACTGAAAGTATCGTAGAGATTCGTACGTTAGATTTTGGGGAAAATAGATCACTTTTGCAATTCTAATATATATTCGTTGTTGGAAAATTGATTACAATTTCTTAAATATTTATAAGTAATCAAAATTACGTGCGGAAGCGAAAGGAGGAGAATGGCGTATCGTCCATTCTAGGCACGCAGGAATTTCAGGTCAGCTTTATACGAGCAAGTTCGTACATTTTCTGACCGAAAAGTTCATTGACGTCACGAGGTTGGCTGTTGATTAAATTATCGAGTTGATAAAATTGAAAACGAGTTTCTTCTTCTCGTTATTAATCATCAGGATTTGTTGTCCATCGATAAATTAATTTAATTTTCTAATAATTAATTAGAGACAAGCAATTATTTAGATTCGATACTGCAATTAATGTAACTAACGCTCATTAATTCAATCGTTTATTATGGTATTTTGAATCTAGAATCTCATAATAGAGAATTGTGTTGAATTTATATACAAATTTATATACAAATTTCCACAAATCCTTTTTTTTTCTCAATAAATTGCTTGAAATAAGTCTCAACAAGACATATGGAATGTAAGTAATATTGAATCTTGATTATTATAAAAAATAAAATTTTTTGCAAGAAACAAAACGTTGCTCGACATGGAAAAGAAGCTACGTAGAAATAAAATGGTCGAGGAAAGAAGAGTCGAAAAGGAACAGATGAAGAGAATGGAAGATTGTTAGCCGTTCTCCCAAGAGCGCTTTCAACCCTTATTTCATCGTGAGAGGGACTAACGAGGCTATTGCTCTATTTCTAGCACTCGAGATTATCTTTCTTCTTTCTTTTTTTCTTTCTCGAGGGGGTGGAGTTACGTTGTGTTTTGGACACAAATACCGCAAATACCTGTTCGACAGCTGCAAACCGCAATTGGAGAGCCGCAGACAGTGTAATAAACTCGATAAAGCAGTTATATACAAATATATACAATATATAATGCAGTTACGTATACAAGGAGAAAACTCATCATCAAATGTGAGGAAGAATGTGAAATAATGCAAGTAAAATTGAGAGTAAAGCTAATATTTTAGATCCTGTTTGAAACCTATTCTATATAAGAACTCCTAATCAACAATGAGAATGAAAAGTACAGCAAAATAAGAGTTTAAAACTTTCTCTGAGAATTACCCATCACTCTGATCATTATCCATACCTATGAGAAACTATTAAATATTGTGACTCATTCAATGAAAACATTCCATCATTTGTGATAACGTGAAATTATATTATTATGAAATAATTCAGAGAGTTTTTAAATCCCAGCAACAGATATATTTGAAACCTATTCTATATAAGAACTCCTAATCAACAATGAGAATGAAAAGTACAGCAAAATGAAAGTTTGAAACTTCCTCTGAGAATTACATACTTATGAGAAACTATTAAATATTGTGACTCATTTAATGAAGTCAAATGAAAATGTTCCATCATTTGTTCCATGTGAATGTGAAATTATTGTGAAATAATTCAGAGAGTTTTTAAATCCCAGCAACAGACATATTTGAAACCTATTCTGTATAAGAACTCCTAATCAACAATAATGTACTGTTTCATTCAATGAGAATGAAAAGTAAAATGAGAGTTTGAGACTTCCTCTGAGAATTATTCATCACTTTGATCATTATCCATACTTATGAGAAACTATTAAATATTGTGACTCATTCAATGAAAACGTTCCATCATTTGTTTCATAATATGAAATTATATTATTGATGAAATAATTCAGAAAGTTTTTAAAAAAAACTAATATCTCAAAACTGGGCCTGTTTTATTCCTTGTGCAAAAAAAAGATATTGGCCAATTAATTACACGCATTCTTCGTGAAGTAAAGTAAAAAAAGATTGTTCAAAAGGTTTAAATATCGCCGTTAATGGCCCATGAAAGGACACGTCGCTCGATATCGACGTCTCGTATCTCAAATACCAAGAACCACTTGAAGAATACTCGTACTCAACTGCCTCGATGGCTATGAACTGAACCAGTCGCGATGGGGGAGAAATGGGCGCGATCGTTGGTGCGTGGATAGAGGCAGAATTATTGAAAGAGGAGGGACATTATGCGGATCGATGGCCAAGTATATACCCGATATATCGTGGAAGTGACCAGGGGGAAGAGGGACAACTGGGTCGGCGGTGGTGATAAATGAGACTAAACTTTCCAACTGTTTCTGTTTGTTTTGTCTTCTCCCTCCGCTTCGATCCTCTTTTTTTTTCCACATGAATCGATCGACAAGTGTTAAATTTGTGAAACTTCTCGTATCATCTTTTCGAATCATTCATTGGATCAAAAATTGATGAATCGTGATTTTGTAATATTGTGAGAACAAGATTTTCATGAGATATCACGAATATTATTGGGAAAAGTTGAGATGTACAAGATATATCTTGTCTTATTTTAGAAGTAAATTATCTTCTAATTTTTCTCAATAAATGTATATTTCATTTGCATTGTTAATTTGAATTGATGAATCTTCTTTATACGTAATTCATCTGTCGAAAGTCGGATTGCATTTAGAAAAATTTTATTTTCTTGAGAAAGAAGCAAAAGAAGAAGTGGAAGAAGAAGAAGAAAAAAAGGAGGAGAATCTCAGGAGGAAAGGAAACAAGAGAGAAAATGAAACCATCTGTCTATTTTATGATACTTGACGCAGTGATTTACGGTTGCCTCGTTCCACATCCAGTTCCTCCACCGACACCCATTAATTAACGCGTTCCTGGACCACGTTTCTACCAACCTGTAACTATTCAACGTTGCATCCACCAGCTTGTTACTGTTTTTTTTTTTCTTTTTTAAGCAACAGATGCAGTTAATAAGATTAATCCTTTTTTCGTTTCCCAATTCGAGGATCATCATTGTGATAATACTATGATAATTCAAAAAGGAAATGATATGCTAATAATTTCACGTTATTTTAAATTAAAACGCAAGTTTAGGGGAAAAAATGTAGAGATATGTTTTTGGAAAATAAAGTCTGAATTATTTTTAGAGAGAATAAAAAAAAAGAATGAGTGGAAATGGAGATAACGAAGTGGTATAATTAATTATTAACCTAATTATACCTCGATGTATTCTCTGTATGCATCGAGGAAAGAAATAACATGCATGGAAATATGATGGAAATTAAGTAGCAAAAAGATAAATTTAAGTAGAGAAGAAAAGATTTTTATACGTTGGAAAAAGTTGGAAAAGTGATACATTATGAAATTTATTCGTTCAGAAGAATTTTCGCAGAAAAGAGAACAAATCATTCGTCGATATGATATAAATTATAAGTTTAAAATTTATAAGAGTAATTTCATTTTTAAAATATGTACATATATATATAGATTTTCCGATAAAAGAATGTTTATTATCTATAAATTGATCTAGTCGACTTCCTTAGATATAGAAAAAAAGAGAAAACTCGATATAGAAATAAAAGTTGACAATATATACGATCGATAGTAAAGTACAATGGTGGTTCCGTGATCGTGCAAGTATATGAGGGCAACTATTGTTGGGGATATTATCTTCATAAAAGGTATTTTATTACTCTCTTTAGAAAACAATTTGAAAAGAAATATAAAATTATTCCTAGATTGAAAATTTTTTTTACGATAAAAATCACGAAAGAATTGGAGATTTCTTACGATATATACGTGTTGTATATTTTATTGTAAAAAATAAAAAGATTGTATGAATAATTTTATAATTTTCTTTCAACAATTTTTGCAATAAAAAAGCTCTCGTGAATTTTAATCGTAGAATTAAAATTACAAAAAAAAAAAAATATAAAGTTGATAAATAAACTTTTGTGAACAACCATGTTATATTTAACATCAATTTCAACTTTTGTATTCAACTATCATTTTTATAAAAAACGGTACAGTTTTATCGATCGTGAAATAGAATAAAAAAAAAAAAAAAGAAAAATATCAAGTATCGTTATATTTATATATACATTGCTTTCAAACATATTCAAACATAACAATAACGCAGTAGAAACATTTAATAAATTGAAACGAGCGAATGGAAGAGGCAAGCTAAAATTTATTATCGTGATATTTTTGAAAATCCAGGGGGGAAAGTCATTCGTGGTGGGAAATTGCTCAGCCTTGAATTCTGGCTTACGACAAAATATCTTGTCACAATCCGTAAACGAGATTTTGGCCAACAAAGATATCGCTGTGATTTCATATCTACTTTTCTCATCTAACCGGTATATAACATTTTTTTTTTTAATATTGAAACGCGTCTCAAAAATCGCGTACAAAAAAATTTAACACATCTTCTATAAAAAAAAGAAATTTTTACTCGAGAAATAAACAAAGTCGTATCAAAAAGTCATCTCTTCTTTCATTCCTTTCATATCCCAATCGGTTGCCGAGATATAAAGAGTCAAAGTATCCATAAGAGCGCGTGAAAACCACGAATGGATCTAGTAACTTTCTTTTTTCCCCTATAATACGTCTTCCAGGAATTACGTCTGTCTGGGGTAGGTCAGTGAGAACGAGAGTTGTCCGAGTAAGCCGTAAGGAGGGAGATAACAAACGGATTGAAAATTATCTTTTTCTTTACACGACGAAATCTCGGGAACCGGAAGTCGTATCGGGACAAATGAAGAAACACTTTAAAGAGGAAGATTCCCCGTTTCCGATGCTCTCTCGTTCATTGTCCGGAAATTATTATCTTTGAAGTTACAGCGTTTTAAATTTCTTCCAATTTTAATCGAGAATTCTAAGACAAATTGAAAGGGATCAGCGATGCGCGAAGCGAGAGTTTCGCGTAGCGCGTGAAAGAAGTATAAATAAATGGTTAAAAATTATCCTTTTCTTTACACGATGATATCTCGAGTACCGGAAGTTGTATCGAGATGAATGAAAAACCGTTTTGAAGCACAAGATTTCGCGCTTTCGATGATCTTTCATTCATTCATTAAAATCCACTATCTTTCCATTTATAACGATTTAAATTTTTTCTAATTTTTAATCGAATTTTATTTAATCTTATTTCTCGAATAATTAGAGTGTCGAATCAATACTTCAGAATATTTCTCTTTTTCTAAAATAAATTTTAATTAGAAATGAACACGTTTCTTTTTGTTCAAAGATTATTAAGAATCGTCTTTCATTCCTTTAACAAAAACATCTTCCATCCGAAAATACAACGAAGAATTTATTAATCATCGCGAGGGATAAATATCAAGTTCCGATTAATTGGATCAGAAATGGCGACCTGATGATGTTTGATGCGGCACGCCATCGAGAGGAACCATTACCCTTTTTTTTCTTTTTTCAGATTATTATACTCTCGTTAACCCAGTTTTCAAAATCAACGGTAAATCGTGTTAACGAGAAAAACCATTCTCTTCGTATAAATATAAAAATAAAACGTTTGAATTCAAGTTTCGAAAATATTATTATAATCAATGCACAACAAATGCATTCCAATTTCAATTTTAGAATTCTCCATCAATCTTTACTTCTTTCCTCTTTTTTTCTCTCTCTCTCTGTCGTATTCTCAAACACGATTTACGATGGATTAACGCCAGATGCTGGATTTTAGAGCTTGTTTAATTCTCGAATAACTCGAGAAGAGAGGATTTCTGTTTCGTGTAAAGCGTGATGCGAAATCAAAGCGTGATGATTCGAATTTTTATTTCTTTTTCCTATCACAGGAGTGATTCGATTTTTAACTCTAAAGCGAAAAACAGGAACTGAGAAACAGTCTGATGTATAAAAATATATCTGATACATTAATGAAGGATTCATCAAGCTCGAATAAATTCAACGAAACATTGTACAGATTCGATTGCATAAAAAATATTCTTTCAACTTTTAGCCTGTGAAAATTTAGGATTTAGAAAAGTAATCGTTTACAATTTCAATCATCTGTTTGTCACCATTCTTGTTTCACTTTCTTCTTCTCCAACAACAATTCGCAACCCATGAAAAGTATCTTTCTGCTAAAAGCATTGGTAAAAATGCGCCTTTAACGTGGTTTAAAAATCCTATTGAAATTCCTCGCTGCGTGTATTCCGCACTCGTATTGTTCCAGTGGTGTGCAGTTTAACCCTTTAAAAACTGCGAATCCCGTGGAGATCGAGGCCAACTTTTTCTATTTCGCGTGCCTCGCAATTATTATGCTGCATTTAGCTTCCAGGATGTCTTTGCTTCGTTGGAAAAAGATATTTCCATATTAATAAATTTGTTTCATAACGAAATCGATCTTTTGTTATATATATTATTTTATTCTCGAATAAAAATACTCGTTTTTGTCGAAAAATAATTATTAACGAAGAGCAGAAAACGATCGTCGAATCAAGTGCGAACGAAATGGTCGATCTGAGCATCCAAGAAAGCGTTGATGAAGAAATTTCAACAGCTTTTAATTATATATACCTTGAGAAAGGCGACACGATTGTATAAGGGGCGAAAAATCAAATAAGAGGAGAACAGTAAAAAGTAAAGTAATGTAGGTCAAGAGTAAAACGTATAGAGAGAGAGAGGTGAAGATTTCTAAACTTTCATTGTGAGAAATAATTCCTCGTAATTTCCCCTTGAGGAAAATAAGGGAAGAAGTGTTTAATAATTATTCTTGGTGAACAATGTAATTCATGCATTTTTCTTGAATAAAAAAAAAAAAATATTGGTTGATTAAAAGCATGCAGAGAAGTAATGATTAATATTATGAAAAATTAGAAATAAATACTTGGAAAATTATATTTCTATCGTTCGTTTCTTTTTTTTATTTTCATTAGAAATTTAAAAACCAAAGAAACATCTTTGAAATTATTTCCACAAAATCAAATACTTTGAATATTCGAATGGATTGTTTAAATAAATGTTATCTGCAAAATTTATTATACATTAATCATCATAGAATAATTTGATAATTTTTGAACGTTTATTATAAATGGAACAAAAATTTTTCTTGAATAAAAAAAAAATATTAGTTGATTAGAAGCATACAGAGAAGTGAAACAGACTGCTTGTTAAATGTTAAATTTCCTTGGAAAATTATATTTCGTGTTCAATCGTTTCTTTCTTTTTTTTATTTTCATCAGAAATTTAAAAACCAAAGAAACATCTTTGAAATTATTTCCAAAATCGAATACTTTAAATATTCGAATGGATTATTTAAATAAATGTTAAAATTTATTATACATTAATCGTCATAGGATAATTTGATAATTTTTGAATATTTATTATAAATGGAACAAATTCGGGATTAATCTAGATTTCGACACACAATTGAAATACACAATTTTCGTTCGATCTTGTGGAATTCAATGAACGAATCATTGACAGAATTAACAGAGAAGAATAATTTTCAATCCGGTTCTATAAACAATGTATGAATAATATGAATTTAAGCTCGTAATATATATATATTTGCTGTATATCAAGAGAAAGAGGCCATCATTCAATGCTCAACCATCTTTTTACATAACTTCATTGTTTTAAAAATAACAGATAAAAAATAAATTATAAATAAAGAATTAAAATTTAATGAAAATGTAAAAATGATTCTCTCATTTTCTTCTTCTTCTTCTTCTTTAATATCTGAATTATTATCGAACTACAACGTGTCTTACATATTCAATAAATAAATTTTCATTCCATAATCAATCAAAATTGCCCTCCTCACTCGTTCCTCCAATTTTTTTAATAATAATTTCGAAGAGAAACGAGAGAAAATTGTTTCGTCGTCTTGTTTCGCCGAGGAATAATAGAATTTCTCGTCTTATTTCGATGGAACCACTTTGGCTGTTGTACCATCGCCTCAATAATGCACGGAAATTCAAACCACTTTCTTTCCCCGAACATTATTCCCGTTCTGTATTATCAAAGAGTTATAAGGCTTGTAGTCGAAAAGAGGAAGAATTCAATATGAAGGATAAATTAATTCGAATTAATCGATTCAAATAATTATTAGAATTATCTCTATTCTAAATAAAAATATATTCGAATCAATAAATAATTCGAGACGATATTAAACATCGAACTTGATTCCTTGACTCGTTAAAAAAAAATGATTCCATAAATTTAATTCCCTCTCGAAATTCGTGTGAATAAAATAAATTCCTTTGTTGTTAATTTATTTATTTAAAAAAAAAGAACACATGTCATCACGTGTCCATATATATTCGTATATAGAAACTTGGTTTATTTCAAGTTGGACAAACTGTTTCACGTTTCCCCCGCATGAATTTATCGTTGGTAATTTAGACACAAAGCTAGCACTCGCCGCAAGAACTGATCGAGCATTGTTCCCGACTCTGTATATCGTTCTCATACTTGATCATTGTTCCCTCCGCGATTGGCTACGGTGAATGAAGTTTCGCAATCCTTTCGAGATTGAACGCCCGCCCGCATAAACACGCATAACTCACGATAAATATAAACGCGCGCGTGTATATCTGATCGCGGCCAGATTCGAGGGAGATCGATTTCATAAATTGGGAAAGAAACGGAGAAATTCTTCTTCTTCTATCATTGAAATAATTAATATATGCGATCGATTTGATAAATAATAAATTATAGTTTTTATTTAAAAAAAATTCTACGAAGATCGAGATAATTGTGACGATAAAGTTTGGAAAGAATTAAATGTGTTTTCAAACGCATTTTATATTTTTAAAATTGGAAGGAGTTAAAACAGCTGTGATTAAGCTACGTTTCATTTTCAAAGCGTGTTTCATTTTTCCAACTCGTTAAGGGAAAGGTATAATTAAAAACCACGTTTATTTTCACGTCTTTAATCATTTCCACGAATCTCGAAACTCGCTTATCGCGGCGAGGAGCGTAGAAAATGGTCCATTAAGCTTATTTAAAGCCCATTATACCGCCCCTTATTATCGTCATTTAATTTCCATTCCATCGATGTCGCCTCCTCCGTTTCGAAGCTCAAAATTCGAATGGAAAAAAAAAAGAAATAAAAAGGAATCGAATTTCGTAAGGATAATTTAATCGATAATCCAGCCAGAATGAAATTAACCAATTTCTCTTCTTCCGGGTACAGATTTTCAATTTTACGCTTCGAACTGGATGATCTTGGTGTCAAATAATTGACGAGAATGAGTTAATCGATTAAATTCTTGCAAATTCTTGATAAAGGAGACAGGATTTAATTTTTTTTGAAAAATAAAAATGTTTAACTTGGACACAGGATAGTTGTTGGAAAAATATGAGTTACTAGGATGACGATCAATATTTATATTTAAAATGTAATATTATCGAAACAAATATTTCTGTTCCAGTGATTATTATAAAATTTTAATAACAACTCCAGTTTTCCAGTATTCGAAAGACGATTTATTTTAATATCCATTATTTATACCAGAATACAGAAGCATTAAACTTATATTCCTGGATAAATTTTATTTTTCTCAAATTCTCAGATTCCAATCTTCGATTCAATGTTTGTTTTTCCTCTCGAAGAGAAAAAAAAATCAGGACCCTCCTCTTGATTGATACATCCAGAGGGAATAAACTCTTTTCGTTCGCTGTTGGAGGAATCTTAATCGAAGAGAAAAAGTGTTGTGCATTCTCCAAACGAGATGGAATTAAGAGGATAAAGAGTTCAAAGACCAGTGTCCGTTGTATTAGAGTTAATTTCGAGCAACCAGGAATTTAATATTTCCGGAATTCTTCAATGACATATCTCCACGCAACTATATTTCGACTTGAAATTAAAGGGGATTATGGTTGTTCCAGAGGACAGAGAGAGAGAGAGGGAGAAAAGAGACATTATATACCCAATTTCGAAGGGAATTACTAAAGCATTAGCGTCGATGTGACGTTCGTTTAATTCTTTATCCGGCAATTTATGTGTAATTGCAACACGGACAGATATCAAACCTCTGTCTCTCTTTCTCTTTCTGTCTTTATCTCTTCCCAATATTTTAAATTAATTTGAAATATTGAACAAGTTGCAAATTGAGGTATTATTGCGTGTAAATTGTTAATATTAATGTATGTTGTGAGAGAAAAAATTATTAATATTCTTCTTAAATTTTGCGATATTATTTTGTCATAATGTATCGCGTTATTATTATAATTTGTGACGATATTGGTATTTGTTGTATTAATTTCGAAGCAAATTGCAATATTTATGAAAATAACTTGCTGGATGATGAAGATAATAAATATATATTCCACGGCCTATTTTCAACAAATCTATCACTCTTTCTAATACTAAATTTTATTTAAAATTATCGTAACAATAATTAATCTTTAAATTTAATTCTTTTTTAATAATTACTTAAACATCATTCCTTCCATTCCTTTCTAATAAATCTTTTAATTCAAAAAATTATATTATATCAAAACAATAATTTCAATTTTAATCTCGATATCGATATTTTCTTTAACGACAAAATTAAGAAAAACAGAATTATTAATGTATCATATTTTTATAATTCTCGAAGACTAATTGGAACAGTAAGAACGATAATAGATTGAAAGATTAATTCTCAGAGTTTAATATCTCAGAGTTTCTTTACTTGAAAAACGTGATAAAGAAACAAGCTAGAATCGAAGCTAGATTATTTGAGTTATCAATTTTCTTCTCCTCTTATCACTTTTCTCCATTACATTTTCCTTATAATTTATCTTTATAAATGGAAGGAATTCCGATAATTACAATTGAAAATAGTGGAACTAGCTGGTATGCTAATTGCCAAAACGACGTGCAATTAACCTGCTCCCCTGTTTCACAATTAAAGCAATAACTGGCCGATTTGCCGATCAACTTGCTCCTTAATCCTGATCTTAATACCATCAAATATCATTATAATCGTTAAAATCAATGTCTTTTTTTCCTTCGAGTATAATCTGCTTCAGTTTCAAAATAAAATGTCTCTAAAAGACGACACAAAATATACTTATTCGACTTAACCTGTTCATCTTAAGATACAAAAATAACTAGAATTAAAAAGTTATCGTCAAATATAACATATATAACACTTATTTTCATTGAAAGAAATATTAGAATAAGAATAAAAAAATCGATAATCGATATCTCGAAAACAAATCGATATCGAATCCGATCGAAAGCTTTCCGCAGCAACGATATTCAATTCAATGATTAAATTGTTCTCCAAATCATCAACAATTCCTTTATTCGATTCAACGCTGAGAAAATTCTCGAAACTCTAATATTCGAGATCGATCGTTTTCTCGATTATTTAAATGTAACATAATCTCCTGAATATGATATATTTCATCATTTTTACTAAATTTTCGGAACAGAATCGAAGAGATAAAAGGAGGAGAAGGGGTTTAAGAGGAGAATAAACAAATCCGTTTGAAATTGCATAGGAGAGGAGGGGGAGATTGGTAATCGTGCGTGAGAGGACAAGGGGCGTCTATTAAAACCATTAACGCGCTAATGGTTACACAAACGTTTTGGGAAATCTGTCTAATGGACGCAAGATTCATGACCGCCTATGAAAATTACACCACCGTGGCCACGCTGTGATACGCGCATACGATATATATCACAGCTGTCCTGTATTTGATTATAACTGTGAACTGTGCGCTAGCTATATAGGATGAGGGAGCGAGAGAGAGAGAGAGAGTAACAGCATTCTCTTAGAGACGATTGAGATGACTTCAGATAATTTTAATAATCGAATAATGTATATTTAAAAACGAATCTTTTACAATTATGTTATGAAAATATTTTGATACAATTGGAATCAAATATCAAAATATATAATTGTAATATATAATAATATAATAATAAACAATATATAATAATTGTAATATATATACATTCTTGAAAAGGGATCAAAATTATATCCAAAATGGTTGCAACAATTATGGAAAATATTGGAATCAAATAATTGTAATATATATACATTCTTGAAAAGGAATGAAAATTATATCCAAAATGGTTGCAACAATTATGGAAAATATTTTGAAACAATTGGAGTCAAGTAATTGTAATATATATACATTCTTGAAAAGGGATCAAAATTATATTCAAAATAGTTGTAACAATTAAAATATTTTGATACAATTGGAATCAAGTAATTGTAATATATATATATATACATTCTCAAAAGGAGATTGAACAATTATGGAAAATATTTTGATACAATTGGAATCAAGTAATTGTAATATCTATACATACATTCTTGAAAAGAGATGAAAATTATATCCAAAATGGTTGCAACAGTTATTGGAAAATATTGGAATCAAGTAATTGTAATATATATACATTCTTGAAAGGAGATTGAAAAAGGATCAAAATTATATCCAAAATGATTGCAACAATTATGGAAAATATTTTGATACAATTGGAATCAAGTAATTGTAATATATACATACATTCTTGAAAGGAGATTGAAAAGGGATCAAAATTATATCCAAAATGGTTGCAATTATGGAAAATATTTTGATACAATTGGAATCAAGTAATTGTAATATATATACACTCTTGAAAAGGGATGAAAATTATATCCAAAATGATTGCAACAATTATGGAAAATATTTTAATACAATTGGAATCAAGTAATTGTAATATATATATATATATATATATATATATATATATATATATATATATATACATTCTCAAAAGAAGATTGAACAATTATGGAAAATATTTTGATACAATTGGAATCAAGTAATTGTAATATATATATATACATTCTTGAAAAGGGATCAAAATTATATCCAAAATGGTTGCAACAATTATGGAAAATATTTTGATACAATTGGAATCAAGTAATTGTAATATATATATATACATTCTTGAAAAGGGATCAAAATTATATCCAAAATGATTGCAATTCTTCTTCTTCTCAAATACAAAGCCGTTGTATTTTGAACCAAAGATGTACGTTGTTGTTCAAGTTCTGTTCCCTGCTTTCAACAAGGATTGTTACGATTTCGTAACAAGATCTGAGCTGAACTCTCGCCGCAGATGGGATCTCGGCTTCTAGCTCTCCTCGTCGATGAGAAGGCAACCGTTATATAATACACCCTCTATTGTATTTTCGAGGGATGCACCAATTGGTGTATAGGTTCACGGAGTCACAGTTTTACCGATTTGTGGACGAAGATTGGCGCATAATGGAATTCTGGGTAGACAGGGTAGTTGATGAGGGCGAAGTGGAGGGAAATATTGGGGCCGATAAATTTTATTGACACGTATTTCGTCCTCCCTACAGACGTCTTTTGCTTGGTAAGTAGAAAGGGAGAGGTTTCGAAAGTTTTTCATATTTGCAAGGTTTTTTGAATAATACTTAAGATTCTTAAGATTAGAGAATTTTTATTTTAAAATTGTCGTTGATTGAAATGTTTGTAAGATTGGAACGAATTGGAAATTTATTTTAAATTTTATATATGTATAATTTTGAGAATATTTGGATAATTTTATTAATTTTGAGAGAAGAGAGAAGAAGAATAAATCTAACTTTTATCCTCGAGATCGAACTAAATTTAAGTAATATTATAAATTTATCGATACTTTGAAACACGCAAATTTATCAGCTTATTCCTAAATTATTGGGATAAAAAAGAAAAAATGATTTTTAAAATGCACTCTTCTCTTTGCACGTCGAAAAAAAATTTATCGATCGAATTTCAATATATATTTCGGATACAACGCTGGTAGCCATGGAAATTTTTCCTCCCAATTTTCATGAATAGCGAGAAAAAAAAAAGGGGGAGGATTTTGTATTTCGACCCTGCTATTGATCTCAGATAACGATATACTATTAAAAAAATATCGAGTCGAGGAAACGTGTCAAAACGCGTGGACATGACCCGACAAACTGAAATATCGAGTAACGAGCGAACTGTCGATAAAATTTCTTTCCACCCTTCTCCACGTTCGCTTTCATTATTCTCATCTTTCTCCCAATGTCGCATTAACCATCCGTGTGCAATGATCGAGGCATAAATACTTGCAAAAAAAAAAAAAAGTAAAACAAAAAATCGTCGACAAAACTTTCCTAATCTAATTTTCATTCACTTTAGAATTAAATACCAGCTTTTGCATAAATGTAAAAGGGTAACATAATTTGGTAAAAGAGAAAAAGTTAATAGATAAATAGATTTTAGATATGATGAACAAGGTTAGGATCATTTCTTAACAGGCAAAATGTATTCATGTGTAATTTTAACATTTTATGGATGAAAAATGTAAAAGAGTGTATATATACATATATATGTGAAGAGTGATGGATGAAGAGAGGTGGAGTTAAAGCGACAGGATGAGAGTCTGGTTATATATTGAACAATAATAGATATTATTTTATTTGAAAAGAATTTTAAAGTATAATATTATAAAAGGATCGATTTTCCTTGTACTTTTTCCAATGAGAAACAAATCAATTTCAATTGTAATGATCGAATGACAGGAGAAAAAAAAGTGGAAAAAGAAGGATATTCGATTTCTTGATTTTTCCAAGATCCAAGAGAGGAATATCTCAAGCGTGTCATCCAGATATAAATTTACAAAGAAATTTCGCCGTCCCCTTGCGCGGCAAAAATTCGAGTATTTTTCTCCTCCTCAAGAAGAAATGCTTGAATCGCAAAGAGGAGTTTGAAAATTTATCCATCCCTTGCAAGTGTAAATAAGTAATGTTTGTATGCAAATGATGAGATTGAGATGAAACATCGTTCACAAGAATCGTGTTAATAATTGAATCTTTAATATATAGATCGAAAAAGCAACAACTCTTTTTCAATAAAAGATACCTTATTCTAAAACTAATTCAAAAGGGAGAGGATCTTGCAAAGATCCAGATATTTTCCACTAAGCAATCGATCAATAGGATTAAATTTAAATAAACTGTACTTCGAAAAGAATCTCTCGAATTAATAATCGTTTCCATTCCAAATTTAATCTCGACTCTAAATCCAATATTAATATAATGTTTTGTGCGAAATAATGGTCCAAGACTGTGAAAGACTCCTCCAATAAACTCGTGTCCATTAAGGGGCAGGCAAAGCGAGAAACTTAACCACAATTACCTTGTCCAGTATTCATGGCGAGAGAGTGAGGCCAGCATAGCTGTCACCGACGTTCTTGGCTTTAAAGGATGTCGTTCCCACTGCGCCTGACACGGCCCTGGATAAAGGGGACCATTTCGTGTTCTACCGTTTCGAGTCGTCTAAAAAACAATCGATCGTGAATCGAACAGAAAGATCGAGACGCTTAGATAAATTCCTTCTTCAATTTCGATACGACGATCGAAAAAGAAGGAAGGATATCTGTTTTATCGACATTTCGACTTCTTTCAATGAATCTCTCGAATATATCCATAAAGATTGTTTCACGTTTATAAAAATATTCCATATCTAATTTCTCATCGAATAATGAATAATGAATGAATGAATAATATTACACTCGTTGTTTCGAATCGATCAAAAATGGAAAGGAAATAATAAATTGGGTTCGATTTTTATAAATATTTCCAAACTCTTGAAAGGGAAGTACGTTTGAATATTGATCGTCGAGAAGAAGATATTAAGGTGGTATTTCTATTTAATCAACAACGCGATAATGGCACCATAATTGATGAAACGGTTGATTAGCAAAGTAGCCACAAGGATATCGACGACGACGTAACGAGGACGCAACCTGATACACGACACTGAATATCGATCGTGTTCTAGGCTTCGTTCGCGAAAGCCAGGATTAAGTAATCCCCTCTCGCGTTTTACATCACGTTCTGTAAATTCCTTCGATTATTTCTAATTCGTTCAACCAGTGAAATTGTTTTTTTTTTATCTTTTACAGTCAACGAGTAATTCTTTTCTCGAGATTATTCATTTTTTTTTAATGTTTATTGTAATTCTTTTCACTTTTGAAAGGAAGAAAGAACATTTTCCTTTTTTTTTTTAGAGAAGAATAATTAATATTCTCGATATCTACGGGGGTTAATTGGAGAATCTTTCAATTATATATACTTGGTTCGTGCCGATTAATTTCCTGCTAGCATTCTTTATCTCGACTCCGGGATCGATGTTCCAGGATATTTTATTAATTTTCATTCTCGTTCTCGGTGTCGCAGACGGGCAATCGATAAAATTTCGCGAAATTTCATCGGGGTCGACGAAATATTGCATGCCAATAAAAAAGAAAGAAAGAAAAAAATTCGTTTCTAAAAGAGAAGGAAAAATCTTCGATTCAGAGTTTTTGATAATATTCATAAAATATATATTGGACGAGAAAAATCGTTGTTACAGCAAATATTTAAAATTTCATTTTTGGGGTAGTGTAGTGAAATTTTTTCGATTCAGCTTTTCTTCTCCCCGCAGAGAGATTCGCTGATTCGCATAAAATATCTTTTTAATCGTAAAAAATATATAATTTTTTGCCTTGCACGTTGGATGAGCAGTATCCGAAAGTTCGAAATCATGTTGCCCTACTTCCCATTCCCGTGTATTTTTTCATTCGAATTTTTTTTTTTGTCGAGTTTTTATTTTATAAAAATCAGTGAAGCAATGGTGAAATAAAAATTCCATAGATATAATTCTATGGTATACGAAAATTTTTATTGTAAATATTTCGATACACGATTTTCTTCCGTGAAAGTTAATATTTCCAAGTGTTTTACTTTCAGTATAAAGTAATGTCAACTTTTACAAATTTACATTGCTCAGAGAAGCCAATTGATAAATCAAATTCTCCTTGAAGATAACTTATACGATTTGAAAATTAATTGAGCCATTATTTTCATAAAATTTATTGGTATTGGTATTCTTTCATAATTAAAAAAAATCTCAATCTTGTATTGAAATAATAAATTAATATCTATATTCAGAAAAATACATGGATACATTAATTATTATTCTTCTGTTATTATCGTTTGATCGAGAAAGATAAGAGTTTTAATGTGATTGATGAAGAATAAAAATTATCGATATTTCAATTTTTGTTAATAATTGATGATAAAATCCAATAATTAATAATATTTAACGGTGGAAAATCAAGTTTCGTTACTTTATATGATATAATAAAGAGTTCACGTAAACCTTTTCATAAATCCTTTTTTAAAATATCATGCATTGTATCATGGATCCATGAAAATAGGATAAAAGGCAAGTATTTTCTGCTTCTTTTTTCGCGTATACATAGAAAGTTTCTTGAAAAGCGGCACGTAACGTCATTCACTTTTCTCTCTCTCTCTCTTCTTTTTATTTTTTATTATTTTTACAGTGCCAACTACCGTGATAATTCCTTTAATTTACACACTATCCTTCTTTTACGAATTTAACGAGATTTTAGTTTAACGTTTGAATAGTAAATTTAATTAACGTGTGTTCCAATAATTTTTATCGATGAAGGAAGAAATGGATAATACGTATTTCCAGTTTTTTATATTTCTCTCCAAAATTCAATTCAACTTGTTTCAGTTCCTTATTACTAGTTACTTTTTCCTTACTTACGTTGGCTACCTTTCATTACTTACCATTGAAATTATCTTATTATCATCCGTCGATAACGTCGTTCTTTTTTACAAATAAATAATTCGGTTGAAAAAAGAAAAAGGAGAAAAAAAACAGTAATGAATTAAAGTTTAAAAAGAAGACAAAATCGCAAATCGCAAATGAAAGATGAATAATCCTCGTGCGATTTAACGCGAGATTTTCTCGGATAAAGAAGACGCGTACAAGAATCGAAATAGAGGGAAGAGGTTATCTACGATGCAATCGTGAGGGTTTAATTAATGGAAGCTCCGGGAACAAAAGTGATGGCAATCGACCACCATTTCCAGACTTCAATGGAAAATTGCGCTTGCAATCGAGCCAAGTCTTGCACACAAGAAAATAATGCGTACAGAATGAATAACAGCCGGGGGAACGAAACGGAAGGGGGTAAAATTCTTTGTTCCTATTCGTTGATTCGTAACCAGAGAACCATCTTCCACGACCCATCACACTTTGTCTAGTCAAAAATAACATAATTTGAACAAAGGGAAATTTAATATATATTTTATCTACATATGTCTCTTTAAAAGTTAATAAAAATTATCATTTTCACAAGTATTCGTTTGTGGAAGATCATATTCATTTTTCAAATAATAATAAATTTACGAAAATTTACGAGAAGAAAAGAGAATATTATATCATCTTGCAAAGAATTTTTTTTTCTTTTTCATTCGTTATCCAAAACATGATCATTCTGATCTTTTCAATTATAAAATCCGTAATCCTCGTCCTGATCGCGCTTTTCCTGCGGCCTCGCAATCAGCACCGATCGTTTAGAAGTTGAAAAAAAAAAAAAAATCTGGTATCTTTTAATCCCGGTATCGATGGACTTTTCAGCTTTAACGCGTCGCGATTTCACGCGGTGTAATCCTTTGACCAACAATCCGGTTGAATTATTCGGAATTACACGACGGACGAGCCGCGTTACACGGAGAAAATCGAAACGGGACGCGTATTTCTGGCAGCGTATCGAGTTTGGAAATTCGTTAGAAATATAGGGTATTTCCGATTGTATGTTGTTGATCCACTGATTAAAAGTAAACTCGTTTCGTTAATTAGTGTAATAATAATTGGATGTTATTCGAGTGTTCCATAACTGTATGTAAATACGATAATCTAATTTCAACGAAATTGGGAAAAATTGTATTTGAAAATGAGGATCGTTTGAGATAAATAAATGTAAAATGAATTTTTAAAAATTGGAATTATTGTAAATTTTCTGTTCAACATTTTCTTTCATGATTCTGAATAATTAAAAAGAATTAAGAAGAAGGAATGTTTTTTAGCCTCCTTACGTTACATTTCTAATATTTTTTAGAATAAATGAAAAGAAACTTTGATCAATATAATTCATTTACAATAATTAACAATTTATTTCGAGGATATTGGAGCCGAATGGACGACTTTAATAAAAATTTCAATCTCGAGTAATTATTATTAACAAGCTCGTTAATTCCACCTCAATGCTGTAACTCGAGTCTCCTTGATTTCACCCGAAATGAATTCTGCAAATTCGCCAAATTAACCGTTCGGTTGCAACGGCGACGATAAGGCGAAGCTAATTCAAAGATAATGCAAATGGGACGTCTCCTGCTGAAGCGAGCACACGTTTTTGCACATTTGCAACATCGTTGCAAAGATTCGAGAATAAACGTTCCTTCGAAAATTCAGGCGAGATCTCGTATTATATAATTCGCTTCGAAGAAAGAAAAAAAGAAGAGAACGAATAAACTGGATAGAATTCAACATGGTTTCGATCTTGGAATTTTTCATCCAGGTAAATTGCAGCGAGATGCAAGGAAGGGTGTAAGAGAATGTTATCGGGATTTTGGAGAAATTCCAAATGTTTCGACGAGTCGCCCGCGCTCAACCGGAAGTTATGCTTCTTTGAATCTTGAAACTAATAGGACAATACGTTCCTCTCGAACCAACTTTTACCAACTTGTAACTCGCTTGTGTTACAATTTATCCGGCTGTATTGAAATTTATTTCCCTTTTCAACTTGCCATTCACGTATATAATCTGGAGAAAGGTACTTGTACTTTATTTTTTCACAAGAATCGCACAAGTTGTTTTATTCCATTTAAAAGAAACTTAAAGATTATCGTGAAATATCGTAATCTAATATGAGGATAAATGTGCAGCAACAGATGAAAGGAGGGGAATTCAAAAAATAGGTCAGGTTACTTTCGTCTTGTGATGCTCTTTGATGACGACGAGTCGTAAAAAAAAAAAAAAAAGAGAGAGAAGAAGAGTGGCTCGTCTCGAATGGGGAAAATTGTTTGCCATTTCGAAACTCTGGTTCTTTGAGATACAATTGGCAAGATCCTTCTATCGGATTTCACAACCTCCCAGGAGGCCCTCGACCATCCGTCGTTTTCGACCGAATTCTGTGTATGTGGGACAATTTATAACGGCGATATTCTCCGCCAGAATGAAGTCTAAAAGGAGGAAAAAATTAAATGTTCCTCTCTCTCTCTCTCTCTCTCTCTCCTCTGTCATCTCGATCGTTAATTAAATCGATCCGTTCGCGAGAGTGCGTTGATAGTATCATTATTATGAGAGAGAATTAATTAAACGGACGTTGCTGGTTAATTATGATTAAATTTAAATAGAATATTTTAACATTTGGAATAGGATACCTATAAGCGATTAAAATTAGATGAAGCGAGATAAAAGAGTGAATAAATTGTTAAAAAGGAATAATGTTGGAGAGAAGAAAATATTTAATTTAATAATTCTTTTTCATCAATACAAAGTGAAAAGAAATAATATGAAAACTAGAAGAAGTTAGGAAGAAGCTAAGAATCGAGAGAGAAAGAGAGAAACTATAGAAAGCTGTGCATGAAAAGAAGAAAGAACTTTGTTAGTTTCCCTTCGATATTCACGCCATCATCGATACACATTCTGCTTCTTTTTCGAGCATGAGAAGAGAAGATAAAGGAAATATTCTTCTTTGTTCTTGAGCCATTAAAAGGGAAACTCTTGTCTAAGTTCACGAATCTCTTATCTCGTTGCAATGTTCATCTTTATAGAACATAAATATCCTCTTGTCTTAAATGTGATACATAGTAGATGATAAATCAATCTTTTTTTTTGATAATTACATATAATTATAGAATTATTAATTTCTAATATAATGGTTCATCGTGGAACAGTTTATATATATATTTGTATAGTAAAGAAGGAACAAGAAGATGTGTAATTATTGGAAAAAAATTTCAAAGCGAAAGTCTGGAATTTGATGTTTCTAGACTCGTGCTGCGTTCATTTTCTCGGCTTATTTTACTGGTAAAAACTGGGATGGGAACTGGGGGAGGAATTAAAAGATCAAGGAACGCAGAGGCTGCTTTAATTTTTCATTTCTGATAGAGCAAGACGAATAATAGTATGAGTGGTGGATAATGAAATCGATATAAAAATTTGTTCTTTTATAATATCACAGATTTCTGATTAACTTGTTAATGACTTCCAGGAATTAATTTTGTTCCAGAGCAAAATGTCGGTTGAAGTGAAGGGGGGTCGACCAACAATGCCAACAATTCCACAATCCAAGAGACCAACCATTTTCGTTTATCCCACAGGTGAGATTGCTTAATTCTTTCATATTTTTCATGAGTGAAGTGAAATTTAAAATATTTAAAATTCGTGCATTTATATTTCCAATTGCAGATATATCTCCAATATTATCAGAAAATGTAAATTATAATAAAGCAGGAATTTTTTGAAGAAATTAAAAGATTTAAAAGATTCTATTTCTCCCTCAATTCTATTTCTTTCTTAGCAAGTCCATCTTATTATATTATATTGGTTGTATTATTATATATAAAAATACATCATTAAATGAGAGAATTATGAGTGAAACATTTTTACTAATAAATAAAATATCTCTCTATTAAAAATAATGTTAATTTAAAATAATAATTTATAATATAATTTACTAAGATATATATATAAAAAGAAGAGGGGGATTAAATTTTTTCTTGTCAAACTTTCTGATATAGAAACCTGATGATAGTTTCATTAAAAAAGTTTTGTGATAAAAAGAATCTTCATTATGCTTAAAGAAATAATCAA
The DNA here is from genome assembly GCF_003254395.2 of Apis mellifera. Taxonomy (NCBI): domain Eukaryota; kingdom Metazoa; phylum Arthropoda; class Insecta; order Hymenoptera; family Apidae; genus Apis; species Apis mellifera. The sequence continues at coordinate 2,612,067 of NC_037640.1, read as the reverse complement.
ACAAATAATTGCTTCTAAAGATTTTGAAATGAAAAATGAAACAACGTAGTTAAGTAACACGTGTTTAATAAGTAATATATTTCAATATTATTAATAATAACTTCAATTTATAGTTTGAATTATTGCACGAAATGATATTATCTTAAATATTATACCTTTTTTCATTGCTGAATAAAATATTTTCCTTGGCTTGAAAGTCAATATGTCGTTTTACAAAGATTGATAACAGTTGCTTCAATTTTCTAATATGTATGCAGTAAACGTTAACATTATATACATATATTAATATTCATGTGTTAAAAATGTAAATTTCGTTCAGTAATTATTCGTTTCAATATAATATGTTTGTAAAAAGCTTATATGGATGGCAGAAATGCTTGTTCTTACATTTATTTGAATATTGAACCCACCTTATGAAATGATAAAGTTATATCTTTCATTCCTAATTTCCTTATTGAATAAAATCCACAAAAATAAAATGAATAGTGAGAACAAAAATAACAATACAATTGATTTCAAATCTGAGTATTCTACACTTAATTTCTTAATTTCTTCTGTATGTATAATATTCTAATACTATTTCTGAAATGAAAGTCTTGAATGAAAAGTTTTCATCCTTAAATGTATTAAACAATCTACTCATTAAATTAAATATAAACAATTCTAATTTTTAAATAACTAATTAAAATAACGAAACCAATATTAAATTAAAATTGCTTTTTTTTCAGTAACTCCAGAGAGCATTATCATCCCGATAGTATCATGCATACTCGGATTTCCATTACTGGCCCTTATGGTCATCTGTTGCTTAAGAAGAAGAGCAAAGTTAGCGAGAGAACGTGCACGAAGAAGAAATTGTGATCTAGATCATGGAGCCCTTAGTCTCGTTCGTTTTAGCCCTGTTCACCGTTTAGGTAAATTAAACATCTTCTTTTTTATTTTAATACATGTACATATCTAAAAAAAAGAAATGCAATTTATTTAAATTAATTTTACTTGAATTATTCCATCATTACTAACACATTATGTTCGATTTAAAATTTAATGTTAAAGTCTTAAACTTAAAAGCCACGTTTTCCTACGTATACGTTTTTGTAACGAAAACAGATTGAGGTCACAAAACATTTGTGTTCAACCCCAAACCGCTACTTCCGCTCGCTTTTTCACCTAGAAACGCTGCTGTACTTACACATGTATATTCAAATATACACTTGCCTATGTATGTATGTATCCACAGTCGTACACTTTTCTAAACGAAGTGTACGTGTATATATATGTATATATATATATACATGCATATTCAGACATATGGATGAACAGCCTAGAATATATGTATATGTATAAATATAAAGAGAACGGAAGAGACATTAAACCAGATTGAATGGTGGCCTGAATATTTCAGTTCATGCACCGATTTTAAGATACTTCAAATGCAGATGTTCACACGATTTTTTTAATCCCAATGAAAACGTTTAATCCATAACAAAGTATCGAGGAGAAATTAAATGATTGAAATAGAATAGAATTTTATTGGTTTTTCATAACTCTTAATTGAATTATTAATCTAATACTTTTTTTTTTTTTAATTTATACAATATATATGTATGTATGTATATATGTATATATGTTTGAAGATATAGATAATATTAAATTTGAAAATAATTATGAACATTATTTTTTTTTTTAAATCTATGTCTATACTTTATAATTTTTCAAATAAAAATCTCAATCATCTACTTGATAATAAATCTCCTGAGCAAAAATATAACCCTAAAATTTAATGTTATCTTTTCTATATATATATAATCAATAAACAATTTGATCATTTGTAATATAATTAAATATCTGTACATATTATGTACATTTGACATTCAATTGTAAATTTCATATTTGTATTGATTACAATTGTATAATATTGATTTCTAAAGTTTTATCGTGGAAAATGATTGTTGCATATTGAAAACCTATCCCAATCACGAGTTTCAAATAAATTCTTTTCGTTTCGTTGAAAAAAAAAAAATTGTAAAAAAATATCGATAAGAAAAATTAAATTTAAAATTTATATTAAAAAATGTTATACAATTATAATATAAAAAATGAAAAGTAATTCATAAAACGTATTAAAGAATAATAATAATAACAATAAACAAGCGAAGAATTATGCAAATTAATTGTTTAATTATGTATATTATTTCATTTACTTAATTTGTATATCTCATGCATACACTCCAACAATCTATTTAACTATTTTCCTACGAATCTATTATTTATTTAATTACGCTGCTAATTCTAATTGAAAATGATTTACATAATGAGATCTAATTTAACTATCTACTGAATTTATCCATCTATTAAGAATTTAATATCGTATGCAACATGTTTTCAAACTTTGAGGATATTTTATATCTTAAGATAAAATATATATATATCTAAATCTCTTTTTATTTACACAAAAAACTATACAAAAATAAATATATACTACATCTATTCTATGTCTCATCTGAAATGTAATTGATTAAATGCAATTCTGATGTAATAAATCATGTTATTTAATTTAATTCTAAAATGTGACAAATGAACAATTTAATTACATATTGTAATTATTTATTATTGTAATAAATAGGAAAATTGAAGTTTCAATTCAAAACAGATCTGGAATATGAAAAAAAATATTTATTATTTTTTGTTTATATAAATAATAAAAATCATAAGATTAACTGCAATATCTTAGTGAATTAATTTTTTCAAAATTTGTTAAATTGAAATACATATTCGTTCTTTTATTATCCCGTCAAGTGCAGCATCTAAAGAGGATTTAGGTAAAATTCTTCATTAGCCTAATTGTTGTTTAACTTCTCTAGAGAATTTTAGAATTATATATATATGTATATGGAGCAACCAATATTTCTTTTATAATTAATGCATAATCATTTGCCGTTGCCGCTATTATTGCTGCATATTTAACAATGGAATTTAATTGAGATTATGCTAAAAATTAGACAGGAATGAAAATGAAAAAAGTAATTGTGAAATTAGTAGTTACAATTAAGATCTGCCATTAAAATGCATTTGAATAATATTTTATCGCGAATATTTTATCTCATAGCAGCTTCAACGCAATTAACAAAATCAAAAAAATAAAATAAAAACCGAGCAATTTTATGCAAAGATATATACAGCTTGGCTACCATTTTTATCTTTCATCCAAACGCATGTAAACACTTATATACTATCATAACATTATCATAATCGCATGATTTTAAACGATTTGCTGCACAAGCCTATAAACGTATGTTTAGCATTTCTTATATAAAAACTCTATTTTAATAAATATGTAATTTAAATTAACAGTTCAAATCACGCAATTTTAATATTAGAATGCATTTAATAAATATTAATTCTTACTAATTAGTAATTTAATGCGCTTTTATTTTTACAGAAGATTATATATTTATTACTTGGTAGATGAAATTTTCCATGCAATCAAAAACTTTTATCAATATCACAGTATAATGATATTCACGTTTGTGTGATAGCTGGAATTGATCGTCCAACAAGAGCAGTTTCGTTGCGAAGTGATCGAGGATCTAGAGCTTTCCCATCATTAGAACTAGACACGGTGGTCGAAGAACGATCGGATCCTGAACAAAGTACTGCATTAGAACTGAGTAGTCCGGATTAGCATTCAGTTTTGGTACCGCCTAGGTAAGATTCTTATTCTTTATATGTATTGTATATTATAATAAGAACATTTCATTCTTATTTCTATAAATTAAATCAAGAAAAAAAATAAAATAAAATAATAATTATATATTTTCTTATGAAAATTTGTTTTTCATTGATTCTACATTATCAAGTTTCTACATTATTGATACGATATCTTTGTTTCAAGTTGTTATCTTTTGAATATATATTATGTATCATAAATTATTTGTTTGAAAAAAAGATATGAAAATAAAAATTGTTCATTATTATTTGCAGGTCTCCTCGACCATCGAAATCGGTACCAGTACCCCTGGATCATAGTCCTTTATGGACAGCATTAACACACGCTAATGCCGTATCTTCAGCTCTTGGAGATACCTAGCAGGAAGTTGAAGAGGGCAGTTATATCGAAGCTCTCGTTCTTGATTTACCTATAATCTACTAAAAAAACTTATAATAAAATAAACATTTTGTGAAATTAGCAAGAAATAATGAAATTGATCTCATTTAATTTCAAAAAACTGAGAAATTATAAAATTCATCGTAAAAAGTGCCGCAATATTAAATAATATTAAGTATAAAGAGACAATTATATAATAGAAATCTTATCTTTACAAAAAAATTTTGCACGCATAGTTATTCAAAATTAATGAGTAAATTTTATACTGATAAATTGTGCAACATTCTATTGACAGATCGCTTTTTACATCATGAAAAATTCCTAATAAAATAATGTACACTGTGTCATATTAGTGTAAATAAGGATTTGTTAATATAATGTACAAATACAAATACAAATCATAATGTGTAAATAAATGCTTAAAAACCATCATATTGTATAACATTATATATAACTATAATATTGTATAACACTACATTCAATTTTTATGAAATTCATATTATAACATATACATATTAAAATTAATTTTCATATTATTATTATTAAATAATGTAGATATATCACATAAATAATATAGTTATGTATAGTAAAATATGATTTATGTAAAAATAATTCTATTGTATTCTGACGCGAATAACATTATATATTAGTAAAAACTTGTTCTAATGATTATGCAAATAATATTTATGCATATTTTTGACTGCCTTCGATATAAAAAATTAATCAAATTATGAAAATAAAATGATTTATATATAATCTTTTATGTCATATTTAAAATCCAGGTATTATTCGTCCTTTTTTGGCTGCTTTTTTTAATTTATTTATCTTCTTTTCTTTCTTTCTTTTCATAATATTATCCTGTCGTTTTTCTTGTCTTTCTCGAATTCCTTTCTGCACATTTTCTAATCTAGATTCCCATTTTTTAGCACTCCGTTTTTTCTTATCATCTTTTCTTTTCAATGTTTTTTTAAGTAAATCTGGATCATTTTTCACCTATCGAAAATGTATGTACAGGCATACTATTAAATATTTTAATAATTTAACTTTAATAAATTATTTATTCGAGTATTTCTTTATTACCTTTTCACCACTAGCTTTTGCTAAAACAGACTTCCATATATCTTTTTCTTTAATTTCTTCTACTTTTTCCTTTTCACCTAATTGTTCCATTTCTTTTAACTTTTCTTGTTTTTGTTTCACTTCGAGTAGCATTCTTTTTGCATCTTTCTTAGGTGGTTTTTTTTTTGTTCCAACTTCAGAAAAATCAAATTTACTAAATACCATCTTACCTTCTGAATTAAACACTGGTTTTGGTCGTGGAATCTTCGGTATTTCATTATCTTCTTTTTTAATTTTAGATAAATCGGCTACATTTTGTTCTATTTTTACTAAATTTTTTTGCATTATTCGTTCTTTTTTCTTTGACATTTTTTTTATCTTAGTTTTCAAATTCTTTTTTAATTGCTTTTCTTTATATCCTAATCGTTTAACATTCTTTAATCCTTCCAATTTAGCATGCAATTCTTCAAATGTATGCGCTCTTTTTGCTTTTCCAATTAAATTTGGAAAGATATTGTCTGTAACAAAACAGAAAACAAAAAATTTAAAGCAAACTTAATTAGGTAAATTAGATTATTTTCTAAAAGTAATAAATGGTAGAAACCTCCTGATATTTTTTTTTTATTATATGTCACTAATTTATCTTTCTCATCTGAAACTAAAAAAAATTTATTTTTTTATTATTATTGCAAATTTTTTAAATATTTATAAGATTATATTATTTTTTTATATTTATACCTAGTTCAGACATAGGCAATGGCATTTTAGTAAATATGTTCAAAATAAATTCATTTTCTTGTAGCAATAATTGCTTCACATAATTTTTATCAAATGAATTTGACATTTTTAACTGCATACTTCTAGAAACACACGTACGTTATGTTAGAATATAAATTTAATATCACGAAATAAACTACAAGCTATAAACACACTCTTAACTTTTAAAAACTATATAGGTTAGAAATTACAATCTAATGCGCAAACTCAAATATAGGATTTTACAAATTTATCAAAAATAATTTCATACATTTTTGTTTATTATAAGATACAAAGAAAATATTTTTTTATTTTAAAAAGATTTAAATTAAAATAAATTATTCATAAATATATGTTATAAAATTTTTATTATAAAAAAATACAAAATTTTGTAAATTTTATACAAAAAATAACATTATTGTAAATAAATTATTTACATTTGTGAATTATACAAATAATGAATAACTTAAATTGTAAATAATATTTTTATGCAAGCATACAAAAATTATTAATATTTTATATATTATATATTGATATTGTTTCTTGATTTAATGTGATTTAAAAAATTATTATTAATTATGAATAGAAATATCAAAGAAATATCAAAGAAAATAATAATTCACATATATTTGTATAATACAAAAATAATATTGTAAATTTATTTCAATATTTATTAAATGATTGCAATAATCGTAAAATAAAAAAAAAAAATATATATATATATATGTTCATCATTAAAGCGCTTCTTCTATTAATTTCTCAGATGTCAAAACAATAAGATATTTTCCATATAGAGAATATTTATCAAATTCTTTCATTGTTGAATATGCTTCTTCATATGTTTTAAAATAAACATGACAATATAATATTCTAGTGTTTGGTGTTGTCATCATAAGTGACACTGATATTGGATTATATTTTTCAAAAAGATGTAATATATAATGAATACTTATATTTGGATGTATATTAGCTACAATTACTTCTTGTGCCGGAATAACCTTTGTTGATGATGAAGGAACTTTAACATTGTTTGATTTATATTTTTTGTCAATAGATACCAATGATGGAATTTCCGTTTCATTAAACGGAATTTCTTCCAATCTATTCAAATTTTCATTAGTAGCTTCTGATGAAATTGAAGTACTTGATACAGCTTTTCGTAAATTCTTAAGTTTTAAAAAATGCCTCATGGATGATATTGATGTAGATTTTTTATTTTCTTCGATTTTTATATCACTATTAAAGTTTTCTTTTATAGATATTGATTCTGATATATTAGAATCAGATTGATTGCATTTTTCTTGAATCTTTTTTCCAAATAAATCATTGCTATTGATATTGTTGTTTTTGATATTATTATCTGAATTATTTACATTTTGTTTAAATGGTTTTTTATTTTCATTGAATGATTTCTTTTTTACATTAACAAATTTTTTAGTTATATGTGGTAAAATTTTAATAAATTTATGATTCTTAAAAGCTTCAATACATTGTTTTGCATCTTCAGCCGTTTCTAATTTTACAAAACATAATCCATTAGGTTGTCCACGATCATCTGCGGATAAAACTTTACCAAACGAGGAAAATATAGTGTTAACCTCTTTCATAGTTAATCCTTTGTTATTAGGAAAATGTATAACATAACTTCCATCTCCTCTCCGATCGTAATATTTTTCATAATCCATTCTTATTTTTAAAAAATATATATATACAATAATAAGCAATGATTTAAAGTATAAAGTAATTTAAATAATACAATAATCTTTTTTCTACACGTTACAGCACACACTATTTAAACTTATATATTAAAAAATATTGTGTTAATTTTTATATATTAATCTCAAAATACGTAATACTATATAAATATATTATAATATAAAGTACAATTGTATTATTCGTGCACGTTTTAAAATTTGAATTAACTTGTATACAATCTATAAATTTTGAGAATAAGACCGAACATAGAATAATACATTCTACATAGAAACGTATATGGATGTATATTTTGTAACCGTTAAATTTATAATTTTTACATATTCATATATGAAGTATTTATCATAGAATGATAAAAAAAAATATCTTTTGAATTTTAATAATGTTAAAAATATATAAATGTAAATATGATTAAATATTATATTTTAATATTCGAGTCTTCCCGCTTTATAAAAATGGCCGACTACGTAGCCATATTTTTACAATGGACGTGCGCATTCTCGTCTTCATAATTTACATTTCCAAGTACGAAGTACCTTCATTTTATTTGTACGGTATTCAATAAGACAAAAGTTCGACCAAATTTTTTGGTTTTGTTTAATTTTTTTTATAAAATTGTATATAGTAATATTGTAAATGTTCATGATTAAATATTAGTGGTGATGAAAAAAAAAAGAAGTTGAAGTAATGGGCGGAGTTTGCGCCTGTTGGAATACGAGGTAAAAAACGTTGTTTTACGAAAACATATATTTTTGATATAACGAATAATATTCCAAAGGATCAGTTTCAAGATATTTTTATGAAGCTTTGTAAAAATTTGAAGTTCACGGATACAGGTTAAGCGAACAGGATTAGGAAAAGCGGTGAAATCGCATCATAAATAAAATGGATGCGCACGCGGATAATAACACACAAGAGCAGGTGAGGAAAAGGCTTTAGATAGAAAAAGAAGGAAATGAATCAGCCGTTCTGATTGGTCGAGGCGGCTATTATGGCCGCCGATTGGCGCACGCATGTACGCACACCAAGCTTTGCTGTATACACGAACGCACGAACACGTGCGTGTATCAGGAGCGTAGCAGTCGCTCGTGGCCGAGAAGAGTGAAAAGAGCGACAGAAACGGTCGGTCCGCGCGTTGCCTTGTAAGGCGGAGAGTTGGTGTGTGACGTCCGTGCGCGGATGGCTCGAAGAACGCCGATTTTCCTCAGCTTATACAAGTATCCTTGCTGAGCAGAGGAAAGAACAAGTGAAAGGAGAGTGCGGGCCGGGCGCGACGCCGACCGTCGACATAACCACGTATACGTAAAATCCGACAATCCGTCAAGTTTAAAGCTGCCGAAGGCACCATTTTCATCATCTCTATAGTGTGTATAGCAAACTAGAAACTGTTATTAGACGTAATGTGAGTGTTCTTGAGCAAGGAAGGAAATATATAATAGTGAGAAAGGTAATGAACAAAAGGCAAACAAGAATAAAAAGGATAACGAAGGGCATCGAGAGAGATAGAAATAAAAAGAAAAAGCGAAAGAGTGAACAAGCGAATAAGCAAGCGAGAGAAAGAGAGGGAGTGAGGCCGGGAAAGAGGAGTAAGAGCAAGTTAAAACGCCAAACGATACGTAAGAGACAAAGGCCACGGCGGCATAACCTCCAAGTCAAGCGTACGGCGTATTATAGGGATTTCTTATTCTTATGAATTGTTTCGTTTTTTCGAGGATTTCGGTACGTTATTCGTGTAAAATGATATTTTCGCAAGTGTATTATTATCTTCTTTGGCTTTCATATGAAATGTCGCACGAGTAAGAGAGAGAGAGAGATAAAGCACGTGCGTGAAACATATTTTCCTCGAGATACAGGAATCATCATTGTGGCGCTGGCAACGTGAGCGGAAGGTCGAAAAAGAAAAAAGAAAGAAAAAAGCATTTCATCCTGAGCCTGCTAGTGAACCGTCTTTCTAGTAGATTCATAATTTAGACATTGCTAAAATAGAATTAAATTAACGTTCTATATGTAAAAATGGATGAATTCGGGAGGACTTGCAAGAAAATGTTTGGCATAACGTTCTTTTAGTGGCGAGAATAGAAAAGATTGTTACAACAATACTTTTTTTATAGTGGTTAACGATATCCGGATTATTTCGGCATCTAATTCTTTCTTTCATCGCTATGGCCTTTGTCTCTTATGTATCATTTTAACTTGTTCTTGCTTCCGGTCTTTTTCCCTCTTTTCTTCTCTTATTCGTTCGCTCGTTCATTCTTTTTCTTCTTCCCTCTTTTCTTGCTGTTTATTTCATTCTCAATGCCCTTTGTTATTTTTTTATCATGATCAAGTTTTTATCAATCATAAAGTGAGAGAATGGAACGTTTGTTTGTACAGTTGTGTTTTTCCGCATCATCTGGTATACGATATACGTCCGCGAGTGTTGTGTGAACAAATTCACTCTTGCGACGGAAACAAAAAAGAAGGAAAGAAACGGCGACGAATAATATTCTTAGTGCTGTAGTCTACAGTTGATGGATGAAACTAGCAGAATGCTGCAACACGGAGGATCAGGTGTGGGTCTGATGGGAGGAAATCAGGGTCAGGGAGCCCAAAATACTGCCGGATATGGTAGTATGGGACCTGTGGATGGAACTGCAACACAAGGTCCAGATCAGGCTGTTGAGGCTAGAAAACAGGATATCAGTGAAATTTTGCAACAAATTATGAACATCACCGATCAAAGCTTGGACGAGGCACAAGCGAGGTTGGTCCTATTCCTGATTCACTCTTTTTTTTTTTAATATTTTTTAAATTTTACTCTATAATAATTTTATATTACTTTTTGCTTTTTTAAATACTTTCTTATTATATTGGAATATTAATTTCATGGAAATACATTTTTTTCTGAGTCATTAAAATATTTGCTAAATGTAAAAAATAATGATGAGTATAGGTTATGTTCGTTATTTTGAATCTTATGCGACGATTTTAAAACGTTATTTTTATAATGTCTTTTTATTATTTTAACTTGATAAACTATTAAATGACGAATATATGTATACTAGTGTATATACAAATTGTACATAGACTTCCAAATATGTGATAAGAGTTTATCTTCACTCTATTAGTATTCATTAAGTTAAGTTACAATTAAATTTGCTAAAACATCATAGTATTTTAAAATCCATTTCTCTATAATAGATATTGAACAATAATAATATCTAATAAACTTTTAATCAAATATTATCATTACTATTATCTTTTTTCTTTTTTCTTTTTTTCAGAAAACATACTTTAAACTGTCATAGAATGAAGCCAGCCCTGTTTTCAGTTTTGTGTGAAATTAAAGAGAAAACAGGTGAGTCTCTATTTTTCACTATTATACTTACTTCTTGTGTCTTACTACAAGGACACAAATATTAATACTTATCGATATTTATATTTGTAGAATATTAAGATAAGTATTGATTTATTGATACACGGTAAATAATCGCAACTCAAGACAAAGTTGCTTTTATTATTGCTTTTATTATTCGTGACTTTCATTTTAATGTAATCCACAATAATCTAGTTTTATATTACCAATTATCATCTATCTAAAATCACTGTAAATAATTGCCGATTAAATAGATACCATCGAAAGATAAAAGAACACTTCATAAAAAGTATACGGACGATCACCTCCCGCGCCCATTCTTGATACTACTTCGCATGCGAGTTCTAAACAATCCGAGAAATTCCTAGAAAGAGATCCCTATCTAGACGAGAGTATAGAGAGAGAGAGACTGTTGATACTGTTTTCGGTGTGTGGTGCAGTGTCCTCTACCCTGCAGGGTCGACCCCTGCGCCCATTCGAAACTCGTAAACATAATTTTTATGCGATGTTTGGATTACTTTTACGCGCGGATCAAGAGACCACGAAACGCGCAATTATTTTTGGGGTACGAGGGGTGGTTGGCTTGGCTCGAACTTCGGGGGGAGGGGGATGGGGAAGGAGTGAGGAGGAGGGAGGATCGAGGCAGAGAAGGAGGTGTGTGTGTGTGGGTCGGCTACCCCAAAAGTAGTTTCTGCCTGGTCGTTTGATGGGGGTGGTGGGGCCACCACGCCCCTCATGCTAAGCCACCCTCTTTCACGTCGTTTCTCTATAAGTATATGTATATATCTACACATTCCTTCTCTCTCCCTTCTTCTTCCCCCTCTCTCTCTCTCTGTCGTTTTTCCCTTACTAGTTTTCTTCGTTCTCGCGGCGAGGGTGGTATTGTGCTGGCTGAGGGTTCGACATTCCACGTACGGCGGCCGTTGTGTACGTTTCTTTGATAAAATCCAGAAAAAAGGAGGCACGCTATCCTTGGTTACGAAACGATGGTCGTTTCATACGCGTTGAAAAAGCATAAAATAATCGATAAAATATTCATAGAGTTGGTTATCTTTTAATTTAGTATTTAGAGAGAGGTAAATTCATTCGATCGTACTAACTACGTTATTATTCATTGAGAAAGAAAACAGACTCCGCTCCTCCGTGTATTAATTAAAAATTCAAGGTTGCGGTAATTATCGATTACGTATTATCGGTCGTTTGCATTTTTTTACGAACGTTTTCTCTTTGCGGAGAATCCTGACGTGTAAAGAATCCGTCCCGTTCTCCACGCGATACCCTCTCCTCCCCTGTTAATTACTCGACAACGAACAAATATTCGACGAAACAAACCCAACATGTCGCCCTGAATGGTCTCACCCTTAATTACATTCATGAAAGAGGTCTTTCGATGGGTGAAGTAGAAAGTGAAACGTGGTGTCGAGGAGCGTAAAGAGGATTTATGTAAACAAAAAAAGGCGTCAAAGTATGATGAGCACACTCGAGAGGATGAGTCGTTTTAATGGTTCTATATATTCTTTATGAGTCGTGCTAAGTATACACGCGTATTCTCGCGCAGAGAAGCAGGCACATGGCATCGCGCATGTATATATACGCGTAGGTCAGGCCGAAGGTACGGAGAAAAATTGTACGGGGTGGCAGAGAGTAAGCGGCACAGGGGGATGAAGAGGGAAAAAGAGGCAAGGCTTGTAGTAGAGTTTATGGGCAATGGCTGACGAGGCAGTGAAAAAGTACTAAAACCAAGAGGAGCAGATAAACGCTATGTTAAGCAGACCGTTTTACCAGCCATTTAATATAATCGGCTCTCTCGCGGAGCTCGGATAACTTCGGATCAGGACCGTACCAAGTCAGATTTCTCCCCATTCAACATTTCCTTCCCCTCCTCTCTCTCTCTCTCTCTCTGTCTCTCATTCGCCACCGATAAACGTTGTGTTAGCAGCTTGTACTGATATTACGAACGTTATACTGGATTTTTATTACGCTTACCGAGAAATATATGTACATATTTTTTTTTTGTTTTTTATCTTTCGATGATTCATTCATTCGTTCGCGCGCGGCGTTATAAAATAATTCGAAATATCACGAGGAAATCACGTATTGAAAAACGTTATCGTTCCTTCGGTCGAGAGATCTATTTTTAATGGACTGTATTCTCGTTTGAATATCTCGTATCACGATCAATTGCGTTGTCATTCGAAACAGTTCTTCTTCGAAATCTTTGAAGAACCTGTTTAGACCGATTTCCCATAGGATGCGACGAAGATATTCTGTGGATAGTTGGGAGAGAGGGAGAGGGAGAGGGAAGGAAGGAAAGAGAGACGGGTCGAAAATCCGCGGGATTTCTCGAACCCGCTTTTGACCTATCCCCCTAATCCATTTTCTCCTTTTCTTTCTCCCCCTCCTTTTCCGCCCAGAGATCTTTTCTTTGAATAGTTGCTCACAGCGGTGGTATAATCGTCGACGCCACATACCGTGATCTCCTAAAAATATTCCTTGCCTCTATCGACGTAGATCCAATACCAGAAATACAATCATTTTTTAAGGCGTGAAATCTCTTTTTTCGAGAAGTGGAATTTTTTTAAAATTCAATCAAATATATAATAAAAAAGGATGTATATTTTTCTAAATATTTTTTGACAATATTTCGAAGATATTATCGACGACGAAATATAATCTTTAATCCTTTGCAAACAATTTTTACTCTCGAAAATATCTTCATGGAATAATATAAAAACATTTGCTACTTTATAAAAATTACGTCTATCAAATGTAATAGTATATTAGAATTAAATTAATTAATTCTAAACGACGACATTCGTCTGCAAAGGATTAATATCACGTAATCTAAACCCGAACCACAAGCTCGAGAGACTAACTTTTGAAATGGAAATAAATAAATTCGCGATTATATTTCTAATACTAATATCGCAATGAAAAAATTTCTTTTAGAACGTGACGAAATTCCCAACGGGGGCCATCTTCTATTATTGGAAAACTAAATTTTAAAATAGCGAATAGTTAATTCGCAGGAGGGATCGCGTGCGACCGTGTAATTAATCAAAGAGCGGTCGTTATCGATTGCTAGCTTGGTTGTCCGATTGGCGGTCAACTTTATTTATTGTTTGTCAGCGCGAGTAACGTATACGCGAGTTTCGAAATACAACTTGACTGCAATCGGTTATGTAGCAACCGCCCCCTCCCCCCGTCGTCTCGCTGTCAACTCTTTCCCTATCTCTTTCGATTTATCGTCATTTAATTAAAGCGGGGACTGCGTCGTCGCATCGACGCGCGACACCGCATTACATATATATATACCGTATTTCTGAAACTGCTATGGTCGGTGTTGTGCCATCGTAACAATTAAAAATCTATATTCAATTTGGCCGCCTTCCAGCGGTAATTCTGTTTTATTTCGCACATCCACGCCGTTAAGTGTTTCCGTAAGTGTTGACCTTTCGGCCGGCCCAATCTCGCTTTCCCTTGAATAATCGCGAATTAATTGCTTTCTTCGATCGATCGCCATTTGATTTCGAGTCACAGTTGTTTCCTCTTCTCATTTCGTGAAAATGAGAAAAATTTTAATTTTAATTCCTCGATTTAGATTATATTAAAAATTTGATGAGCGATAGATATACGAAATGGTATGTTATTTTTTTTTTGTAATATTTATTTAGCAATTAAGTAGGTGCAAATATATATTGAAAGGAAATATTTTTTGTGAAATAGGCTTCGAATTTTAATGCATCGTATCTTCTTCACGAAAACGTCGTAAAAAGATATTTTTTTATCACGAATAACCGATAAAGAAAAATTGTATCTACTTATAATTATTATCATTATCAAATTTTCTTTTTAAAATGTAAACATAGAGATAACAAAAAAAATATATATATTAGAAGATAATAACAACGTGTAGGAAAAAAATGTTATACGAATGTTACGCGTATCCAGAGAACAATGGCTACGAAAAATTGAAATTGGAATTATCTTACAGAACCGATAAATGCCCTTTTTATTGAACACGTTCGAAAAATAATTAACAGAGCTTGTCCACAATTTTCTTAATGAACATCGTCCTCTGATAAGAGTAAATTGTATGTTCTACGTTAATTAGACGATGCTCGGTTTTAATTAAAGGGTTGCGCAACATATCGCATATTTGTTTGTCTCACGCGATTTTACACGCTGCGCCTAAAAACTTACATAAAGGTTTCCTTCCGAACACGCAAAAATCCCTCGTGTTTGCACTTCTTTCTCTTTCAGTCACGTTCTGCTAAAAAAAAATTCTTAATTCCTCTCGTAATCTCTTTTGCTATCGTGTCGTACTGGAAGATTTACTATTCTCTATTTCTAGCTTCGTATTTCAATATAATTGCAACGATGATTTAACCGTTTAACCGATTATTCTTTCACACTGAATCAATTCGGAAATCAAATCCTTCGTTCCTTATAAATTTTTCACTGTCATTGTGAATCTGGTATTGAAAATTAACTGTGAGCCTGTGAGAAAATTAATGATTCGTAAATGTAAATAAAGAAGAAGAAGAAGAAGAAGAAAAAAAGAAGGAGTTGATGTAAATCATACTTTTATTATCCAAGATAAATAATAATCGTCACTTTCTTATCCTTCTATATAATTATTTTCAAATCGATCAAATACGCCTCGTATTATGAAAAAAAAATCCTCGTCTCTCTCTCTCTCCTGCAATCTTCCTGCCATCGCGTCTCGCGAAAGATTTATCTCCCACTTTTGTAAAACTTTTGTACCGTGTAGTCCAGTACAGTTGCAATCAATTACAATTACCAATGCCTCTTATTAATTCGATTCCATATAACGTTTCTTCTTCGTCGCATAAGCGAAACAGCATCGCGTTCGAGAAGAATTAATAATGTAATTTACTCCGTTTGACGTAACATGACGCGCCGTACATTATGATTAAACGCGCCTGATAATCCGATTTACAGCCAAGTGTTATATTATTACATGTTATATATCCCGGATTATAAAAATATTCGTTATTTCGTTTTTCAATAAATTTTCTAATTTCTCCCTAAATTTTTATCCGCACGCTTTATTACGTATGAGATATCATACGTTCCTGATATTTGCGCGTTGGGTTCGAATGGTTGGCGAAACGTAGAAGAAAGCGTAGCGTCGGTTTTCCAAGAGATGACGCTTCTCATCCCGACCCCAGTTGGAATGTCGTTCCCCTAGCTTCGATTTCCTTTTCTTCTTCTTCTTCTTCTTCTTTCTCCTCCTCCTCCCTCTCCCCTTCCACCTCTTCTCCTTAGTTTGTCCTTTTCTTCTCCCCCTCCCTCCTCTTCCCCGGTCCGCGGTCCTCGCATGCAGATGGGTTCCAGCAACCAAGGTGAACCGGCTTTCCTCTTCCCTCTCCCTCCCTCTCCCTCTCTTTCTTTCTTGCCCCCTATCTTCCCTTTCTCTCTCTCTCTCTTTCTCCCACAAGCACAAACTTCTTCGACCCGACTAACGAGATTTGTCCGATTCCAGCCTGTCGTATTGTGCACTGATTTATTACGAAAAGTTTTTAAGGTTGCACACACCGAGCTTCGGTATATATATATATATATATATTTACCGAAGTGGACGAAGAGGTGAGAGCTTTTACTTAACCATCGAGACGAGAACATGGTTCACGGTGGTTCCTGTTGCCACGGGAAAATGCTCTCGCGTGTGGGGAGAGGGAGGGGAAGGGGTTATACGATGTTCCTTTCTGCTCGAAACGATTGCACAATACGTACGTGTGTATTATACGTGTCTTTGAAGAAAAGCAAATTTTTTTTTTTAATAAGAGAAGCAAGATTTTTGAATGTGTTTTTTTATATTAGCGACACGTTTGACATATTTCTTAGAATTTTTTTAAAGATTGAAAAAGAAAATTAGAATATTGTTTGCAGGGAATATTTTTTTCTAAAATCGAATTAATTTTTTTTCGATTTCATAGTAGAAATTTTAATGAAATTTATATAACTTTTTCAGATTATGTTTAATATTTTTTAACTCACATCGAGATATTTATGAGAAACTTTACGCATTTAACGTTTTCACTTATAGATTATACTTATTATATTTTTTCGATTATACCGAGGTATTCTGCAATGTAATTAAAAAATAATAATAATAAATTACTTTACATAACGATATATCAAATATTACGATTTTAAAAGTATCTATTTTAATGTGTTTTTATAATTACTTAATGCTCGATGAACGATTCTTCGCTTATTCGCTATTATTATTTATTATTATATTAAAACGTACTTACTATTAAAATACAAAATATGTATCCAATTACATTACATTATATACGCATTTGCATAATTGAAATGACCGTGTGCAATTTTTCAAACGATAGGGAAATATCCAGCTACTTTCCATTTATTACAATTCCTACAATTATCCCCTCCTGCTTGTATATACCAGATAGCAAGATGATTTGAATCGCTTTAGATCTAGATAAAAAAAAAAAAATCCGAATCGAATGTTTCGAGAATGAAATCGAGATTTCAGGCGTGTTGAAAAAAGATGAGCCATTCTTCGGGTTTTGTTACCGGCACGAAACATTCGTTCATTCGATTTACTCGTTGCAATACATGCATGTATATTTATAGGTGAAGATAAAAGCTTATTGCATTATCAAGCAATAATGTTACCGTAATGCCCGGCCGGGGCATAGATAAGATACACGCGCGTTTGTTAACGTGTTGTTAGAGTTTGACGTAGGCGTTATTGTTCAGGGAAACAGAAGGATTGGACGCCGGTGTTTGTGAAAATCCAAAAATACACGGGAGGGAAACGAGATAACCTTGCACCGTTGATATTTTTGGAACAACCTTACGTTCGACTTATTGCCGGCCGAATATTACCGACGTATAATACCTCTTTGCCTCTACCTCTTTGCCCCGTGTTACACTCACGCACGCGCACGTATATACACACACACACACACGTGCGGGCGTTATCTCTCTTCGTTCGACGAGGAGCGTAATGGATGGAGAGAGAAAGAGAGAGAGAGAGAAAGAAAGGGAAAAAAAGTATGGTATAAAAGATGGCGCGCAACGATCCGAGCCGGCGTAAGTAACGATACTCGACAAAAGGAACAAAAGGAAATCCAAGAGAGCCGAGGAGGCATTGTGCTGTCAAGTCGTACACGACAGTTACACTGGCTGTCCCGTTAACGGAATTGCACTTAAGTCGCTTTAATTGCGCCGAGTTACTGACCGGAAGTCGTCGTTATGGTCATCGCCCTCGCGAAAGAACCTCCCCTCCCCCCCTTTGCGCGCAATCTCTGATCGATACCGAAAGATCCCTTCGATACAACGTGTAATTAACGCGACGTAAAAAGCATTCGCGCGGGAATATAATATACGCGTTGGCGGCGCAATTATTGCGCATATACTGTATATATATATATACCGCTCGATTTTATCGCGGTTCGGTCAAAGCGCGAACTCCATTATCGATGTATTCTAATTCACCAGTTTGTTTTGAAGCCAGCGCGCGCGGGCGTTGGCTAACGAGGATTCGAGAGTAAGATGATAGTAGACGAAGAGGTGAATCGGATATTATTGCACTTGATAATTAAACCGTTTCTATCGAATCTTGGAATCTTCGAGTCTGTATATTTATAAATACGATAATACGACGAATAATTTCTCGACCTCGAAATTGTGTCGCAACAGATTTTAATCGTACATGTACAAATGGCATAGCGAAATACATTTTATTTATTCGGAAATATTGTATGTGATCACGATTCTAAAATCGAGATCGATCGGATTGGTGTTATCTGAATTTCGAAGCCAGTTCCAAATTCCAAATCCTTATCTCTCTCTCGACCCCGAATCGTTTTAATCGCCGTTTAATAATCGGTACAAGTATCGTCCGATAAGAAGAAAGGAGATGAAACGAAGAGTTCTCGAGAATTTCTCGAGAGGGAGGGGGTGGATGAAACGAAAAACTCGAAAGGGTTTGGAAAAATAAACAAGCGATCCACTTGGGTCGTCGTACCGCGCGATAAATATCTAAAACCGGCAAGAGAGGCCCCTTTGCGGAATTCATCGAGTGTGCTCCTCCTCGAGCGTGTGTGTTGCGCAGGGGGTCGATTTAACAAACCATACGTTACGCCACGATAAAATCTCACAAACCTATAAACTTCGGGGCTCGAGCTAGGTGCGGGTACGTTATATCATAAAAATCCAGTAAAATAAGCTCGTAAAGCGGGGGAGGGGGGCTGATGGAAGGAAGAAGAAGGAGAATGCGACGCATGGAGTTCCGCCATGTCCGCGACGCGGATATAGTCTTTTCTCTCTACGTGCTCTCACGTGCTTTAACACGCGCCTGCGTGTACACGTCATCCTGGGCCACACGCGCGTCCAATCACTGATAATTAATCTGAAAAATATATAAATGCGAACAAATACGAAGAATTGGAATTATTCTTCCTTCTTTTGATATTTTGTGTTACTCTGGATATATCATCGAGTTTATGATATAAGAATTAAGGTACGTTTGATCAGGTGTTAAAATTCCAAAGCACGATGGAAGGAACGCCATTGTACCTTTTTTTTTTTCGCGAGACTTAATAACAACTTCTACTTTTTTCTTTTTTTTCAATTACTTTATATCGTTACTTGCTAGGTACATTGTACGTGAATATAACGAAGAAAGTGTTGCAACAAAATACGATTTTTGATGTTGGCCGCGCGTGTTTTTTTTTTGCACAGGAGCCACGCTTATCCTGATTATCTCGGCTCGCATATATCCGAGATCTTATGTCCTCTCTCCGGTAACTCTGGCGCGATCTATATAGACGAGAGAAGAACGATCTTTCGAGAGGCTAATTGGAAGACTCTCGAGGGCTAATGTTGGCCCCGGTGTACGTACACCGGAGGTCGGTATTCTCTTAATCGTATGGTAATTCTATGGAGATTGCATGGGGCGAAGAGAAGCTCGTACCGTGGATCGTTAGGCCCTTTTCGTTCCCGATGGAATATAACCTTGCCCTTTTTTCTTCGATTCATTCGTCTCCTCCTCCTCCTCCTCCTCTTCGAATTCTAATCAGTTTCTCTTTTCGGGTCATCGGTTCCTTTGCAGAGAATCTTTCTTCTTCGTTTTCAACCACCATGCTTTTGCTGACCGCGCAATTCCAATTTTATTGAAATATTTATAGAAAGGTTTATCATTATAATTTTGAATTTGTAATTTTGTTGTAATTGAAATTTTGTAAAGAAACTAAAGAAAAGTAATATTATTTTACAGATTATAAATGCATACTCGTTTATTAGTATTCAGCTTATCACAAAGTCCCAAAGTCGAGAAAATATAATTCTTCGAAATGGTGATAGTTATATATAAATCAGAATTAAAAAATATTTTTTGAAAAAAGTAAAGCTACTTTATTCCAACTATCTCGTGGTTATTATTCAAAAAATGAAAAGAAATTTAGATTTCGAAATTTTCTCTCGATCCCGCAAGGTAAACTCACGCCGATACCAGGCGTGTAAATTTGGGACGCGTTCCATCTCCCTCCGCTCGAGGGGTTAAACGTACGGGGTGACGGTTGAATGGCGTCCCACCCCCGGAGAATAACAATAACCGCGCGTTCCTTGGCACGAAATAAGTATCACCGGTTTGTTTGTTGCCTCCGTTCGTGGAAAATCCAAGAAGACACGCGATGTCGATCTTCCTCTCCTCCCCGTAGCCTCCTCCTCCTCCTCCTCCTGCTCCTTCGCGCCGAGTAAGTGTGTGTATACGGTTTATTACGTGCCGTACATACAGCGGCCGACCGTTATCGTATTTAATTTAATTCCATTTCAATTCCATCCGGGTACAAGATGACAAGAGAGTGACAGCTCGTCCTTGAGCTCGTACGTTACGTACGATGCATTCGTCCCCCCATTGGAAAACCGTAGCAGGATAATTTTATAGGGTGTGCGGTGGCGTGTAAGAGCCGAACCTTTCTCCCTTTCCCCCTCCCCTTCCCACTCTTATAACATTCCGCATATCGCGTGCGCGCAGTTAGTTCGTCATTAATCGATCGATTCGAGGCTTCGTTTTATTGCGAGGCTTCGAACGAGCGCTCGTTTAACCCATTACTCGATTATCCAGAACACCCTCTCTCTTCAATCGAGAAAGATTTCGTTTCTTATTATTATTATTATTATTATAGATACGTTCTTTTTTTTGGAGGCAAGGAGGGATTGGATACAATTAGAATTCCGTTAATGTATGATTGGATAGTGCAGCTTGCTCGCTTGGATTCGTGGAATAGTTGCGAAACGAGGGAGGGAATATCGAGTAGCGCGTAAAGAGCGTAGATCAGGGAGGAGAAGCGTGGTGTACGGGAATAAAAGAGAGAGAGGGAAAAGGGGAGTGGATATACACGAAAGAGGTTCCATCTCTCCGGGGTGAGATGGGAGATTTCATTAAAATTCATGAACCGTGCGCGACTTGTGCGCCTCTCTCTCTCTCTCTCTCGTTGGTGGTCTTTGAGTTTTGCGCGTTACGAAGAAACGGGCCCACAGAAGCAAACCTCCTCTCCCCGACATTCGAAGGCGGTATCGAAGGCGGAAGAAGGCAAGAAGCGGGTGAGATAGAGGGAGGGAGAGCCGTTGGGAGTCTGGGGTGGTGGAGCAACGTTAGCTATGAATAATACAGGGAACTTCTAATTGCGCGAGACAAAACTCAGGTATAGTTGGAAAGTTTCCCTTACCTTAGCGGCGACCAGAAACTTTCCCAACTTGTTTCTATCCCTCCGTATATATACGCGCCACTCGTCTCTCGTCGAAAGTCATCCTCTCCCCTTCCTTCCCGAGGAATCTTCCCCTTCGACTTTTCTCGCCTCCGACCGAAATTTCTGTACCGTGGACGTGACTCGATTCTCTCGATTCTGCACACACTCCCCCCTCCCCCCAAGTTTGATCGTGGAAGAGGGAGAGGGATAAAGCAGAGACGTTCGCGCCATTCGTATTGTTCGAAGGATATATGATACGATCGAAGGATGTATAATTCTGGAAAGAAGGAAAGAATAAGTGGAAAATATCATCTCTGCAATGTCTTATAGCACAGTTCTTAAATTAATTAACGAACGATTTTAATTTTGAAGTTTCAATATAAATATGAATATGATTATTGGAAAAGATAGTTTAAGTCTCATTTTCTCTCAATCTTCTTATCCACAATTCCAAGATTCCAAGATACTTATTATTTCACATTCAAATTACAAACAGTCACGCAAATGGTGAACAAATTCTTTCCCTCTTCAGTGTTTTATTTGCCGAATCGTATTTTGCTCGACCTTTGACCAATGTGCAATTCTGATTTCATCGTCGAGCGAAGATCCGAATGATTATTCGTCGGATCGTTTGTTTGGGGGAAAAAGAAGAGATAAAAAGAGAGAGAAAGGGAGTCGTAGGGGAAGAGATAAACGGATAGCCGTTTCAGTCCCTCTCTTTTCTGGCTGGTTCACATGGAGGTACTGGCAATGAGAAGAGGGATATCGTTTCTGCAAGGGGGGAGGGGGGTGTGTTCAGCCCCCGTACTCAGGGGTGGCTGTAACCTCGCTCGTAAAAACACCGTAAACTCGACAGCAACAGGTCCCGTGTGTCTGGTGCTACTGCAGAAACGGCGCTTCGAATATGACGTTTCGAGTGCACGGGACGCCCCTCGTCCTCGATCACGGCCCTGCCTTTAATCCCTCGCCTCGGCTATCGCTACTGATTTTCTATCCGCGTTGCCGCGCGCGAAAACGACGACGATAGCAACCAGAGTCCAAATCGTTGTTGGCCGCCGGTTGATTTTTATCCGTACGGAATAAACATTCCGTAAAAATTGCACGAACAGAAAGTGAAAATATCCGATATCAGTTAATACTACTGGAGCGAAATATACACGAATTCTCGATAAATGACACGGCAGCTATTATTTTTCTTTCTTTCTTTTTTCGAAAAGATAGAAGAGGTTATGTTATACGTAATGATTCGATGGTAATGAGATTCGTGAAATTATTATTTGTAGTTGATATTTTCAATCCCCTTGAAACAATATATATCTTTGACAAATATTCACATTTCACATTTGAAAAATTCTTCGATCGCAGTTACAGCCGTGTAGAGATTTAAATACGCTGTTTCGTTGATCGAATGGGGGAGTGGGTTGTTACAAGAGAAAGACGTGAGCCTTCTTCCCCGGCAGCGAGAATTTTCACGACGAACGATTTCGAATTCTCGACGCGTAAAGAGTCTGCGGCATCCTGGCTGCATGCATTATGCATACATAGGGGATACCGGGAGAAAAATGTCTCTGCAGCCGCGAAAGAGGGTTGCGTTTACGTGCTGCTCTACCTACACTGTAGATTCTTCCTGCGTATATATATACGTGTTTTTCGTACGGTGCACAAATTTTTAATATAATCGTCGGGAAGATAACGCGGCGCGCATGAATTTTTCCCGTAATCACGCCCTTCTCTCGTTGCACAATTTTTCGAAAAATTGTGAAGGGAGGGGGAAGGGAGAAATTTTTTTCTCTTCTTTTTCCGCTCGAAAGTAATTGGATAAGAATCAAATTGATCGTTGGCCGCCACGTAACGTTCGTAAGGTTATCGTTTCGATCGCGGTTAATCGCGGGAACCGGGCAGGGCAAATTGAAAAATTGTTGGGCCGCGAGATTCCACGGATTAAACATATATATATATATATATATTCGGCCTCGATACTTTCACAATGGTTTTTCGACGATTTGATATCGAGCGCCTTGCCGGCCGACCCTCCATTCGATGAGCGACTGGCGGGGATGAAGCTGAGCCGACAGTGGCGTCGGACCACCCTTCCTCAGGGACGGATTACCCTCTCTAGTCCCTCTAGAATGCCTGATCTCTATGGCTCCATTAGAGCCTCCACCGTATTATCCGATTTTTCCTTTTTTTTTTTTTTTTTCCCTTTGTTCTCTTCGCTCTATAATCAGAAAAATGTGCCGTCTTTGTGAAATTCGTTCCGTTAAAATAACTTTTCAATTTTTCCAACCGTGAATATAAAATGGAGGAGGTGAAATTTAAAGAAATCGGTGATAAATAAAAATCTTTCTTTTTTTTTTTTTATAGAATTGAAATTAATTTAATTCTTTTCTTTTCACCGAAACGATGGGTATTTCGATAAATATAACGAATATTTATCAAAATTAACAATTCGTTGAATTAATTAATCGAAATAAATACGATAATAATTTTATCTTTTGATTTTGTACTCGAGTCGCTGTTGGTGAACCGAACGAGAGAGCAAACGGAGAAGAAGAATCCCCTCGCGTCGGACACACGACGTCCTTTTTGCTCGCTTTTTAATTCTTCGCGAACGAAACTCGTTTCGAGAGAGAAGTTTCACGATAGTTTATAGATGGCGGGAATAACGAGATTGTCTCTCGGGGCGAAGTTTTCATCATCGATACGTTTTAGCGTGGGTTCTCTCGTGTGTTGGACGAGGGTGTACGTCTCGTTAGTCGGAAACCGAATCGGGGGCGTGAGAAGGTGAGGGGGCAGTTTTTTCCAATGGTGATGCACCGACACGAGGCGTGCGTTTATGACGCCCACGGGAGCCACCGGCATGAAAATGAAACGCGAAAGTCTCCTCTTGTCCATCCCCGAGAAGGGGATACTGGAAAAATTGCAGATCTCGCTAAAGAGAGCTTTTTATGATTTTTTTTTTTGCGAGAATCTCTTGTATCCTTCCATCGATATTTCAAGATCGAATAATATCATCTTATTTTATTTGAAATCCAATATCGTAGAAGAAATTTGGATCTATCTTTCTCTCGATTTAATTTTTTTATAATAGATAAAAATTTATTATTTATAACGATATTTTCTGTAATTGATACGATCGAACGCTCGAATATGCTTGGGAGATTTTCCAGGCCAAGTGTCACCGCGTTATTCGTAGGATGCGCACACCATAGATCATGGTGTTTTCAACGCTCACAGCCACACGTTTAACGCACACGTACGCGGCTGTGCACATGGGAACGCGCCGCCGACTGAGTTATTTTCTGACCATTGCCTCTCTCGTCTCTCCCTATATACGAGGCGCGCTCGTGTACAGTTTGGTGCACCGCGGATACGCGGCTGAATCTACGCGTACATCCGCGTGCATGTGTTCAAAGGCCGTATACTGCTGATTCTGGAGTTGACAAACGTCAAAGATATGTTTAGAGAGAGGTATCGTCGAGAAGGCGCGGATCGATTGTGCGTTGTGGAATGAGGAAGTCGATGAGTTTTAACGCATTCGACGAATAATAAAATTTTTGCTAGGATTCGACTTCGAGGAGTTAATCTGTTTTAGAGAAAAATTATTCTTTTTGTATACGTTGAGTTTTTGGAAAAGATTTTGAATCGAAGGTAGAAATATATTTCATCCGATAAATGAATAAATATATCGTTTGTATTTATTTTAGAAATTGTAGAAATTAAAAAAGGTGAATTAATAATTATTTTTTTCGTGGATTCAATCAATGGATTGATTTAAGATAAAATTTTTGTCGATTTTATACTTGTTTGTATCATCGATATATTTAATTTTGATAAACGTTGAGAAATCTTATCTAGAATTTTTTTATCCGATATGAAAAAGTATAATTGCAAAAAGATTCTCTTCATTTTTACACAACACATTTTCCATGTTGTAAATTATAATATAAATTTTCGATATTTTATACAAAGATATATTTTGAATGTTAATCCAAAGAAACTTTATATTTTTCCAATATCTAATATATATATTTATCTAATATTTTTAAGCAGCAATGTATCCTCGCATTCGTATAAATCGAACGCTTTTTCCACCCCCTGTGGAAAAATGGCTATCGGCGAAATCTGACGAAATTTTATATTTTTTCAACATCCAATATATATTTATCCAATATTTTTAAGCAGCAATGTATCCTCGCATTCGTACATTTTATTTCTCGTTCGTATAAATCGAACGCTTTTTCCACCCCCGTATGGAAAAAATGGATATTAACAAGATCTGACGAAATTTTATATTTTTTTTTAATATCCAATTTATATTTATCCAATATTTTTAAGCAGCAATTCGTACATTTTATTATCTCGCGTTCGTACAATTCGAACTCTTTCACTGAAAGCTGTGTTATTGTTATCAAAATTCGATGAGATCTAATTTTTGAATCACCCTGTGACCACGATGGATACATAAACAATAGTCCCGACAGTAGGAGCATGCATTTGAACGACGTTTACGAACACACGCACGATTCTTCGCCTAGGAACACGAACGCAGACGCTCACCTATACCGGGTGGCTCGAAAGCGGTGTGGTAGTCGACGCGAGAGCCACTCGATCAATACGCCACGTTGCCTCCTGCGCCTCCACCCCCAGGAACGTCGCTCTACCCCTGTCTCCTCCCTTCCTCCTCTCGCTTACCAGCCAGCTAGCCCTCTCTCCCTCCCTCTCTCTCTCTCTCTCTCTCTCGCCCCCTCATTCCTTCTGCTCGATGTGCTCCGCTCGCCTCCCACTCTTTGAAAAAGGAACGAAGGAGAAAGAGGAAACGTTTCTTCTCTCTCTCTCTCTCTCTTTCTCCTCAAAGGAAATACTCCGCAGCTCAGCAGGATTTTTCTACCCAAGGAAATAACAAATATATATATATACATTTGCAGATTTTAACGCGAAATTCACGGGACACCCGCGAAAGATTCGAAGAAGAGGTATCTACTTCGATTATATATTCGTTTATACGGATGGAATTAACCCTTGAATATTTTTCCTTTTCTTTGGAGGGAAGGGGATGAAAGGTCGCCACCGAGGGTATAAATATTTTCCATCCGTTCCTCTTTTTTTTCCCTCCTTCTTCTTCTTCTTCTTCGTTCTTCCTTCTTTCGGAAGGAATTCCTTTGAAGAGAGAATGGCCGCCGTTTCGCAGCGATTCAAAATCTATTTAAACGTCCTCGATTCTTATCGCAAGTTTATTCCCTCGTTTGCTATTTTAAGATCGTTGGAACGAGATTAAGCTCCCTGTGACTCTTTGGTCGAAGTTGTTGTAAACTCCTTCTCCTTCTCCTCCACCCCCCCGCCCCTCCAATGTTCAGTTTCCCCAAGTCAGGTTGCAGGAGAGACCGAATGATTTACGCACACCGGTCTCGGGAACGGTGTCTGCGAATATATACCGGTTTACCGGTTTCTCGCGGATGCTCGCCTCCGCCTGTTGAAATAAACCAGGTTATAAAGTCATTAGGTATTATAGACCACGAGGTTGGCAGACTGGGGTGGTGTACACACTACTCCCCATCCCCTTGTCAACTTCGTTCAATCGATTCCTGTTGAATTTTACAATAGGTTCAAGTATAAATCGGCCTCTATTTTTAACACCGCGCTCCACTTACGTTGCGTGTACGTTGCTCCGTCGGTAACGATATTTCTCTAGTTCTTCTTTGCCGATGATTAACCCCTCGTCGTTCTGACAATAATTGTATTCGAGCCTTAAAAGCCTCGTTTTTTGTCAATGTATATCGATAAGACACATTGCGCAAGTTGATATAGAAACGTTCGTCGCCGTGAATCGTGCAACCATTTTCCAACCATCCCTCGAGAAAAGAACGATAATAACGAGAGCGGGGAGAACGATAACTTTTACCCTTCTCTTTCTTTCTTTCTTTCTTTTTTTTTTTTTATAAACGATACGTCCAGTGTATCGCGTTAAAAAAGGAAAAAAGAAAAAAGGGAGAGGGAGGGGGGGAGGGATAGATATTATGGTCGGGAGAAACGAAACAAGAGCAAAGAGTAATGGGTTTCGCTAGACGGAATACGGTCCTGACCATGCGTGCACGGAGCTGTTTCTACCCCTTACGGGCGAGAGTGGGTGTAGGAGGGTGAGACGGGGGGTGTACACATTCGGTACACCTGTGCTGTATATTGCGGAAAAGCCGGACTTGCCAGGCAATAAGAATTTCTTTCTCGATCCGCTATCGCTTTCCTTCTCTCTCTTCTTTTTCAACCCCCCCATTTTCCTTTAATCTTGCAACGTTTCCTTAATACTCCTTCTTTCTTTCTTTTCCCTCCCCCTTCGCGTATTTATTCCTGTCTCTTCCTTCTCCTCTTCTTCTTTCTAAACTCCGCTTTATACACGCTGTATTCTTATTTTATCCTTTCTGTTCTGGGTAATGAACCGGCGCTTCGTTCTTCCGCCGTTCGTTATAACCGCGTTAATGCAAGCTAATCTTGTATCGTAACGAGAAACCTTTTGCCGCGGGACAATATTTAAAAGGATTATCGAATGAAAGGATTATTAAATTGACTTCTTCCCCGGTTACGATTAACATTTTTTTTGACGTGTCGCGTCTTTTTAATTATCGAACGGATAACTTTCAGAATATCGTGAAAATTCTTTCCTCGAGAATTTTTCTTGGAAATTTTATGAAAGTAAAATTGAACGATTTCTGATGCGAGACTAGTGTATAAATAGTTATAAATTTGTACAATCACAATGGGTCCATAATAATCTTGACAAGAATTGGATCTACGTTTCTAACAATGAAGTTTAAAGTCCTTTTTTTAGATCCTTTCTTATCTTTCTTTTATTTCCTCTTTTTTCTTCTCATCCGATTGAAAAAATCCATTTAATTATCTGATATGATAAATTTCAAGCATCTCGTATGATCATCTTTCCCTTATTATTTAAATACACGATGCAAATTCTTCTTAACTCAGGAAAAAATGTTCCAATCCCCTAGAATTCCCCAATAAGATCCATGACGGCAACAAAATCCTAATCCCATGTACCTTCTAAATTCTCCTACTCCACATTCCAAACTTTCGATCGATACAGGGATAGCGGAGGCGAGCCATAACACACCGCGAACGATTGCTTACCATCGAGAGGTGTGCGGCTCTCGAAAGTAAATTTTCGACCGTGGTCCGCGGCTCCTCGTTAACCCGTCGCGGATATCTTCGGTCGTTATTAAGCTATTAAAAAGTCTAGTTATCGTCGCCGCGTATACACACACAGGGGACAAGTCCTCGAGGGTTTCCCAAGCAGGAATGCCACTTCAATAACGAAGCCGAAGCGGAGTCGAGGGGCTTAATTTGCCTCGAGATGCCGCCATCTACGCTCTCCTCTGTATACATCTCTCTCTCTCTCTCTCTCTGCGTACGTGGACGCTTTTCCACTCTCTCTCGCGTGTGTGTATACGTGCTGAGCCGGATCACACGACGCGCTTGTGTGTGTACGTAGAGTACATAGCACGCCTAGACCATTTTGCAGCATTCCTGCCATTCTAACATCCGCGTTTCATTAAAAGATCTTGCCCGACTGCCGCTTGGTGTGTGGCACACGGACGGAGAGAGGGATAGAGAGAGAAGGTCGTATGTCTCGAAAATAAGAGAGGGAAGAAGAGGTGGAGGCCACGTAAGCTCTCGAGTCTTGGTCCCGAGATATTTCTGCACGATGTAATCATTTTGCTTGAATATATTAACAGTTGTATTTTTCTTTTCCTTTTTTTTTTTTTTTAAGGAGAGAGGAGATTGCTTCTAGCTCTAAGAAAAATGTTCGATTTATTTACGATCTTAGAGCAATGATTTTGGCGGATACTTTTTGTTCTCGAAGGATCGGCGATGAGATTTTTCATTATAAGGATGGAATGTGTTTGTATTCTATTATCGTTCCAACTCGTTGATTCCCAAAGATCAAAAGTTACTTTTGTTTGCACACAATAATATTTCTAAATTAATAATATATAAATATTTACGCTCGTTCGTGTATTTATTATATGAATAACTATCGTGTTGTATCCTTAACATTAATCACACGTGACGCGTTGTGAAACACGACTTCCTCGTCGCGTCGAGATCGAGAAACAAAATCCAGAGTATAATGTAATCATCCCTGGTTAAATTAACGCGAAAAGTGAGAAAATTGGCCCCTTTCTCACCGCCCCGTTTTATGGGATGCGGATTGTGGACCGCCTGCCATCACTGCCTGAGCCCTCAAGGATAAGATTTTCGAAAGGATATACACAGTGCGAGGGAAGGGCGTGTAGACGCAAACGCAGCATTGCCGGTAATGCGGCATAATACTCCGTAAGGGGGTTAAGAGTAATTCCTGCCGGCCAGGGGGTCGTCCCTTTCGACATTTACGACGTGTTTTACGCGATCAAAGCGAGCCGTAACAATTATTGGACGATTTCGCGGCCGTAAAATTTTATTCGACCCTACAGCACAGCCTCCGCCGGCGACCCTCCACCCTCCTTTCTTTCTCGCGTCCGCGCCGGAGGGGGATGCTTCTTGCGGCCTTCTCCTTATGCCCGTTGTCCTTCCTCCGATATTTCTCCTGATTTTACACGATATATATATATATATATATATATATATATATATATATATATATAATGTAACAAGGAACCGGGGATCTTCGCGAGGATTTATATCGCGACTATTACTCTCCTTCCGGTTTATTTTTTCTTTCCTTATGACTTTGAAAATGGTGGAAAAAAAATGATCGGAATTTGATTTTTTCTCGAAGAAAATGTATATTTTTTTTTAATATTTAAATGTACAAGGCGGGAAATTTAAAAGAATTTCTCTCTTCAACGATAAATTTCCATTCGACGGATGCATCTATTTTCTTCTACTTTTACATTTCTACTCTTTAAAAAAAATATTCGGATAAAGATAAAGGGATAATCGATCGATCGTTGTATTTTTTCTCGAAGAATATATTTTTTTTAATATTTAAATGTACAAGGCGGGAAATTTAAAAGAATTTCTCTCTTCAACGATAAATTTCCATTCGACGGATGCATCTATTTTCTTCTACTTTTACATTTCTACTTTTTAAAAAAAATGTTCGGATGAAGGTAAAGAGATAATCGATTGGTCGTTGTATTTTTTCTCGAAGAATATATTTTTTTTAATATTTAAATGTACAAGGCGGGAAATTTAAAATTATAAATTTCCATTCGACGATTTGCTAACGAAGGATGCACCACATTTTCTTCTTCTTTTACATCCCTTCTTCTTTATACAACCCTTCCTTTACGCCTTAAAAAAAAAAAAAGAAAGAAGCTTATCGAAGAGTAGCAGGATCCCAGAAATATCTCTCGCGAATGTCATTCGACTCGCAGCATGGCGCCAGACCGATGGGTGGAGGGAGGAAGGAAGGAAGGGATGGTCGGTCGTTCGGGACACCCGGTACACACGGGGTTTCGCGCGCGCTGTACGGTATTTGGCCGCGTTTTCTCCTCCGAGTTTTGATTTACGGCGATAGTGGAAAAGCCGCCGCGAGCCGGGGGGGGAAGAGAGAGAGAGAGAGAGAGACGGAAGTGGAAGGAAAGAGAATGATGAAAAAAGAAGAAAGCGAGGGGAGGGAGGAGCCGAGCGATGGTGGAAGACACAACGCGTTCGTCGAAGGATACGGTCGAGTTGTCGACGCGAGGAAAGGAGAAGGGAGAAGGGAGGAAACATGGCCGCGAACGCGAGAAATCGTTCGAAGCGCGATTCTTTTTCGGGCGGGCAGGAAGCACGGAATTGGCAAAGCGCGAAGAAAGAAATTGTAGGAAAAGTTGTCTGGCTCGCGCGGAGGAGGCGCGCCCGAACCGGAAGCGCGGCGCACCCCTCTGTCGTCTATCCGAAACCCGTTATTATTATTATTCAGAAAATGGAGAAGGAAATTCAGAATCCCGGCCAGATCAACTTTTCCTTTTTTCTTTTTTTTTTCTCACGCTATCATAAACGCGTATTGGATTAAAAAAATAAACTATATATATTTATTTATTTGTACGTGCTTTTTCTCTCTCTCTCTTTCTGTTCCCTCGAACCACAATCCGTGGAGAATCGGAGATTGCGTATCGCGGGTTATGGCGCGTTGTAACGTTGTTGCGTATTGCAATTTTTAAAAACCGGTTATATCGCGCACCTCGTTGAATCATGTATTTTTTTTTTCTTTTTTCGGCGGAGTTTGGCGGAAAATAGATTTCAGAGAGTAAAATGTTGGAGGAATAAAATCGTGGATAAGTGGTAAGAATGTATTTTGCTTCGAATAATATATTATTTTATTCTAAGACAAAATTAATATTACATATATTATTAGATTTTTGAGAAACAATTAATAAATTGTTACTATTGATCAATCTACTTTTCCTTTACTTTATATTTGTCTATATATTTAATACATGAATCATATAGAAGCTTCTATTGTTATTCTAAGTAACGAAAAAAGTTTAAAAACTAGTCTCCTCAATTTCTCTCCTCTTATTCCGTTGCACAGTCGAGCGATTGTGTATAAAACTAAAAAAAAAAAGAAAAGAAAAGAAAAAAGAGAAGGGATTGGAAACGCAAAGGAAATGACTCAAGGACTCGAGGAGCCGAGGATCGTCTTTCTCAGGATCTGACAATACGATAATGCCTGACACGCGACGATGCTGCTACCTTTCTGAAAGGCACTCGAGCAGAACTAGCGCCCGTAACGAAGCGAAACACGATATCAACAACGCAGAATACCTCTCTTGGCTCGATTTCTTTCGTAAATCAGAGGAGGGCCGGATATTCTTACAGCTCGGTGTCGATATCAGATCCCTCGGGGTAACGCTCTTCTTTCCACCTTCGTCCCCCCCTCCCTCCCCCCCCTTAGCGCCTGCCCTGCCGCCAGGATTCACCCTACAGAATTAAAAGAGCAGCCCTGCCTTCTTTCTTCTTCTTCTCTTTTTTTTTTTTTTTTCGTCCCAGCTTACATCTGGTCGTCTATTTAGGGACGAAGAGAAAAGAAAAGGAAGAAAAAAGAAAAGGAGGAGAAATTAAGTGGATTTTTTAAGGGAATAGATCTCCCTTTCCAGGAAAGAAGTTTTGTTACAATTTTCTTTTTATCCATCTTTGAATTTCAGGAATCATCCTATGCGCAAAAATTAATGTTTTAAGTAAATCGTGAACGAAATTGGTTATTTCTCACGATACATTAAATATTATAATAATTTTACGCGTGAAAATATAAAGTTATATATTTCTTCGTCGAACTCATTTTTTTAATCATTCCAATTTTTCAAATAACATTTCCAACTTATTTAATGGATGTATTCGAAAACGAATATGCGATATAAAAATCGTTAGATATATCATTTGGTGACAAAATACACAAAACCGACCAACGAATTAGCTTTACGTTTGTGCGTTCTCATAGATTTTCTAGCATAGAATTCACGTTTCAAATAAACGCCGGTTCCTGTGTCACGTTACCAACCCTGATAGAATCGATAGGGCCATTATTCAAGCTCCGATTATACTCACACCATCGTCCATCCCTTATTAATTACAATTACTTCAATGCTTGCAAATGGTAAAATTTGCAATTTCGGTTAATCTATTTTATCATGATATAAATTAACGTCGGTTAATTGCTTCCTATTTTTTTCCCCCCCTCCCCTTTCAAGTCGATGTAAACGCAATTTACGAACAAATCGATTTCCTTTTTATTTATTTATTTATTTATTTATTTATTTATTTGTCGGTTTATTTTATCCCAGGTGCGATTTTATGTATCGCCTCGCGATTGTTCATTACGGTTTATATAAAATAACGTGGAATAACGATTCAATTTGGCAATCTGTCTTCTTCTCCTTGGTTTCTTAACACGCATCAACGATTTGATTAATGTAGTAGCAAGATATGAAATAGTGATCATTAAAGTCTTACAATGCAAATATGAATTAATATCGTAAATCGTTCGCATAAATTATTACCAAGATTGTAAATTATTAGCAAGATGATCTTTGAATGAATCGTAATAATCGTAATACGTGTTTGATAGTAGGCTCTTTTTTTCGTCAACATTGATTAAATAACAATCAAATTGTAAATCTTTATCATAGAAGCGTGTATATTTACCAGCTATACCAGTTGATGGACATGTTCACAAAAGTTAAATACCGACGTATTAATTTGCTTGTTGTTACAATATCAACAGATACGTATCCTCAATTTCTGATAATAAGATAAAGAATATATAAATATATAATTTCGAAAAATTCTGGAAAATTAATTCATAATTCGAGCGATTACTTACTTGCTAAAATTCTATTGAAAAAAATTCCAAACCTCTTTCAATCGAATCCCAAAAGTGTTGGAGCGATGGAAATTCGAACAAATTCAAACAAATTGCGAGGTCCGTTTAAACCCATCGCTCAACGAAAATCGGCGAAAAGACGACCGAACCGAAGAATTATTTAACCCATCCGAATAAAATTTCCGTTTCTACGGTATCAGGTGGGATTTAACTCCGCTCAGAGGATGGTTTTTAACCCCCTCCCCCTCCGGTGATTCCGCAGATGTCCCTTTTCTTCTCTATCGTCTACTTTCACCGACCTTCCTCTTTCTATTTTCCCTTCCCTTCTCTCCCCTCTTCTCTTTCTGTTTTCCTACGGTGAAAAGCGGGTAGCAGCCGACAACCCTTTGTTACCGTGCCTTATCTTAATTGCTTTCACGGGTTCCCGTTTAGATCAATACACACCAACGGCGGCGTTCCACCGCTGTTGCCGTGCCTCCACTCTTTCTCTCTCTTTCTCTCTCTCTCCCCGGATCTAAATTATCCCAAGGGTTGTTTCGACGAGGGATTTTCGATTTTCTCTTTTCACCCTCTTCTCTCCTCCCCTCGCCTAGCCCGGGAAACCTTGCATATTTTAGGGCCGCTCGCCCCGAATCTCCTCGTCCACCTCGCTCAATCTGATTTATCGCGAGCGCCAGATACGTTTTCTTATACATTTTTTTCTTTTTTTTTGGAGATATATCTCTCAAAGCCATTCCGTGGTAAGATTATTATTATGGAAATACATGGAGTTTTATTTCTTTTTTTTCGTATTTTTAGAATTTTTATATTATCAAATTCACCCACTTATAAAAAAAAAGAAACGTTTCAATCAATTGCAATATTATTCTCATTCTTGAGAATCGTAAATTACGTACAATATATAAACTGTATAGTCTGATCAATTTTAAAATATATTCTCGATCCAGAAAGAAAGAGAAAGAAATCCGATGAGGAAGGAGAGGACGGATACACGAAACGACGATAATCTGGACGATTTTCTAAACGGCGCAAACTTTGTCCCCGTCGTTATATAACAGGACGTGAATTAGTCGGGCAATTAGCTCGATCTTCAACGGGGTGTCATATTAATGTAGTTCGCCCGGTAACGACCCTCGACGAGCGTTGCGCCGTTGTGTATACGCGGCTTTGCAACGTTTTGTATGGCCGCTATGTTTCATCCGGGGACGAACCGCGCGTGTGACGAATTCGCGTGTCGGGAAGATCTAGAAAGATAGAGGCGATAGAGTAAGAGAGAGAGGGGAGAGCAGGGGGTGAAAAGGCAGACCGTCTCAGTCGTAAAATGTTAACTGCTAGTAAAACTGAGTTTACGCGCTTGTAAGGACCCCCGCAGGAGGTTAGCAGTCTTTGCGTCGTCGTGCCGACTCCGGTACCAAGGGCCCTCCGCCCCTTACACCCCTTAATAGCCAGATTATTGCCCGTAAGCCACCCCCGATTACTTTCTTCCCGCTCGATACCCGAAAATAATTTTTCGCCCGGCCGCTTAATTTTTTCCTGCAACCCATTTCGAATGTATCGTATGTAGAAAGAAATTTGAATATTACGATTTTTTTTTTTAACAGTGTTTTAAATTTAATTTGATTTCTTGTCGATTATGTTAAATTGTGTGTTTGCGTTAATTGTTGCTTTTATTTTATTAAGTTGTTATCTGAAGTATTTTGGATTTTATTGGTATTAAGATATTAATAATTGAGGGAGATTAAGTTTGCAATTAAATTTTAGTTCAGGTTTTCGAATTTTATTAAATATGTTGAAAATTATTAGAGTTCTGATTATGGATACGTGATAATATAGGCTTCGTCTTTTTCTTTCTTCTCTAGAAGGTATCGTCTGTCGTTACGTTATTCATACATATTTATTCGATTTTTCATAAATAGGAAATAGCATTATTGCATTATGCTGATTACGTATATCATGTGCATTTATCCTTCTTTTTTTTTTTTTTTTTTTTATTTAGAATTATTCATAAATACGGGGAACGTAATAGCAGATAAGTATCGTAACGGTTGAAGTAATAGCGTCTTATTACCTGTTGTCACGAAAATATAATCGACAATCAGGAAAATATTTCCTTTTCTGATGCATCTATTCGAACAACGGTCTTGTATTAATTTTTGAAAAAAAAAAAAAAAAAGAAAAAGAAATAAATAATTGTGCTTTTGAAAGGGAAGAAGCGAAATTTCAATCATAAAAGAGTATAAAGATACTTGGAAAAGACAATTTCAGAATCTATTTTAAAATTCAAATATATTCAACTTGTTTCTTAATTTTTTTGGATCGTGCCCAAACTCGAATGTCTCGAAGATTTTTATACCCTTTTCAACGTAGTTGTCAACTATCTTTTCATTTGATAATGAATTCACGAATCCAATATTAATTGTATCATAAAATATATCTTCAAATTTCTTCTCTACTACTCTAAAATATTTCTACTTTATTTCAATAATTAAATTTTAATTTACAATGTTATTATTTTATATCTTCTCTTTACTTATTAATCTTTATGAATTTTCTTAAAAAATTATTCTTATTTAAACGAAAGATTATTAGTTGATCGTGAATGAAAAATTAATTGAAAAGAAAAAGAAAAAGAAGAATTTTAATTAAAAAAATTATTGATATTGTGATTAATCGTTATAACTAATTACATACAAAAAATAATCTAATTTTGAATTGATCGATACATCTTTCTCTCTTCAATATATTTGTCTATATCTTACCAGATAAAAGTCATCTTCTTCGATCGAATAAACGCAAGATAACGTCGATGGTTCGAGATCTTTTAACTTTCAATGGAGCAACTTCCTCCTTACGACGCCGCCATAAACGTACGTTTTATTTCGTTGCTTCCAACGATAGCGGCCGAAGGTTTTTCATTTTTAATTACCCACAGTAGCGTGAAAAGTTCCTGGCCGATGTAGCACGGGCAACCAAGTTTTAACGATATCATCCCCCCTCCCGACTGTTGTTAACCTTCCTTTAAGTCGTTCTTGAAAACTGGAAACTACTCGTTTGCAAGATCTTACGTTATTCCGCATCCAATGGAATACTTTTTTCCCAACTATCTCGCCAAGTTTAGCGAGGGATTGTTGAGGAAGAGGGCTATAAATCAACCCTTTATCACGATTTAGAAAAGGATTAAAAGAAATATCTAAAATAGTAGAATCCAAACGTTTGTGAGGAAGATTAATAATTTGAATCAAGAATGTAATTCAATTGTATAAACAGACAAATCATGATGCGTTACATTTTAAGTGATCATTGATCTGGAATAAGATACAATTATTACTTATTAATATTTAATATAATTAGATTTATTACTCTTATTTCACTTGAACTTGGAAAAGATTGAAATAAAATTTGATTTAATTTATAACATTACATTTTGATATTTTTTTATGTTAAAAGATGATACAATATTAGATTTGACTTTATTTGAATAATCATCAGATATCGATTCTCGATTTGAGAATTTAAATTTCTTAAAAACATGATCTTTGATGTCTCTCCACATTTCTTTCTTCAACATTTAAACATCTCTCTGTAAATAACCATTCGAACAAAATTAATAAATTTTTAACAATTTCTTTTTAATCTAACATAATAAAATAATCCCCCCTCTCGTCTTAAATCTTCTATTCTTAAGACCTTTAATCTTGTAGGCTTAAGAGCGTACGACAAAAGTTTGAAAATGTTTCCTGGAAAACGATGAAAGAGAGAAAGAGAAGAAGAGACTCGTTAACGAATAGGAAGCGTAGAGAGCGAGTCGTAACATCTTTCTCAAAGAAAACGGTTCCCCAGTGATCGACTTTGTGTCTTCACCCTTTCACTCGGCTCCCTGGAGGAATTTGAAACTTCAACCCCTTTTGCCGAGACTGCACCCCTAATTGTTACACTTCGTATAAATGCATTAGTTCCGCGCATTCGTTTCACGGTCCCACGAATCCCGGGGAACTTTCACACCCCCTTCTTCGCCTCTCTTTCGTCTCTGGAGACTCTTTTTTTTTTTTTTTTCTCCCCCGAGCTGCGAGGAAACGCGGCGCCCGGAGAGACAGAGAGGAAAAAAGTTCTAACGAATTTAAATTACGGCTCAAATAACCGCAAATGTGATTAATTCAATCCTCAAATCTCAGCCGAGGGGATGCACGATTGGGTGGGGTGGTTACGTTGTGCATTTGGAAAATGTATCGTGGTACTTTAATCTAAAAGGGGTAAATTTTGAATTTATGGTAAAGAATGTATAAATTGTTTTCATCCAAAGCTACTGGATACTA
Organism: Apis mellifera; assembly: GCF_003254395.2. Taxonomy (NCBI): domain Eukaryota; kingdom Metazoa; phylum Arthropoda; class Insecta; order Hymenoptera; family Apidae; genus Apis; species Apis mellifera. The sequence continues at coordinate 2,573,696 of NC_037640.1, read as the reverse complement.
CTTAAATATTTCTAATATCTTTCTATTTAAGTTAAAATTTAAATCTGTGTAAAATACAGTTTATCTGTAAGTTTACAGTTTATCTTATCTGTTCTGTAACTTGGAAACTCTTCAAATTTGAAGAAGAACCCTCTGTATTTTTATCATTTCTAAAAACTTTGAATTTCCACCAATAAATATGAAATATATTGATTCCAAAATTATTTACACAATCATATAATAAGAAAAATAATAAGTTTCATGTGAATTTGCGAGGAAGAATTCCTCCAGTCAAAATTCAGAATTTTAAAAGCAACACTTTATTTATTATCCGAATAACAAAAGAAAGAATATTATTCTTTCCTTTCCTTTTCTACCATTCTTATTCCATCGACGATCCATTCACCTTTTCCCTCCCCTCTCCGACAACCACCACGTTCCCTTTTCAGTCTAGCCAACTTCCTTTGAAAACGGTTACTTTTAAGCCTTTGCTCTTTGTTCAAGTTTCCCGCTCGACAAACAACAACAACAACAACAGCACACTCGTCGCTATTTAAAATCGCGAGAAGAATAATCGGTTCCTCCTCTTGGGGAGCAAGTATATATATATATATCTCGCGGCAGTTTGCACGAGTTTCCACGGTGCTGTCGTTCATCCCCCTCGCCCCGTGCTTACTCGCGCGTGCACGTGTTGGTTTATGTATCGGGGAGGGGCGGTCGGAAAACTGTCGAAAGATGCATCTTCCTGGAAGAGGAACTGTGACACTGTGGCGGGCAAGAAGGAAGAGTGGGAAAGAGAAAGTGGTTCCCTCGCCTCTCTGCGGTTTTATGGGTCGTCCAGCTCCATCATGCGCCGTAAAAGTACAATAAAACCGGTGTCACGCCGTGGAAAAACTACCCCGTTTCTAAAGCACTGCGTGCATCGGTCCTTAAGACAAAAGGAGCGAGAGGATCGATGAACTTTGGATGAAGATACGAGCGGGCGTCGAAGTAAAATTGATTCTTTTATGATGGGGAATTTTTTTATCAACGCTCTTCTCTCTTCCAACTTTTTTTTTCTGCTTTGTGGAAACTAATTATTCAAATGTTAATTTTATTCATTTATAAAATAACGATAATAATAATATTTTTTCTTCAGGAAGGTTTTATCATATCAAACAGATTTTATTAATCACCGATAAATATATATATATATATTATTGATCTGATAATAGTTAAAATTTCCCCAATCGTTAACTCGAATTAATATTTTTTTCCTAATTTTTGTTGTTCCAGTGCTATCTTTAAGAAATACTCAGGAAGAGGAACCGCCGGATCCCCAATTAATGAGGTTGGATAACATGTTGATCGCGGAGGGTGTTGCTGGACCGGAAAAGGGTGGTGGTGCTGGAGCGGCGGCCTCTGCAGCGGCTGCAGCCGCTGCTGGAGGACCACCTGGACAACCTGACAATGCGATCGAACATTCGGATTACAGAGCCAAGCTTGCCCAAATTAGACAGATTTATCATCAGGAGTTGGAGAAATACGAGCAGGTTTGTAAATCTATCGTTTTTTTTTTTTCTTTGTTAGCAAATTTATGACATTTAGATAGAATTTATTCATTTAAATAATGTGGATAGGAGAGGATAAAAATATAAATGTATCGAAGATACATCTTGATGATATATAAATATTAAATGTTTTATATTTGCTATGATTTTTCATACTTTGATTAATTCTAAAATTTACGTCCCTTCTCCTTGACACGTATGCGATTCACTAAGAATAAAATACTATATTTACTTTGTATTCTATTTTTATGGAATTGCAATTTATTGACAGAAATTGGGTGTTTTTTTTGGAAAAACTTACCGCTTATTAATACGTCATGTTACTTCTATCTTTCTATATTATTTTTAATTAATTGATCTCTGAGGATAAAAAAAAAATATAATTCTCGAACGATTCTATCAATTTTGATCACAATCTTTAATTAAAATATTCTATCTAATAGGACAAAATATATCGGAATATTAATTTAAAATATGAAACTTCAAAATTAAAAACAAGCTTAAATACAACAAACTCTGCAAAAGCTTTAATTTATTTATCCTAAGAAAATAAAGAAGACATATATTTTAATCGAATGACACAGTGTGCATTTCTCAATGGTTAAATTCAAATAAAAAAAAGAGTAAAATGTTTTCGAATGATCCGATGATGATCGAATCGAAGAAGGGGTCGATGTGCAGTTTTTGCCTAGAATTTTTTTTCCCCTACCCCTAGAGCGACGCGATAAGGGGCCAGTTGAGAGTAGTGGCGGGGAACCAGACTCGTCTCTGTTCGACGATTTGCGTGCTAATGAACCGACTCACTCGCGCTAAGTAAAATCTCGCGTGTCGGCCAACCAGAGAGTTGTATCGCGAACTGCGGATCTCTTTAATGCCAGCAAATTCCCTATGGGCTATTGTGTGTTTCGCGGTCGAAATTCAACGAAATTGTAAAACTTTACAATTACCCACGTCTCTACGTGTTACATATATATATTTTTTCTTGTAAAGTAAGTGATATTTTCTATCCACTTCTACTTAGTTACAACTTGTTAACACCTGATTCCTTCTCAAGTCTTTTGTTTAAATCTATCTCATTTTTTGTTTAAAATCTAATATGTATTTAATATAAATCAAATTCAGAAACGAGAAGAATTTATATCATATTTAAATTATTTTATTTTACTTTTTTTTATTAATTATTAACAAACAATATTTTCTTTAATCATAAAGTTTGAGCTTTTTATTGAGATTGGATATCAAAATTGGATTCTTAAATTATCCTATTCGTTTCGAATTTTTATGAGAATATATTTGATACATTCAAAATTAAAATCTGTTGTTATTTTAAATTTAGCTGTGTAATGTTTTTCGATACACATTCAATATATTTGATATTAGTAAACATGATATAATGATCTTTTCGATTTGTATTTATTAAATGAATTTATTAAATATTTGAAAATTCTTGATACTTTGGTATTCAATAACTTTTGTCGATATAATATTTGTTTATTATATAAGAAATATATATATATGTATAATTGATGAGCCCAAAATGTATTAATGAATATGTGTATATATATTTTCATGAAGAAATATAAGAAGAAAGTAAATTAAAGGAAATCTTATATTCATAGAAAATGCAATATTAAACATACATAATACTATATTGGAAAATTTTGAACTAAATTGAAATTGCTACATATGTGCATATCTATCTTTCTCAATTAGATTCTGTAAGAATTAATTTCAAAAATTGATTTTAAGTGAAAAGAAAATAATAGTAGATAGATTAAAATTTTGAAACTACTTTATCAATGTTTGATATCTATATTTTTTTTTTTACTTTTAAATTTATAGAACAATTCGAATCTGATAATAATTATTTTTGATTATATTCGCAACTTGATCCAAATCGCTGTAACGGCGCCCATAGATTTTTCACTCGGGTTATTTTGCATTTCCAGTTCCGATCGCGAAAAATACAACGTTATTTACCGCGCGCAAACACCGCACGAAACGACGCATATTCAATTCCTTCTTCATTAATATGCGCGCACGATTAAAACAAAAAGCATCGATGGCTTGTGTAACGCGCATGATCCCCCCTCCCACATACTTATCAACGATAAAACCATATAATTCTTTTTAACGCCTCTCGTGTTTTCCCTTCCTTTCGCATACTTTCCAAATAACCGTGGACCCGTCACTCGTATACCTCCTCGTGTATTCGCTATACGTAAATACCGAATCGCACGCACACGCTAGTTCAGCGAAAAAAAGAGAGAGAGAGAGAGAGATAGAATAAACAGAGCGATCGTTGGAAAGGGAGGGGATAGAGAGAGAGAGAGAGAGAGAGCGCTTTAATTGCCACACCCGTTTCAACCCTATATTTCACCGTATGTCAGCGGTCTTGATGTTTCCCCGCAGTAAATACGCACACCCTTGCTTTGAGGTCCACCGACGTGTATATGCATGCGTGTGGAAATTCTTTGTAGACGCAACAATATGGTTCGTGTGTCGAGAGGTATGCATTCGCGTGCATATATGTTGGTGAAACTGCAGTTACCAAGGGTAATTGACGCTCTATCGATAAGCTTGGCCATTAACAAGTTTTAACCCCGTTCTCTCTTTTTTTTTTTTCCTCTCTCTTTCTCTCCCTTCATCTAAGAGTCAAACAGAGAGCAGAGTATCGAGTCGGTGATTTCGTTTTACTTTTCATTCTCCGGTTTTTCTTTTAACGTTCAACGACACGGCTGATCTTTTATCCCTTTATCCCAGATTAAATTCATTTCGTTTTTTCGAGATAACGTCAGAGCGAGATTCAGAGCGAGCGAAATAAAATCCATTTTTGTTTTCTTTTTTTTTCTTTTCTTTTCTTTCTTTCCTTTTTTTTTTTTCTCCATCATGACTCTATTCATACAGCGCTCGTGATTGTTATTTAAACGAACAACCATTGTATGCGTACAATCGTTGTTCGAGACTGGTTGTGTTTCGGATAGACCATGGTTGCACAGTTTGGCGAGAGGCTGGATAATACAATGTTTCGAGTTTTGGCTGGAAATATATTGCCGCGCTTAAAAGTAACGTTATTACGGTTGATATCGTCGTGGCCAAAAGTTTTATCATAACCGAAATTTACTATTCAAACTCCGCGGGGTGGCCGGAGTCACTGCATTAGGGTGAACGTCTGCCTGACTATGCAAAATAGCGTGACAAGTACGAGAATAGAACCGCATCGAGTTTTACGAGATCGCGTGATCACGGCCAACAAACATCGTCTGGCATGAATCTTACTGGTGCATACACTCCTTTATTCCGTACGATTTTTAATGGATACAGATTTCAACTTTTTCTCTGCTTGATGTGCTCCGCTCGTCTTCTAATTATCATTTCTTACCAAGTTTGAAGGAACCAAAACATTTCTTTCGAGAGATTCTATTCGTGAAATCATTTCAAATATCTTCATTTCAAGAATAAAATTAATGCGAAATCGATAAAATCAGTGATTTCGTATTATATTTGAAATCATACACGTTATTTTAATAATTCTCAATTTTATTGACAATAAAAAAAGTATATTTATTAGGAAGATTTAAAGGATTAAAATTTTTTAGTATAAAATCATACGAAATCACTTCTTTTGAATAACCTTTCAATTACTTCTATTCTGTAGGCCAATACTATTCTTTTCCGTTTTTTGCGAGATTCAACTAGTCTTTTCTCATGTGACCATCATAATTTGGCACAATAATGATCACAAACAATACATTTGAAAATTTCCGCAAACGGTAAATTCGATTATATAAGAAAGGGAACTGTCGTATATTGTGGTAACCACAGAACCGCGGCAGACGTAACCGCGACCAGGTATATTTAGCAACGTGCAGGTTGGAATTTCGATAACACTCGCGAGCCAAAAGCTTCGTGGTACTATATCCTCGAAATACGTGTGCACTTATTAATAGTGTGAACCGCAGCAAAATTAGAGCCACCATGAGAAATCTCATTTTCCATGAAGAAAGATTAACGATTGTTAACGAAGTGCTTGTCGGTTTTAAGCGATTCACTTCAAGATTTTATAACGTACATGAAGAAACAAAATGTTAATTTTCGTTTTTTACAATAGTAAAAAAAAAATTCAAAAATAAATAAACTATATATTTATTGCACTAATTTTACTATCATATCATAACATTATATTCCAATATCATCTTTCTAACCTCACTCGCATATTTCTATCATCTTTCATACACTCTCACTTTTCCATCTATGTCTTACTCATTATAAGTTTTCTATAATTTCCATCTATATCTTACTCATTATAAGTTTTCTATAATCATGTACGGTTTCATTCATTCTCGTTCTGTTTTATTTATTTAACGGTCTTCAATTTTTCTTAAGATTTTATAACAAACACAAAGGAACAAGTCTTGTCAATTTTCGTTAATTTTTTTTACAAGAATAGGAAAAAATTTGAAATAAATAAATTATATATTTATTTCTTTTATTTATTTATTTATATTTATTTATTTATATATTTATTATAATAATTTTATCTTAATATAATAATATTGTATTCTATCGTTTTTTTAATTTCACACGTAATTTTCATTCGTCATCCACGATACTTTATTTTTCAACCTATATCTTACTCATTATAAGTTTCTTTCCATAATCATGTACGGTTTCATTCATTCTCGTTCTTTGTTATATATTTAACGGTTTTCAATTTTTCTTAAGATTTTATAACGAATATGAAGGAACAAGTCTTGTCAATTTTAATTTTTTTATAAGAGCAGTGAAAAATTTGAATTAAATAAACTATTTAATAAATATTTTAATTTATATTTATTTATTATATTTATTTACACTAATAATTTTATTTTAATATAATAATATTTTATTTTATTTTTCTAATTTGACACGCAATTTTCGTCTTCCATGATACTTCTTTATTTTTTCATCTACATCTTACTCATTATAGATTTGTTCCTATAATCATGTACGGTCTCGTTCATTCTCGTTCTGTTTTATATATTTAACGATTTTTAATTTTTCTCTAATATTTTATAACGATCATAAAGAAACAAGTTGCCAATTTTTATCTTTTTCTACTATAGCATATTTGAATCAAATAAAGTATATATTTATTTTATTGCACTTAACACTAATCATATTTTAATATTAATTATTTTAATATATTAATATTGTATTCAATCGTTTTTCTAATTATAAATTCTTTTTGATCATCTTCCATGACAGTCACTTTTTTACCTTTATCTTATTCATTATGAGTTTAATTCCTATAATAATATACGGTTTCATAAATTTTCGTTTTGTGTTATATATTTAATGATCTTTAATTTTTCTTAAGACTTTATAATATACATAAAGAAATAAATCTTATCAATTTTTTTCATAAGAACAAGGAAAAATTTGAATTAAATAAACTATACATTTATTTTAATTTATATTTATTTTATTGCACTTAACACTAATCATATTTTAATATTAATAATTTTATTTCAATACAATAATATTATATTCTATTGTTTTTTAATTTCACACGCAATTTTCATTCGTCTTCCATGACACTCATTTACATTTATCTATATCTTACTCATTATAGGTTTCTTTCTATAATCATGTACGGTTTCATTCATTCTAGTTCTTTGTTATATATTTAACTTTTATTTTATATATTTAATTTTTATTTTTTCTTAAGATTTTATAACGTACATGAAGAAACAATTTTGTCTTGATAATTTTCATTAATTTTTTTCACAAGAGAAAAATTTGAATTAAATAAACTATTTATTTATTTTAATTGATATTTATTTGTTATATAATACTAAACACTAATCTTTTTTGATATTTTTATTTTAATAATATTGAATTCTATTAATAATATTATAATATTCTATTATTATATTTTATTTTTTCTAATTTCACATATAATTTTCGTTCATCTTTCATGATACTCATTTACTTTTTCACCTATATCTTACTCATTATAGGTTTCTTTCTATAATCATGTATAGTCTCATTCACTATCGTTCTGTTTTATTTATTTAACGATCTTCAATTTTTCTTAAGATTTTATAATGAACATGATGAAAGTCTTGTCAATTTTCATCTTTTTTTTACAATAGCAAGAAAATTTTAATTAAATATTTTAATTAAATAAACTATATATTCATTTTAATTTACATTTATTCATTATATTTAATATTAATTTTACTTCAGTAATAATTTCATATTTTAATATAATAATATTCTATTATCGTCTTTCTAATTTCATACAAATTTTTCGATCATCTTCTCACTCACTTTTCTATCTATATCTATTTTATTTATTTATAAATTTCTACCTATAATCATCTATAGTCTTATTTATTTTCGTTCTTTGTTATATATTTTATGATCTTTAATTTTGTTTGATGATTTTCTAATGAATATGAAGAAACAAGTCTTTTCAATTTTCGTTAATTTTTTTTTACAAGAGCAGGAGAAAAATTTGAATTAAATAAATTATATATTTTAATTTATATTTCTTTATTATATATAGTTATTACACTAATAATTTTATTTCAATATAATAATATTTTAGTCTATTTTTTTTAATTTAACACACAATTTTCATCTTCCATGACACTTCTTTACTTTTTCATCTACATCTTACTCGTTATAAGTTTCTTTCCATAATCATGTACACTTTCATTCTGTTTTATTTATTTAACGGTCTTAAATTTTGTTTAATAATTTTTTAATCTACATGAAGAAACATATTTTGTTAATTTTCGTTTTTTTTTACAATAGCAAGGAAATATGAATTAAATATATAATATTGTATTCTATCGTTTTTCTAATTTCATACGTATTTTTCTTTCGCCTTCCATCGCAATCGCTCACTTTTTTATTTATATCTTCTTATTTTTTATACATTTTTCCTTTAATCATGTATTCATACATTCATACATTCATATATTTCACAAATTCTCAATTAATATTACATATTTAACCATCTTTATTTGTTCTTAAGATTTTATAACGTACATGAAGAAACAAGTCTTTTCGTTAATTTTTTTTTTACAAAAGCAGGAAAAAATTTGAATTAAATAAAATATATTTTATTTTATATTTATTTATTATATTTATTTATTACATTAATAATTTTATTTCAATATAATAATATTTTATTTTTCTAATTTAATACGCAATTTTCGTCTTCCATGACATTTCTTTACTTTTTCATCTACATCTTACTCGTTATAAGTTTCTTTCCATAATCATGTACGGTTTCAATTATTTTCGTTCTGTTTTATTTATTTAACGGTCTTAAATTTTGTTTAATAATTTTTCAATGTACATGAAGAAACGTATTTTGTGAATTTTCGTCTTTTTTTTAAAATAGCAAGGAAATAATTGAATTAAATAAATTTTATATTTATTTTAATCTATATTTATATATTGCATTTAACACTAATTTCATTTTAACACTAATAATAATTTTATTTTAATGTAATAATATTGTATCCTATCATTTTCTAATTTCATACATATTTTTCATTCGCCTTCCATCACAATCACTCACTTTTTTATTTATATCTTATTTATTGTACATTTTTTCCTTTAATTATGTATTCATACATTCATACAATCACATATTTCACAAATTTTCAATTTGTATTATTTAACCATCTTTATTTGTTCTTAAGATTTTATAACGTATTTGAAGGAACAAGTCTTCTCAATTTTCGTTAATTTTTTTTTACAAGAATAAGGAAAAGTTTGAATTAAATGAACTATATATATTTTAATTTATATTTATTTATTATATTTATTTATTAAACTAATAATTTTATTTTAATATAATAATTTATTATTTATTATTAATTTATTATTAATTTATTATTAATATATTAATTTTATTATATTTTTCTAATTTAACACGAAATTTTCGTCTTCCATGACACTTCTTTACTTTTCCATCTACATCTTACTCGTTATAAGTTTCTTTCCATAATCATGTACAGTTTCATTCATTTTCGTTCTTTGTTATATATTTAGCAGTCTTTAATTTTGTTTAATAATTTTTTAATCTACATAAAGAAACATATCTTTTTGTTAATTTTTGTCTTTTTTTTACAATAACAAGGAAATAATTGAATTAAATAAATTTTATATTTATTTTAATCTATATTTATATATATATATTGCGTTTAACACTAATTTCATTTTAACATTAATAATAATTTTATTTCAATATAATAATATTTTATTTTTCTAATTTAATACGCAATTTTCGTCTTCCATGACACTTCTTTACTTTTTCATCTACATCTTACTCGTTATAAGTTTCTTTCCATAATCATGTACGGTTTCATTTATTTTCGTTCTGTTTTATTTATTTAACGGTCTTAAATTTTGTTTAATAATTTTTCAATGTACATGAAGAAACGTATTTTGTGAATTTTCGTCTTTTTTTTAAAATAGCAAGGAAATAATTGAATTAAATAAATTTTATATTTATTTTAATCTATATTTATATATTGCATTTAACACTAATTTCATTTTAACACTAATAATAATTTTATTTTAATGTAATAATATTGTATCCTATCGTTTTCTAATTTCATACATATTTTTTATTCGTCTTCCATCACAATCACTCACTTTCTTATTTATATCTTATTTATTGTACATTTTTTCCTTTAATTACGTATTTATACATTCATACAATTACATATTTCACAAATTTTCAATTTGTATTACATATTTAACCATCTTTATTTGTTCTTAAGATTTTATAACGTATTTGAAGGAACAAGTCTTTTCAATTTTCGTTAATTTTTTTTTACAAGAATAGGGAAAAGTTTGAATTAAATGAACTATATATATTTTAATTTATATTTATTTATTATATTTATTTATTAAACTAATAATTTTATTTTAATATAATAATATTTTATTATATTTTTCTAATTTAACACGAAATTTTCGTCTTCCATGACACTTCTTTACTTTTCCATCTACATCTTACTCGTTATAAGTTTCTTTCCATAATCATGTACAGTTTCATTCATTTTCGTTCTTTGTTATATATTTAGCAGTCTTTAATTTTGTTTAATAATTTTTTAATCTACATAAAGAAACATATCTTTTTGTTAATTTTTGTCTTTTTTTTACAATAACAAGGAAATAATTGAATTAAATAAATTTTATATTTATTTTAATCTATATTTATATATATATTGCGTTTAACACTAATTTCATTTTAACATTAATAATAATTTTATTTCAATATAATAATATTTTATTTTTCTAATTTAATACGCAATTTTCGTCTTCCATGACACTTCTTTACTTTTTCATCTACATCTTACTCGTTATAAGTTTCTTTCCATAATCATGTACGGTTTCATTTATTTTCGTTCTGTTTTATTTATTTAACGGTCTTAAATTTTGTTTAATAATTTTTCAATGTACATGAAGAAACGTATTTTGTGAATTTTCGTCTTTTTTTTAAAATAGCAAGGAAATAATTGAATTAAATAAATTTTATATTTATTTTAATCTATATTTATATATTGCATTTAACACTAATTTCATTTTAACACTAATAATAATTTTATTTTAATGTAATAATATTGTATCCTATCGTTTTCTAATTTCATACATATTTTTTATTCGTCTTCCATCACAATCACTCACTTTCTTATTTATATCTTATTTATTGTACATTTTTTCCTTTAATTACGTATTTATACATTCATACAATTACATATTTCACAAATTTTCAATTTGTATTACATATTTAACCATCTTTATTTGTTCTTAAGATTTTATAACGTATTTGAAGGAACAAGTCTTTTCAATTTTCGTTAATTTTTTTTTACAAGAATAGGGAAAAGTTTGAATTAAATGAACTATATATATTTTAATTTATATTTATTTATTATATTTATTTATTAAACTAATAATTTTATTTTAATATAATAATATTTTATTATATTTTTCTAATTTAACACGAAATTTTCGTCTTCCATGACACTTCTTTACTTTTCCATCTACATCTTACTCGTTATAAGTTTCTTTCCATAATCATGTACAGTTTCATTCATTTTCGTTCTTTGTTATATATTTAGCAGTCTTTAATTTTGTTTAATAATTTTTTAATCTACATAAAGAAACATATCTTTTTGTTAATTTTTGTCTTTTTTTTACAATAACAAGGAAATAATTGAATTAAATAAATTTTATATTTATTTTAATCTATATTTATATATATATTGCGTTTAACACTAATTTCATTTTAACATTAATAATAATTTTATTTTAATATAATAATATTGTATCTTATCGTTTTTCTAATTTCATACGTATTTTTCATTCGCCTTCCATCACAATTACTCACTTTTTTATTTATATCTTATTTATTGTACATTTTTTCCTTTAATTATGTATTCATACATTCATACAATCATATATTTCACAAATTATCAATTAGTATTACATATTTAACCATCTTTATTTGTTCTTAAGAATTTATGAAATTTATGATGTATTTGAAGGAACAAAACTTTTCAATTTTCGTTAATTTTTTTTTACAAGAAAGGGAAAAATTTGAATTAAATGAACTATATATATATTTTAATTTATATTTATTTATTATATTTATTTATTAAACCAATAATTTTATTTTAATATAATAATATTTTACTATATTTTTCTAATTTAATACGAAATTTTCGTCTTCCATGACACTTCTTTACTTTTCCATCTACATCTTACTCGTTATAAGTTTCTTTCTATAATCATGTACAGTTTCATTCATTTTCATTCTATTTTATTTATGTAACGGTCTTAAATTTTGTTTAATAATTTTTTAATTTACATGAAGAAACGTATTTTGTCAATTTTCGTCTTTTTTTTACAATAGCAAGGAAATAATTGAATTAAATAAATTTTATATTTATTTTAATTTATATTTATATATTGCATTTAACACTAATTTCATTTTAACACTAATAATAGTTTTATTTTAATGTATTAATATTGTATCCTATCGTTTTCTAATTTCATCACAATCACTTACTTTTTTATTTATTTCTTATTTATTATTATTGTACATTTTTTCCTTTAATAATGTATTCATATATTCATACAATCATATATTTCACAAATTCTCAATTTGTATTACATATTTAACCATCTTTATTTGTTCTTAAGATTTTATAACGTATTTGAAAGTACAAATCTTTTCAATTTTCGTTAATTTTTTTTTTACAAGAATAGGGAAAAGTTTGAATTAAATGGATTATATATATATTTTAATTTATATTTATTTATTATATTTATTTATTAAACTAATAATTTTATTTTAATATAATAATATTTTATTATATTTTTCTAATTTAATACGAAATTTTCGTCTTCCATGACACTTCTTTACTTTTTCATCTACATCTTACTCGTTATAAGTTTCTTTCCATAATCATGTACGGTTTCTTTCATTCTCGTTCTTTGTTATTTAACGGTTTATATTTTTTCTTAAGATTTTATAACGAATATAAGAATATAACGAAACAAATTTTGTGAATTTTCGTCTTTTTTTACAATAGCAAAGATATATTTGAATTAAATAAATTGTATATTTATTTTAATTTACATTTATTATATTTAACATTATTCTTATTTTAATATTAATAATTTTATTTTAATATAATAATATTGTTTTTTATCGTTTCTTTAATTTTACATGCAGTTTTCATTTGTCTTCATCTTTCATGTAACATTGCCTTTTTCATCTACATCTTACTCATATAAGTTTTTCCCTATAATCATATACGGTCTCATTCATTCTCGTTCTAGTATATATTTAACAATCTTTAATTTTTCTTTATTATATTGAAATTTTTTTTGACTTGATATCTATCGTATGTTATTATATAAATATTGCAAATGTTATCTTTAATTATATTGCAGAAGTATTATTTGTGATTCAATAAATGTTATAATAAATTTATAATTGAAATTGAACAAGTTGTTCTTGTTGTAGATATTTGACTTTTGTTTCATCTTCTATATTCGTTTGAAAGTTCTATGGTGTATTTCTGTGTGTCGTTATATCATGTATACAGTATAAATGCAGTATAACCTTTAAAAGTATTAATTATATCAGTGTTTCTATCATATTTATGATACAAGTATATGGTAAAATTAACGAATTGATTCGATTTTATTAATATATATGTGAAATAAGAATCTTTGTGTTTTAAGTCGTGTCTCGTATTGAATGGTAAATTCCAAAACCTGTATTTACTGTATGATCGATTTTCATTCGATACCTGGAAGACAATATAGTATCCATCATTCATCCAAAGGATTTTCACTACGAATATTCAAAAAAAAAAGAAAAGAAAAAAGAAAGAAAATTCGTAGTTTTGTTTGGACGATAATTTAAAAATTGGAGAAAAGTTCGTAAGGAAGGGCATAATTCTCTGCGGGTTTTCCATCCAATCCACCTACTCGAGATCGTCCCAAGCCCCTCGTCCCGCGAACAGCAAGCCAGGAATGAAGCTGATCCACCCCACCAAGTTGGTGGTACGCCTCGTGCAAAGATAAAAGAGAGAGAGAGAGAGAGAGAGAAATGAAGAGAGCGAAAAGGAAAGAAGAAGAACGAAGAGAAACGAGGTAGATGGAAGAAAGACGAGGAAAGCACCGGGGTATGGCGGCAGAGTGGAATCCATTTCGAAATTGCGAGCCACCCTGTCCGACTTCTCTCCCCAACCTCTTTCTTCTACCGCCTTCCCTCAGGAAAATCCACCCTCCTTCTACCCTTGTTCTACGTCTTTCCTCTTTCTACCACTTTCCATTCTCCCTTTCCTCTTCGTGTCCTTTCCCTCGCTCCCTATCCGAAGGTAGCGTGCTCGTCTCGAATACTGATATCGAGCAAAGTCCTTTTTCCCTTAAACCGAGCAGCCACCAGGAATAATGCATTATACGTACGCGTCTTTCTTCTCGCTTTTTTACCCTCGATCGTCATAGGTTTCTCTTCTCTTTTTCTTCTTTCTTTTCTTTTTTTCTTTCGTTTTCTGCTTCATTCTGCTTCCTCGAACGAATCATTTTTTCTTCGTTTCCTTTTGTGGTTTTCATTCTTGCTTGAGAAACATCACTCTTGATGCCAAGATGTTACTCTTTTCTTCGTAAGATATCTTAAGGAAGCTTTTTTTTTGACGATATAATTTCTTATTCTTTTTTTTTAATTGAGTGTCAACAAGATTCTTGTCTGTGACTTTGAAATACTGAAGAATCGTAAGATAGGCTATCATCAAACAATAAATAGTTAACATTCAACAAATCTTTCTTTTAATTCTTCACATAAAATTGTAAAGATTAAAGAAAAAGATTTTGAAATAAGAGGAAAATGGCAACAAAATAAATTTGAATTTTTTTCCAGGCGTGTAACGAGTTCACAACTCACGTAATGAATTTATTGAGGGAACAAAGTCGTACCAGGCCAATCACGCCAAAAGAAATCGAGAGGATGGTTCAGATTATTCATAAGAAGTTCTCCAGCATTCAAATGCAACTGAAACAGTCTACCTGTGAGGCTGTGATGATTTTGAGGAGTCGATTCCTCGATGCAAGGTAAGTACTTATCGTGTAAAAATTAATCGTTTATTTTTATTAATTTTAACATATGAAAAATAAATTGTTTTTTATCACAGGCGTAAAAGACGAAACTTTAGCAAACAAGCCTCTGAAATTCTCAACGAGTATTTCTATTCACATCTGAGTAATCCATATCCAAGCGAAGAAGCTAAAGAAGAACTCGCACGAAAATGTGGAATCACCGTGAGTCAGGTAAAGTACAAGAAAATATTTCATTTTTCAATAATTTGAATTATTATTTTAAAATATCTGTTGTTAAGTTATTATTAGTATACATTTCTGACTCATTAAAATTCTGGTTATGATCATTTTATTTCTTGTTTTATTTTTTAATTTCATATTTTAGAATGAATCATTCTTTATCTTTTTTTATATTTTTATACATAATACTCAATGTACTATTAAATAATATTTAATTAATTGTGAAATTAATAAGAAAAAATTATTGAATGAATTTCATCTTAAATGGTGATGTAAAATAAAATTTTTAAGATTTTTGTTTTAAACATTTTACAATATCAAGCTTTCTTTTTTTTAAAAAGATCTGTGTCTTCTGTATCTAATCATTAATATATACTTAATGATTAATGATATTTTAAATATTGATAAGTATTGATAATTCTGATAATATTACTTTCAATATTAAATCTTTTTAAAAATTTCTTAATGATTGCACCGTTTATCTTGTTTGCAGGTTTCTAATTGGTTCGGCAACAAGAGGATACGCTACAAGAAAAATATAGGTAAAGCACAGGAGGAGGCGAACTTGTACGCAGCCAAAAAGGCAGCTGGTAAGTTCCGTCCTTCGCAAATGAGCGACGGGTGTTCCTTGAAGAGTTCGTTTCGATAATTTCGATAAATCGAAGAATATCAATCAAAAATCCATGAATATTGTAATTTTATCTATCGAAAAATTAAATTATTCGATTATTCTTTTTACCATTCATGGAGCGTTGCTGAGGAAATGTCACGTAATCAATCATAATAGATTGACGCACAATAATAGATTATATATTTAATAAACTCGTTAATTTTTTTTTTTGAGTTCATCACGATTATTCCAACATCGAATCTGAACTTGGAAGGAAAAACAAATCACGTGGTATAATGGTTCTTCATTACCATAAATCATTACACGACTGAATTACTACTCATTGTTCAGTTCTGGCTATGCCATTATTATTGCACCTGACTTATAAATCTTTCAAGAGTAAACAAAATTATCGTTCGCAATTCTTAATCTTTTCTTTCTGGTATACAAAAAAAAAAAATTCACTTAACTTTTTGCAATTAACATATTTTATCCATTTTAACATATCTCCTTTAACCATAACAACAGACGGATTTTCTTTAATATTATCATTTGAATTCGTTTTTTATTTAGATTCTTGAGAAAAGAATGAAGAAAGAAAAATTCCATGGATATACCCACTGAAAATTCTTCGCATTCGCACAACTTGCAATTACGCGTACTTTTCTTAACTACACCGACGTCTCTTTATTTTAGAGGGCAAGGCGAGATATTTTTAACTTACTAATTATACTGAGAAAGAGGGAGCGAAAAATGAGAAGACGAGGATGAGGATACATGGGAAGGGCGATGAGATTCTCGCGTTTCTTTCGACACCTTCCCTGTGTTTGTCTTTCCTTAGCAATGCTCTTTCTGGTAATAACGCAGTCTTCTCGTAATTAAAGAAACGGAATTCCAACGATAGTGGCGCTAACACTTTGGCGAATTCCTCGATATTTTGTTTCAAATAGCGAGAATGTTTTCACGTTTCAAAGTAAAAATTGCTCCTATTATGCTGGCACATAACTAAGCTAATTTCCACTGATATTGTTTCGTGTACTTTGAATAATTTGAAAGTTGATTAAAAATTCGCTTTCAACCGATAATTCGTTCATTTTCTGCGGTACAGATTGAAGATGATCCAATGATACATTTGTCGATTTGATTGATCAGTGGCGTCTGTAATCAAAAATTTTTACACTTTTATACATTATTAACTCTTTCTGGAAAAATTTTTCTTTTGATCATGTTGCAATTAATGACGATATTGCAATTAATTCTTTAAATGTGATGAATAATAATAAGCTGAAATGAAAAAAAATCAAAGTTATATAACATTTTCCAATAATGAATTTATATAACTTGTAATAAATTTTTCAAATCAAACGTAGACAAATAAATTTTTAATTAATTAATTTAGTAATATTTTTATTCACTAATTAAAAATCAGGAATAATTTTTATTTCATTCCACTCCAATATGTCTCTATGTTTCAATATTCCACTACTATATATCAATTATATTTAAAAAATCGTAACAATTTCTTTTAATATATCCTCCTATTAATCTATTAATCTCGAAAAGATTAAAGATAAAAATGACATCAAAGCAAAAATCAGAATCAGCAACGCCACCGATTACACCAATTACAATAAAAATTAGAAACGAAAGAGTTTACTTATATTTTTTACGATAAACGAAATGTATCGGTGAAGCGGAAGAACTTAAAAAGACGCACCCTCGAATTTTGTATGCACCGCGATTGTTTCTACAGCAGCTTTTGCAGGAGCGTCGCCGTACAGTATGGGCGGTGCCAGCCAAGGCACCCCGACGCCGATGATGTCGCCGGCGCCACCTGGTGGCCCGCAAGATATGGCCGGATACGGGATGGGCATAAACGGTAGCGATTATGGCTCGCAACCGTACAACGACGGCTCGATGGGCTACGACCCTATGCACCAGGTAAACCGTCATGACTTATCTTCTCATTAAGTTAGATTTTTCTCCCCTGTAGTCAGTGATCATTGCCTCGCTTTCTTCAATGCCCTCTTGCATTCTTTAGCATGTGCTAAATTCAATCTGAATAACGCTTAGACTCTGATTTTTTGAAGAATTATTTCCAGTGGCTAGGAATGAATGGAAAGAAAATGGCAAGCATTTGTTCATTTTCATTTTTATGCGATATCATTATGGATGATGATCGATCATATTTGATAAATTGCAATTTCTGCTCTTGATTTCCATCCATTTTCAAGCCGTTACATTGTGTTTTCCATAAATGCATGTGCCATCTCACCGTATATTCACACATAGCGAGAAAGCGAGAAAGAATGTTTGAATGGGGAAGAATGGAAGAATGAAAGAAGGAAGGAAATGGAATTCAATGAATATTATGATGAAACATATCTGTGCTCGAGCTTATGGACAGAACAATTTGATAGAACAAATTGAAAACATTAAAATATGAAGATATTGAGAACACAATCTAATGAAAGTCAAAAGTGAGTATACATCATATGTATAAAATAAAAAATTTATTTATTATATCTTGCAATTGTGCATATTAAAAATTGATTGAAAAGTATTAATTAATTACATGAGTAATTAGCCATTTTAAATATACATTTTATGAAAAATTGTACATCTATAAAAAAAGATAATTTTTGACATATATATTTTCATTTTACAATTCTAATTTATTTCAGGAGAAAATATATGTATAACGATATGAACAATTTGAGGATACTTGAGGATACTATTTATATATATGAATACAATTAAGAATGAAAAATCCAGATATTTACAATCTCATATCAATATAAAATTATATATATTATCTTTGTAAGTTTTTATATTCACTTTTGACTGTTTTTGTATTTACTAACACGAGATACTCTCTAATTACAAGTTGCCAATTTCTGTTATCGATCGAGCACTCTGTGTAGAGTCAAGCACGCATGAATGTGTTTCGATAGTTTCCAAAGAAGTACATGTGTAAGTGCGAGTACAGTGTGTGTTGAAATATATATGTATATATAGAACTGGGTTGGATAGCTGTTGCTAGCCCATAAAGATGGGTTTAGGAAGAAGCCGATAGTGGTGGTAGGAACTGAAAGTTAGAAGAGAAGGTGTGTCAGGGAGTGCACACGAAGCTAGCAGCAGCTAGTAACATAAGGGTTGCTTAGTATGCATTGGAGTTGTTAAGTCACTTTTTAGGTAGGGTTGCTTCCCTCACATATTAATAGACTCGGTAGGTCCTGTTTCTAACGAGCTGCCTCTATTCGACTGATGAAACGCAACGGAACTGCATCTTCCTAGATCCAATTTCTATGTATTTGATAGAGAAAACGAAAACGCCACGATTTTCCTCGTCGTTTCAATCATCGTTTTACTTTTTTCTTTTTCTGAATCCAGTGACCACTTTTAACACGTTAATATTAATATATTTTTATCATATAAAATGAAGAAAGTAATCATGAAACTTTTCATTTTTAATTTTTTTTTTTTTTAAATATATTTCAATGCAGTGTATATGAGGATTTCCTATTCTACAACAGATAACATATATGATACTTATTCTTGTGAAAAAAAATGGAATGTATAAAAACATTTTCTTTTGGCACGTGTTCAATACAAGCTATGTTTATTATACAATTAGATTTTATTTTATAATTTCTTTTTGCACTTATTCATTGTTTTTTATTTTTATTTCTTTATTATCATATAAAAGTATTATTATAATTGAACTATTTTATGATAGTCGAATTTCTTTCTAAATAATAATAACGTGTTAAGAGTTATGTCTGTGAAACAATAAAATGGCGTACGAAAATCGTGGTATCAATGTTTAAAATTGTTGCCACGTGTTTCCAATTTCTGTCCTTATATTCTCCCCTCGTGTAAAACAACATTCCAAAACAAAGAAATAAAACGTATCGTATAGTGTGTCCGGTTCTTCGAATCCAGTAAATCTTTCTGACATGCAATTTCGACGGTGTCACGTGATAAAGAGTGACGTTGAATTAAATTCGTTGTACATACGTACAAACATGCGAGGGCTGGCTTGGAAATTTGTAGATATTCCCAATTGTTGGATTAAATATCTTTCTTGTCGATACACCATCCGTTTGTCGATGTATACCATTTCGTTACAAATATTACGCCGTGTCATCCTTGGTTCATTTCAAAATGCATTCCGCTATGCAAGCCGCTAGCAAGAAACGTTTAAACGTATCTGATTAAAATAACGCTACAATATCGAATTAAAATTAAATCTTTATTCCTTACCATTTCAATGAATTCCATACTTGTTGAATATAGCACGTTTATTCTCATTATCAACCCATGTATATAATAATTCTATGTATATAAAAATCTATATATATGTATGTAATTATATCATCAATCGTTTCAATTTTTTATTAATCCTTTTACGGTGTAATATCTAAAATTACAAGGAATTCAAAATAATTATTTTTTTATGATTTGAAATTTTTGAATAGATATATTTATACTTTCTTTTTGATTTAAATAGTTATAAATACATTTAGATATATATAGAAAGATATTTTATTTTTTTAAAATATTTGAAACTCGAGGATATAATAATATTTAACTATTTCTAATGAATGATATATAGCTTCTACCTTGATAAGATATCATATATACTTTCAATTCTTAATAAAGCTAATCTAAATTTACACGGTACAATTGCTTTCGAATCTATTATAATTCATTATGAAAGGGTTAAAAATATTCTCCTTACCAATGTATCCTATTCATTTTGAAGAAAGAATCGAAAGACCAAGGCAAGAAGGATGATAATTAATATGCACTCTCCTCGAGTTAATCCGCATCCAGAGCCATTATTGCTCGATCTCGTTCGCATTTTTCTCGTTACCGTTGCGTTTCCAGAAATTTCGTATCAACTCGGAAGAGCGGAGTAAGTTTGCAAGAAAATTAATTTCGCGGTTCATCCGGTTCGGCCACGGTTCCAGATCCCAGAGGGGCGAGAACCAGCTCGAAATGAAGCGACTAAAATGCATACTCCCTCCTGGCTACCGCGTTTTCAAATCACCTCCGCTTCTCGTCTCGTTCTCCACTATGTCTGAATGTTCGCCTATTCTTCACCTCTTTCTCATTACCAACGTCCAAGAATTTTATCGAGCTATCGCTCTCGAGTCCTTCATCGATGAAGAACATTCGGATCAGAACATTTTCTATTTTTTTTTTTTTTTTGTAATGTTAATAACGTTACGTAACTACGATATTATGTCATTATTCGACGAGAGATCAAGTTGTAGAGCGAATACGTGTTAAACTGCGATCTTATCGTGGATTGGAAATATACGTTGTGGACGGATGGAGTATAATTTTAGAATGTTATTTCAGTTTATCGTCTCTATGGTTCGAAACTCTCGAAACCTATTATTATTATTATTATGTAGTCTGTGTTTAGATAATTGTGCTTGTCTCTTTGGATTTATATTTTAATAGAGATGTGAGAAATATAGAAATTTAATATTTGATGAACCAAATGATCGATGACCTATTGTAAAGAATTTCAAAATTTTAATTCGAGAAAGAATTTTAAAAAAAACATATATATATTTATTTTCGAAAGTTTCGAGACTTTTTGAAAGTTTCGAGGTTAAAGATTCGATAAAGATCGCGGATCGAAAATGAATCAGGTTTCGACCCAACTCTAATAATCTCGTAGCAATGATAAAACCGGCCTTGTTGCTGCAACTGGCACTAACGTTTCCGTAATCGCATACATAACAAAAAGGCAATTGCTTGCATACAGTTATATAAGCACCAAGATTTTTTTTTTTTTTTTTTCCTTTTTTTTTTATACACACGTCGGTCTATCTAACATTTGGTCGATCTTATTTTATTATCTCTCTGTTGGTTTCATTTGTTCTTTTTTTTTTTTTTTTTTTTTTCTCCTTTTTTTTGTTAATAACCTCGTTCTTTAATCTGTTGGTTGGTTATCCCGAATCTAACAAAATAAAAAATCAAAGAACTGTGTTTGTTGCAACAAGAAATTGGGGTGCGGTGTGTTTAACGTGTGCTCGCACAATTTTTAAATTGTCCAACGTCAAAAAAAAAAAAATAAAAAAATAAAAAAAAGAATAACGTCTTTATCACGAGCTTGATATTTTTTTTCTTTTTTTTTTCTCTTTTTTTTTTTTATTTTTAGTTTGTGAATAATACCGATTATGAGATAATCGCACCTGCTTTTGATACGCTTGACGAGAAGAAATCTACTAATACGGGAGGATTCATATTTTTGGAGTAAGAGTTGTGTACATAAAAAAAAACATGTAAACTTTATTTTGGCCTTCTTGACGCATTTTTCAATATCAATTTTTTTTGCATAATTTCATTACAATTTCAAATTTTATTACAAAATCGTTTCAGTGGATACCGATTTACTTCTCTTGATATTTCGATTCTTTTCACGATTTTTTTTTTCTAATTCTTTTAAGACTTTAAGCAGTGTAATTTGAGTCCTCTATAATTGAATATTTCAGAACATATCAATAACGTGTTCTTTCATGCATCTGCATTTAAAATTTTCGATTTACAAAGCTTTTAATTTTTGTGCAATTTTTAATAATAAATTTGCAATGTTGGAGTTTGAATAATAATAAGACGTCAAATATTTTAAGTTTAATATTTAATTATAATAATTAATCTTAGTTTCAAATATTTAATAAAATTATTTATTATTTCTTTTCACGCGATTTTAAATATTTTACCTATTTATTAAATTTTAGAAAATTCTATAGAGGACTCTATTAACTCCACTTACGTCTTTTATTATTATTTTAAAAGATTTTACAAATACATTCTTGTTTCTGAATCACTGGACATGTATATCATATTTGAAATAAACATTGCGATTATATTAAACAATCAGTAATTAATCAATTATAACAAAAAAATATTATAATTCACATTAATATATAAAATTATATATTAAAGTACCTTCATAATTTTAATCCAACGTAGGACAAATCCAAATTTCCAATTTCTTTTATTTAAAGAAAATTCATTTTCTTCTTAATTTTATAAAATTTACAATTATAGAGAAAAACAAAAATTCCAGCAAGTGTCCAATGACTTACGAAACGTACGCGATTCGAATCGCGCAATCGAATATTTTACGGTACATCTGAAACGTGTTTGAGCGAAACGGGAAAGAGTAAAATTTCATTGAGCCGCGATATAGCCACGAGATCGTATTTCGAGAGAAGTGCAAAGCGACCTGGAAAAGAGGATCGATTCGAAAAAAAAAAAAAAAAAAAGCACTGACGGCCGCGCGCTCTCGAGCGCATTGTTACAAGCACAGTTCGCACAGTTCTGGCATTTATAATACTATCATATTCAAATACGTACATTCGGTCGTCTGTTCCTTGGTCTCTTCTACTCTCCATCACCTAACGATCCGGCTGACACACGAGTTTCGTAGGCGGACCGTCCATCTTGCCGCGATTCGACACGATTTGAAATAAAAATTGAACATCCTATTTTCTATGAATTTTCTTTTTTCGTTTTTTCGATCGACGAAACGGATGAATTTCTTCGCGCAGAGAACAACACAAGATGTACGGTTCGTACGGTTCCCGCCAGGTTGGGTGGCCGGTTGTTTGCCCTTCGAATACAATCCAAGTCAAGTTCAATCCAATCAAAATATTCACTTAGACTTTTTTTTCTTTCTTTTTCTCTTGGTACAGATGAAACGAAATTCATAGAAGGCGACAGAGAGTGAGAGAGACATCGAATCAGACTTCACGCAATTAGAGAGTGAGAAAAAGAAAAATTGAGAGAGGAGAGTAAGTAAGGAAGAGAGAGGAGAGAGAGCGCGGGAGAGGGAAGGAAGGAAAAATATCACCTGGGTTAAACGAAAGGCAAAACGCCATATATACACACACACACAAACACGCACACGCGCGCGCGTTGGTGTCTCTGCGTGTCCAACTGATCTCAGCCTTTTGTGCTTTTTTGTTGTGTGTTCACAGTGACGCGCCATGCCGACGAAAAAACCAATCGCAATCGTAGATTCGTGATCTTCGATCAGCTCGACGTGCTGGCTTTACGCGAATTCGTTTGCGTTTTAGAGAAAGAGAGTGAGAGAGTGAATGTGGAAGAATGCGTGTGAAACATTGCGTGTTTGACACAGAGAAATTATAACGAACGATGTGTTCGAGATTAAAAATCGACGAGCCGTTCAGGATATCATCCTTCGTTGCAACAAGCACAGGTCTTTTTCTCTTGAGCGGTCGAGGAATGATAGGAGCTTTTACTGAAAAGGAAAAGAAAAAAAAAATGAGATTCGCGTAGAATCGTCAACTCGTCGATAGTGCAATATACGCGTAAATATTATATATATAATAATATACATTTATTATACGTATTTTCTTTTTTTTTTTTTCGTCGAATATTTCTGGCGCTTGATTTCGAGCCTTTCTCACGTATCGTGTCGTGCTTGTCTTGCTCGAAGCCGGGAATTATTTAATTAATTAATATCTGAAAGAAAAAATATCCTTTTATTATCGAGTCTTAAGTTGGGGATATTGTAATTTTTGGATGTTTTTTTTCTTTTTTTTTTTTTTAGTATTTTTATATATTTCGACGCGCAAAATCCGAAAATGAAGGTTTTCTTTGTCAGAATTCATCGATCGAAATATTATTTGCATATTTCTGTAATCTCAGAATGTTTTTCGAGTTATGACGTCATGTTGGAGGATGGAAGCACGAGAGCGTGCCAAGTTATTATTATTATTTAAAATTTTACGCGATTTAATATTATGATGAAAAATATTTTTCTCGATAAAAAATCAACGTTGTAATAGTATTGTCTTCCTTGTATTTAATGCATTCGAGAATTAAATATTGATTCACCATAAGATGGCTGATTATGCTATCGTACAACTTGATTAAAATTAAAATTTTAAATAATTCAATTTGAATTCTTTAATCGAAAGAGTTTTCGAAATTTTAACTCAACTTTTATTCCTTAACTTAATTTTAATTTGACGCGTGCTTCTATCATTTCATTCAAATTGAATATTCAACATGCGTATCCAATTCGCGAAACATCGCATGCACATAATTTCAAATCGAATTTCGACAATTATAACGATATTCTGATTATGCACGTCAAAATTTATAAAAAAAAAGAAAAAAGAAAAAAGAAAGAAAAAGAAAATGTGAGAAATACAATTTTCAATGTCCCAAATTAAAGTTCTTGAAATATCGAATTTTTATAAAACTTTGTATTCGAGATATTCTCGTCTTCGAGCTCTCGAATTAGACTTTGCCAAATGTGCAATAAAATTTTTATAAACATTTTATGCCTTCCTTGGATGAGAGAAAAAAACACGAGGTAGCTCGTTTTTATAGATAAATTACGAAAATTGATGGCAGCAAAAATTAATCCAACCACGTTTGATGTGGAAAAACATGGGCTGAAAGCATTCGAAGTCGGTTGAATAACTAGAAACTTTTATTTCTTTTTTTTTTTTTATATTTCGTTATAGACTGTGTTCAACCGATAACGATGATCCCCAAAAGGATTAATGAATCTGAATCTAGGCGGCTTATTGTGATTTTTAGTTGTCGAGGGATTACAAGATCGTTCGATTCGATCGATTTTCTCGATTACAGTAGCAGTTCATTGTCGGACATGCCTCTTTGTTGCGCATAATGGCACGCGATCAGGCAAACATAGAGCTGGGAAAAACGGGATTATGAGCAAATAAAATTGTTGCATTTAAAAGTAATAATATATTTTCATATATCAATTCATACGAATACTATTTTGAAAAGATGATTATCTCGATTAAGAAATATTTAATTTTAATACAAATATATTACAATTTAATATATTTAAATCGTATTATTAATATATATATACATATACATAATAACATATCAAAACTTGACAAAATATGATCTATTTTCTAAAGATTAAAAAAACTGCATATTGCCTTCCAATTGATGAATGAGAAATAATTCTTTCATTTATGTATCGAATTCAAATGTAAATAGTAAATGGTGTTTGTACCTATATAAATAAAATATTTGCTTATTAGAAATATTTTAGAAACTTTTTGAAAATATTTTTAATTTATTTCAAATTTTTCCCAGTTCTACCACTACTTACAATTTATCTGTGCTGTGCAGAATACACTCTGAAAAAGAAAAAGAAAAAAAAGAAACGCACCACGCGGTTCATATGGCTTTTTCGATACTTAACTTTATTGTTAGAATATCTTTGACAGTTTTGCAACGCACTGCAACACACATACATACATACACACATATATTTTCACGTTATACATACAGAGACTCATGATATGTAACGAATTAACGGAAATCAGAGAACTTCTTGTTGGATGGTTAGTTATAACAAAAGACATTATCGTGGCATGCATGGCTGCATGTAGAATTACAATATCTATATATACGTTTTATTATTGATCTTATAAATAGTAGTACGTGTGTGCGTTTACCATTACTTCTACTTTTCATTTTTTTTTCTTTTTTTTTTTTTTTTTTAATTATCATTGTTTTATTTTTTTTTTTCTCTTCTTGTTTTTTTTTTTTTTTGCGGGACGGATTGGCTGGGGTTTCCTGGGTGAATAAGATACGAGGCGAAAGAAAGTGGGAGAGAAAGAGCGTGAAAGAGAACGGATGCCAGAGACACTTCATATTATTTAGTTTCTAAAATTGCAAAATTCTAAATTTCTCGCGTAGAATGTAGAATAGGCGCCGGTTTGTTGCATTGGCAAATAATAATAATAATAATAATAATAATAATAATAGAATGAAAGGATTTTCATAGTTTTGCTGTTTTGTTCCTTTGTTCGCAATCATCTCGATCATTAGAATCTTTTCGTGTGTCATGTAGCAGGCAAATCCTTTCATGCTCGTAACGGGAGTCAAAGTCCATTTTTGCATAATAGAAGAAAAAAAAGAAAAAAGAATTCTTACAATATAGAAATCCTGATACGAGCAGCCAATTCAAATAGCCCGCGCTTTCGTACTCATTACATACATATATATATATATATATATATATACATATACATACATATATATATATATACATATATATGTATATATTCTCGCGGTTTGAGAGACGTCTGTCTTTGTTGACAAAAGAATGCGTAAAATTGTGAAACGAAGGCGAGGCTTAGTTATCAATTTGACACGCAATTTTGTCGCCACCTGCAGGGGGATAAAGACAGAGGGCTAAAAATCAATTGAAAAAAAAGAAAGAAAAAAAAAATCGAAAAACAAAAAAAAAAATGACGCAGGGCAAGGCATTGGCTGGGGGGCCAGGCGCGGCGGGATGGATGCAGCAACGCGAGGCGGTTCCGGAATTTCCGCCGCTCCACGATTCAGCGGACTCTGATTCTGACCGAGAGAATGAAAAACGACCGCGCGTCTAAAATTACTTTTGGAAAATGAGCGAGCTATATAGTATGGTAACGAGACTAAAAATAAAAACGAGATATAAATATATATATATATATATGTACCGAAAGGAAAGAGAGAGAGTGAGAGAGAGAGAGAGAAAAACGAGGGGGAAAAAAAAGAGGAAAAACATAGTGTATGTCAGAGAAATGGAAAAAAAAAATGAAAGAAAGAAAAAAGAAAGAAAAGCAGACGTACTGCTAACCGGACAACCAGGAACTACTACTACTACTACTACTACTACTACGTCGTCACCCACTATATACCGACACGCACATGCGCTCTCGTTGGTGCATACGGCCACATACACCCACATACGTATACACACATGCGATATACGCGCCACCTCCGAGCCACACACATCATGGAAATAATGTTCGTTGGTGTTCCTACGATTAATGATAACATTAGTTTCCGGTTTTGAAACATTTTTCTCCTTTTTGCGTCAAGAGAGAGGGCCAAGCGCACAGAACGATGCGGCGAATAACACGTAAGTTTTATCGCGGGTCAGTTTTATACGATTGTTTCGATCACTGGTCCTCCTTGGTTCGAATTTTCGCTTGAACGTGACGGCGATCGAAATGAGAATTTCATCGTGTTTTATCATTATAGGTCATCCTGTAAGAAGTTTTTTTTTTAGTTTCGAATCGTTAAATTTATAGGAGGTATAATTAGCGTAACGTTTAGCATAAGCTAGAATTAGAGAAAGAGTTCTTTTTCACGTTGTGTAAAAATATACTCGAAAGCAATAAAGAATTTAGTGGACAATTTTTCTAAGCAGATTTGCACACATGGGATGGCCTATTTAAATATTTGTAATATATAAATATTATATATTATCATAATTATCGTATCGTAATTATGTTGAATCAATTACTACTTAAATTTTAAAATTTAAAAGTACTACTACGTACAGAAATATAAGATATCTCTATATAATTTAAAAGGAAGAAAAACGTTAAAATAACGAGGTTTCGACCGAGGAGGACGAAATGACTAACGTTTCTCGAGGTACAATAAGGGAATAATATTCGACTCGAATTGTGTCATTCGATGGATCACGCTTGAAAGAGAAAGAGAAAAACACATTTCGCATCACACTTGATGTTCGCATCTTCTTTGCCTCTGTCCTTCGATCTTGATATTTAATCTTGCCTTATCGAGTGACTGTGATGCGTCAAGCACACGTCATCTATTTACAGAGGATTTAAAGAGCGAAAAGAGAAAGAGGAATTTAAAAAAAAATGGCGGGCAGAGAGAGAGAGTGTGTGTATGTGTGAGAGAGAGAGAAAGAAAGAGAGAGAGAAAGAGAGAAAGAAAGAGAGAGAGAGAGAGTGGAAAGGACGGCGAACGATAAGAATCCGTTATAGGGCAATTGCGCTCCTAAGAACGTAGGGTTCGCTTCTATTTGAGACAATACGGCAGCGTACAGGCGCCTAGCTAAGGAAAGAGAGGGAGAGAGCGTATACAATCAACTAATTTTTATTTTTTATCGTATCGTATGCCATATACACGCATACATAGATAGACAGCTTGTACAGATATTTTTATTATTATATGAAACCAATTGTATATCTATGTTTCATTTCAATTTATTCACAAAATTTGGTTTTTTTCTTTCTTTCTTTCTTTCTTTCCTTCTTTCTTTCTTGCTTTTAATTTTCTTCTTCTTCTTTTTTTTTTTTTTTTTTTTAATACTTGACCTTTATAGTTTTACGATAATTTTTAACGTCACATTATGTATATCCCTCCATTATAAATGCGTAGCATAATTTTTTTTTTTTTGCTGGGTAAGGATTTAAAGGAATGATTCTCTTTGCGCGTACGCGAAGAAGAAAAGGATTTTCTTTTTTTTTTTTTTTTTTTTAAATATATGTAAGTGCATCAGGGATGAGAAAACGCGTTCGAAACGCGTTGAAAGAGATGTTGAAAATTTTTAGAAGAATAATTTAATACACTGTAATAATAAATAATTTATTAGGAATGTGACGATACGAATTTATTTTTATTTAAATTAATATCTTACCGAGTTTTATATTTTTATTTTAGATAATGATACAGGTTAGATTCTTTCTAAAAAAAAAAAAAAAAAATATGACTGAATTTAAAAAAGTTCTAAACATCGATAAAATTTAGTAAAAGAAAAATTAAGTTTCGATCTTCTCATCTCTGATGTACGTGTATATATATATATATATTTTTTAACTTTCTTCCTCTCTCTTTTTTTTTTTTTTTTTTTTTAATCTTTCGACGCGACATCATAATCGTTCAAACTTGTCTTCTTTTCTATTCTGACGTAATAATTCGTTTTAAAAAAAAAAATCTAATCCCAGCATCCCCGAATATCATGTAATGCTAGCGAATGTTTCCTACGTTCGATTATGGTTTAAGTTCCGAGTCTTAAGTTTAGCTTCGAATTATATTTGCAGCGATGCGTTGATAATGTTTGCGTGCTGATTTGTTCAATTACATACATATGAACGCGAGGACACCATTTTTCTGTAACAGATTATAATTATCATTTTACGATATAATAATAATATTTATTCGTCGAAACAATTAAAAATACCCACCCGTGTATTTTTAATAAAGATAATAATAATAATAATTTGTAGGGGTGTCCTCGTTGTAAGGAAAAGAAAAAAAAAGAGCTTAATATCGTATCCTTTGTTATTATTTTTTTTTTTTTTTTTGAAAAATTGTGTGCATGATTGTACCTACGAGCGAATCGAGAAACTCCGAGCAGTTCTCTTCGTTCTTTTTTTTTTCCTTCCCCCCGCCCCCCTTTCTTTTTTTGTAAACAAACGATTCAGCACGAGATCTTAATTAAAATTCATTTCCTTTACGTCTTTTTTTTTTCCTGTTTCTATTAATTTCAACACCCGATACATATACATACATATGGTGTCGAATCCAGGGTTTTGAATTAATTCGCCAAAATTTCGAACACTTTTCAAACGCATACGTATTCGGCTTCGAGCACAACTCGATCACGTCCAAAATATATTTTCTGATAAAAAAAAATAAAACGTTCACATCGTGGTTAAGAAAGATTGTCGGCAGAAGAAATTCGAGTCGAAGCCGGATTTTATCGAATATATGCGAATATTTTCTAAAAAAAAATATATATATATTAGATAAAAATATAGATTATGAAAAATTGGATTCGACTGGATTCGATATTTAAAAAAAAAATATATATATATATAAATATAATATATATACGATTGCGCCTGTCTACCCTTAGTTGGTCGTACGTACGTAGGTTACATATGTATTGTGTATACGTATACATGTGTATAAAAATATATATTCTATACTTTCGTATCTGTATAACACGTGTGTTACAATTACGAATGGTAAACTTTCTACCATGAACTGGGCAGAAACGTAAAGATTGCGTTCCGACCAAGTTTTTTCTTCGACCGTATGCGTGCATGAATATGAATATAGTCGCCAGAAAAAGATATTTTCAGACAAAAAAATGTCACACGCGAAGCATATATCTTCCATTTCATTCTATATTATTCTATTTCCTTTTTAATTATCATAAGATTTTCTAAACTCCTCTGTCCTCCTTAGTTGGAATGTCCTACTAAGTAGTATCTCTTTTTTATTTTTTAAACATCCTTGAGATGACTTTTAATGGATAGCAGAAAATATTTGCATATACTCTTATCTTTCAATGTAGTCTTTTTTAAAAAAATTATATTCTACATTCTTTATTTTCACAGTATTAAATTAATAGTGATTGAATAAAAAATGATCATTATATATTATATTTTGAAGTATAATATATTTACTTAATAAATTTATCTAATATATAGAAATATTTTTTGTAACCATTATATATTAAATCTAGATCGAAAGGCTCAGAGAGATTTATTTAAAAATTATAAATAATAAAAGAATAAATTTGAAATATTTCAATATATATATATAAAGAATATTAAATAGGATATTTTAACTAAAGAGGGCAGTAATAAAATATTGGAACACTTTTTCAATCTCGATTAATAGAAAGGGAAAAAAGTGATCGTGAGAAAATAAGAGAACGAAGAATTGCTATATAGAGTACAGCTTTTTCACGCGACTGTGTGATCACGTTCGCGTACACGGCCGGTACTGTTTGCTTTCAGGAGCTGTCGCCTTGAAATACTTAGAGGAATCGCAAGAAGATACGCGAAACAGACAATTAACGAGAAAATGAAATACGATGTAGGAACATATAATATGTATAAGTTGTATCGTGAAAATGCTCGCGCAATACGATCACCTCACTATCTGTGATCCGAGGCTCGCCTGTAAAGGCGGGTAATACGAACTAAAACGGAAAAAAAAAAAAAGAAAAAAAAAAGAAAAAAAGAAAAAGAAAAACAAAAAAAAATCGATATTAAGCTATTAATGTTATGTAATACAGATTCTCTAAGCGAGAAGCGTTCACGTTTCTAAGTGACGTGCATATAAAAAAAAAAGAAAAAAATCACCCGATAAATCGAACGATTCGGTGTTGTCGGGATCTGATTTACCGATCGAGTGCTAACGAACGAGATACACGCGCGATATACGAAATTGTCCTAAGCATGCGAATACATTTCGATTGTAAAATTCTTGAAAATTATTTTCGACGGTCATTTTTTCTCGTTAATGGTTACTGTACAACCAGTGGTTTTCATTCTGATCTCGGTGTCCATTTGTGAAAAATCCCTCTCGAGAGGGAATTTTACTCTCAAATGTATTTGCACAGTAGAGTTACACATATACTCACGATCAAACTTCTTATACGAGAAAATTCTTCGTACTACTTGCGAAGAAAGACTAAAAAGAAAAAGTGATCGAAAACGGCAAGTCCCGTTTCCGATTGCTTTACATTTTTTTTTTTCCGTTATTTTCTCCTTCATCTCTTCCCTTCCTCTCTCTTTTTTTCTTTCTTATTCGATGCTGTGTTTATTCGAACATCAAGCGTGAACGCTTCTATGCATCGACGCCACCTTTTCCCCTCCCCCCTCTCAGCGAGACCCATCGAACGAAGATAATCGAAATGAAAAGACGGTAAAAAAGGGAAAAAAAATAAAAGTGATGAAGCAAGCAGATAAAAAAAGAAAAAAGAAAAAAGTACGATCGGGAAACAGAACAGAAACGAAGCAATGGTCCTGCGACACAACACTAATGTATACGATTTTTCAACATGAAAATATTATATATTGTAGCTATACATATAGAAGTATATAAAAGAGAATAGTCCATAGGCAAAAAAGAAAAAAAAAAAAAACTGTAACAGCTAAGTAACATCATTGTAAACGACGATGCTAAAAAATTAGTATAAAACGAGATTTATTTTATTATTATATCAATGGTCGCTATTATTATTAATTACTATTATTATTATCGACGTTATTATAATTGTCATCATCATTATTATTATTATTATACTAATATTATTGATATTCGCGATCCTCGCGTTGCGTTGGATCCCATTGCAATTGTATTATTACGATCCTGAATTGGAAAAAAGCGATTATTATTAATAATTATGAATTATTGTGAAAAATTTATTAACACAACGCCCAAAAACCGTTGGACGTATTTTTTTAATGGCAGAAGAGAGTCGATCGACAGCTAGGTGATTTCTATCCGATTTATTAAAAATATATATATATTGATTGTCGATGATTATCGTAATGGATTTGCGGCTCGACGATTTATTACTTAGCACGTAGGAGAGAAGAAGAAGAAGAAAAAAAAAAGAAACAAAAAAGATATCCATTTATTGTATAAACGAGAAGACGAGGCGAAAATGAGAATTACGAGTATCCTCCTGATGATTAGGTGATTAAATTCTGTTGTTAAATAATATGTCGCGGTTGAGATAGTGTAGGCTGAAGATCGAAAATTGAGAATTTTCAATTTATTTTATCAATATATATATAATATTAATATTCTAGTTTCAAAATTTGGACCATCTTGTATTATATTTATTTAATAATGTAACAATCTAATTTTTAATTTTAATTTCTTATACTATTATATTTATTATTTTTGTTCGACCGATTAATTTTCACGAAGAGAAAAGTTATCTAAAGCGATCTCAAAAGTCAATCTTCAACCCATTGTTTCGCCAACCATGCGACCAGTACAAGTGCGTTTGGCACAGCTAGTATACGACAAAAAGAGCGCCTGAAGTTCCGCCGCGAGACCGGCTTCGAGCGTTTCTTTATAAGCTCTATCTAACATTTAATAAAACGAGATGAAAAACGAGAGAATCAAGAATACGAGATCGATAAGACGAAGTAAAAAGAAAAAAGAAAAAAAAATAATAATAAGAAATAACGTTTAACATTTATGGATACACGATATAAGATATTATATATTCATATTCCTCGCTCCCCTTCCGCTCGATCCTTTTTCTCCAATCGTCCAACTTTCGTTTAAGATAACCTACAAAAAAAAAAAAAAGAATCATCCGCAAAATTTACTCGAAGCGCACGCCGACGCGTTATTATTGCATTTATGTTTTTTCATTGTCGGATGAAATTTCAACTTACTTTCCTGCATCACTCGAAGAATATCGTTTCTTTTTTCTTTTTTTTTTTTTTTAATTTAAATTTAAATTTTCTAACAATGGAACGTTCGATTTTTAAAAGTGTTACAACTCCACATGTACAATTCTTTTTCGTAATTATTGATTCTTATATTTCTTAATTTCTTGTTTTGTTTTATAAAAAAAAAAAAATATAATGAATGTGATTGAATATTTTATATACTGTAAAAGATTGGAAAGAAAGTTGAAGTCGCGTCTCGATGTATACAACAGTATACCACAGAAATCATTGTATCGATTAAAATCATAGTAAACTTAATAAAACGCTCAAAAATAATATCGGTTCGATTTGTACAACTGTTTTATGTTATTCGTACAAATTATCCCTTTTTATGCACTTTTGAAACTATCCTTATATAAATATATCTTGATATTTACAGCTTGTATTTTTTTTTATCGTATTTTTTAAATTTAAAAAGAAAGGTTTATTAAGGAATTAATTCAAAATTAAATAAAAGGTGAGATTTTATGGAATTTCGTGTCCTATGTTTCTGAAATGTCAATTGCGACTTTCTATGCATTTCTATATATATTTTATATACAGGATATCTCTACTCTATTGTTATTTTTTTAATTTATGTCGTTATTTTCCGTAACGAAAAATGTTTCAAATAAAAATTGAATAGTTTCAAGAGAAATGTTCTCATATTATTTATATTTCCCTAGTGAATATGTAGAGGATGTATTAAATTATTAATATATTGTATCGTTGTAAACCTATTAATTTTCAACGGTCTAGACAAGGAGAGATAATATGAGAGAAGGACAGATATAATTTTTTGCGGTCTAGACAAGGAGAGGAAATATGAGAAAAGGACAGAAATAGAGTAAAAATTAGGGAATCAGCGCCATCTGTAGAGTGCCGCAAATGAAACATAAAAAGAAAAAGGATAGCAAATAAAGAGAGAAGGATAGAAATAAAGAAATTGACTTCTATCGCCATCTGTTAAGGAACAAGCGCATTTCTTTAAAAATAGGGTAAAGTAGAGTAAGAACTGAAGACTAACGCCATCTGTTGAATACCAAATACACTTGTTAGGCAAGTTAAAATAAGAATTGGATATTAGTGCCATCTATCAGATATTTTTAGAAATATATGTTCAGCAATATGTTACGAGATGGCGCTGTAGTAAATTAAGAATAAAACGTTGGCGCCATCTGTCAGATATTTTTAGAATTATGTGTTCAGCAATATGTTACGAGATGGCGCTGGTAGTAAATTAAGAATAAAATATTGGCGCCATCTGTCAGATATTTTCAAAATTATATGTTCAGCAATATGTTACGAGATGGCGCTGTAGTAAATTAAGAATAAAATGTTGGCGCCATCTATCAGATATTTTCAGAATTACATGTTCAGCAATATGTTATGAGATGGCGCTGGTAGTAAATTAAGAATCAAATGTTGGCGTCATCTGTCAGATATTTTTAGAATTATATGTTCAGCAATATGTTACGAGATGCCGCTGGTAGCCAATTCTTGCTATTCTGTCTTTTTCTAATTATTTTCTATCCTTGTTTATATAGTTTCATTTGCGGCAAACTGAAGATGGCGCTGATTCCCGAATTTTTATTATATCTCTGTCTTTTTCCTACTATTTACTCTCTTTGTCTTACGTATACCAAATTACAGAATATCCATTGTACGCATTTTTTTATACTTTTTCAAAACTTAATCTTTAAAAAATATAAATATTGTAAAAAATATAGATATTACGTTGAAATTACGAAATTAAATCATTAAAAATTTAATTTAATAGTTTGTATTGATAATAATTTACAAATTAAAATTATTCATTAAAACTTAGTAAGTTTTAAAGTAAATTTTCAAAAAAAATAATGAGATTTTTAAATATTTTTAATATTTCATTTAAAAAATAATAAATAATTTATTTTTAATGTTTAAATGTATAAGAATAATTTGAAAAATATAAACTTTTATACTTTGCGATTATAAATTGATTTTGATTTATATTTATATATAGTAAAGTTAAATTTTAATTTGAATCATTATCAACGCAATTGTTTTTTTATATGAGATGTGAATAATATTATGTGTAAAATTAATTAAAATTTCTGTGATATAAAAAAAGCATTTTATATTACATCTATTTTATAGCTTATCTATGATTGAATGAGATACAAATGGA
Source organism: Apis mellifera (assembly GCF_003254395.2). Taxonomy (NCBI): domain Eukaryota; kingdom Metazoa; phylum Arthropoda; class Insecta; order Hymenoptera; family Apidae; genus Apis; species Apis mellifera. Next base: position 2,537,474 of record NC_037640.1, on the reverse strand, counting down.
ATAAAAATTTGTATTTTGAAAATTACAAGTTATAATTATATTTCATAAAAAATGAATGTTTTTTTTTACGAAAAGCAAAAGCTATAAGTATGAGAAATTTTTTTTTATTAGTATATGCATATATCTTCATATATTTGGTATAAAAGGATTTTATTAAGCGTTCGGTGCTGCCATCTATCGAACTGCAGACACTATACAGGAAAAGTCGATCGAAGAAATAATCTAGTTTTTGCACCAATTTTAAAATGTTGAAAATGCAATTTTATTAATTAGTCAAAAGTCGAAAATTTCGAGAATATTAATTAACGTTCATTAAAGTATCTTAAATATAAGTGAAAAAACACGAATATCTTGAAATATTTTAACACATTATTTTATTGGTTTTTTCCTTAAAAAAAGAATGAACTTGAAATTGGTTGTTGGGTTTTTGGATTCTGGCGAGTAATGACTGGGCATTTCGAAGCGACGATACACACTAATTTGCAAATTGAACTAGCTATGTATATATATAATATTTATATATATATATATATATATAAGGTAGGTATCTTTTTTCTCGTTTTTTTACTGCATAATACATAAGTAGTAATGCATGTTTACGTCTTCATTTTCATTCTCTCTCTCTCTCTCGCGCGCTTTCTTTCTTCGCACTTTCATTCGCACATTCATGCCCGACACCGAATCGGTCATTTTTCGTAGATTCAAAGAATAATCAAGTTTATCGTTTCGTTATTTTCTCTTTTGTTTTCTCTTTTTTTTTTTTTCGTTTTGTTTTCTTTTTTTTTTTTTTTTCTTTTAACATACGAGAGTTTTCTCACTGGCAGATACACTCACACATATAGAATACTTATTTTTCATTTAAAGAAGAGAAATGATACAATTGAATGTTCGCGTCACGACGAACACGAGAAACTGAAGCGTGTTTCTTTTTTTTTTTTTCTTTTTATCTACGAGAAGAAATTCGTTCGTCAGTCGTGAATGGTTATGAATGAACATTATTGTTCGTAAACGCGCTTCTTATTATAGAAATACGTTTCCTCCAATGTTTCTTTCTTTTTTTTTTTTCGTCGATAAAAATGTCGTTTCGATCGATAAAGAAGGACTGGTTCCCCATTCGACAAACGTTCGATTTCATATACTTATATACTTTTGGCCAATCGTCGTCCGTGTTCTCGACGCGACGCGAACGATGCACGCGAACAATGAAATACGTATAAAGGTACAATCTCCACTCGATCTGCTTTCTTTGAGAAAAACAAGTGTTCCTTTGCATTTTCACATATGCACACATCTATGTATATGTATATATACATATATATGTATGTATATATGTATAAGTAATATACAATAAGTTTACAATAACGCGAAGATTGGCGGGATATTGCGCGAAACAGATATATATATCCGCGAAATCGTAAAGAAAGAACTGGATATTTCGATGCTTGCCAACACGAGTGTATTACATCGAGGTAGATTAAACTATATATATATATATATATATATATATCTGTATATATCATATATATATATATGAACGCATTTTTATCGATCGTCGGTAATGATTTCGCGCAGAATCAATCCGCCAATCATCCGCCATTCACACAACTGGTTAGCAGCACTCACTGCTATTATTATTATATCGCTATATACCCTTTTTTTTAAAGTTAGTTTAGTCAAAGTTAAAGCTTTCAATGGTTTTTTTTTTTTTTTACTTCTTTTCCCTTCCCCTTTACATAATGTTTTCTTTTTCTTTTTTTTTTCTTTTTTCTTTTAATAACAATGGTACACGCGACTATTAAACGTTTATTCAGATTTTTCGCGTTTCTTCGCTAGGTTTTTTCCCCTTCTCCTTCTCCTTCTCCTTCGTCGCGTTAAATTTGTTTCCTCTCCCGCTTGCACGCAGGCACACACGCAAGCATTCTCGTTCGTTCTCTCATTTCTCAGTCATTGCCAAGTTTCTCATCGCTTCAGTTCAGAGTTCTCAGTTCATCACTCTTTTTTCGTATCCCGAAAACTCGAATTGGCGCGCCGCCTATTGTACACAGCCAGCCATTGTTCGCTTTGCCTTTCCTCTGTATCAATTTCTCCTCGATCCGTTCTTTTTTTTCTCTCTCCTCTCTCTATCTCTCTCTTTTCTCTCTCTCTTCCCAGCTTCCTTTTTCGCATTCTTTTTCGATTTCCACATCGATACGCTATTGTTCGCCAACTATAATATTAATTACGACGCGAAATGTTAGCCCTGTTAGTCCACTGATGAAAAGAAGATGGACGAACGATACGGATGGACAAGCGTGGTGCGAAAAAACGGTGCAGGAGAAACGGGATTTGAGTTTGTTTGCGAGCAATAGCGCACCGTAAGTTTTCTTACAAGCGAGATATATATATATATATATATATATATATATATATATATATATATATACGTGATAACCGATCGCGATCCACGTTTGCAAGGAAGCTGCCTCGTACAGATCGGAAGAAAATTACACTATTGTTATTCGACGAACAAATCGAAACATTATTACGTTATTCTAATAGATCGAAGAAAAATTTTATATTGGAATTTCCCGTTAGAAAATTTCGTGATATTTCTCCCGTTAGAAAATCGTTCACGATAATGATGATTGATTCTTCGATCGAAAGGAAACGTCACTCGTGACCGACCGTGTTTCAATCTCTCGCGTGACGTTTCGACCAAAAGATTACGAGTCTTTCTCCACTTCTCGTTTCTTTTTGTTCGTTTTTCTTTTTTTTTTTTCTTTTTTTTTTTCGTATCCTAGTTTCGTGAACGTGTAATATTAAGGCAACTCTTGTTACTATTTAATGATTTATCGCGACTTCCCTTCCCCTTTACCATCGTTCACCCGCCATTTTTTCGTGGTATTCCAATAAAGATTACCTGCTCTCGATCTCGCAACGAGCTACGCAAAGCTTTCTCGCTCCCTCGAAAATACATTTATGCTCTTTCTGTACATAGTATCGTTTCGTTTCTTTTTTTTTTTTTTTTTCGTATTTTCTTTTTTTTTCTTCTTCTTTTTTTAATATTCTCGATAATAGAGAGACCGTCCAGTCGAGCGACATCCGAAGAAAGTTCGAAGGAAATAATATTCGACGAACAAACACGATGGTCGCGCGCTCGTTTAACCCTTTGAGGGGAAATCGAAGTGTGTCGTTGCTTAGCAGCGATTTTTTTATTAGCGAAAAGAAAAACGAGTTTAAGATCGATGAATTTCGTGTAATTTGTTCTTCTTTTTTTTTTTTTTCCTTTTACGCTGCCCTCCTTAGTCAAAATTTATCTTCCAAAATATACGAATTCAAATATTTGTGATCCTCCATGTGTCCTTTAAGTCAAAGGAAAGTAGTAATTGTAGTAATTTGCGCTTTATAGTAGTTTTCTAGAATTTTTTAATTTCAATTTCTTCTAAGAAGGACATCAAAAAGAAAATATAGATAGAAACTTCTCGCATATATATATATATATATATATATATATATATATATATATATATATATATATATATATATATTAAATAGGATACACGCTTACATTTACTGCGCAACGGCACACTGTATTTCTTTCGTTCCATCGAATGGGGTACCAGGGTCTTTCACGAGTTTCCACATTCGAACAGATTCATCTGAGAAAAGAGAATTTACAGTATTATCAAATACGTATTTTCCAATTATCAGACGTTCGAGAGGAACGATGAAAACGATCTTATATCGGGATATAACGAATATTGACCCCGGTATTCCATCGCAGGGCGGGCAGTTATGTTAACTAAGGAGGGCAGTATTGCGTTACCCACGGCGGTGCATGGGTTTATTAACGTTCCCCAATGGTTCCCAAAGAGTCAAAAGATCCGAGAGTTGGAGAGAGGGTCGCTCGACTCGACGGTTGTAATATTTGCGCGGATTTTATTAATTTTCAGAGCGCGAAATGAAATCGAATAATAATAAACCTGAAAAAAATTGACATCCGTCGCCTTTTTTGAAATGATACCACAGCTTCGATCTGCAGATCTCGAGAGCTAATCCGTAGTAACTGCTGCGCGTATGCTTGTACGATCAAACAAGAAGAAATTTCAGATCAATGTTAACTCTTTTTTTTTTCTCTTTCTTTTTTTCTTTTTTTTTTTTTCCTTTTTTTTTAACCGTTCAAGTTATACATTTTATACGTCTATTTTTATACATACAGAGAGATCGATCTGTGTTATGTGTACCGTCTGTAAATAATGTAGCAGTGTCGATCGACGAGATTTCGATTATTTGCAAAAGTATGAAACTCTACGGAGCTCGTCGGCCCGTCCAATAGCCGAGAGGTCTAGTGACGAAGTAATTACTTCTCTCTTTATATATCTCTCTTTCCTCATATTTTCTCGTGATTATTTATTATCGATAAGGGCATTTAACGTCAATATACGCTTTCATTATTCGTTCGTATCCACCTATATCTATATATATATATATATATGCATATACATGTATTATTATTATATATATATACATATATATATATAATATATTTTTATACGTGTATACATATTTATATATGCGTATTATTTATATGTATACGTATATACATGTGTATGCATACACATATATACGTACGTATATATAACACACATTCAAATACACACATATACATATATATATATATATATGTATGTTTAAGTAGAAAAACTCTTAATCGTTAATGTTTTTTACGTGTTATTCTCATTTGAAATCATTCAAATCATTGTCAATTAATATATATATATGTATATGTATATATATATATATATGTATATGTTTCGCTTAGCGTTATTATTATAAATAAATGCAATTAATGAAATCGTTCATGGATTATTAATGCTTGACGATCGACCAAATGATTCTTCGAAGTCTCTGCTGCCTAGAACCGATAGAAATTCATATAATCCGGTAACGAGTTCGTATTATTACACTGTAGTTTCTGTTTTTCCCCCTTCTTCTTCTTCCTTACTTAATTATTTATTTTTAATCATTACGTACTTTCTACGAACGAGCCGAGAAGTGTCTTTTCCTTTTTCGTTTAACCGTCGAACTCGAGTCGAGATCACTCTATTATTATACAACGTGTGTTCACACCAACGTTACGTCTAATCTTTCTTCTTTCCCTGTTTCTCTGTCTTTTCATCGCATGCTTCGTCTCATTTTCTCTTTCCTCTTCTTATCATCATTAATCATTTTATATTTCAGGATCTTAACGATTCACGGAAGAGTTTCGCACCAAATTCAAATTCGAAGACAAGGATTCACGATTCTTAAATTCTGGCTACTACTGGCTGATACCTATTATAGTAAATATATGCGATTAAATTCCAAACTTCTAAATGTAAACCTTTTGAAAACTTATTACTCCCCCTTCCTGAAACTACTACGATTAGATGAATTTTGCTGAATGCAAAATAGAAGGATAAATCGGAAAAATCGATAATTCTGGCTTTTGTCTACTTGGACTGGTTACGTTGGTGGTGGAGGGTTACTGATTCTATCTAGACGTATCCTCGTGATTCACACGATGATTCTTCCGTGAAACGTTAAAATATCGTATCAAAGTTTTTCCAGATCCTTCTCGATATTTCTCCTCGACAATATAGATTCCAATTCCAATCAGCATCGTTGTTCGCGCATACTCCTCTCGTTTCATTGTCACATAGAATACGCTGTCTCTTTTCCTTTTTTTTTTATTCTTTCAAAAAAAGCGAGATTTCTCGTCGAGCATGCTGCCTTCGTACACCGCGAGACGGGAAACGTTTTTCATAATCACGTCTCGTTCAACCTTCTGGTTCATTGTTTATATAATTATATCGTTTCTCTGATATTCGTCATATCAATATTATCAGCTTTATCGTTATTACTATGTTCTTTTTTTTTTTTATTATCGTTATTATTAATCGTCCCTTTCTTAACATTAATTTTTGCATCGTAGTTTCACTCGCGTTCAGAAAAGATATTTATAGCGCGTTTCAAAGTTTAATTTAATTATTAATTATTTATATATATGTATATTTATTACTTACATATATATTTATACGTACATCCTTGAATTATAGAGTTATATGTATATATATATATATATATATATATATATATATATATATATAATATATATATATATTTATATTTAAGTGTTTGTCGTTTCTTTTTTTTTTTTTTTTTTACGCTTAAATCATCGTTAAGAGCTTGGTCATATGCTTGCCTTTACGACGCTAAAGAGTTTTTTGTATTTAAAGTTTTTGAAGATTTCGACTTTGAATCTCGCTCCCACACTCATACGAAAAATGATTTATACGATTTACTTTTTTTTTTTGTCTCTCCTCTTTTCTCTAAAACTCGGCAGTCGATCCTTTCACCCTTTCACTTTCTTTCGCATTAACCATTCATCATTACCCTTCTCTCTCTCGCATTCTTGCTTGCTCTCAGATTCTCTCTCTCTTTCGTTCGTTAGTTTTTCCACTCATCGTCCTCATTCTTTCTTACTCGACATTTGGTACAAACGCATTTTGAGGCTAGAAAATTGTCTATCGACGCGACGGTATCGTCGATCTGTCTAGATTCTTTGGATTTATCACAGAAAAACAGTTTTAATAATATTTCCCTCTTTTTTTTTTTTTTTTTTTTTTATTTAACCCGCGCGTACCGTTTTTTTAATATATACACGTTTTCTAATACTTTTCGAGATTCGATGGTTTTTTTTCTTTTTTTTTTTAAACAATAGACGTAATTGTAACGTATTATATGTACGATTATATTTTATTAATGTTAAATGATAAGTAATATTTTTAAAATTCTTTTTTTGAATTAGAGCTATACGCGATGATTTATTTATTTATTTATTTTATTATTCGTATAAAATCGTTTGTATTAAATAATTTAAATAAATTGTACGAAATAAAAACAAGGAATGATAATAATAAAAATAAAAGTTCTTATTAAATTATTCTTCTTATAATTCGAAAGAAATAATTCGAAAAGAAGGAAATTAATAAATTATCGAAAAAAATATTATTTAAACGATTTATATAATTTATTAGAGATTCAAAATTATCAATTTTAAATTTACAAAAATAAAAAACAAATTTAAACAAATTATGAAATAAATTTGAATAAAATATTCAACAAATTATAAACGACAAACAAAAACAAATTAAAATCTTTTTTTTATAACAAAATATATAAAGAAAAACAACGAAGAAACGAAATACTTATCTCACAATAAAAAAAATGAAAGCAAAAATGTTAAATCTTTCGTTTCTGAAATCCTATTCAGAATGTAAACGTTGGCATGTCCGAGTATATCTCAAATTCTCACGCATTCGTCTGTTTGTTCTTTTTTTATCCTTTTTTTTTTTTTCATTATTATATTTATGCATTCTCTTTACAGCGACGTTTAAACGCGATGTGATACGAAATACGATTGAGTTTTATAAAGCACTTAAGGGAAAAAATCACGCTCAGCATCGACTGCACATAATATAATACTCACACTCGCGAGATTCTCGATGCTTTGAATAATTTTTTTTTTTTTCTTTAAATATACGTATATGTCATCTGGCTTTCTCCTCATTTTTACCGTAATGGCACTTTTTTCGGCGTATTTTATAATGTCACCATGACATGTCAATTTTTCAATCGTCGATATTCGATCGGTATATTCTTCTTTCCAATTTTTTTTATCGACCAATTATTCGCGAAATTGAAATCGAAGAACGGACATTGAAGAAAAAAAATAAGAAAAATGAAAGGAAGAAAAAAAAAGAGAAACTAAAAAAGATATTCTTCTATTCGAAAGCAAAACTTTAACTATTCTCGAGAGTATTTTTCAAAAACAGTCATTACGTCAAGATCAATTCTTCGACCTAATGTTCACGTTAATGAAAAATATTAGATTCGCCAGAGTTTTTAATTACTCTCGAATGGACCAACATCGAAACGTTATATGGAATTCAATGGAAAACGAAGATGTTCGATCACCGAGAACCTCGATATCATGAAAAGCATCCGCATATTGTCGACACATGTATCTTTTTTCCTCTCTTTCTCTCTAATCTTTCACTCTCATTCTCTCATTCTCTCTCTCGTTAGATACTTACATTTAATTAACGGTAGACAAACTACGGTAGTTACACATGTGTTCAGTCGAAATCCACGCACGCAGATTACGCAAACAAGCGTGAAGTGGTATATTTTGAAAAAATGATCTTTAAATCGTCTTTTTCTTTTTATTTCTTCTTCTTCTTCTTCTAACTCTCTCGAAATTTTCTCTATATAATACTCCCATTCATACCGTTCTCGTTCACAATCACGCAAATCACTCCCTTTCTCTCGTTTTTCTGTCTCACCACCCCTCGACGTATTTAATTTATTTACATCTATCTACGCATAGATGCTCGTGTGTATACGTGCTGCGAAAAAAAGTACGCATGTTATTTTTTTTCTTTCATATATATATATATATACATTCATGTATCTCGTGTGTGTCTCCGCTTGATACAACACTCCGTACGATTGAATTGGCAGTATGTTACAGTATGTGTTCTTCTTTTTCCCTTTATTTTTTTTTTTTGTGTGTGTGTTTCTTTTTAATATTCTGTTTTTTTCTATTTAATTTATTACATAATCCCGATTCGGCTACGCGCGCGCGCTTATTTTTAGCGATCAGATTTTGTGTCTCTTTTATACGTAACATATGCGTGTGTTATATGTGATGTATGTATGTATGTATATCGTTCCGGTGACTATTTTTTTCTCTTTTTCTTTTTTTTTGTTTTTTTTTTCTTTTTTTGCTTTATCTAAGCGCTTTATCATGAGATTTCGAAATGACGTTTCGTTCGTTCGTTCGTTCGTTCGTTCGTTCGTTTCTGTTACTCTTTTCTTCTTCTCACTTGCATTTGTACGTCGTGTATACGTGCGATAAATCGAATTGGATCGATGGATCCTTTCCATCGTCATGGCTCGACGAATTATGACGTATAAACATTATGTACGTTTTTTTTTCTCCTTTAATGATAGTAACAACGGTACTAGCAATGTTTTAATTTAATAAAATGTTTCAGTATTCGTAGCGTTAGTAAAAGTAGTAATAATAATAATAATAGCTATCCGTAATAGTAATCGTAGTAATAATAGTTGTAGTTAGTAATAGCAGTAGTAGTAGTAGTAATAGTAGTAGTAAGTAACAGTAAGTAATAGTAGTAGTAGCAGTAATAATAGTAGTAGCAGCAATAGTAGTAGTAGTAGTAGTAATAGTAGTAGTGATAGTAGTAGTAGTAATAGTGATAGTGATAGTTGTAGCAGCGATAGCAATAGTAGCAGCGACAGAAGAGGTGGCGGTGTTTTTTTTGGTGATGTCAATAGTATTTAATAACAATGGTAATAGTAATTGCAGTAGTAAATAGTAATAATAGTAGTATAGTAGCATCGATGGCGGTAATAAATTGTAACAGTAATAGTAATAGCGATAATAGTGATAGTATTAAGTAAGTAACAGTAGTAGCCGTAGTAGTAGTTACAGTAATAGCAGTAATAATAATAATAGGTGTGAATAGTTTTCCTCTCAGGTGGTGGATCAATAGTAGCAGTGATGGTAAAGTGATTTGTTTCTTTTTTTTTTTTCTTCCAAGTCAAAGTTATGCGATAATTTTTACACGTGCTCGTTTTCTCTTTTTCGAACAGATTCTCTCTTCGTTCTCATTCTCATTCTCTTTCTCTTTTTCTATCTTTCGATCGTGAATACATTTCGGTCCATTTTAATCTTTCTTCGTTCTATCTTTTTCGTTTTCGTTTATTGGCACGAGCTACGAGAATACGGAACAACGACACCGCTATTGCTAGAATTCGACGTTTATTGGTCGAAACCCTTTCTCTCTTTTCTCTTTTTTCTTCTTCTTCTCGCGAGCAAAATTTCGCTGAATGTCGATGCAAAACGTGCGTTCTCTCCGTTATTTTTCAAGCGTTTCTTCAAACGGAGGGATCGATGGATCGCGACGAAGCAGCAAGTGTAGAGTCGCGAAAATACTTTTCTTACAGGTAGTAGAAGAGAATCGAAATGATCTTTTGACGATTTAGTAAAAATTCCTACGTATTTAGTTCGATGTATCGTTTAGCACGTTTATCTTCGAGTATCTTTTTCTTTTTTTTTTTTATATATATATATATATATATATATCATTTTAATTGAGTTACACCCCTCTCTATCTGCGGAGACGACCGATTATTTCAAATAATTCAATAATACGGTATTTTTCCTCCCTCCATTGTTCGATACTCTCCATTTTTTTTTTTTTTCCTTTTTTCAACAGGGTGAACGTGCTCGTTTTTCATTTTTTTTTCTTTTTCTTTTTCTTTAACGGCTTGTCGGCTGGTCGTGAAGATTTTTCTTTTTCTTTCTTTCTTTTTTTCCCCGCAAAAGAAAACTCTAAAGAGAGAGAAAAAGTTTTTGCGCACCGGCGCAAAAACCGCGACTACCAGAATCGTCGAGAGGATCATTTTTTTTTTTTTATTTTTTTTCGTTTGCGTAGCCGCAATTCTTGTCGCAATTTCCTCGCAATTCGATTTCGTTTACGTACACGGAGTAGAAAAAACGGAGCTTGAAGAAATTTCGATAAGTTCGATCGAGAGACCCTCTAACTCGTTCGGTTAATAAATCGAACACTACTGCAACGATATATATATATATATATATATATATATATATATATATATATATATATATACATATATATGTAAATATATACACACACACATATATATATATATTATTTTCTGAGCGAGATCGGACGAAAACTCCGTGCGAACAGTGACGAATAAAAGAACCATTGTGATATCGCATCGAACGTATCGAAACGGTGCCCTTCTTTTTTCTCCCCCCTTTCTTACTGACAATATTATTATTATTATTATTATTATTATATTATTATTATATTATATTATTATTATTATTATTAATATTATCATTATTATTATTATACATCATTTGTCCAAATTTCGCACGAAACGCTTTTTTACTCGTCAGAGAAAATTCGTGTATATATATATATATTCTTTTTTTCTCTCTCTGATTGCGACGAGATAAATAAACCTTGCTCGACGAATTTCGAGAGTTCGAGTTGGCGCATCCTTGCATCCCGGAGAAATCGAGAGGATCGTCCCGAAAAAGAGAGATGACGTTTCGTTGGCAAAAACTTGGGATGGCGGGATCACGCGCGACGTTGGGGGGGCGTCCTGACCAAGGAGGACCGGTGCCCGCCGCTTCGAGCGGAGAGGGCGCTGCCGAGTTTTAATAATAATTTAATAATAAGAGCCCGCAAACCGTTTCCCCTGGTGTTCGTGGATATCGAGCTGTGAAAAAAATTGTGACAGAGAGCGTTCCCCCCCTTCCCCCGAGTTTAATTAATTCATCGTATAAAAATGGTGGATCCTCCTCCTCCTCCTTCTCCTCCTCTCCTCGGCTCGGTCCGATCGATTAAAAAAAAGCACAGCGAAGAAAGCTTCGAAGAGAAGTTCAAGAGACGAAAGAAAATTGTTTCCCGGAAAGTTCCGAAGTATGTACAATTCGACGACACTTGGACTTTTTCGCGATTTTCGTTTGTTTGTTTTCTCTCCTTTCTCTCCCTTTGTTTCGCTCGTTTTGCGCGTTTAAATCGACGAGCATCGTCGTGGAAAGCACAGTAAGTCTTCGGTTTCGATGCTGACCACCGTGCTCGTATATGTGTACATGTATATACATATACATATATGTATATGTATATGTATATATATACGTATGTTGCTTTGTTGTCCCTGTAACGATCATCCGATGTTCGCTTTCGTTCCAATCGCGAAATATCTGTTTGCGAATCCTTTGCCCGTTTCTTTCGAGAAACTAACCGAATCTTCCCTTCTTCTTCTTCTTCTTCGAGATGCGATACAGGTGTTCCTATCGTTCTATCTTCTTCGAGGATAAGTTTCTTCCCTGTCCCTCGCAACACCTGTCCCTCACTTGCGGCATCACAGACAATCATCTCATTTTTTTCAGACAGGATAACAGTTCTCCCCGGATAGTCCACCAAGCCAGTCGAGTCGCACTTGCGTTTTTCACGGTTTAATAATTGCTGCGCCTCCCAATGTGGAAGAATTCACGCGCAAACCCTAAGACGCCTGGGGGCGTCCACGTCACCGGACCACCGTCCAGGGTCCCACTTTGGCTAGCACCAGTCGTCCTCGTCGCTGTCCGAGTGTCTCGACCTGTTCGTGATATCAGATGATCAGAGACAATGAAACGATAGTAAGGAAGAGAATCAGACACGAACCTTGGTGTCCTCTGCTTGGCCTGTGGCTGCGGTTTGTAGCCGTTGGGCACAGGGCTTGGCAAGAGGCGGCCACCCCGGCCCATCGCCACCGCTTGCTCGAAGCTTAGGGGGCAGTGGCTCGGTTGCATGGGAGGCAGATGCTGGCCGGGTGGCGGATGCTGCATACCGGCCGGGATCGGCACGTGTATGTGCGAGCCGTGGGTAGGCGAGGCGTTCAATTTAGGGAAATTGATGTTGGCCGGTTTCAGCTGAAGTGTCGAGGGTTTGTTCGGGGTTGGGGGTAATCGACGGCCACGCCCACGCCTCGTCACCAGCACCGGGTAACTGTGCTGATGGGGATGATGCCGATGATAGTGCTGGTGAGTGTGGGGCGGCTGGCGACCACCGATCGGGCTTGGACTCCTCGAACGTTGCTCCAAACTGGTCGTCCCGTAATGGCGGCCACGGTCGATGTGGTGTATCGGGCTCGGCGTCCTCGCTGGGCTCGTCGAAGCGCTCCACGGACCTGACGAACGTATTCGTTAGCGTTTCCAATCTTTCCAACGATCACCCATTCGCTATTCTCTAACTGTCCTAGCGTGTTTCGTTCGAACGTGGGGGGGCTATTCCAAGGAACATAGGAGGGAAGAGAAGCCTGTACAACTCGAATCGTTATTCGCTTATTGGGTAAATTAATGTTGGGATTTAAATTACAGGTTTTTAATTACAGGTTTTTAGGGATATTCTAATGACAGGATTGAAGAGATCTCGAGAAGGAAAGGCTGTAAGTGCCGGTGATTGAAAATTTTATGGGAAAGATTGCGTTTAGATGGACACATTGGATAATTGTTTGGAAGAAATGTTTGTAAAATAAGATGATGGATTCTATTTGAATGTAAAGAAGAATTTTAACGAGTATACTTTTTGATCAGAAGCTATTCTAAGAAAGAAATTGGCACTTACAGCATTTTGAAAACTTAAGTTTTGATAAGATATGATTAAAAGATGAGGTAATATTTTTTTTTTGGAAGTTTGGCTATGTTCTTTGAAAGAACTCTTCAATTTTTTTGCAAAGTAACAGGGATTCGACAATTCTGATTTTCTAATCTGACTGCATCGACCAACATGCCGCATGCTAATTTCTCTATCTATACATTAAGGATTCTAGGGACTGCTTCGTGCAGACTTATCGAGTAATAAGTCCATTTATTTAATAAAAATTAGAATAATTATGCTTTGTTTCCAATTTTTAATATAAAAAGCCAGCAAGATTCAAACATTTTAAAATGTAAGAAAGTAAAAGATACACTGATAACTGTATCTATCAAGGCAGTGATTCTAACTCTGTAAAAATTACTTACAGACTCATTACTCGATCCGATAAACAATACAACCAGTGAATTTCTCTAATCGTAATACCAAAACTTGGATGCTAACTTCACCCTCTACGTGTAGGACATGGTGCTCGTATCCAGTGTGCAAGAGTGCTTGATATCGAAAGCCTGTGTATAACTATATATCTCGTGCAATGTCCAAATGAGCAAATCAGAAAGATCGCGGGAAGATATGTAATATATGAAATGATCTATCCGTGAGGAAGGAAATAATAAAACGAAAGAAAAATCGAGAAAGTTTCCTTTGCTTATTAAAACTAAAAAAAAAACATTCTGTCAATCCTATGAATGAGAAGATGATCTAGTGTCTGTTTTTTTTTCTCGTGTCAATTTGTGTATATCTGTGTATCTGTTTGTTCGTGTCGGTGAATGGAGAAAATGTGAAAGCCAAAAAAAAAAAAAGAAAAAGAAACGACAATTGAATTTGCAATAATAATAATAATAATAATAATAACGATAGATGGTAATAATAATATCGAATGATCATGATGATGATAATAAAAAATTGCTTCGGAAACAGGGAATGAAACGGAGTTGCGAAAGAAATTACCATCGTCGTAATAGTCGCAGTGGTCGTAATAGTCTTTGTAGGCGCATAACAGAACAAAACGAAGAAACATATTACATCGAGTGATACACAGAGCTTCTGCCTCTTGCGAGTAAAAAACCATTTATAGCGACATTCATATATATATATATATATATATATATTTTTCTTTCTTTCTTTCTTTTTTTTTTTTTTTTTTTTTCTAAATCGTAACTACGAATCTCTCGTTCAATTCGTCGAGTTCATATTCAATTCAAAAGAATCTTAATCTTAATCTTAATCTTAATTAAGACGAGACGAGCGAAATCGCGGAAGAGATTCGTAGGTTGGATTTCGTAAAAAGGACTTATCGTTGCACCGTGTTTTCTTCGACGAAATTATCATTGCTGTCTTGTACCTCGCATCCTGTGCCGATGATTGTACTGTGACGGATGGGGATGATGCGTGTGTCTCTGAATCTCGACGACGTTGCTAACCGTATCGCTAAACCCTGGTCCTTCGTGGTAATAATGACCGTGATGATCGTATCCAGGTCTCCCTGGCGAGTGCCTCCTGAAAAATCCACCATTTCCTTTTTTTTTTTTACGCCATGGTGTATGAAGATCTCGTGGTGTAAGAGAATCATTTTATTACTTTCCTCTTCGAGGAAAAAATTCCCCATCAAATACCATAGATATACAGAAAATGAAGAAGAATCGCATTGGAGCCTCGTTACCTGTGTATTAATTAACAATCACCTTAGACTCGGTGAACGCGATGGGTGTCTAACTGGCTGCACAGGTGGATGAAGTCTTTTGCCGGTGTGGGTGAGACTCTCGAGGCTACCGGCACGCGAGTCGCTAACCACGACGTCCTGAAGCTCCATCTAAACGAACATACTCGCCGATTAGGGATCTCGTGTCCCGGGATTTTGTCGAGGGATTTTTCTTTTTTCTTTTTTTTTTTTTTTTTAAGGAGAGATGGGGGTGTCGCCGGTTCTCTTTGCCTTCGTTTGTCATCATTTGAAAATGATGCAAAAATTATCCGCGCCTCGAACAAACAACTTTCTCGACTCGAGAACGCCTTTTGCCTCGGAGGAATTTCCGCGCGAATTTCGCGCGGAAATTCCTCTCAATTCGATTCTTTTTTCTTTTTTTCTTTTCATTTGTGATCAATCAAGATAGAGACAATTCTCTTCGAAGAGATGAGAAGAAGAACAGTCGATGAGTAGGAGCAGAGAAGTCGATATACAGGCACATATAAAGTAGTATATATATATATACGCGCGTGTAAGAAGCATGCAAGAGAATTTAAATAGAGAATTTTTCTTTCTTTCTTTCTTTTTTTTTTTTTTTCCGAGCATGCACATGCTTGCCTGAGTGTGAGTTCGGTTCTTTTTTTTTCTTTCTCTTTTTTGTTTTTTTTTTTTGGAGAGATGTACAGGTGAGAGAAATAGAGTGTGTGCGTGTGCATGTATATACGTGTAAATACTACTACTAGTCGACGAGTTTAGTGGAACTCGTTTTTCAAGAAGAGGTGTGTTTCTTACTTACCGGGACACGGGTCATACATGGAATTAATAATACAAAAGAACGAGAGACGCATGGGAGAACGAGGCAATCGATGATGATCGACTCACTCACGAGTGCTTCGTTACTCTCGAGTGTAATAATAATCTCAAGGCTGAAAGCAGCTAGGGACAAGGGTGGGGTTTCTCTAAAAAAAAACGTTCACGTTATTATTATTTTCTTTTTTTTCTTTTCTTCAGCTAATAATAATTCACGCTCCGTTCTCATTCGTATTATATACATTTTTGTGCTAAGGTTAACGGCGTTCAAGATCGATTCTCTATTTCAAGATCGTAAGGAGTGGTCGGGATGGACGTGTGATCGATACATCCGTGTTTTTCTTCTTTTTTTTTTTAAATATATCGATGAATATCAACCGAATATTTAAACACGTCGATGGATATAAAATCGCAATAAATTCTTTCTTTTGTATCCAAAAAAAATAATGCAAGAGAATCTGCAAATATAATTTAAATATTCGGATATTTTGTTTCATTTTGAATAATCGTATTAAATAAAAAAAATATATGTTAAAAATATAAGAATTTTAACACGGATATATCGGGTGCATTTCAGATATAGATACAATGGGGATTTCTAGATACGTGATGGCAGGTATGATCTCTAAAATATATATATATATATATATATATACGGACACAGTGGATTGTTGATCGTAAATCGATCTTGATCTTTGCTTGATTTGCACGCCGCGAAAACCCGAGAATTCGTACAACCCCGAATCAAAACGCGAATCAAAACAGCGTTTTCTTAATCTAAGCTCGCGAGATCTATCTACGTTCTAATTGACTAACATCTATCCCGATCTAGAAAATGTGTTTTCTCGACTCCGTTTACAAGGATTTTTATCTTGTCTTGTCGAGCTAAAAGCTAAAGGTGCTGTTGTTGCTTCTTCGTTCTAATATGTAATATGAGAGACAGAAAGAGAGAGAGAGAGAGAGAGAGAGAGAGAGACATCGTTGCCGAAAAACTAATTCCGCGACATATGATATATCTCGACCAGTGTAATTATCAACGATTTTGAGGAAACCAGGATTGACAATCTTGATAGAGTATCAAGTGAAAGTCATTATTCTAATTTAATCTTTAAGTAAGATTTAATTCATCGATCGTTTCTCATTTGGTTTCTATCTGGATATTTCTTTTTGAATTTGTTAATTTGTTGTTGTCATTACTATTGGAGATATTGAAGTATAAAATAATTCATTACTTACGAATTTACGGATGGATTCACTAAATAAAATTAATAACAACAGAAAAGAAAGTTATTAAATCACCCCAATTTTAATCTAAGGATTACTATTAATATTTTTGATTCAATCATTCCAATTTTTTTTAATTTCTTTTTCTAACGATCGAAATATTTTAAAGATCAATCAGAAGAACAACCTTTGCAATCTATAATCAAGATCGAAATCCATCAAGATAAATCCTTCAAATCGTGTTAATCACCCCCTCCCCGCTCTAACGACAATCGATATAAATCTAAGTATCTAATAAAGCGTGAAACTCACACACATAAAAATCTATATATATAATTTCTCTTATACGATCGGCTATAATAATATGGCAATAGCACGAAGATCGAAGCGTTTATTATCCTCGATCTACCGCGATCTAGACACGTGACTCGAGGATTCGGTCGAAATCGACTTCGATATATGCAAAATAGAGAAGATAAAAAATCCAAGTACCAATAAAAATACTCGTTTCTCTATCGCAACCGATCGAGGGAAAAGTAAAAAAAAAAAAAAAAAAAAGAAATACTTTAAACTCGAAAATCGTGGAGGATTTTTTTAATTGAATCGAGCCGAGAGACCTTGTGGTAACGGATCGAGGAGCGAGGTGCGTAGGTATTCTGGTGTTGATAGTACGAGGGTGGTCGGTGAGCATGATGATGATGGTGATGGTGATGGTGGTGGTGGTGGTGGTGATGGTCATAGTATAGATCATTGTCGGTATCGTAGTATTGGTCGTGATGGTGATGGTGGTAGTAGTAGTTTTGATCCTGCTGGGAGGGCACCTCAGCCAGCAATGGCTCTAGCTCGGGGGCGCGATCCTCATCATTAACTACGGGTACAACCCCAGACCCACCCCCTCCCTGGCTACTCTCTCCGCTGCTGCCTAGTATATCGTACTGGTGGGACATCTTCCAGTTCACCTTTTTATTTCTGCAAAAAATCCAAGAAAAAAAGGAAAGAAGAGAGGTGGTTATATACAAAATGTAAATATAGATAGTTAAAATACGTTTCAAAAATATATCAACTCTCTTATTATATATTCAATATCTTGATTATCTTTCAATTTGAAAACTGCTGTTATTTTCTATCACACATTGTATTTCTTATTCTAGTTTCTTTATATTTACTTAATCCATAACTTGCTATTATCTTTTCCATACTTATATATAATTTTGGTGAATTGAAAATTTAATATTTCCTTATTTTAATCACTTTCTTGTATTCGAATGCAAAACTATCTATAAATATCATCAAGAGATAAATTTCTCTTTGCAATATACATTTTTGAAACGCATTATTATATATGTATATTATGTATATAAAACGGAAACGGAGTACCTGATGCTACGTTGACGTCTATGCTCGTCGTCTTCCTCCCTGTGCTCCTTGTGCTGATCGAGCTTCGTTTCAGGCGTTGGCCGTACCACGTGTTCGAGGCTGTTCGCCCTACTTCCGGCCCCGTGATTATTTCCGGTATGATTTACCGCCGTCACGTCCAGTATGCAGTTGAGGAAGGCTTGCTAAAGTCGAACGTGCGAAACCACACCGACTATCAGAGCTATTTCTTTCTTTCTTTCTTTTTGTTTGTTTGTTTTTTTTTTTACGAATGTACTTATTTATTTTTTTTCTTTCTTTATCTCTCGTTTCCAAATATTATTATCAGTTACAGGTATGTACAGGCACATACAGGCTTTCTTTCGTTCTCCTTCCGATTTACCTTCTTTCTCTTGCGTGCTTCTCTTTCGAGTTAGAAGGGAAAAGAATGATTATAAAAAGTAAGAGCACGAGTTGTTTGTGTTCATAGCGAGAGAAAAAACGGCGAGAGAGAAATTTTGTTCAAAGAAAAAAAAAAGAAAAAAAAAGAGAGAGACAGAGAGAAACAGAGAAGCCATGCTAGAATTGGCTGGAAAGAGTGATAATCATGTGACGTAATGCACTCGAGTGTTTATAGAAAAATATTTCTTTGAGAGATATTATTAGAGAAAATTTTTTCTTTTTTTTTTTTTTTTTTGAAAAATGCGTGTGCAAGAACAAAGAATCGAAAAAATTGTAGTAAAAGTGGTTTATATAATATATATATATATATATATATAGCAAATTGTAATCATGTGCCTGTGGATCACTTTGACAAAGCCTGTATATGTTTCGAAAAAAAGCTATATTATATTCTTACGTAATGTAAATTAATTATCTTATTTTTGTAAAGTGTTTATAAAGAAGAGCCATATAAAGAAGTACCAAAATGTACAAAAATAAAAGACGCCTGATTAATCGTCACGTTTACTTGTATACACTGTAGAAATGCAAAAATATTATAAGTAAGCATGCAACACAACGTATCAACAAATCGTCAACGTTTTTTTATAATATTGATATAAACAATAATCATCGTATCATCTTTATTTAAATTAAAAAACAAAAATATATTAAATATCGTTTGTTATTAATAAATTGGAACGTGGACGATTTGCAAATATTTTTTTTTTCTAAAAGATTTACTTACTAAGAGTTACATATACATATGCGAACAAATGGTGGAGACAAAGACTGTACACAAGCCAAATCACAGCGAACAAACGTGACGTTTTTTTTTTTTTTTTTTTTTATCTAACTAATCATTCGATTAATCGTATATATATATAAACACATATAAATGGTGTAATAGTACTGTACTCGAGTTGTCGACTACATGCCTAAGTACGGCACATTTCGCTACTGTTTTTATCTACTCACAATTAATCTCGATTAAATACGATTATTTATTAATTAATTCTCAATACGTTACAACAAAGTTCCAGAGGGTATTTATTTAGAATATAAGGGGGCGCCATCCTTAAATTCTTAATTAATAATCATTAAAAAATAAAAATAAATTCATATCGTCTCGATAATTTTGTAAATTGTTGTTACACATGAAATATAATATCAAAAGTTTTTATTTTTATTTAAATTCCTATCATTTGCAACAATCTAATATATTTACACACAATTTTGGAAAGTTTCAAATTACAAAAATAATAAAGAGGAAATTCAAAATCTTTTTCTTGATTCTCTTGAAAATTATTCGTAATCATAGAAATTTAAATTATCAAACACGAGATGGCACCACTATTCTAAATAAATATCGAAAAATATATACTTGTCTACTTGAAATAGATACTTTAAATATGGAGGAAAGCTTCCTTCGTCGAGGAAGCGCTCTTTTCTTTCGATCGACAACAGACGACATTTGCCATCGTATAATCTGGCGAATGCTCGTCGTTCGATCGATGATAAACATTTGGTTGTTCACAGCATCGTTCGTTTCGACAAAAAAAAGAAAAGGCCGTCACCGAATCTTTCGTTGAAAGACTTAAGAATAATTTGTCTACTTAAAAATAGTGTCGGTAGTAATTGTCGTGTTGTTGTCTGCGTGTCGATTAGTAATCCTCGTGTAAAACTCTTTGTATATTCTTGTTAGTATATTGTATTGAAAATAAGCCATTGTGGAAGAGTACTAGCAAGGCAACGATTTCTACGATAATCAATATAATAGATTTTCTAATTTATATTCTACGCTGCTGGTTGTCAGAAAGAGAAATAGAGAGAGAAAGAGAGAGAGAGACAGATGGGTATGGACAAAAATCTTAGTGTTTTTAATCTTTCTATATTGGAAACACTGCAGCAATTTTTTCCCATTGGATTACATATCTAATATTATAATTTTATGATCGTATTAATTATAATTCAGGTAGAAGAAATAATTTTAATACATATTTTGATCTGTTGAGTGATCGAAAAAACTGTTCTTTCATTACTTAATTTAAACATTAAAAATTATCAATTTGTTTTAGAAAGAATGAATGAAAAATTGTCATCTCAACGATTTGCAAAAGACATTTGTGACATCTTATCAGCTACAGATAACAAATAACACAATCGAACTAATCGCTGCAGTGTTGCCAAAAAAAAAAAAAAAGAACACAAAGAAACATTCTACCTTTTTTCGTCCACAAATTACTGCGATGCATCTAACTGTAGGATGCTAATAAATCTAACTCGAGGAACTTACTGCATTATGAAATATATCTGTTCTCGAAAGTGAGTTCCTCGATTTCTCTACCATCGTACCAAAAAAAGAGCCACTATACATGGGAGGAAGAGATAAAGGTGAGAAAAGAAATTTACAAACACTTGCCACAGAGTAAGTGTACGAAAAAGAAAAGAAAAGAAAAAAAAGAATAATAATTTCTAATATGTAATCGATTATTACGTTTGGATCTATACTAACGATCAAAATATATATTTGGGACTAAACTAATCGCCTATATAAGAGATTAATTCTAACTATGATTAATTGGTGACTAATGCGACCTAATTATAATGGAATGATACTCGAGGCAAAAGGCGAGCTATGTTCGAGGATTCAGATATATATATATGTATGTGTACATATATGTACATATTATATATATATATTCGGTATATTGTATTCATTCTAACAGGAGGTTCGACGTACTGGGTAATTTACTTACACACAGCTATATCGTGTTCTCGGGGCAAAGAGCCGATATTCACGTGGGAACACGTGCGAACGATCACCCACGTGACATCGACACGCACCACCACTAAAAAAACTTGAAACGTTAGAATTTTACGCATCGTAACAGCAACTTTTCTTTCCTAATTTTTATGTAAAAATACCTCTCTTAAATGTAAAATACAATTTTCTTTATTATTACTTACAATGCATAAAATTGAAACGTGTTTTCTTTTTAACTAGATTCAAATAATTAATCCTAAGACTAGTTGCTTATTATTTGAAGAGGAAACGTGCCATTAAGAAAGGAGATTCTTTTAGAGGAAAAAGTTTTCTAAAAGTTTTCTAAGATATAGTTTCTAAGTAGTATATAGTGTGAAATTCAACAGATGCTCTAATAATTACTTCCAACTAATTATTATCAAGTGCCTAATAAGAAAGAGAAGAAAAAAGTTCGCGTGTGTGATTTTTTTTTTTTATGTCGCAACGCAACCGCGGTTGATTCTCCCTCGTTTATGGAATAATTTTTGTTTTTCTTTTTTTCTCACGTCAAAATTTGTTTCCAGAGGCTTGAGAAAAATTTCCAATAATTTTGTCCATCAATCAGCTGTTGCGTTATCGATTATATCGATTATACAGTGGATTCAGTGACAGTTAGAAAAAGTTAAAAAGGAAAGAAGTTAAAAATCTACTGGTGATGTGAGAAAGGAAAAAGTAATCGAAAACAAGTACAAATGTACAGATGTGTGGTTGAAAATTAGGGTGCGTGGTATGAGAGTGTGTGCGTGTATCTGTATCCCGTGTCGATGCAAAGAAAGAAACGTACAAGATTTGAAAAAACGTACAGAGATACAACTGCCAATTTTTTTTCTAAATAAAAAGAAAATAATAATAATAATAATGACGATGATGATAATAATAATAATAATTATACCAACTATACATATATTACTTATTTATTTATGTATGTACACTGATAGGCTATTGTGTCTCTGCCTGATTTGATGGATATAAAGTATACAACGAACGTAAATGTTATTTATATATACACGAAACGTAAATCATTCGCTGCAAAGTGCTGTCTAAGATATTTTTTACATTTTATCGTTATCATAATCAGTTATGCATAATTTTATCGATCGTTAATAACACTGATCGAATTTGTCAAAAAATTAACACAGAAAATTTTACTGTTATCGTTAGAAAATTATTGGGAATACAATTTTTCTTTCTTGTTCGGAAGATTGATCGAATCATCGACTTTGCAGTGAATGGTGGTGGAAGAATGGTGAACGAATATATATTGAAATGAAACGTAAAAAATGGATACGAAGGAGAAATGAAACGAAAAGACCGTATTAAAGATGATGATAATAATAATAATAATAATAATAATAAGTAAGAGAAAAAGTATAAAGTACTACCGCCTGGGCTGCAGGACTTTGCCCAGCATTATCGTTATCGATAAGATCGTTATCGTTCTGTAAAACAAAGAGAAAAGACACAAAGAGATGATTTTGAGAGCTGCGTGAACATCCTCTTGTCTGGGTATATAATTATAATAAAGTTATATAATAAACGTAATAACAATATGTGATTAAAATTTCAAATTTTAAATTACTCCTACACTAATGTCACAATAATAATAATAATAATAATTATAATCATAACATTAATAATAATAATAATAATAATAAGAATAATAATTAATAAGAACAACATAACCTCTATTTAATCAATAATATTCGAAGGTTCAAACCTCGTTGTCAGTACTCACTTTCTATGATTATTATTTTTTTTTTAAATGGAACATTTATATAAAATTCAACACACATATTCTTATCTAAAAATAAACTAATCGTAAACTCATTCAAAAAAACTTATATTTTTTCCTAAATTTCTATGTGTGGTCTGTATTCATCGTCGATACATCGTTATATCGCTTGTGGCTTTCGATCGAAATGATAAATTGAAAATTATAAAAATATCAATTCTTTTTAAATTGAATACGAATATAATTAGCGATTGATGTATCGATTATGGACAATCTACTAGTTAAATCATTTGCACAAAATTTGAATTCGTGACGTTCACAGGAAGGGTGACATCGAACTGCTTCTACAACATATTGAATCGGCTAATTCAACAGACAGAAATTGAACGACGTCTTCCTTGTTCGTATAATATTTAACTAACAATAAGTTAAGGCTGATTCCTTATCCCAGTGTGATAATCATTCGATATTTTCTTGAGATGAAAAATTGTTTAATTGCAAATTAAATTATTAACTCTTAAATTTTTCAACATGATTTCACTTATATTATTTAAAAAAGATTATAATTAAAAATATAACTAAATATACTTTACTTGTATCAGTAAATATATTTCTATAAAATATAATTCAATCTTTTAGAGATTGTTTTATTTATTAACTTTTAAGTTTGTAATCAAAATGATCTTGATCTTTATTTAATACATTAGAAAATATTTCTATATTCACTGAAATTTCCATCAATTATCAATCAAAATTTAATTATTTATGGCACACGGGGATAAGGAATGCAGCTTGAAAAAAGTCTTGAATTTTTCTTTACTCGTTCAAATACATATGAATGTTTGAAAATTCTCGCCACTACTGAGCACACATTAATATAGCGTCAGAATATCGGGGACACGGGAAGAAAGCTTAGAATCACTCCCAAATACATATATATATATATGTAATTTTTAACATTCTCATTATATTATATTTTACATAAATTTTCAAAAATTATTTGGATACTAAGCTTTCGTGGGTAATCAAGAAGCTACATGGAATCATTGGAAATTCTCTATTCGAGACGTGATATTTCACACCGTCCACGTGAAATCCTACCACGAAGAAGCCAATGACAAACATCCATTCGAACTCAATCCTCCGTGGATGCATTCTCACTGGAGTTTCGTCTCTTCGTTATAATATATTATTTTATACATCGAATCTTTAGTAGTCATCAATTAATCATGAAACGAATCGAGTAAGAGTGCATCACCGAGGTTCCTTTGTTTTTGAATAGAAAAATATCACTAGGGTCTTCCATTTTTATTTTTGTACTTTTCAACCGTGATTAACGAAAAACTCACCTGTCCGGCTGATTCTATCTGACCAAACCTAGTCGTCCTCCAACTTTCGAGTATCAGAAGGCAGACGTATATCTTACCAACGGTCATCTTACCTCTGCCTATTTCTGGAATAAGATAAACAGACGTTTGTGAGTACATATATTAGATTGAATCGAAATTTTACACAATTTTTACACAACCTTCGTTCCTAGGTATCAAAAGGTCCAACATCTTTTTCGCCTGCAGAGGCCAAATACTTCTGATCGTATCTCTCAGCTCCTCGTTCGCTTGGTTTCTCTCGGAGGCTGGAAATCATCCAATAAATTGTGAATATATATAAACTGAATTTCGATCGTTTGTTCACTCGAAAACAACTCTCCTGTCCCAATAATCATTAAAAACTGATTCTGAACAGAATATTTATACACGCGTTACCCACCTCTTCTCACTTTTATATTGAGATTCTCGCGGATCAGGGCGAACAGAGTGGTGGTGAAGTTCACCTTCAGGTCGACGTCCACCGGCATGTTCATCCTGATGAGCTTCTTGTAGGCAAGCCTGTTCGGACATTTGTTTCCAAACCCCAACGGCGGATCCATGTTCTTCAGCATGTCGTACATCTCCGTGTAATGGATCTTGCCGGTCGCGTTCGGGTCGTATTCGGCCCATATGCGGACGAACTCGTCCAAGTGGTGGGCGCCAAGTATGGACGAGTCCCTCGTCAGGTAATCGAAATTGTCCATGATGACGGCGACGAACAGATTCAGCATCAGGAACGAACAGAAGAAGATGAACGAGACGAAATAGGCGTACGCTATGTTCGAGCCGCAGCCACCTTCTTGTTTACCGGCTTTCGCGTCGCAAGGACGACCCTTCACGCAGGACAGCATTATGTTCGGCCATGCCTCGCCAGTCGCACACCTAATCATTATAATTCAATCGTTATCTCGATTTCTTCTTTCGAATCGAATATACTCTATGCTACTTGTAAATAAAGCAGAGCCTTTTGCAATTCGACGATTCTTGAAATTAAACATTTGAGGAGATTTTGGAGAAATCTGATGTAAATTACGTGGAATCTTGAAAAGCTATAACTGTATTTTTTTATAATCGTTATTATTACATAATTCTTAATATATAATATGAAACAGAATCTGTAAGAGATCGAGGAAAGAGAAAAATGAAAATGTCAAGAATCGTCGATTTCAATTTTTCAAGATGCATGCGAATAACTCAACTCGAAGCAAAATATGTAAATACGTTAATGGGAACTTTTCTAAAATATTTTTAGTTCATCAAATATATATATATATATATCAACTACGAACGATTAATGTTAATCCGAACGTGAGATTATATAAAACTGTTTCAATAATTGAACACAAGGGGATATCAAGTAGAACTGTATAATACTTGAGAGCGTAATAATTCATGCATGGAACTTGGAACTTTTTCAAATGATTTATTAAATGCAACATCGAAAGCAAATAGTATCGATTTCAGTAACTCAATTCTCTACTCGAATGCTACTGTGTCAGTTTTTGAACTGTTTATTATTATTAGTTCATTACATATGTTAGTGTATCAATTAAAAATTCGACAAAATCTCCCAAATTGAACAACGATATAATCACCTCGAGCATCCGTCTTTCTTTCTTTCTTTATTCTCGCCCATCATCGAGAATTAAGTTCCTCGAGAACTAAAAATTCCTCCGAGTGTTTGATATGCGTGCGTTGCTTTGCAGCAGCGCGGTGCTCTTTTCGCAAAAGGAAACAAAGATAGAGAAAGGAAGAAGAAAACACCGAGAAAAAAGGTCGAAATAAACGGAGAAGAGAAGAGATAATAATAAGAGAAATTAAAAACAGCCGTTCTCCTTTTCTTTCTTTCTTTTCTTATTTTTCTTTATTAAAAAATCGCAGCTAAGTTTTCTTTGGCGTTAAGTGTTTGTTTACTTACCGAAAAAGCAACATCAGACCTTGAATGAAGCTTTGGAAATTGTTGTGCTTAGTAATAGAGGTATCAGCATCCAGCGCGATGTTACCGAATACCTGAGACCGACAGAAAGAAAAATGGCCAAAGGGCGAGCAACGGCATTAGCAAACGTCTCCCTTTCGACTTTAATTTTCAATTTTAATATTTTTTAAAAATGTATTTTTAACTTGATATGAAATCTACCACGATTTCACGCGACGAAAAAGTTGAAAAAGTGAACTGAGTATATAAATATATATAGTATATGGTGATTGTGTTGTATCGATCTACTCTCTAATAATACGCATCCACCACATTGATCACAGATCTAGTTTACAGTCTCTCCTTTGTATCTCGATACAAATGGACTTCTCAATTGAGAGAGAATTAAAAGATCTTGTCTTGGAGAAAGTTTACACGATTATCGATTTATTATTTTTATTAAAGGCAAGTTTTTAAGAGAGGAGCATTAGTCATTAATAATCTATATAAAGTTTAAAATTTGTATCGAATGTCTTTATAATAATATTTGTGACATAACGTTTATGGAATCTTCCATTCTCTCTCTCAAGAGAACCATTTACAAGGTAACCAACTTGATTAAATCTAGGGCAAGCATCTCTATGGAACAACTGTCTAAGGGAGGTCTAATTGCAGGGTTTGATTACAACAGAGATATTGACACGTCGAGCAGCTTACTTTTATTAAACCTCATGCCAACAGCCCAATATAGTCTACCATAATAATCGCTACCGATCATTTTGACACGCGTTTGTTTTATATTCTTTTTTTTTTATGCAATCTTTTCGAAAATATAATATATATAGATTTTGTCATCTCAATTGTTTTTCTTATTTATGATCGATGCTAGTTGATTGTCATGGATGGTACAAAGTCGAAGGATCTTTAATTCGATGCATATTTGCATACATATCAATTTTAACATGATTTCTGTCAGACGATCTTGCCTTCATTTTTATGATAAAATTATATGTTTCGAATACAAAATACATAATTTATGTATTTTAAATTATTTGAATGATTGCCTATAAATTAAAAATTTGCAGTTTAGCATATTCATTCTGAAGATCCTTCAAAGTTACGTATCATTTATGACAAAAACAAACTTTAATCCATTGTTACATTAACAAGAAAAAAGGATTGAGATTTAAAGAAAAGAAAAGATCGGTAGCTTTCTCGATCGACGAAAAGTTCAATTTTTTAACCCAACTTGTAGCTTGGTCCGTTTAGCTGCTCGACTCACCGAAAAAGCAACATAAGACCAGCGAAGAAGGACTGAAAGTTGTTGTGATCATCGATCGCTGTTCCTGGATCGTTCGATATATTTCCAAAGACCTGACAACGGAATTTCATGGTGACTAATGGACCCATTTTATAGTTATCGTTTATCATTCTGTTCCTGTAAACAATATCACTAACCCTTTTCCCACAGCCTCCAATTTCATCATTGGAGACTATTTTTTCGATATTCGTTTTCCCTTTTTTTTTTCTTTTTATCGAAATTTATACGTATCCGTATGATGTTAAGAAATTGTGGAAATAATTCCTCGAAAACGAAATATACAGGAATTTCTCCGATGGAAAGATACGTACCTGCATACCGATGATCGCGTAGATGAAAAACAACATCGCTATGAGGAGACAAACGTAAGGCAGAGCCTGGAATGGAAAAGATTGTATTGGTTAAAAGATTTCAATTTTTTAAACAGGATGGTATAAGATAGTATTTATCGAATAAAGAGGAAAAGTTTTAATAAACGTAGATCGAAAAATTAATATTTTTAACCTATATTTTAAACCTATAAATAATTTCTTATGGTAAATCGAATCATTTAGAAGAAAGTTTTTAAGATACAATATATATATAGACATGTGAAATCGGGAGAAGAAAGAATAAACCTTAATTTATTATACTTTTTGAAACGAATTAGTCATAAACTAAGAACAGAAACAAAAATTTGTTTCTTTTTTTTTTTGTATTTCTTGTTTTCAAACGCAATAAATACAATTTTCATTTAAAAGAGTCTTAAATCACTTGATAGGAATATTAAAAATTGTTAATAACTTCAATTATATATATTATATATATTGACTTACTTTGAAAGATTGTACAAAGGTCCAGAGCAAAATTCGTATCGTGTAACCCTGCCTGAGTAGTTTGATCAGCCTGGCCGCGCGAAACAGCCTCAGGAAGCCGACGTTGATAAAGTTCTCCTGCAGGGGGCAGAGGAAATTGCACTTAATCCCCAAAAATGCCGGTTCCTTATCCCTATTACGAGCAAGGCTTCGTGCGTGTAACGTCACGTTGTCGTTAGCATGGCTCGAACCGAACTGAATTCGAGAACCACTCTTTGACATTCGTTTCGATACACGAACGAAGCTAAGGAGAACGTTGCGTGTATCGAAATACAAATATAATATAATAATATCAAATCGTAAATCGTTTAAGGTTAAAATTACACGTGATGTGTATTTAATTTACAGTGTCAAAACAGAACGATAGAATTCGATATATTTGAATATTTTGCGTAATTAAAAGAACAATAATGTATTATTATACGTGGAATACTTAAGAAGCGATCCTCCCCAAGCTAAAACACGAGAAAATAAAATGGTTAAAACGTTTCTCAAACTCGATTAAAATTACGAAAACTTTAAATCGTCATAACTTTGAAACTAATAATTTTTAATCGATGAACGAAAGCTCGTCGGAAGCGGGGAATCTTCCTCTTTAAAATGCCTTTTCATTTATCCCGATACCACTTCCGGTTCCCGAGATATCGTCGTGTAAAGCGAAGAGTAATTTTTAATCTTTTTCTATTTCCGTCCTTGTTTCGTTTACTCGGATCTCTCGCTCGCACCTGACCAGCCTGGAAAAGCGTGCGTGTGTTTCCAGGAAAAAAATATAGGTCGCAGCACCATCCAGTAATACACAGTAATAATCGTTTTAAGCAATACACTTTAAGTCTTTATATCTCAGCAACGGATAGAGATATCGGAATGAAACGAAAAAAGGCTTCGATAGCATAGTTCCCTCTATTTCCTACACATGTTTCGACAATATTTATATTGTTTACACGAAAAAATGGAAAGATTTTATTCGTGATTTAAGATAGATATTCTTGAATTTAAAAATTACACATGTGCACACCAATGAATTAATATTCTTTAATAATATATTTGTGTATTGATAATATCAATAACTAAAAAATAAAAAATGCAATTTTGTTATTAGTCTTGCTTCTTAAATATTTCAATACTTATAAACAAATTCTTTCTTTTAATTACGCGAAACATATTGAAACACATCAAATTTTTCATCATTTCGTCCTATTATTGTAGTCGTTCGTTAAACCCATTTTGCTGTGAGCGAAGCCTCTGTAGATGCGATGGCTGCAGAAATTTTGATCGCGCGTTAATACCGCATCCATATGCCATATTCGTGTGCCTGCTTTGTGTAACGCTCAAGTAAGTAAGTAAGATGTATATATCGTGTCGTATATAAGCGCGATAGAATGTCGAGGGGATATTTTTTTTTTTTTTTTATTTGCAAGCAAATAATGCAACGAACGAGCAAATAATTGCAATTGCACTTTCGTTGGGATAACGATGACGAAAGATCATTATTCTCGTCGTTGTGTATAATATCTTATTCCTCCCCTGTTAATAATATCAAATTTTAAAATTACACGGACAACTTACGGGTCTGCGGGTGTTAATGTGACGAAACTTTATACCTTTTTTTCGCCTAGCTGGCCGCCACTGGGCATACTCGAAAACCGCTCCTATAGTACAAAAATACACGATATTGCAAAATTATTGGGGCCGATGATTGGCACACACTGATCTCATTATATATGCGAATAATAGTACAAAACTAGCGGAGATTTACATATAATAAACGAAGCTTAGTAATTCTGAGGCGGCGGCTGAGACTGAGATTTAAACAACTTGTCATATATATATATATATAAAATATATAATATATATATATATTTACGCGTTGGAAAAAGATTGGTTTTGGCTCGGCTTACCTTTATCTAAAAAGTAAGTTAGCCAATAAGATCGCGTTTAATCTCGGTCGATTCAGCAAACCTACTGGGAGAGTGCAAGCATTTAAAAAAGGAGATTTCGACTCGACTTGATGTGGGGCATCGACGCTTAACTATAATGTCTGTGTGTGTATATATAATATATATTTATATCTGTCGATTTTTTTCCTTTTTTTTTTTACTGGATTGTAATAATTACGGCGTGTGGAGTTATATAGCACGACGTTTACTTCGGGTTCTTTAATACTTCTACTACTGAGAGGAGTAAAGAAATAGTTGATGGGTAGTGCTGTATTTATGTTCAGTTGAGTTCGAAGAAAAATGTTCGCTTTTACTATATACGGAATAGATAGAGATCACTCGAAGGGAAACGTCGAAGTGTAACGTTGGAAAAAGACAATACGATGCTAGTCTAATCTCTTTATTAAATATATACTTGAATTGGATATTTTTTTTACTCGAAAAATAACAAAATAGACGAATATTACTTCTCCATTGATCGAAATCAATATTTTTTTCTCCCTCTCTTACATTTTCCCTTCGAGAGATTATTCTAGATCTCAATGTGTATTATATATATATATATATCGTGGTGAGACTGTATACGCTATATGCAGATAATGTGATAATGTACAGTGTGGGGTGTGTAGCGTATGAATGCAGCATATAAGCTACGCAAAATAATACATGATATTGTAAAGGGATATCGAATAATATCGTCGAAATATTACCTGCTATGCGTGTTATATATCTGTACATATCTCTGCTGAAACTAAATAAGCAGCAAAAGGGTTAAAGGAAAGACAACACTCGATAATAATGTACAAGTCAAGCAAACATTGGGTTATCGACACAGTTAATAATAATAAGTGGGGTGTAATCAGAGAGAGAGAGAGAGAGAGAGAGAGAGAAAGAAAGGTGTTCTCATCGTGGGTGGTTTTCTCGTCGATTAAAAATTAAAAAAAACTTCTGGAAGAATATTCTACTTTCTCTTTTCTTAGGGGTAGGAAAAAAAAAAGAAAAAGAAATAGAATTACTACTTTTCACTCGGAACATTTACTCGTCAGCAGTTTTGTAACGAAGGCGATATCTCTTTTTTGTCGAAGCTCTACGTACCCCGAACTCGATCACGAGGGCGTCCACGATGCTGCCGATCACCGTGATGAAGTCGAACGTGTTCCAGGCGTCCTTGAAGAAATTCTGCTCACCGGAGGAAAAGAAAAAAGTATTAGATATCCATCGCGCTGTCAGGCTTGCCTACACAACTGTCTTCGAAAGCTTCTTCGAAACTGACTCGATTCTTATTCGTTTCTCTTGTTTGATTTGTTATTCAAAAGGGTTCGAGGAAACTTTGAAGCAGTTAAAAGGTGTGTGTGTGTGTCTGTGTATGTGTGTATTGAATGGTAGCTAAGAGAAAAAGAGGGAAGCTCGGCCCAGCTTTCGCAGGTTCCGATCTTTCCTTGAGTTTGTGTTATGTGAATTGTGTGTGTATATTTGTATACGTGTGTGCCAATACGCACCCCTTCACCGAACTTTGAACGTCGGTTAAAAAAAAAAAGCTAAATGCGAAGAAGAGCCGTGCTTTCTTTTTTTTTTTTTTTTTTTAGTACAAAAAAGACCATATCTCTTCGTTCATAAAGAAAATTGTAATGTTTGATAACTGTCACGTATAAAATAATAATATTCTATATTCTAGTGTATATAATAGATGAAATAATAGAAGAAAGGTTAATCATTTAAGGGCCATCCCATCGATTTCGATATCTTTGAGATATCTTCAAGGTTATTATTTGAATAATTTCTTTTTTTTTGTATGCGGATGATTAACACTTTATTGTTAATTTTTGAGATATATGCAAATGTATTTTTTTTTATCTCGTACAATATATTTGGATTAAATTTAAATTAAGTTTTGGTTAATTAGATACATCTCTCTAACAATTGAATGAATGAGGAAATCTAATCTAAATCTAAATTCATAGATTAATAATATTATATTCAATTTTGATCAAATTTCAATTTGAAATAAATTATTTAAAAGATTAATCCAAACCTCGAATCTTAGAGATACAATCTTATCTTAATATATTTGTAACATACATTTGCAAGATAGATTCTAGAGATCAGAAGCCAAAAAATTGAAGATGAAACCAGAATACTTTTCAATTGCTTAGCAGAATCTGATATAAATAACCTACATTTCTCTACGTTCAACTTTTATTTTAGACATCTCTGACAAACGACGTTAACAATTCGACATTTCAAGATTAATCAAAATCGACAAGATCCTCAAAATAATAATATCGAAAAAAGTTTGATAGTTTAAACTAAAATACTTTCCAATCTACGAAAACAATTATAAAACAATTCTACCGATATCTCTCCAATTTCTTCTCCCTCGTAACAAGAGTGTTGTGCGGAAGATGAAGAGACTAGGCTGAGAGGGTTTCGTGTTTTACACGATTTATACGAGATATCCGAGTCGCACGGCACGGTGATCGATGATCGATTGAAGTATATACGACCAGGATCTCTTTTCTAAAGTTAGTATCTACTACGGGATACACATGCCGTAATAGGTATATATATATGTATATATAATAACAAGCAAACTATATATATGTAATATAGAAAGAGAGACAGAGAAAGATAGATACGCGGTCTACAATTTTTCCACCCTTTTCCCAGAGCCAGGAAAGAGGTCATTTTCATATCCAAATGTACGTGATGCAAACAAGAGTGAATACTCATCAACAATCTCAACTCTATAGCAACTTCTATCTATGTTTACTTCCACGTCTAGCTTTTAAATAGTCTAAATAGTCTAAAATACGAGAGCGATTCAAAGCGTATACCAAATTTCCTTCTTATATTAGCAACTATCGTTACGAGGCAAGTATTGATCAAGCTTGAAGAAGTTAAAGAACTAGTTAAAAATATTGAAATGCTTGAATAACATTTATATTATTATAATAGATTTGTAATTTGAACCGTGTACGTATTTCCTTTCGTTTTTCTATTGTATCGAACACAAATTATTTATATAAGCAAGATTTCTTTACCAGATAGAGAGATTTTATTTAAAACTCATTCCAATCGGTACACGATTTTCGATCGCTCTCGCAACTCGTAAACAGATCAAACAACAGGGGATCTTAAGTTCGTGTATGCTTACTCGGCTACGTCGATGGTTCGATTGGATTATAGAGAGACGCGAGTTTGAGAACGTCTCTGGCGTGTATGCGTGTATATTATGTATCACATATCCCTCTTTTCTGGCGCTAGTTCAATTTTCTTTTTGTTTCTTGGACGAAGATTTTTTTTTTTAATCCTCTCGCCAGTTGTCGAAACTTTATCTTTTTTTTTTCTTACGCGTAGGATGATCTAGATCGAGTAGAACGAACGAGAGAAGAAAAATAAAAAAGAAAGAAAGAAAGAAAGAAAGAAAGAAAGAAAGAGTTACGATAGCGTGGAATACAATTCAGTCACGAAAGTTATCGTATACGTTAAGTGATGATGAATTGCGTTATTGGAAGTATATTCTGTTTTTATTGAAAGTTTGGATGATAGCAGAGTATCTCTTAAAATTTAAAATATACTGGATTGTAAAATGCTATTGTAAAAATTATGACAATATATTAAGACAATTTATGTTTTCAAAAGATTTAAAGAATAAATTATTGCGAAGAAGGCATCTTTCTCATCTAATTATTAAAAGTTTGAAATCATTTTACTTCTATAGAATTCCAAATATTTTGTTTATAATACAGATAAAAAAATTGATGTTGCTTTTTAATTAATTAAAACGATCTTAACGTTTTATAAAAAAAAAATGGAGGATCGATTTCATCCAACATTTCAATAAAACCAATATTCCATTGCTCTTGGATGGAATACACAAATCTTAAAAATTTTCGGATTTACGATACTTTTTCTGACTGATTGCATAAATATATGTATAAATATAGTTGCGTGTAACTGAAGTTAGCGGATTTTTAGTGATTAAGAGGATTGTTTTTTATACCTTCCATCCGAAGGCGACGAGTTTGAGGATGCACTCAATGAGGAAAAGGAGTGTGACGAAGAAGTTCACGATGGCCAAGGCGTCCACTAGCTTTGGCGGCGCCTCGTGAAACTACAAAATACACCCAACACACAGACGTAACACAAGCCTAGAGAGATTCTGTATTCGACGATCTTTTCTTTTTTTATTTTCACCCATTTTCTTTCTCAACTTTCCCAGTTCGTTAAACTCCAACTTTCCCAAACAATGAATCTCACTTTGAACAACTTTCCAGACGGGCTAACAGCAAGCTATCATGTTCCACCCCCTCCCTTATTATACAATACTCCGCGCCATTTTCTTCTCTTCGTATCGTTTATCTCGTTTACCTTATTAATTTATCATCTATCGACAGCTCGAGCAAATTTTCTTTTCTCGCGCTCTTCTTCTTTTCTACGAAAAAAGGGAAATTAAAAAAAAAATATCGGAAAAGAAAATTTGCCCGTACTTTCCGTCTGTCCAAGTTTCAAATCGTCTCGCAACGGGGTTACTTCGATACCTCTCTTTCTCAGTGACAGCTTTTAACGATATGAAAGGAGAGAGAGAGAGAAATTACAATACCTTTTTTTTCTTTTTTTTGGAAAGATCAAAGTAATCCCCTTGCATTGACAAACGCACCGACGGCAATTTCCTCTTTCCCAATCGAGGACTTTAACCTCTTTTTTTTGTCTCCCTGTCCCAAAAAAAGGTATTCGAGCAAATCTAACCAATCTTCGACAGATTCTCGCGAAGTTGGCGATCGGTTCTCGGGCGCTTTGTAAATGGCAGCGCGGGAAACGTATCGCTTCTTGTATACATGTGTGTGTATGTGTGTATGATGGGTGTGCGTATGGAACCCATAATAACTGGTATCGGCGGTGGTAGCATGGATGGAACTCTAGTTTTTCTCTACAAGTTGGACGAGAATTTTTGTCTCTGTTTTATTGCACGTATTTTTTATAGATTAAATGAAGAGTTACGTGACGCCATGTTGGATTTTAAGGTCCAATGCGATTGGAAGTAGTGGTTTTGGCGCCAAATATAAATTGCTCTTTGTTGAAATGTTGCATTTTATTAAATAATGTAATTATAATTGTTCACACAATTTTTTTTGCAAGCTTTTGGATTTTTTTTTAGATTTGATAGATCTGTAATCAAGAAATCAAAGCTGAAATTTTTATTAAAAACTTTCGATGGAAAAATCACAAACACATAAAACTAATTGGAAGAAAAGAAGAATTAAAAATATCAAAATTAAACACTGATCTAAATAGAATAATTCATTTTTTAACCAGATTCGTCGAGTATATAATAATGATCAATCTATTAATCTAAAGATAATTTGAATTTGGCGCTCACTTATACTCACATCGTGTAAAATACTTAAAAATATGCAATACTTCACGTATATAACTTTAAATCAATAAAAGTTAAAAACTCTTATTTCACTCATCAAAATCTATAAAAAGACTCAAACTAAAGTTCAACCATGATGTGCATGTGGCTGTGAAGCTGGAGGCAGTTCTTCAAAAGCCTTCCGTTCTTCGTTACACTTAAAAGTCGGCCATTTTGTCTCATTTCATCGTCGACGAAAATTCCTCTTAAAAAAAGAAACTCCGTTGAACGATGAAACGTACAAAATGGCGGCGACAGCGATTATCCATCATTGGCCCATAACACGAAATCATTGCAACAACAGAGACGACACTGTTCAAAGCCGGGCATCGATCACTTCTCACGATCGTCCAATAAAATTCCATTATTTTATCATCTCAAAGTATCCAATGATCGAAAAATGATCGACATCCCGCTTTTCGAAAACAATATATGCATGCAGAGAATAAATAAGATACGTCAACGTGCAGTGATTACGTGCGGATGCAACCAGGCTAAGAGCATGCCGGGAGCTTTCCGAGTTGCTAGTAGCTGGCGGATTTACTTCCTCGAGGCGGTCCCCTCCGTTCGACGTTATGTATCTCGTAGGAGAGAAAGTTTCTTTCGAAATTAAAAACGAAAAAGAAGAATACGGAGAAATAGATGAGAGAGAGAAAGAGAGAAAGAGAGAGAAAGAAAGAGAAAGAGTGTGTGTATGTGTGAAAGAGATGAAGAAAAATAATAATTCGACGTGACAATTATGCCTCTTGTACTTTGCCGTGTTTCTCTCAACAAACCCGACAAATTATAGTTGAAAATGTTTCGTGTAATATCGGTGTGCGTGTGCGTCTCGAGTTTCGTATAGATAACGCGTACATTTTGAAAACGCGTTTAACGATGAGATGGGAATTAAAATAGAATAATTTTCGACAAAGATTTATTGAAATTGTTGTTAAATTTATTACGAATTTTTTTCATCTTCGAGTCTTGTTTACTTTTTCGAGCAATTTTGAGATTGCCTTTAGAATTTATCGACATCGATGCAATTAATAATATGATGGAAATACTTTTCTTTTTGAAAAGAAGTGTTGATCAAAAGGATCAATTACGTTGAAATATTAATATTCATTTCCAAAATTATTTTGAATTCTTCAGAGAAAAATAATTTATCGCCACGTGTAATGATTTTTTAAGGAAGCACAACCCATCTCATTAAACTCGTTTCCATTCTCTCGTGAATACAAACTAGGAAGAAGAATTCTTCTTCGAGACGTGGTGATTTTCAACTGGACGAGGATTGCAGGAAAAATTGTTTCACAGGATCATCCTGCAATCCTCGTGGAGCAACAAGTATATTCGTATACAACTCGTCTCTTTCTATGCTCAAAGCCGAACAAACGCTACGATCTTTTCGATTCTTAAATTTTCCAACAACAACAACAATAATAACAACAACAACAACAAGGAGAAACAATTTAGCGTATGTTCAACCCTGGCCGAACAAAAAAAAAAAAAGATTCTCTACCATGATAAGTATAATGATCTATACACTCATCCTTGCAATACACGGATATTATTTCGATTATACTTATACGAGTCGACAAGATACTACTCTTCTCGCTATTATTATTCGTACAATTATTCTTTCACCAAAAAAAAAAAAAAAAAAACAAAGGCTCTAATTACACTCTAACAAGCGAAACTTACCAACCTACTTCGAAAAGACTGATCCTGCGACCATCGTCTCGTTCGAATCTTTGCTCAATTTCAAAAAAAGAAAAAAAAAATCCACACAATTTGACAAAATCGTAAAGAAAATAACACGACGATGTCGCACGTATCATTCCTCGACAACAACAAGTGAAAAAAAAATATACTCGAGGAGAGTCAAAAACTCAACTCATAGAACTACTCATTGGACTAGATTAAGTACAATTTTCTTTCGAATGAATCCGTTCGATGAAGGGAGGGGAGAGAGGGGGAGGGCTTGTTGGTGCTTATTAGTGGAGCTTACCCTCACGCCGAATGCGGCGATCTTCAGTATGCACTCGACGGTGAACATCCCCGTGAAGCACATGTTCATGTACTTCAGCGTGTTCTTGTACGCGTCGCTTTGCCGATGGAACTGCAATGCATGACACTGACAAACACACGGGCCGAGAGAGACGGACAGAAACGGGCGTTCGTCAAACAAGCCTATCAATTTCCCGCGTGTAATTCACGCTTCCCTCCCTCTCCGCTCTTTTCCGCCTCCGCTCTTCGAGCGAGGAGGGGAAAAGAGAGCGAGAATCGGGGAGAGGCTGTTCGTCGGGAGAACCGTCCATCATCGACGCGTTTTTGCAATGTAATTTTTCGTTTCTTTAGAATGATTGATTCTGTGCAATATATTAATCGTGTAATAAGTAAATCTTAATCTTAATTTTTGAGAAAAGTTTGTAAACGTCGTATTAAATATTTTTTAAAATCTCGATTTACTTTTTCAACATCGTGTAACTGGATGGATTGACTTGTTCCAAGTTTAGTCTCGTCGATAAATTTATATCACGCTTAGGATAAGTTGGGGATCGATGGACGGTTCTCTCGATACGACACACAATTATTACAAATATTTATATATATATATTTTATATTAAAAACTGTGTAAACAGAGTGCGAAATAAGTTACACGTGTATATATATATATATATGTATACACGTGTAAGTGAGAAACTTTCCAGTCGACAGAAAAAAAAAAAAAAGGGAGACACATGGGTGTATAATATTAGCGTTAACCTAAATAGTACGTGTATCTGTACGACAGTACAGGGTGACGTTAAAGAGATTTCCTTTTTTTTTTTTATATCAGCGAAGTGAGGACACTTTTATAGACGGTATACTTGTATATCGAGTGTGGGGTGTGTGTGCACACGTTTATACTGGTACAAGCTGAATATAGCCCTTCTAGTAATGGGGATAACACCGAAAAATTGAATTTCTCCATTTATTCTTGGAAAAACTGTGCATTTGATCGATTTCTTTTTTTTTTTTTTTTACTTTGATTTATATGCATGATTCGTATCTTTACTAAAGAAGTTATGAAAGAAAAATAAGGATTATTTACAATTTTTACAATTATAGAAATACTTGAAAGATAGATTGGAATATGAATCATGCACATGGAAATCAAATTGGATCATCAATCGAAAGGTGGCATCGATTCTTCTAAATAAACACCCCTTTACGACTCTACTTATTCCCAAATAGATATAAATAAAACAGGAATTTCGATGATTCAATCGCGTGCGACGCGACGATCAAGGAGGGACGAACAAAAAAAAAAGAAATCTTCAGGGAAAAATTATCGATTATTCACCCCCTCGATCGTCGGGATCGATTTCTGGAAAGACAGAGAGAGAGAGAGAGAGAGATGATGTTTGGAAAAGAGTGAGAAATCGGAGGAGAAGCGAATCTTAATGGCGAACGAAAAAGAAAGAGAAACGAAAAAGAAAGAATCAGAGTTAAAGATCGAAAGAAGAAGAAGAAGAAGAAAAAAAAATGAGAGGAAACACGTGAGGTGAGAGGGAAGATGGAGTAATTGTTGAGATATATATATATATCTCTCCCCGCTCGAGGTACTGTTTTCTTTCTTCTTTTTTTTTTTCGAGAGGGAGGAAGGATCAGAAAATCGTGCGGGCGATTCCCCGTGCAAGAAAGATCGTGTGTTTGAAAAAAAAAAAGAACACACACACACACATTCACAGTGGATTGTAATAGTCCTTGGTGTTTGTTTAGCTCGACGAACAATTCGAGTCGAGTCGATTCTTTTCGATTTTGTTTGTTGCGAGCAGCCAAGCATGCGACACGTAGATTTTGCACGTGTACGGACGAACAACGCGTGTGACATCCTCGTGTGTGCGAGAATACGTGCTGTGAATAACATGTCAGGATACAGTTACGTGCCTTCGGGACAATCGAGAGATCGAGACTCGTCGAATCCTTCCTTCCTTCCTTCAATCGTCGAAATCAAGCGGTGTTTTCGACGACGGACGAAAAATCGATCGAATTCGTTCGAAAAATGCGATATATATGTATATTCGTGTAATCATCTTGCTTACTTTTCGATTTCATTTCGAAAGAAAAATCGCATTGCTCGATCGACGTATCTCGTACCTCTTCCCTTCTCAACATTTATAATATCGTGTGCCGTTCGTGTGTACTCATCACGCTTTTCATTCACAAAAATTCACATGTGCAGCTTACGGTGTGCGAATTAACGTCCGCTCATTTCAACGTTTGGGCGTCGCCAGGCGGCGTGTATTTCGAAAAAACGAAAAAATAGAAAAGGAAAACGAGCGATGCTTGTGTACGTGTACGTATACCGTATCGAACACTGCCGTGGTTTTATTTCGACTTCGGTTAACGAGCGTGTATTCACATCAACGATTCGTGTCCAGAATCGACTAACCGAGTCGAGGGAAGCGTATTTTCGTAGCTAATAACGTGTCACGTGCGTTCTTTAAAAAAAAAAAAGAACGAAAGGAAAAAGATCTACTACGATTGCGTTGCTCGAGCGTTGCAAGCCTAAAAAAAAAGAATTTTCAGATCAATTCTAAGGAAGCGTAAACCCTTTGCTCGAAAACATTCTCCTCTTTTGCATCTTCTAATCACTTTTTCTAATTAATGCAAGCGAGAATAGAATAGATAGGTTGAAGGAGAAGGAATGAATGACGTATGGAAAATGAGAGAGAGAGAGAGATAGGGGAGAGGAAAATATTTAAAGGTACACCAGGGGATTTTCGAGCGCAGAAGAATATTCCTTTCTTTCCATCCTCGTTGCTTTCTTTCCCAATCAAAGCTCGTGCAACGCTTCGAACCCCGCCACCAGTTCAAACATGGGCTTGTACGAGTCGAACGCACGTCGTGTGTACATGTGTGGGTGTGTGTGTGTGGGAGGGAGGGAGGAAGGGATATTCACCGATAGTTCGATATATGCATATCGGTTTTTCCACGCATCTTCGAGTAGTATATATATATATAATGTACTATGTACTATCAAGACGAGGACACAGCAGCAGGCATGCAGTAAGAAAGAGGGGGAAGAGAGAGAACGATAGAGAAGGAGGAGACGGGGAACTATATCGAACGGAAAAAAATTAAAAAAAAAATTTAAAAAAAAGAAAAGAAAAGAAAGAAGAAGCGAAACAGAAGAATACCGGCTTTTGGGAAAGGATATAGAAGAAAAAAATAATTTTGAGAGAGCATGGAAGGGAAATATATTCGAGACAAACGCGAGAGAAAGATGTTGGTGTGTTAGGATAGAGCAAAGCGCGAGTGCCGTATACAGGGTGTCTTATTTTATTTGGACGATTTTGTTAATGTTATTATTTATTATTATATCACGAAAATTCGTTGTGAACTTGAACTTGAATGACTTCTCTATGAAAAAGTATTAATCTAAAAGTTAAACTTTAATTTAATTTAATTGATTTACGAAAAACAAGGAATACA
This sequence comes from Apis mellifera, assembly GCF_003254395.2. Lineage (NCBI taxonomy): Eukaryota > Metazoa > Arthropoda > Insecta > Hymenoptera > Apidae > Apis > Apis mellifera. Next base: position 2,495,862 of record NC_037640.1, on the reverse strand, counting down.
AATCATTCAACTTTTTCTGAAAATCAAGATGTCAAAATCGAAATCAATTGAAATATTCTCTATATAAATTCGAATTTTAACCGATTGGATTCTTTATGATTGCAAGAGAGTTTGATGTATTTGAAATTTCGCCTACTTTCTATAAAAGAATCCAATCTCAATCGGTTTCAGCCATTTGAACCGATTCGAAATTCAAAGGACGAGCGAAAAGGAAAAAAATACAGAAAGAGAAAAGACGCCGAAAGATGGCACTCGCGCATGATATGAAGATAGAAAAAGTATCTCGATTCTGAAACGAAAGTGGGAGGAGGGAGCAAAGTGGAATTAAAAAAGCAATTCGAGGATCAACGACTGAAATCTGCTTCGAAATCGAAGCGACGAGGAAAAGAAGAGACAGATACAGAGATAGAGAGAGAAAGGAAATTTTGGTTCGAGGAAGAGAGAAAGAGAGACACAAGAGTATTGAACACAGCTGTGTACACGTATCATAAATGGATACAAGGATGACAATTATACAGAGAACAATAAATAAATTGACAGGCAAGAACAACAATGTCCTCGTACGGATATAACGTTATATCTTACAGCTTGCTTCGAACTCTTCGTTTCGTGCACGTTGTCGTTTCTCTTCACAACGTGACACCCGATTACACATTCTCATTCATCTTTGAGAATCTCCTTACTTTTCTTTTCCTCTTTTCTTTTCGATTGGTTAAAGTTGCCAAACGCGAGACTGAGATTCGAGGAAGGGGAGGAGAGAGGGGAAGAAATTCTTTTTTTTTTTTCTCAACGTGTCGACAAAGAGGACGTTCGGTTAGACAACTTCCTTTCTTGGTGCTCTTCTCCAATCTTGTTAATATATGGCGCGGTCAACAAGAGAGACTTTTCGTCACTTTTTCCTCGAGATGATGCCTTTTCTCATCTTGAGGAGAAAGAGGGGGGGATTTTTTGGGGGGGAAAAAGGAGAGATTCATTGACGCTTACCTTCATCATGAGCAGTACTGTGTTTAATACGATGAGACCCATGATAAAATATTCGAAAGGCGTCGATACCACTATTCTCCAGATTTTGTACTTTACGCTGTTCCGCTCTTTCGGCATGTACCTTTCCAGAGGGCGAGCTTGTATCGTGAAGTCTATGCAAGATTTCTGAAACGAACGTCGTACGGTTAATCGTGATCTTAGTCTATCGTTACTTTCCTTGCAGTCGTTTCTAGAGATTCTGGTGGTTTAATATTGATGAATATTATTGGGTCATTCTACAAATAAGCTCAATTTCGTATCGTGGAAAAATTCGATCGAGAATCAATAAAGAAATCATAGCAAACTCTATATAAATTGAACATCAGCAACGAGAAGTAATTACAACACGTTTTTTCGATTGAAAAAAAATCTTACTTGCAAAATGACCTGTAATAAAAACCTTCGACCAACCTGATTTTTGTCGATTTCGCCGTCTTGCAACTCGGCCTCTCCCTGCTCCTGGAAAGTGATGATAATCAAGGCCACGAAGATGTTGACGAAGAAGAATGGAAATACGATGAAGTAGACGATGTAGAAAATGGACATCTCTATACGAAAATTCTGTATGGGGCCCTTGTCCTCGTACGTGGCCGCCATAGAATTCTGCAGGATTTGGGGCCAACCCTCGCCAGTCTGTACCGCGAACAGCGTAAGCATGGCGGCCATCACGTTGTCGTAGTGAAAAAACTGCGACTGCCATTCGCGTTTCTTTGGCTCTGGCAACAGGGCGCCGTCCTCGAAAACGAAATATTGACCCCTGCACGAAGACGAGAGAACGAAACGTTAGAAGAAAGGAAAGAGTTCGATTTAAAAAAAAAAAAATACGCACCTACCCCACGTACACACGTTTCTTCCGTGGAATCGATCGAATTTTCTTTTCTAAAGAAGGAAAAAAAATCACAAAAGATACTCACTGGCAATCCTGTTGCGTATATTTGCTCTCGTCGCTGCAGTAGAAGAACTTGCCGTTGAACAGCTGCACCGCGATCACAGCGAATATGAATTGGAACAATATGTACACTATGAGAATGTTGATGACATTTTTAAGACTGTTCACCACGCAGTCGAAAACCGCCTTCAACTTCGGCACCCTCTTGATCGTCTTTAACGGCCTCAACACGCGGAGCACCCTCAACGACTTGATCGTGGAAAGGTTCTGCCCGGCCGAGCTGCCCGTCATGTCGAAGGCGAACGAAACAGCGGCGCATATCACAACAACCGCGTCCATAATGTTCCAGAACTCGCGCAGATACGAGCCCGGATGAAGTATGATACCGAGATCGATTATCTTCAGTATCATCTCGACGGTGAAGACACCTGTGAACGCGTAATCGAAGTAATTGAGAACTTCGTTCCTCGGCGAGTCCTCCCATACGGGATCTTCGGCGGCCAACGCGATACTCGACAGCGATATCACCACCATTATGAAGAAGTCGAAGTACCTCAGGTTGACGACCCAATGGGCGGCTCTTCTTACTCTGCCAGCCAATTTTTATCATTTCCAAGATTTCTTTTTTAGGGCTATCTATCCTTGGAAAGATGAACCACTTGTTTTCTTTAAGGAAATGGATAAATCTTCATAGAGAGAAATAATAATAATCCTCGTTTTAATTTTATTTTGAGATTGCTTTCTCCTACTCAAGATTCCAAGATTTATTGTTGATTCATTTCCTTAAGTTATATGCAGGAGAGTTAGAATAATACATTATCTGACATTTAGTTTCTGAATTAATAGAAACTTTAAAAATCTTCCTTCTAAAATAAAGTTTTGTCCAAGTTTAATTACAAACTTTCATCACAAAATAGGAAAGTAGATTAAAATTGGAGCAATTGTTGAAAACTTGTTCAAGTGGTCCATTATTCCTTAGGATTTATCTTTATGTAAAACTTACGGATTCGTAGGGGACAGTATAAACATGGAGGAGTATGGCAGCATTGGTTTTGGTCCCGTGTCATCGTCTTCATCCTGCTTTTTCTCTTCTTCGGATGACTGTTTCCCACCTTTACCGTCTTTGCTGAAATTCAAACGACAATTTACACTCCAAATATATATATATATATATATATATATTTTGAACAGCGTTAAAAATCGAAAGAGGGAGAATGAAAAACTTACAAATTCTGGTTCGGACTCGGAGGGCAGATTTCTACCTTTGGCGCGCCACCGTCTTTCGGATTCTGCAGGGATTGGATCTCTTTCTCGATCTCCTGCGCCTGCTTCTGCTTGTCCTCCTCTTCCTCCTCGTTCTCGGCGGCGCTCAGCTCTTGTGCGTTTGCCAGATTGTCGACGGCGATGGCCAAGAACACGTTCAGCAGTGTGTAGTTGCCGAACAGCACCAGCACGATGAAGTAGAGCGAGTAGATCATGCCCTTCTTGTGACCACCTTGCGATTCTATACCCTGGTACATCACTTCGTTCCAATCTTCTCCGGTCAGGATCTGGCAAATCGAATCGATATTTCATTAATAACAATGACACTTTATCTAATTTATCTTGTTTAATTAATTAGTTGTGATAAAATGGAAACAAAAGTATTTGCAAAGGGAAAAAATTGTTTGAAATTAATCGAGGAATCTTGAGTCGAATTATTTTTTGAGTTATATGTAGCTCGAAGGAAAGACCATGCTTCGTATTCTCTTTCCTTTCAATTAATTTTTCTTTTTTGGTTGAAAAACTAACGTTTCTTGAGAATTTTATTATCTCTCTTTTTGTGTTTATTCTCGTTAGGATGAAATAAATTGGATTATTTCCAGATATGGAATTTCCAGATAGGAAATTTTTTGATAAAACATGAAAAAAGTGGAGAGAAATTTTAAATACTGAAATACACGAGAAAGAAGGAAATATTATGTTAGACTAAACATCAAAATTCTATGAATATCTTTCTAATATTGAAAAACTTGTGATTTGTCTTTATGCATTTGGGAAAAGTTAGTTTCAAATGAATCTTTAACATGTTCATAAGGCACTATAAATAATATTAAAAACTCTAAAAATTTACCTTTATGTTATAATAATTCCTTAATTTCACATAAAATCATTCTTATTGAAATATAAATTATTGAAAAAAAGACTATGAGGATTCACAAAGATCAAATTTTCATAGTTTGAATATCACACATTCTTATAGAAGATAAATTTTCATTATTAATTATAATTATTTGATAGATACTTTATATTATACTAATCATATTAAAATTTTAATAATAAAATTAAGGAAAACATTTTCAAGTAAAATTTATTTAAACAAAATTGCATGTAGTATCATCATGTAAATTTCTGTACACATGCAAGGTGCCATTATGAATTATACCTTGATTCACAAATTATTTTTACAGAAACAAATTTATCTTTGTTCATCTATTATCAAAATTATGATCCATCCCCCTGTAATCTTCTTAAGTTTCAATCACACAAATAACATCCTCCTAATAAAATCACAAAGGATTCACATAATAATGAAACGTTCTTATAACACATTTTCTCACTTTTATCTATTATCTATTATCAAAATTATCAATATTCATCCCCCTGTAATCTTCCTAAATTTCAATCACACAAATACATAACATACTCCTAACCTAATAAAATCACAAAGGATTCATATAATAATGAAACGTTCTTATAACACACTTTCTCACTTTTATCTATTATCTATTATCAAAATTATCAATATCTATCCCCCTGTAATCTTCCTAAATTTCAATCACACAAATAACATACTCCTAATAAAATCACAAAGGATTCACATAATAATGAAACGTTCTCATAACACACTTTCTCACTTTTTCAACTCTCCATTATCCTCAAAATCAATCTCCTCCAACAAATCTATCCTATCCTTATTTATCCCTACTCTATGAGAGAGTTGGAATGTACTTACTTGGAAGACAGTGAGCAGCGCGATGGGAAAGGTGTTGAAGTTGGTGGGCGGCGTGCCTGAATCGAAGTTGAATTGGCCGCCGAACAGCTGCATACCGAGCAGCGCGAATATGAGAATGAAGAGGAAGAGCAGGAAGAGCAGGGAGATGATGCTACGCATCGAGCTGAGCAGCGATATTACGAGGTTTCTCAGGCTCTTCCAGTATTTGGTGACCTTAAAAATTCGCAGGAGTCTAAGGGCACGTAGGACGGAGAGGCCGAAAGAGCCGGACTTCACCTCGGACCAGATCACTTCGAAGATCGATCCCGAGATGACCACGCAGTCGAAACGATTGAAGCTCGAGTCGAAGTATGTGCGAGGGCCGAGCGCGTACACCTTGATGAACATCTCCAACATGAACAGAGCCAGGAACACGAACTCTGCGAAGTCTGTCCAGGATAAATATACATGTTAGTTCAAGTTCTCTCCTTAAACAATTTTCTTTAGTTGTAATTATAAATCAATCGATTAATTTTTATTACTACTTTCTTCAAATTGAAGAAAACTAAATTGATACTTCAAGTATAATATTTATCAAGAGAAGTGATCTTTTATTTGATCGTTTCATTATTAAATTATTTGATATACTCACAGAGGAAGTCGGTCAGCCATTGGGGCTGACCGTAATGCTCCACAGCTACGCAGACGGTGTTGAAGAACACGAGAACGATGACGAACCAGTAGAATTTTTGCGATTTCACGGATTTTCGTATCCAGTACCTGAATCTTTTCTCGGCCAGCCAGAACTGCTTGCAAGGTCCCTTCTCTTTCGTCGAGGAGGATCTCGAAAAGCCTAGAAAACCAGCAAATCCATCGTTTCAGCCGTTATTTCGGACATTTTCGATTTTCGATTCTCTTGTAATTCTCTCTCTCTCTAAACTTATTTCTCCAATGAAATTTATCCGTTGTATAATCGTGTTGTAGTTACGAGCAAACTATTTCTCGATAATATCGATAAGGAGAATTATTTTTCCGGGAGGAAAACGTTTGCATTGGAGAAAGTTTACCGATACGATCCCATATCGAAAGAAACATTCTTCCTCCATTTGTTTTCTAGATCTTTCTCTCATTCGTTCGTTTATTTATTTATTTTTTTTCAATTTTTCGATCGAGAAAATCAATTAGGCATTACGTATATATATATATAAGACAGAGACACATCTATTCTATGAACGTACTCTAACAAGCGTGTTTCTATCTAGATCTATCCATCTACGAATTTAATCAATATTTCCTTCTACGCGGCCATCTATTTTTGTATATAAACATATTTCTCTCGCTGTACACTACATGAAAACATTAATTATTATCATTATTTCCTCCACTGTTGGACGTACTTGGACCACGTGGATACACATTTTCACCCCCGAGACATTCGCGAGAAATAATGAATTTGATAAATTTTGTATCGATGAGAGAAAAATTTTCATCGTTATTTAATGTTTTATTTTTATCCAAGTAGAATTAAAATATGTGATCATTGTGTCGTTTCATTTCATAGATTAATTATTCAAAGAAGAAGCAGGAGAGTAGATTATTAATAATAATGTAATAAATTTCTCTCTCTCTCTCTCCACAAAATTTATCTTGAAATTGAAAAAGGCGAATTTATTCTTCATCGAATTCATGAACAATTAAAAGATGAAAGATTGTCGCGAATGCCCTCGGTTGGTCGGATAAATATACATAAATATACACATAATCAATCACGCCAGCCAACAGAAGCAATTCCTAGAAAAAAGAGGATAAAGTGAACTCGATTTCCAGCGAAATTGTGTTAAGAATTTCGAAGAATCCGATCTCTATCGTACACAATTTCCATCTTCGTTACGTGTGTAGATGTACATATATGTATTTCTCAACTACGTGATTATATCCAAATTCGTAATTCACATTGACGCTCAGGATCCCATACAATTTCTCTTCTCAATTTTATCCCAATTCTTTCACCAATCTGATTCAAACGTTTCGAAAAATTAAAAAAAAAAAAAAGAAAATACATCCCTTTACTTACATTAACAATATTTAATCTCGAGATCCAAAATATATAGGATCCTGAGTTATCGCACATTTCATCATCTTGTTTTCTTGTTCCTGCGTGTATTATATGCGTGTTGCGAAATATATATTCAATAATGCGATATACGAAATAAAACGAAATGATGTTCGAAAAGAAAAGGAAAAGAAAAAAAAAAAAGGGCACAAAAACATATAACGAATAAGAATTTACGGATACAGCCTCGTTGCTCTTTGCATCGAATCGTGACACTGACTGGTTGTAGTTACCTTTCAGTTTTTTCTTAGGCACTGAAACAAGAGGAGCATCTGATAGCGTGTGTTTAGAATGTTCGTCGCCGTGGAATATTAAATCTTTCGGCTCTTTATCCGAAACAGAAATCAGAGGGAAACGTCAGATCGTCCCACGAACAATTCTAACTCTACGCAATAATGCACAAGAAGGAAATGATAATTATTCGTGGGACCATTTGACTGTTGGTTTATTAACGTGTCGATCACAATGAACGATGAATATATATATATATGGAAGGGAGGGTCCAAGTGAAATGGAAAGCGAGTCAATGTTTCGAGATTCGTTTTACGTACGAGATAATATAACGTCGTAAACATCGACTCTTTTCGTTCTTCGCTCGCCTGGATCGTGTCAGTGATTCTCAACCCGATCGTGTCTATTTGTTTGACAAGATATATATATATAAAAATCCTAATAAAAGTTATTAGGATGTATATTGTCTAAGATTATCTAAGAACTATCGTTGTTATTTTATAGATTAAAATTTAACTTAACTAATTAATTATTCTCTAGAGAGAGTTAATTATAACAGTTACTCGAATTGTGTAAAGAATATTAGAAAAGGGTTGAGAAACACTGGTGGAAAAAATCAATTTCCTTTTTCGAGAGGGATTAATTAAGAAGAATCATCGCAAATTAATAGAAAGGGAAAAATACAACTCACCGTCGTCCTGGTCGTCATCGCCTTCCTCTTCCTCCGTGTCCGTACTTTTGCTCTTGCCGAGCTTCTTCTTCTTCGCCTCGGCTCTTTTTCTTCCTACAAACATCGAAAGAGAAATCGTAGCGTATCTTCGAGATATTAAATTTTAATAACGAATATTTCACGAACCTTCTAATATGTGCTTCTTCTCCTCTTCTGTGGTCCTTTCTTCCGCGAGTATTACCTCCTCTATAAACAACAGCAGAGCGTTTAATCCTCGTGCACAATGATCGAATCGAGGAAGGAGCGAAATGAAATGAAAAAAAAGGAAGAAAGAAAGAGAGAGAGAGAGGAAAGAAAAATCATCGTTGGACGAGGCGTAAAAAAAAGGGGGGAAAGAAAAATTGGACGAAAGCAACGAAAGTTTTTCTCCTAAGGAGGCATCAATCAGGCTTGGTGAAGGACGATTGATAATTGTATGTAGCTGGGCGTGTTGACTTTCTAACCTGCTTTGCAGATCCAATTCAGGTAACAGTACAGTTCATGCTCGAGCTGCTGCTGTCTTCGCAATTTGAGGAAGGACTGCCGGTTCTCCACCTTTTCTCTCTCCTTCGCAAACTCTCTACAAGCGTTACATAGATGATAGAGGGGCATTGCGGGGTTGCGTTTCGAGATAAATACTTGGTACATTTGTTTTTCAAGAAATACGTTTTCTCTAGCGAATATTCGAGTGTATACTGCGAGATTGGATCATATTGAAATAAATTCTCGTCGTTCGAATGTGAATATTCGAGTAAAATTTGTACTTTTCTTTTTTATTTTAATATTTGTTATTTCATTCGATAGATATTTGTACTTAGTTTCCTTAGTTTAGTCACAAATGAATTTAATTTTCATTTTGCACAATTTTTTTATTTCAAGTAAAACAAGTTTAATCTCGTTATACCGTTCACGGAATTGAATACATTTATAAAATTCTAAAATTTTATTTGATAAAATAAAAAGAAAATATAAGTTTTATTTCAAAGATTCTAAATAATCCTATAAATAAATACACAGATTACGTAAATATAATCTCCTCGTAAATATAACAAACATTAAAATAATTTCTCGAAACGTGCATTTTATAAATCAAGAATACAAATAAGGAAAATAAATAAAATTCCAAATTTCAACGATATCCAATCCCAATCTAGCTAAGGGATTTTACGTTTGCGTGTTATCCGTGACATTTATATATCCTCGAAATACTTTCTCTCTTCGGGAGAGAAAAGTCGTGGGTCACTACCACTGGCGGTGCGTTACTCTAGCTACACTACTGGCCACTGGCGACTCGAATGGGCGGGCTCGCGGAGCAAGTAGCGCGAGTAAACGACTAGCGCGCGGATAAAGTTGAGGGAAGATCGATCGTTTTCGAGAAACCTGCTTGAGTGATCCACTTTAAGTAGGCACTGAACGCAGTCGTGAATAGACGCTTTCTCTTTGCTTTCTGATAAGCCGCCCGCCTCTCGACGCGTGTTCTTTCGTTCGAAAACTCCCTGACGAACAAAAAGAAAGGTAATCGGCCGTTTCTTTCCATTGGGGAGAGGGGAAGAGGGGATCAGGGGGAAGGGGAAAACCTGACCCGGCGCAGGGTCGTTCGCACTTCGATCGAAGGAATTCCCCTCCAAAGTGACGAATCAAGATTATTTGCCCGACAAATGGCCTTATGCGACCTGCGCTGGTAACAAGGACGAAGAAAAGAGAATTTGAACAATTTTTTCTTCTTGCTGTTGTAAGATTCTTACGTCTCGTTTTGTAATTATTATTGTTATTATCTTCGAGATGAAGTTGGATAAGCAATATCGAAATAATTCTTCTTATAAACAATATATATCGTTTCTTATTTCCTCAAGATTTTATTTTATATTGGAGAATGGGTCCTTTATAATTCGTCCTTGTTATCCGCGTATTATATTTGTACAGGACGAGCCATTTAATAGCCGTAACAATTTCAATTGTAACGATTTTTAAGATAGTAATATATTATCTTTTCTTTCAAGATCACCAAATCTAACAGAATAATTGGACAAATAATCAATATTATTGGATCAAATAACCCATCCTGTATATCGTGTACATCCCAAAATCGATGGAGAATTAACCAATTTTAATTCGAATGTCTCTCAGTGACTTTGTGTTGGGCGCAGATTTGTCGTAAAAATGGTCCTTCGGTAAAAAATGGCCATTGAGAGAAAATAAAGTAGGTTAACACAAGGAGGATTCAAGAATGAAGATACTCACCCGCTCAGAACACCGAGAACTAAGTTCAGCATGAAGAATGAGCCAAGGACGATCAATGGTATAAAGTAAATCCAGTTGTACGTGCTGCCAAGAGCGTCGTTTGTCTGCAAATTTGACCAGAGCCACGTGAAGCCCATATGTTACGTGTGCGAGCGCGAGTCACCGATTCCACACAGCTGTTACACGCGCATCGATCGCGATGATCGAAACCAAACATCATTGGCATGTTTACGACACATAGACGACACATAGAGACGCTTAAATAATTCGCTTCGACTTTTTTCTCCCATTCCCCTTTCTAACATCTTCACATCCAACGATTCTAGAGAGAGAGACTGTTCAATTTCAATATCTTTGATTTGATTTTTTTTAATTTCTCTTCTGCAAGAAACAGCACTGGGTTGTTAAAGAGGCCTGTACACGATCGTCATTCAATAAATATTTACTTGAACATGTAAGTTAAAAAAAAAGGAGGTTTCTTAATTTCTCAAAATTAATTGGATATTTGATTTATCTGGTTGCTTTATTGTGATATTTGGAATCTAAGATATTGAAACTTGGATATCCTTCTTTGATTGAAATTTTTTTCAAATCTAAATTTAAACGAATTGCAATTATTTGATCTTCCATCGATCCAAGATTCCAAGATTATTAATTTATAATTTTGTTATTAGAGAATTAAATGAAAAGTGAAAAATTTTGGATATATTCAGATACTGAAATATATAAATTAACCGAAAAGAAAACTCGAATCTAGATATTAACAATTTTAAAATAGTATTTTCAATTTTAATCTTTTCTAAAACACACGATCAATGATATTGTCGATACTTATCCATATATATATAATTATTGATATTGTCAATATTCATTTATATCGAGAATATTGTCAATACTCGTGCAATATCGACAGCATTATCGATCCTGCACGGGCCCCTTTATAAAAACCAATTATCGTATTCTATTTCCAATTGTATATTGGGATAAGAAAACAAAGTAGCGTAACACGCGATCCTCAATGATTCATATTCTCATCATGTAGGACTATGAATCATTAATTATGTAAAAACTAAATTTGACTTATCAATTTATTAAGTTCATAGATCACGACAACGTTCGCGATTGCAACAATTAAAAAAAATAAAAAAAAAGAAGACACAGTTAAAACATGGCAGACACAAATAAACAAATAAAAATTTCATAGATATCACAGTGCCATTTCTCAACACTCAGAATATTTATATTAAAAAAAAAAAAAGGAAAACAAAAAGATCTCTCATTTTTTTCTATCGAAAAAAAATATCGATCATCGTGCGCGTAGAAACCAAATCGAAGAAATTCAAGATCCTCCAGATTTTGAACGAGGATCGAATTGAAATGATTCGAAGTTCTTCGAGTTTCCAGGGGACACGAAGCTTATGATAAAAAAAAAAAAAAGAAAAAAATGCGATTAACACCAAGAGATTTGCAAAGAGGGCTGAAACTGACAGTGTTATACTGAGCAAGGTGAACATGTAGGTCAGTGTTAGGCTGTTTAAACATCTGCAAGCACTTCTCCTCGATTACGATAAAACGTAATGGCGGAAGCGAAACGTCATCGGGCAGACACAGAGTGATAAAGTGAGAGAGAAAGAAACAGATAAACACACAGATAAGGGATGATCGACAAGGGGGGGATGGGGATGGTTGCGTGGAACGACGAAACATTTAGAGAAATTTGAAGTAGACATTGAAAATTAGGGATGGATGGCAAGCAATTGAAATATACAGTTTTAGATTCAGATCTAACTTGAAAATTTTTAACGAAACTTTGTGATTAATTCATAGAGCAATTCTCTTTTTCAATGGGAATTTTTGAGAAATTAAAACCAACCCTTGGAACATAATATTTTTAATATCACGAACATTTTATATTAATCCATGTATACAATTTTTAAATCAATTTAATCTTTAATAAATACAAAATTGTTATAAATTGTTACCAAAAACTGTTCGTATCAAGATCATCTTTCGACAATATTACTTTAAAATTCGTTCAAATATAATAAACCATCAAAAAAAAAAAAACTTGCTATATAATCTTTCTCCAACAAATACAAAGTTTCATTAATTTAGTTGAATTCACGAATATTTCTAAACGTAATTAGAAATAAATGAGAAACGTACTCGTCGAATGGAACAACGCTGGGTCATTTGCTCTTGAACCATCGATTCCACGCGAGGGATGCTTCTGAGGGGAATACACAAAAAAGGGATCGAATCCAAAGAGGGGAATGGAAATTCCGAGACATCGAGCCGTGTCAAGGCTTTCAACGTGCGCGAACACGAAGGAGAAACGTTTACACAATTCTTTTAATGGGGGTGGAGAGGGGTGGAGAGACAAAGAGAGAACAGAGAAAGACAGAGAGAGAGAGAGAGAGAGTTTTTTAACACTGAAGGACATATCTCTTGCTTTACCCAGTACAATATGGCAGTCCAGCCCTCCATAGTGATGCACTGGAAGACAGTGAGCATGGCGAATCCGATGTTGTCGAAGCTGGTGATGCCGAAGTTTGGTCCCTCCCAGTGATCCATGCACGTCGAGATGTTCGCGTCGCACACGTGGGCCCCGAATGGCGCCTCGGATTTGTTGTCCGTGTTACACGGGCTCGCCTGTTCGCCCTCCTTCACGATTACATCTACAACAGAGTGAACGTCAGACCGATCTCTCTCTGGTCTGGTTTGACCATCTTCTTTCCTTCCTTCCTTCCTTTCCTTGCTTTCATTGTCCTTTTATTTTTCTTTTCTTTTCTTTTCCATTTTTCTCTTTTATTAGAACGAAAGAAATACTCGGAGATTACTCACTGATATCCCTAATGCTGTAACACGTTTTATGCAGGGTCCCCGAATAGAATTCGAGGCCGATGATGGCGAATATCACGATGGCGAAAAGTACCAGCAGGCCGATCTGCAGAAGCGGCGCCATTGCCTTGATAATAGACTTGAGCACCACCTGGAGACCTGTTTAGAAAACATTCGATAGGAGTAATTAGGCCCAACCACCGCGCCCACTAAGCGATTCACGTGTCTTTTTTTTTTTTTATCTTTAACTCGACTCATTTTTCTTTCTTTTTTCTTTTCTCCTCGCGTTTCTTTTTCTTTTTCTTTTCTTTTCTTTTCTTTTCCTCGCTGCTCGGGGAAGCGTGCGTGCTCTCTCTTACAACCTTCCCGTGTAATTTCATTATTACATTATTGTTATATTTTCTTTTTCTTTTCTGTTTTTTTTAATTCGAAAAGAATATAGGATTTCGAGACGTTATAAACGGATAAACAATTGAGATACTTCGTTGTTGTTGTTGTTATACATGGACACAGCATACAACTCTCAAAAGATATAATCTATTTGGGTGGTGCTACGTAATAAACAAAAAAAAATAATCGTTCTAACGTTGCAAGGCAACTACGTGTAGATATATAGATATAGAAATATATACTTGCATATAATAATTAAATACTACACTGATCTACGAGCTTTACGTCTGATAACGTTTAGTCCGGTTGGTTTCGCTCGTATAATCGGATCTACGTAGCAGCTATCGATAAAAATGGAAACGTTTCAACGAACGGATCCAAATCCGATTCCCCGAAGTATCCGAATTGCAGAACTCGGAAGAGACGAACGCGCGTTCCTCGAGCATCGAGCCTCGCGTTTTCAATTCTTATTCTAATAAAAAAAGAAGAAAAAAAGAAGAAAAATTCTTCCTAAATAATATCATATCTCAGTCAATTTCAAAAAATTCTCGAGCCGATACTCGAATCATATATATATACATCATTCAAATTTCGCGCTCGATCTACTTGATCGATCGAGAACCGTCGAAATTTTGTCTCAAACAAAAAAAAAAAAAAATCTGAATAATAATCGCGATAAAGTGTCACTAATATTCAAGAATCGTTAAAAATTAATCATTTTCGATCAAGGGAAAAAAAAAAACGAAGAAAGAAAACACGAGGCCGTTTCGTTCGATTCGGCTTGATTTTCATGGCCGATTGTATTGAAACGCTACTCACTCGGTATGCCGGAGACAAGTTTGAGCGGTCGCAACACGCGTATCGCACGCAACGTGCGCAGATCCATATCCAGTTCTATGCCTTGCGAGAACGCCGTGATGAACCTGCCCCAAAACACACACACCCCGCCACACTTTACTACTTACTACTCTATTACACTAATACTCACGCTACTTAAGCTACACAACTATGTGGTTAACTAGCGTTCTATGACCTAACCTGATGGGAGATGGGAGTAAAGTAATGTCTAATCGGAGGTGAAGCGTCGTCGGAAGGGGGAGAGACCGATGTGTTTCGCTTTATTTTTTTTCCTTTTTTCTTTTTTCTTTCTTTCTTTACATCGATTTACACGAAATCAATTTTATTTCAACATACGCGTATTCTATAACCAAACGTTTAAATTCAGCTAGTTTCTAAACTAGGTCGGAGACGGGGGATGAAGTTCTATGAGAGGTGACTTTAAGCATCGGTGACTATGCTCTAGCATCAGTGTCTCTCAACCTTTTTGCATATTTATTCGTGATTACGATCACGATCCAAAAATTTTAAAAATTCGAATTAATATATATGTATATTATATTAACGAATGAAATTATATTTTTTAATTTATCTTTTAAATTTAATTAAAATTATGGAATAAAATATATTGGAAATAATTTTATTGAAATAAATTAAATAATACATTATTTAATTGAATGAATCGGTAGAGGATATATTAATATGAGATGTAATAAATGAATTTATTAATCGAAAACAAGTGTCAATTAATAGTTATTTAAAACAAATATTTTAAATCAATAGGAAATCAAATCGAAACGATGACAAACAATGAAATATTACTTTAAATATTATTCGAACAGAAATCGAATGCATAGGTTGAGAAACACTGGTCCAAATTACATCCGGATAAACGGAGACGAATATATACCGGCCGAATAATAAAATCTCCAACTCATTTCGAGTTTCCCTTCGTTTCGAGATCGAGGGAGGGTCAAAGTTACTTTTCTTGCCCTCCCTCTCCCTCGATCGAGGACAAAAGAAGAGCTCTTCGGCTCTTGATTTCTCGGATCAGGTTATCGAATTAGCGCATCGATGGATTACCCTTTAAAACTGTCATCGCGAAAATCGGTTTCCAAAAAGGAAATCCGGCTTAATATCGAAACCATTGGGAAACGGATGGGGATGCAACGGATGGGGGATGATAACTACTAAGGTAAGAGATTAAATGTTTAACTATTTCTATTGTCAAATAGAAGGATCTCGACACTGGGATTCACTGGGAAATTCTTATTAACTTGCTCACGCGAGATTCTAATTCTAGATACCGTTTAATATAATCCATCTAACTATGTATAATTCTAGCTCCACGGAGATGATAAACGTGACATCCGTCGCGGTCGTTCAACCCCCCCCTTTTTCGGTCGAAAATTTGGAATCGATATCCAAGAAAATCGGATTGGAATTTTAGAAATTTCAAAAATTTATCATCGAAGAAGAATAAAATTCCAAATTTCGACCCTTTCTTCCTCGATCGTAAATACGAATCGTTTTCTTTCTTTATCCAATCGACTTACCAGTTTGTGATAACGCTAATCAAGGGATGAAAATTGGATTAAACGTGAATCGTTCAAACCTACTCATATTTTTCACCCTTTCGAGATCAACAAGAGATAATTTCAAATATGAAGGAATAATTTTGAAAATTAGATTCATATCTTTTCTTTGAATTATTATAATATCGTTATTTATGTATATATGGAAGATGGTCTCGAAAGAGGTAAAGAGAAAAGAAAACAAAAAACGAACGACCACGATGGATGATAATATGCCTATAGATATGCCTACGATTATCGAAGCCCTAAATTACGTCGCTATTGGATACATCTATAAATTAATAAGTAACCAGATAAGAAAAAAAATCTCCCAAGCTGGAGACCATTACAATACTCTCCGCCACTCAAAAAAATCTTCGTCAGCGTGGAAGAAAAATTGATTTCATTCTCGAACATTTATGAATTTTTGCATCCTTGTGTGTCAATTCTTTCTTTTTTTTTTCTTGACAAGAAGAGTTTCTCTCTTCTTTTGTTTTCTGTGCATTATATTTTTAAAAATATAATCGTCGGGGATGAAAGAGGGATTCGAGGGACAGGATAACTCGAAGTCTAGAAAAAAAAAAAAAAAGAGTCTCAGTTAGGTCTATGACTCAAGTTTCTCGAGGGAGTCTAAAAGGTAACCACTCTCTAGCAAACACGAGCTTTCTCGAATACTGTTACTGTTTCTAGGACACGTACCTATTTTACCAACGTATATAGTCAATTCTATCAATCAGTGACTGCTTCTAAAGATAGAGTTTGCTAAATATAGAGACACCTGCAGGCCAAAGTTAGTTTTGTGGTTCAATTGTGTGTGTGTGTGTGTGTGTGTGCATATTATATGTATGTGCATAAATTTCTATATGTAAATTGATGTGTGTATGCGTCGTGCGTGTAACCGCGCCAATTTTTGAATATCGCGAGAAGAGAAATATAATATTCGAAGATACGTTCATCGAAAAAATCACGACTCGATTAAATCGAATTCGTTCCATCTTTGTTGTCCACGAAAATTTTTCTTTCTTTTTTTGTTTTCTTTTTCAAAAATATCACGCTCCTTTTATTTCCGCCCCCGTTTCAACGCGAGTTTTATCGCGAGCGAAATATTTTCTCGAAATTTTCAATACACCCGACGTGGCGGACTACGTGAGCAGCGTATGGAAAAAAATTTGAACGGCGAATTAAAGGTATCACTCTGTGCTACGCGGTTCTCAACTTTTCCTTGGAAACTTTCCATTATCTCAATTCAAAAATTCCATTATTAGATTCGAAATTCAATCCTTTTCCTAATTTCAAAAATTCGATCAAAAAGTTGAAATTAACATTTCTGAAAAACATTCCGAAAGAAGCAAATTTATTTAAACTACATAATTCAAAGTGAGACCAATCTTGTAAATTAATATTGAAAAAAAAAAAAATATCTTTGATATATAATAAAATTTTTGGATCGGAGTATTACATGGAATTTTAACGAATGCAGCCCAAGTTGAGAACCGCTGCGACAGAGAGTAGTAGCATCGCGGAGTAGCGAGAAATTCAGGACGCGTTCGACAACTTTTTCATCCCCTAATGAAAAGCCAAAGATTTCGTCGAGGATTCGACCGACGTGCCTGTGTACCCTGTTCCCTGTATAAACATACGTGTGTGTATATATGTGTGTGTGTGCGTGTGTCTAATTCGTCGACTTTGAAAAACTTTCTAAAAAAGTACGAAATAACGTGTGCACAAAACTGAACATAACACGACAGAAGATAGAGCAATATGTAGTAACGCAATATAACACTAGCTGCTAGGTCACGCAATTTCTCTATACAGAGACAATAGAGTAATGATGATAATAAAATAATAACAATAATAATAATAATAATAATAATAATAATGATAATAATAATAATAATGATAACAATAATAATAATAATAATAATAATGATAATAATAATACGTATAATGTATAATATAACGTATATAAAACACTTGAATTACGCAAACCACGTGGACACAGAATATATGTATGTATGTATATATATATAGATATTATATTCAATTAATATATCGATCATCAAACTGCCATCAACGATCATCTAGCGTCAATCAACTGTTTCTAATACACCCATAGCCTCTAAGTGGTGGTCAATCAAAACGGACAAAAAAAATAAACGAAACTGTTAAATAACGAAACGTGAAAAAAAAAAGAAAGAAAGAAAGGAAAAGAAAAAAAAAAACGTGTTTAATCGGGAATAACAACTGAACGAGGAAAACTAAAAAAAAAAAAGAAAGAAAAAAAGGAGAAGAGAACTATCTGTGGTAAGAAAAAGACGAACGTATATAAAACAAGTGTTAGTTCAAGTATTACACGCAGTTATTGGTAATAACTTAGCTGATGCTGGTCTCGCTTGCCAGAAACTAAACGTCGACCCAACGTGTCAACTAAAGCAAAAGAGACAGGAAGAGAAAGAGAGAGAAAGAGATAGATAGATAGATAGAGAGAGAGACATGGACAGATAGAGACAGTGATAGAGATAGCGACAGAAAGAAAGAGAAAGAGACAGAGATAGAGATAGAGAGAAAGAGTAATTGACAGAAAAACTAAATGGTCGACGAGGAAACTAAGTGTGTCTGGTTTAATTAAACAGTTTAGAAAAAAGAAGAGGAAGAAAAAAAAAAAAGGAAAAAAAAACTAAGGAGACTAGTCGAACGCACACAAACTGCCAGGAACAACGGGGGTTTTAGTTAGTTAGTTAGTTTATAAATAAATTAAAAAAATCTGCTTGCTCGACTGTTCTCTGTTACTGAACTCTGTTACTGTTACTTAAAAAATGGCGTTTTATAGTATAATCGTTTTGCCGTTTCGCAGAACTGTGACTGACTCACTTGGAATTTTCGAAACCAGCTTTAGCGGTCTGAGGACCCTGAAGGAACGTAGCATACGCAGGTCGACGTCCACGTTTGTTTCGGCGAACACGGTCATCGACCTAATCCAAGGATTACTCTAGAATCTATCTGCTCGGCCGAGAAAAACCGATCGATCTCCTTATATCTTAAAAATTTCTCTTCACGGAGAAAGATCCTTTCCTTTAATAATATAAAAAAAATCTCTCGAAGAAATTTCTCGATTCGAAAAAAAAAAAAATCGTTTCTTTTCTCGAGAGAGAAAAGAATTATCCATCCCGAGAGAGATGGAAAGGCTTTCTCCGTGGACAGAGGAGGCTCCTTCGAGGCGAGCTTAAAATAAGGGGGAATAAGGGGGATAATAACAAGGAATAATAATAATAATAATAATAATAATTCGTCGTTCAACCGAGAGTGAGATTTCGTTAAAGCAAAATATTTTCGATCGAAAAATGCCTGACCAAGTAACATTCTCCTCGTCCACTGTTTTCCTCTCCACTTTGCTCGTTTCACTTCTCTCGAACACACTGTTGCTCGAGCATGAACAGAGATAGAGAAAGAAATAGAGAGAGAGAAAGAGAGAGATGCATTTTTATCGAGTGAAAGATAGACAAAGAGAGAAAAATAATAGAGAGAGAGAAAAAGTGGAAAGAGCAAGAATGCGCTTCGTTCGTTCGTTTTCACCGGTAGAGGAGGAGAGGAACACGAGAGAGGAAGGGAACGGAGAATGAAATGATGAGCGAGCTCGCGGTGAACAAAGTAACGTGAAAAATAGAAGGAAACGAAAGTATACATATATATATATATATATGTGTACTTGAGTGATGAGCTTTCGCGAATTTTATACGAGAACGATCTCTCCTTCTCCTCCTCCTCCTCTTCTCCCATTCGTGCATATCACGAATCTAGTGTCTCTCTTGAAATCGATTGAGGAGATTCGAAGAGAAAGAAGGGATCTTTCTCGTCCCTGGATAAATAATTGTCGAAAATAGAGAGAGAAAGAGAGAGAGGAGAGAGAGAAGAGAGAGAGAAAGATAGATATATATAGAGAGAAAGAGAAAGGGAGATCTCGTATGTATATAATGTATAGAAGAATAGTGTGTATGTAGAAAATGAGGTTCGCTCACCCGGTCACCACGACGAAGAAATCCATGATGTTCCAGATGTTGCGCAAATAGGAGCCACGGTGGAGGACGAAGCCAAGGGCGAGGATCTTGAGGCTCGCCTCGACGCAGAAGATCCCGAGGAAATAGATTTCGGTGGCCTCGAGCTTCTGCGCGAGTATGGTTTTGTCCTGCTTGGGCAGGTGCTCCTCGAGGGCGAGGACCACGCAATTGGCGATGATGGTGAGCAGGACGGCGTACTCGAAGGGCGGCCACTCGATTATGAAGCGGGTATGCTTCCTTATGCAGTTATCCTCCGAAAGGATGAACAACGACGTGGTGCCCTTGCCGCCTCCCCCACCCCCACCCGCCCCTCCGCCCTGATCCCGGCCTGGCGCCATGTCCACCAGACCAGGTACCTGCCACCAATCCAATTCCGTTTAATCAAAAGCACGAGCACGCTTAAAAATTCTATCAAGTATTGTCGATGCGTTTCCTTGTTTACATCCTCTTCCTCTTTCAGAAATTATGTGTATATAGTGTATTTTGATAAAACTGATTTTTCGAGATTTTGTACACGAGGAAGTGTAATTTTATATTTTTGATGGATATGCACTTTTCGGTAAATTTATAATTATAATATAGGTGTAACTATTTTGATAGATTTACGATCTGAAACTTGGAAACTTAATAGAAAGTGATATAATGTATGAGCCAGTTTCTAAAGAGTTTAATTTATTATTAGCTTGTGGCTCCTATGATATAAGAATCAAGAATAAAGTTCGAACTTGATTCAAGATTCTTATATTATCTATATTTCGAATTATCCGAATTTTCATCTTCACGACAAACAAAATCCTCTACTTTTTAAGCCTTACCTCCCCTCCAAAGCTAGTCCAGTCACCGAAACTCAGTCCGGCCAACCTCGGCCTTCTCCTGTACTGACTCGCGTATCCAGGGTCCCTTTGTGCCGCCTCTTGCGCTGCCAACCTGTAAAAACACGCAAGATGAAAAGCGTTAGTCGAGACTCAAAGAGGATTATCGGGCACCGTGTATTTTCTCCATTTACCAGAGGACCACAGATCGATTTTGCAAACTTCTCTCGCTGTGTCAAACAAACCGGAAAACGGACAGTACATACACTTTTTCGTGAACGAAAAAGAGGGATACGAAAAGTATTCGCGTTTGATCTCTCGATACATTTCGCGCGACAACGGAGTTTGCAGTTTTCTTTCGAAGAAAAGAAATTTTCGTGACAATTCAGAGATTCAAATACGATCGACTATTCGAACGAATATAAAATTGATATTTTATGGAAAAGAGGAGACGCGTAATATGGCAAGAATTAATTGATTATATTTAATAGACTTTTGAGACTAGGATTTACGCCTAGTTTCCCCTATGAAATTTGCAATCAAAGTGTCAGACATTTTGTCACTAGGTTCTTTTATCATGGTGATTCATCTTGAAGAATTTCAATTTAGGGATAAGATGTGCAAAAAAAATTTATTCATTGTGAATAAATTTATTATAGAATGATAAATATATGTTGCTTAATTAAAAATTAATATCGAATTGTTGTGCATTAAATTGCGAAGAGGATTATATTTGCACGATATATTAAAAGCAAATTAGTTTAGATTATTATTAATTTTTTAAAATAAAGTTATTGTTTTTGTTTCTAGATAATTTTTGAATTCTCTGACGAAGAAAGGATCCAATAGTATTGATGGAATCATTGATTCATTCTTTTTAATTAAAAGAATCAAATAGAATCTGTTTTGTAAATTCAATTCAATATTAAAACTTTCGTGTATGAATCGATATAAGGTGGTTTTAAAATCAAAATTCTTTTCACTTCTGAAAGATATTTCTGAACAATGAAAAAACTAAAATATTCATCTTTAGGAAATTATACTAGCTTTTCTGTGAATATTATTAATAAATTAATCCCTCAATTCAGATTATTCGTAAAAATTAAAAAAGAAAGAGAAAGGAGATATTCGTTGCTGAATTTGCAACAAGAATATATTCCTGATCGATCGTTGTCACACTCGGGATGTTCCTAGGAACCCTCTAAAGTGCCCCTCAAGTTTTTCCGGAACTCGATGCCTTTCACACTGTAACGAGAGTAATCGAATAATGCGCAATTTCTAATGGCGGACAACCCCTCCTCTCTCTCTCTCTCTCTCTCTCTCTCCTGTTTAAATGGCGTCTTCCACGGAAATGCCAATTTAATATTTTAATACTGGAATTTATTCAACCACGTGATGCGTCTTCATCAACAATTAACTCGATTCTCAATTAGCTTGCATGATTCTCAGAGGTAATGAAAAATGAAAAATTATAGAAAGAGTATTATAGTAGTTTGTTAATGGTGGAGAATCGATATAATTTTATTTATTCATTCGTCGATGCAATTATTAAGAAACTTTCTTGAATTTTGTTGGGGATGATGACTCTGCAATTTTATAATAATTTATGTATAAGGGATGAAAAGTTGATATATTACATATATGTATGAAATTAATTTAATTAACAGAATTAAATTTTTTATCAATTTACCTATATAAAGAAATAAAATAAGGATCTATAAGATTCGTGTACTTGCTTGGCCAACCATCCCCTCCATCGATTCAATTTTTGCAATTTATATTATAGCCCAAAGTTTCTCAACAGAGTTCATGTGAATTTTTAGAGAATTATTGACGAATTAGGAAGGAATTGAGAAATTGATTTATAATGAACTGATTTTTTATAAAAAGAATAAGAGTGCATCTCTTTATATTTTATAAATTTTATGAGGGTTGAATCCATAATCTTTATATATTTCTGATTCTAACTTTATGTTTTTCAAAAACTGAATGAATTACATGACTGAAGAACATGCAATTTCTTGTGAAAGAAGTTATTCTCACAAGATGTGAATGTCATTTTCAATTTCTAAAAGCTGATCCACATTGACAGACAATTGTTTGTGAATAATTCACAGATAATGCAAGATTTCAATTTTATCTCAAGTTAAATGTGAACATACATGATTTGTAATGGCATCATAAAAGATATAAACAGAAGTAAAGAACTCTAAATGGTTCAAAATAATTTTGTAGAGAATATATTTGTTCTATTGATGAAGATCCTCCAAAATTAAGATTTTCAAACTACTTAATCAATTCTAAAACTTTCAACGTTACTCAATTCCTGATTAAATATTTTTTCTGAAAATGAAACTCTAAGAATAACAAAAAACGAAAATTGAATATTAATATAAAAATATCAAGATAAAAGTTTGATGTATAATAGTTTTAAATTTAAATCAACAAAAGTGAATAAGAAAAATAATTTAAATACAAGAACTCATACAATTCATTCCAACTCCTCATCAATTCCATCTCTTATATTCAATTGTCAAAACATGAAGTCACAACAAAGAAAACTGATTAATTCCATCGTGTATAGAATTATTTTAAAAAGTATAAATAATTACAACGAAACGCCAAAATATAAAAAAAAGTAAAATTGATCTATAGAATAACTCGAAACGATTCTTACAATTAATTCAACTATGTATTGGATTGTCTCGATTCTAGATACGTATCTCGAATTATTTTATTTTATAGCAAATTTAGATATTGGACGCGCAATCTTGTCGGTTAATTAATAACGATTTTATTTTATTACGTGCGGATACGAGAGATACGGATTTCATTGCTTTCAATGCCAGGGGGATAATTTTCCATCCACGACGAGTTGCCGCGTGCGAAACGGTATTATTATCAACCGCGGAATCGTAATAACAGTAACAATGTTATCTATCAAACGTAACAATCCCTGTTATACACTCAGACGTCAACCATGATTAAACGTTGTAAAATTATACAACAACGATTACAAATCTACATCTCCTTTAATCATTATCAAAATATTATAAAATATTAGAGTTTTTTCCATTATTGGTTAATTAATCTTTATTTTTTCTCTATTCTTTCATTCATCCTCTTTTTTATTATCCATTAAAGAATTATTATTATATAATTAAAAGTTAATCAAGATATAATTATAACGATAGTAATAACAATTCCAACTAATTCGATATACCAATAATTTCCTCTACGAACAAATCGTGCATCCCTCCTCCCCTCTGTATAAAATCATTAACAATCGCAAAAGCACGATCGAATCCCTATCAGATTGCCTCCCTGGTCTGAACGTCTTTGAATTATTAAAATCGAAGCGCGAATAATTGATAGAGCGTGCCTCGTAACCGGAAAGATCGATAGTACTCACTGAAAATGAGCCACAGCTAGCCACCTCGACTCGACTCGACACACAACGCATCATCATCGTTCACTCTTACTCCGGGAATGATTATTTCCAGCAACAGGTGCACAGTAAGTAACCCTATTGCCGATCACGCATAGATTCGAGATTTAATTGGCTGGGCGTGATATAACATATCGGGGCGTGCTTAATAGCGCGTGTTTTCTTGCTGTTAGTCTTAGCGGGGTGAAAGATCAGCACGGATATCAGACCCTTGGTTGGAATCCAAGCTAATTGATTTTGGCTCTCCACGGAGAGAATGGATGGGATGCAAAAGCTGTTGAGCTTGCCCTGGATAAAAGGGTCCCTTGATTGGCGTTTGATTGGCATATGCTTGCGAGATGGTTCGATTTATAAGATTGGATAGAGCCATTGTCTTGATGAAGAGGATTCGACAATATTATTGGCCACGTGACGCCTCCGAGTGGTGCTCTCTAGTGTCGACGCGCAGGATTAAATCACAGAATCCCACCACCGTGGAAATTCGACTCGAAACTGGCTCTGGATAAATGGATCTCTCCTTGGTATTTTACTTATATTTATTCGTCCTCGGGATTAATTGGATCCAAAATCAAAGAAGCTTATACTGATCAGTATAATATCCATAATGGATCGATCTAAGATCGTAATCTATAATGTTTGAAAAGAAATTAATTCCATTATGTCACTATCTTGATTCAAAATTGTTTTAGAGATCTCTTACTCTTAACAGTATTATCATTTATGATTTGACGGATTTGTTCACAATCGATAATCCAAATTTATATATCAAGATGTACATTTCTTAAATGTTTTCTTTTCAGGTGAAATTGCAAAGGAAACATTGGGGGGAATAATCGTCGCTGGATTCGAGTTTTCATCCATTTCAAATCTAGTGAAATGCTGGCTGAAACGTCTGGCCATCTTTATTAATGTTTACACATTATTATATCTGAAAAATTAATTAAATTCAGTCAAATTGAAGTTAAATATTCGAATTATTTAAATTATTCGCCATAACCCCTTTTTGCATAATCTCGCCTGGCTTCCTCGTTACAATTAACCGCGGTTATTCGACGCATACTTATTCCAGGCAACTTTATTCTTAACCTCGATCATTAAAATTTGAATTCGTATCTCCCCCAAGGATTATGTACAAAACCTGCATAAACTCCAATTCCCCCAAATCCATCAAACTCTCCTCTAAAAATTTAAAACTATATACTCGAACAACCTGCGCATCCTCTTTTCAGAAAATCGTTAAACAAAACCATACATAATATTTCAACAATTTCGAACAACTTCGAGATTAAACCTCGAAGGGAAGATTAATTGTTGCTGACAATAGTTCTCGTTTCGTTCGAAATTGGGAAAATAAATTTCACGAGGAAAGAGAGAAAAAAATCAGGAATCAAAAAGGCGTGGTGGAGATTAATTTACACGGATGGAAGGAGTTTTTACAGGTTATGTGTGCGACGATCAGGGCCCAAGATCCGTGCCAAACCCTCGTGTCGCCGTCCTTGTTTTTCACTCGTGGTAATTAATACGAGATTCTCTCTCTCCCTCTCTCTCTCTCTCTCGTTATTCGTCATTCCTGAATCGTTCCATTCGCGCATACTCGCGCCACCTCTCGTCTTCCTCTGAATATTCACGACTCTCGATTCTTTCCAAGCTACGTGGGTAGTTGGCAAGCTCGCCGCCATTTGGGATCAACGAACTTGAAGACGTTCTAGAGTTTTCCATTGTTATGAAAGCGTGTAGTAATTATTATTTTGTCGATCGAGATGTTTGAATATTTTTTTCGAAAATATAAGTTGGATTCTCAACGGTTGATTGAAAAATATCGATTGAAACTCTTTTTGTTATTTCAATAATGAATATAACGTATTTGAATGATTCAAGAAGTGAGGAATATCAATTTAAAATATAATTATATCAGGAATATTAACATTTTCCAAATCTGGAATAGGATATTATTAAAATTTTATCTTGATTCGTATCAGTCAGCGAATAAGTCAGAACGTGGTAACCTGAATTCTGGGAAATTAATTGCACCGATTCCCTTTTATGACGAAGACGAGCCTTATTGTTTTTTTTTGTTAAGGTGAAAGGTCGTAAATAAGAAAAAGAAAAAAAAAGAATTATTGCTCGAAGGAATATGTAGAACAACCTATTCTCTCTTATTCGTGCCAAATACCTTTGTCGATTTTCTCTCGCTAATTGAACTAATGGATTGACATAGGGCATAGAAATAATTTACTACTACCGAAAATAGCCTGTGCCCTGAAAAAAAAAAGACTTGGTATTCGTTAATCGGCGATGGAAGACGAAGGTATACACGCAAAAATAATTGGCCTTCGATTCCAGATCCGTGAACTAACGAGAAACCTTCCATCGTGATACGATGGAAGGCCATTTTTTTTTTCTTTTTTCTACTTTTCGTAGATATAATATATGCGTGATGCTCGATTCACAATTTTCGAATTGCACGATGCAAATTGTTACACGAGAAAAAAAAATTAAGGTTGGATGGAAGAAGCGTCCACCACCATCGTCCACAGAAGCATAGAGATTAGTGTCTATTCGTAGCAACTGGGACGGCACTTAAAAGTTTATTATGGCTCATCAGTTATCGACGATACTTCTCGAGAGTTATTAATATCTTTCGGGAAATCAATATGAAAGACGTGACGCCACGTTATAACGGATCTCCTTGAAAATTGTTGTGCATGATTCTCGCGTTAGATTCTCTTTCGAGAAGTCGTTTAGTCAGCCACCAATTATACAGACTTCGTTTCGTTGGATTAAGATCAAGGGATTAAAATTGACGAAGAGGAAGAAAGAAAATAGTCGCCAAATAGTCGAAAGTATCGTTTTCCTCGATTAAATTAACGTCTGCTACCAGCTCGTTTCATTTTTCAAGATAAATCGTGAAGTTTAACTAGAAGCTGAGAAATTGGTACCAACTTTACTCAGAGAGAACAATTTAATTTATTTATCTTAAGGAATAAAGAAAATGATAAAACTTTGGATTTCTTTCTATGCTTTCAGTATAACCAGATATTTTTAAGTAAAAAATAGGATAGAATGCAAATATTCCATTTATTTATTCATAATTGTAAAATAGTGCACCTTAACCTCGAAACAGATAGACAATATTTCCTCTCGAAAGATATTATTTCGAACAATGATAAAATGTTGAGAAACTCGAAATGCTAATAATAATAATAAACTACCCTACATTACACTGATCCATCTCCCTTTTATAAATCACCAAACCTCAAAAAAAAAAAGAGAATACGGAAAACTCTGGAAGGAGAGGAAGGCACGAATTATCGAGTCCCGAATTCATCCTTGAATCGGCTCCCACGCGGGACAAGGCGCAGCCCCGAATAGAGGTTAACGTTGAACCGAGGAACGGTCAAGAGGAATATATTCGAGCGGAAGAAAGGGTAGAGGGCATAAAGAAGGAGGGGGAGGGATGAAATTGGCGGCCGGCTCGAGAATCGCAGCAGCTCGAGTGCGCCGGTCGCAACCGCCCTGGCCCGAGAGAGTGAAGGGATTCGCGCAGCCGGATCGCCGCTCTGCGCCACGTGCGCAGTATATCCGCCGCCGTGTGTGTCCGGCATCTTCTTGCTCCCCTCTCTCGCTTACCTCACCTTGCCTCCTCTCCTCCCGTCGTTTCTTCACACCTACCCTTTTTCCACACGTCCCGTTTTTCTCCACCGCGTGCACGCCGATCGAACGATCCCCAGCACCACCACGGCCAGCCGAATGATCATCGTAGTGTTGGCGGCGTGTCAGCCCAACGCGAAGCAGCGGCTGGAAATTCCGCCGCTCTCCTCGTCCTCCCTCCGTGGCGGGGCGTCTCCCGGCGGCGAGAGCTCGGCCGCGATCGTTACCCGAAAAGCCGGCTAATGCCGCCCTCTAAATGCGCGAAACGATCTTACCAAAAATCAGCGGAATCACTCTGCTTTGCGACTCGGCGCCCCAAACACGCGCGCACACGCGTGCACGAGAGCCGACCCTCTCTCTCGTTCTACCTTTCTTCGTCTGTCGTGTAGGGATCGCCTATCTATCTATCTTTGTATATCTCTGTTTCTCTCTCTCTCTCTCGCATACACACACCTCGATCCTCCGTGGAATCTCCGCGATATCGGGGCTACACAGTCGGCGACGTTGCGGAGCCAGTTAGGGAGGGGGGAGCTCCCGGTGACGTCACCTTACCGCCATTTTGCCTCGTGACGTCAACCGAGAGGCATCGGGCTACCGGCCGCGTACCTTACAGCTCTGTGCTTCCACACTGGCTTCTCCTCCTTCCGCAAACCGGCTGCCGAGCAGGCTTGCCAACTTCACTTCTCAGCATTCGAGGCTTTGGTGGAATTTCACTATGATTATTTGTAGGTTATCTTAGTAACGTTTTTTAAAATATGGAAAATTACATTCGTTTGTGTTATATATATATATGTTGAGTGTATTAGTTATTGATAAAATTAAATTATTTTTCAAACGTGTTCTACTTTACTCCAAATAAAATTCCCGCTCAAGAATCTTTGCACAGATATATATCCTTTTAAGATGAAACTTAAGATTTTAATCATTCTCAATTAGGTTAGATCAGTGAATACATTTCTCTCTCTGCATTTGTTATGCTGGAACAATTTATATTTCGCGATTTTCGTGGAAAAGAAAAATACTGTTATTTTCACTTTAAACTTTGAAAATTAATACGAATAACACGAAAGCAATGAAAAATAATTTTCAGAAGGCTGGTGTTGAGGCATCCCGACACAGGCCAGTGCGTAAATCTAGGTCGAGGTAGTACGTGGGCAACGGCATTTGGGGGAATTCGATGCAGCAGAGGTCCGCTTATGCTCGGTATCGAGTGACACGATGACCCTAGACAACGTTCGTCTTAATTATTCGATTTGATGCGCTCCAGGCGCCAGTCAATCGACCACGGTAATCGCATCAGCTGAAGACACCGTGCCAAGATTCCACCCTGCCGGACACATGCCACGATACCACGAAGCCAATACTACCTACTCGAACCACCCACCTCGTGTCACGCGGTTCTAATAAGCCTCGAGCCGAAAGAAATTCCCAGGAACTCGTCCAACGATGATTCGATCCGCGACACGTAACAAGTAGGACGCGTGGAAGCCAAGAAGACGATGCTTAAAGGTGTTAAAAACTCGTCGATGAATTGTTTGTTCGTTAATTAGAGATTCGAGAGGTTTTTCATCCATCTCTCTCATACATATGATAAAAAGAAAGCGCAAAAATTTTATTCAAATCAAAATAATTATTTATCGAAATTGCCAATTATGAATTTAAGTTCAAGGAGAATTCAAGAAGTTAAGATTTGGAATATGTTTCTTTTTGTTATTGGCATGATTTTTCCAAAAGATAGAGAATAAAAAAAGAGAGACGAAAAAGAGTCTCGGGTTCGAATTTGGAAATCAGATTTCTAGTATTATCCATCGAAATACGGGCCACGAATTACGGATGGCCGGATTAAAAGTGACCTATACTGTTATAATTTCGAAGTTATCTAATTTCTTCATCTAATTAGGATTATAATAGCATATCGCTAAATCGATCGAGTCAAAACTAACTATTGGATGCCAGAATTAATAATAGAATTCGAATAAGAAGAACGACTGTTGTTAAATTAATAAACAATTTGGAAACAGTTTCGTTGCAGAAATTAATTTTGCCTGGCGTTAACTCGAGAATCGCTTTATTCCCAAATTTCTAGTGAATTTCGTCACTGTAGTTGTGCAACACCATTTATGCCATAGTTTTAACGAGTATCGAACGAAAAAAAATACACGCGCGAATGGAATTAGGCAACGGAGCGAAAAATCGATCGATAAGTTATCGACAGTTGTCGAACCGTCGTATGGCGCGAAACGATTTGAATTCGAACGTTTTTTAGGACCATTCGTTGGTTAATTTCACTTTCCTTGAAAATTAAATTATATACATATACATATGATATGTATTAATGTAAATGCATCGTTTAATCCCTTCGATAATAATCAAATCATAACAAGTAATCACTTGATCAAAGATATCAACGCTTATACAAACGTCTTAACGAGTGAATTGTCAAATTAGAGAGTATAAAGATTATAACTCTCAGTTAGTAGTATAGAAGTATAATTTAGTCTCAATTCAGTCTTCATTGAACAAGATAGTTCACATGTTCATCGTTGTTTCAATCGACGCTATTACTTGATTTAGAATTAATTTAAAACCTCGCTACATGGTGAAAGTTTCCATACACTTTTATTATTAATAGTATTCTTTTTTTTTTTTTTAACGAAAAAATAGATTCAAGGGTAGGATGAAAATCATATGCGAAATCACAGGTTGCAGATCCTTCAGTTTCTCTTTGATATGAATCAGACTTTATTTAACAAACGATTCCGTCTGAATAATCGAATCGAGCAATCAACTTCTTTGATAAATCGAAACTTTTGTTCTTTAAATTCACGAAATCAGAATTCAAAATTTGACACCAATTCCTTGCAAAAAATTTATTATTATTTATCAAAATTTAAACAATTTCTCGAATCACAAAACTAAACTAAAGTAGATTCATTCCCAATTTCAATTCAATTCATCGTGAAATAATTTGACGAATACGACTCCTTTTTACCAAAAACTTTCAATCCGACGAGCGAAAATGAAAAAGGAGAGACAATCGGGTACAATTATAACGGCCACGGCCATGGAGACGGGGCCTAATACGAAGCTAAGGGACCATAAATAGCGCTAATAGTATTGTCTGCGCATTAAACCCGTGTAAACGCGGGCGGAAGCGGGTGAAAAGCGAGGGAAGGCCAACGCTAAAGAGCCACCTAACCATAATAACCGCCTACATACCCCGGCAAAATTACCTTTAGGTCTATTTGCCTCCCCCTTTCCTCTCTCCTCCCCCGTAGAAACCGAGGGAGGGGGGGGGAGGGTTACGTCAGCTGTGCACGTGTGCAACCAATACGTATATCCGTTTCGTTTCGAACATCCCCCTCCTCGACGCGCCCTTGCTACAACCACCACCCCACCAACCAGTTAGTTGTTCCGCGATCGCGCGTTATGTGTCGCTGCGTACGTTTACGTGTACCTCGTGCACGTCGAGTACGTCGATCTACGTGCGCCGTCTAATCGCTGCCGCATCCCTAATGATGTTGAGGTTATGTCAATCAAAGTTTCCTTTCCTTCTCTTTCCTCCTCCTCTCGATATTTTTCGATTCTTTCTTGTTCTCTGCAACGTTTTCACTTTCAAAAGAATTCCGAATTCTGTATTTTATTGTATAAAATGATCGTAGAAGTGTTTTGCGAGATTTAAGTGTCATTTCGTATCACAAATCAGTCGAAAGATTTGCATCTTAAAATAAAAATAGGATTTCTGTTGTATCTCTAATGTTTGAGGTTATGTCGTTTTTATTTAAGATACACAACGATTAAGCATTTTTCTTTTTTTTTAGTGATGAAGTTTAATTGTTATTTAATGCAATCTTATATTCTGTCTTAATATTATAAAACATAATTATCGAAACATAATTATTGAAATCAATTATTCAAAGATGATTATTCTCCCTTTTCGTTTGTTGTTTTCAAATAAAAAAAAGTTCCTAGAACTAGTTACTATCACGTAAGCATTATTGATCACGATACGCTGCGATTCGTGGAACAAGAGAAGTGCAATTAATTACGATTTGAAAAATTAAGAGGAAAAATTCGATGACGATGCAAAAAAAAAAAAATGGTAGAAACACGAGGAGAGAAAGAGAGAGAGAGAGATTCGTGGAAATCGAAGACACGAGTTTCCCCTGTAACGCGTCCTCATTGCTATAAACGCATCGCCTGCGTCTGAACGCATGCGTTTTAGCGTACACCGTGGTCAACAACGATCACATCGTATGTTCGTTGTTCTGCGACACGAAAATGCCGTTGTTTCGAGCGATCGAATTTTAGAGATTTCGAAAACTTTCGATAGCCACGATAAACGTCTCCTTTCAATCAATGAGAAAGATATCCTGTTATTACACATTGAATTACAGACTTTCAGAGTCAGACTTACGAAACATAGCGCAAATATCGACGTTGTAATAAACAATGCGAGGGGTTGAGGCTAATTCGAGTTGATATAAAATTTGATTATTTTTTTCGAAACTTTAAAAAGTCTTGTTTCTAACGTTATACACATTATGTCATGGCCAATATAATTATTCTATATCTGCTCCCTTTTCTTTTCTTTTCTCAAACATAAAAGAAAGTTTTATTACAGTGGTAGCAATAACTTGAGTAATTTAACTACTATGGATCCAAATTTATTCAATTTTCATTACACGATCGATCGAGTGAAAAATAATTCACGTTACAAGTAACTAATAAAAACATTATAAATCAACAATTCTTAAATGAATTCTTTTTGAGTGAATTCTTTCTTTTTTTAGATTCATTTAATTTATTGGAGCAATGTAAGAAAGTATTAACCAACAAATGAATATATTTTTTAAGAATAACCACCAATAATATCGATGCCAACGTCCAATCGACATATGGTGTAACGAATTATCTCCAAATATTTCTTCCAAGCAAACTCGACGCTTCTCTAAGCAAGCTCGCTGTAAACACGCGAAAGAGAGGCGCGGAGAGAGTCGTCCATCCTCCGCAACAAATATTTGCCGCGTAGAAATCAACTGACTTGATCATTTAACGCAATCATCGTGTACACGAATTAATCCAATTACGAATCGCGCAAAAATTTTCATTCGAAATCGATATTTCATTATTATCCTCGCGTATTCGTGCATTGAAGATTGGGAAAGCTTGCTGATTCAGAACTAAGATAAGGGGGGATAAAGCAGCATTGGCGATGAAAAAAAGAAAGAAAGAAAGGAAAAAAAATGAATGAGAGAGGGTTCGAAAGGAGGACGATCCAAGGCTGAGCAGGGAGAAAGAGACTTCCTGGCAGGCTAGCTTCCCCCGGATTGGCGAGTGCTCAAATAGAGGTTGGAGGATAAAACTGTATAACTAATATAGCTCGTAACATCAGGAAGAGGAGGCAAGGAAGAGGAGGCAGAGAATGAGCGCAACTCGTCTGGCGCCTCGAAGGAAACGCTGTCGTTGATTTCTCGCGATTTCGAACTTCGTTCACCAAGCGAAGGAATCGAGAAAGAGATAGAGATAGATAGAGAGAGAGAGAGAGGGAAGACGGAACAACGTCATGGCCAGACGCCGGAGACGTCTGACTTGACCCACACCCACGCTCCTTGCCGCACACGCGATTTCTAAAGAGGTTGCACCAACCAGTGCGGATACGTTTCCATCCTTGCATTTTTCGAATAAAAATTAATCCTGGCTAATTTATCTACCTTCAGTAGAATTTTTGATTCGAAGAAATTCGGGTTGGATCGAGGAAAACAATTATTTTTTTAAATAATATAAGAATTGAACCAACTATTCTTAGCTCTTAGAAAGAAAAGAATAACATTACGTCGATGTTTGGAAAAATTAATCCTGGCTAATTTATCTACCACCTCCAATAGATAAATTGTAGAATTTTTCATTCGAAGAAATTCGTTTTGAATCGAGAAATTATTTTTTTAAATAATATAAGAATTGAACCAACTATTCTTAGCTCTTAGGAAGAAAAGAATAACATTATATCGGTCTTTGGAAAAATTAATCCTGGCTAATTTATTTACCTTCAGTAGATAAATTGTAGAATTTTTGATTCGAAGAAATTCGTTTGAATCGAGAAATTATTTTTTTAAATAATATAAGAATTGAACCAACTATTCTTAGCTCTTAGGAAGAAAAGAATAACATTACGTCTTTGGAAAAATTAATCCTGGCTAATTTATCTACCACCTCCAATAGATAAATTGTAGAATTTTTCATTCGAAGAAATTCGTTTTGAATCGAGAAATTATTTTTTTAAATAATATAAGAATTGAACCAACTATTCTTAGCTCTTAGGAAGAAAAGAATAACATTACGTCTTTGGAAAAATTAATCCTGACTAATTTATCTACCACCTCCAGTAGATAAATTGTAGAATTTTTCATTCGAAGAAATTCGTTTTGAATCGAGAAATTATTTTTTTAAATAATACAAGAATTGAACCAACTATTCTTAGAAAGAAAGGAATAACATTACGTCGATGTTTGGAAAAAATTTTTTCCAAACATTAAAAGGAAAAATATGAATAATCGTTTAGAATTATCATTTTCTCGTTTCACGCCCATTAGACACGCGAATTAAATCGAATTTCCTCCCCCGACGTCTCCGAAACGGTGATTCGATTATTTCACAATACGTACACGGAGTCGTAGCAAAGACGAACCACTTCAATACGAGTGACCTATTTTCACGTTGGCGAGACATCGCTGCTCGATTCTCCTATTGAGCATGACACGTAACCAAAGACACGGCCAACGTTGCTTTTTCTCTTCGACATTTTCCCCTACACACCTTTATGCACATTGTACATATATATACACACACATAGACACACACATTACGTATATAACGCGCGTGGCACCTCGAGGATTACGAAATCCTACGTGACTCGGGGTGGCGACGAGGAGCAAGGGGATGGAGGGAGGGAAAGGGTGGAGGAGAGAAAGGTTTCATGAATCAGAAAATAAAGCACGAGAGGCGGTAACGGTCGTTTCACGTATTCGAATGGATGATTTGGTGACTGCCGCGAATGAATGAGTGGAACACGCGACCGTGAAAGAACCGTTCCAAGAAGCTCGCGTTCATTGATAAGGGGAACAGATTAAACATTTCGCCCTCGCTCGTTCCATGGAAGAATGCTAATTAGGATATGCAAATTCGGTTGCAGGTATTGTTGTTGTTCCCAGAAATTCCAACCGTAACAATTTTTGCTTTCGTGTCGATGGATTGGCTCCAATATTCCTCTTTCGAAGAGGTTACAAAAATATTCGAATTCATCGAAATATTGGATTTTTTTGATGCAAAAAAATGATTTATTGTAAACAGTTGTATACGAGATATGATGTGATTTTTGATAGATTTAATCTATGCAGATTGCTATTTCCTATAAAAGAAAAATGATTAAGTATTTGTAATAATACGAACAGCTTAGAAAATACATAATTAAAGAAAAAAAAAAAGAGAATTAACCTTCACGAATATATTTTTATACGTTCAAAAATTAATAACACTAAATTATATCCCCTTCCAACATTTATATATAACACTTTTTCGCGTAACCAATAATAATAATAACCAACAATGACTGGTAATCTAACCAAGTTGCTTAAAGTATTCGCGTTACGTGACTTGCTTGTATAATTTTATACAAGTAAACATATCAAATACCTAAAATTAGATACTTTTGCAATTGCGTTTCAACGTAATATATATAATAGCGAGATTAAAAATTTAAAATATTCTAAAAAAATTTCTCAAACTACAATTTTGATAATCCGTCTACAACCGTTCCCTTGACTTCGCCTGTCGATTAAAATCGTACAAACGCCCATTCTTTTATTAGCATCGAGATCTTGAATACTCAACCTTAAAAAAAAAAAAAAAAAAAGGAAAAAAAGTAAATAAATCTGGCAAATCGTTTACATCGAACAATGGATAATCCCCACGAACGTTTGAATATTATAGAACGAGCCATTAAGTGAACTGCGATCGGTAAAAATTGGTACTTACGGTAAGCGCGTGTGCCAAACTCGTTCCCGTAGCGGTTCTCGCCAGTCTGACCACGCACGTACTTGTACTACTTAAAAGACTAGACGTGCCAACCACCGCTCTTTCTACCACTATTTTTCAACCAATACAACATTTCTCGCATCACATTTGATCCATCGTCGTTTCGATGTGCTTAACAGCTTCGATCCCATTCTTTTTACGAATGCATCGTTTATTGGCTCGTCCCAATAAACTCTTTTCAATTTACGCGATCAAGATACAACGAGAACCATACAAGCTCGATCTTTATTTTTCCTTTATCGTTAAGTATTTTCTTTTTTTTTTTTTACAAAATTTAATACTTAGATTGCTTTGACGATTGTCCACGAGGGGATAAAACTTTGTTGCAACTAATCTGCAAAAAAGTGAAATTGTTAGACAAGTTGATTACTTCGTATATAAAAATAGACGAATTTTAAGATCTCTGTTACGATCAATTGGCGACGAGATCTATTATTATACACGACGAATTCCAGGTGACGGAATCGGAAATGCAATTTGAATAAATAAACGCTATTCGACGTAGACAACGTAGATCCTTGAACTATAACATTCCAGCACGAACGGTGCAAACTTCGGCCTTCGGTCAATCGCGATTCTAATTGAAAGCGCAGCGAAAAGCTGCGGATCCGTCGTCGTGTCACAGAGAAACGCTTTATCGATATCGATATTGTACCGTTTCACGTTGTAACATTGTAGGCAAACAACAATTATTAAACGGAGGGAGAGGGAAATATGGTGTATTTAAATGTTCTCGTTTTTTTTTCCAATAATTCCAAGCGAAAACTGGTTTAGTTGACGCGCTGTTTAAACTTTCCACAGCCTAACGTGGGATGAATTACGAGGCACGCGAATCGGCCTTAAGGCTGCTTCTCTCTCGCGGCGACACACTTTACAACTTCGATCGAAAACCGTTGTCTTTTTCTCGATGAGAAAAATCTCCACGAATCTTTCACCTTTGTTCTATTAATTATATTGCCAATCAAACGACGAATAATGTTTCCTTTTTCCTTAAACGGAGAATTTTAATTATAAGAGAATCTGGACGAATATTTTTCCATCTTTTTGACTCAGCTTATCCTTCTGATCCGTGAAGATGTTCAAATATCCTTCAATCTCAGAGGGGAAATTCAATCCGAAAATTTATTCGCTTCGAATATGAATTATATCGAAGAGCATTGAAAAATAAATCTAATTATCCTTTTATTTATACACGACAAGCATTCGAATATCTCCATCGTATTCATAGATACTGGATTTATTTTATTCGAATTGACTCCCCCTTAAAATCCCTATTCACAAGAAGCTCAATTTCGAAAAAAAAAAAAAAAAAAAAAAGGTGAAACGAAAACTGCCTCTCTCCTCCATTTATCTTTCTTATCCTAGCCAATGTATTTATGTACCGCAGAATAAGCTCATTTCCTTACTTTATAAATCAGGGATGGCGCCCTTGTCAATAGTAAGGTCAAACGGGGCGACTGGACGTCTCCAGTATTTGCCAAGTGGTACGAGCCAAGATAAGGGGTGGAAGAGAAGAAAGAGGCTAAGAGAAGGAAGGAGTTGGACGAACATATACATATATATATATATATACGGTGTGTGTGTGTGCATACGCAGCAATGCACGTAGAGTTCTCCCTCATTGATCATCGTGCTTCATCCCTCTCTCCTCAACTTTCCATCCAACGGTATTTTCGAGAGTAATAATAATAATAATAACGAAACGGGGAAGGAATATTGATCTTAGGTTAGGAATGTTTAGTTTTTCGAAAACTAAAAGGGGGGAGGTAGTCGAATTTGTGTCGTGTGTGATGGTGGTAAGGTGACCCGAATATATCCTCGTCTGTGAGCAAGTAATTTAATGGATTTGAAGATATTGAGAAGTGGAGAGGAACTCTGTTATAGGGGAAATATAATTTGAAATTAACAAATTGGTTCCATTTATGTGTTTTTCTGTTAACGAAAATAATTCATAAGTGAGAGAATTTGTTCGTCTTATTCTATTCAATGTAAATTTATTTTTATATCTTTGGTTTCGTTATATCAAAATGTTTTATTTATTAATAAATAAATAAATAAGTAAGAAATATTAAAATATGAAAAGTGGATTCATTCTCTTCGTTTCATGGAATGTTTGGTAATCGTTTGAATATGTTGTAACACAAATGGTTTATATAATGAAAAATATAGGTTCTTACTTAAATTTGAATTAATTTAATAGATATAATTAATCAGAGATTATTAAGATTTAAATTTGGCGATATTTTTGTGAGAATTATTAACACAGTAAGTCATAACAATTATTACCGCAGAGATAATTGTATGGCGTACAAAGGATTAATTTGCCAAGATGGCTTACAATGTTTAATTTTCCATTTAATAATGAGAAATTCCTATTCTCTAATGCGAAATTAGAGCCATTACGTACATATCTAGACCTAGTTTGATATTTACCTCTAACACAGAAGTTTGAAAAATCTAATCAAATTTTCCTAAAAAAAATCCTCTTTCATATATTTATTTATATATTTTTTATCAGCATATCGCTAAAACCTTAACGAATTGATCTGATCAACTTATCGATTGACTCTTTTACAAATGAAACGTTTATACACTTCATGATTTTTCCTACAACTGGATCATGTTTTGAAAGAAAAATTTTGAACCTTTTGCCATTTCGAGAATCGAGTAGGTTTTCCACGCGTAAAATCACGCAGAATCGAGGCCTTTGACACCCACGCGTTATTCGCAAACAATGATGTTTATTCTAAAACGTTCCTCGCCACCCAATCGAACAGAACTAACCTCGAGACAGGATTGGATAATTATGCACCAGTATTATTCATCAAAATAATTATTTATATTTGTATTGTGACATTATTCATTTTTCTGATTTAGAAAATTTGTTAATAATAAAACAACTTTCGAAATAACCATCTATTTCTTTCATTCAATTCTATCTATTTCGTATTCAAATATAAATACTTACGTTCTCTTTTAAATTTCTCGATTCTTGATAAAAGAAACGAGACAAAAATATAAACAGAGAAACATTTGATCGTTCACTTCGTTGCTTTAAAATTAATCAAACGAATAAATATATTGACATTTTTATCATTCGATCACTATTTGCTTTCAAAGTACTTCGTATTTGAAATATGAAAAAAGAAAAAAAAAAAATGTCAAAAGTCCCTCAAGGTTGTCCATTATAACAAAAAGATTCTGATATACACACATTGTATCATTCCATCTAACGAAACTACGACGCCAATTAGGTTAAACGAATGAAGCGACTGTGACCGTGGATGATTAAACGCACGCACACGCGATATTATCGTGGAGATCGTAAAAGACATTGGCCACGATGCGGCATGGCCAACCCCGGGCTTTATTATGTACGAAGGACATATATATTTACGCCCTGGCTCGGTTCAAAGCGTGTGCACGCACGCTTCCACTCTTGGTCCACGGTGAAACTTTCGCGATATCGATCTAACCCGATCGTTGTTGATATAGGACAGAACCGCGAGCCGTTCGTGCCTGCTTTTCGAATTATTAAATTTTTCGTAGCTATCCTTAAACCGGCTCGCGTGTCTGCACCCCTCCTCCTCTCCCTCCTTCTGAAAAGCGTTGTTCGCTTGTTATTTAAAATTGGAGAAATTTCGAAATTTTTAATTACCTCGAAAATCGAAGAAATTTCATATCGAGAGATATTCTAAATTCTGTTGATAATAGATCTGCTGTATAATTTCATCGTCATGGACAGCTTTTAATTCAACTTTTTATGTATTTTTCTTTGGTGTGAATTTCTGGTTGATTAATATTTAGAAAATGAGGAGAAATACTGAATAGATTGGCTAATTTGTCGCGTGGAAATATGTAAAAGTGATAAATGATTAATGGAGAAAATTACGTAAGAGTGAGGTTATGTTTGATTTATTAGTTAACAGTGGCGCTAGTATCGTTAACGAGCTTTTACTTGGATAGATCTTGAAAGATTGAAGATATGATGGTATCTGATTCGGAGGTTGTGATAGTTCGCGAGAATATTTAACATTAAAATTATCTTCTTTCCTTATATTCCGCGGGCGAGAATGTTCTCTTCCTTAATTAAAATGTCCTATTTAGCATTTCGAAACTGAACCGTGCAAAAGTTCATTAAAAAGTCAGCGTTATACTTGGGGACCTCTTCTCCTAAGTGGGAATGTAGCCTCTTGTAACTATCAATTTCTCTTTTTCTTGGAAAGAAAATTCTAATTGAAAATTCTTAAACGTATTAAAATAATAATGATCAATTATTCTTAATTCTTACGAATTCCTCCAATTTATCCCTCCTGTTTGGCAAAATACAAAAGAAAACAATAAACAAACTAAAATAGAAATTTATCATTGTTTTCATTATGAAAACCTCCCATACAAAAGAATTTTTATCGACATCGATATCCACCAGCTTACGTCGTCGAAAAGGTGTACAATTTCTTTTCTTTCTCTTTTTTCTTACATATCCAATAATAACTCAAAAATGTATCCACCCTTCCCTTCTCTCAAGATCCTCAATTATTACCGAACAAAACAGAAGAGGAAGGAGGAAATCTCGTTCAGAAGAAGTTGTTCAGCGGAAAAAGAAAGCCCGTGGAAAATATACCAGGCAAGTTTAATCCCGTTATATAAGCAAGAATAGAGGAACGAAACGTCGTTTTCGAAAAACGGCGGATTGAGATTCTTCTTTCGGGAAGAATAGCCGGAGAAAATACACGGAAAGGTGGATACCTGGCAAGCAAGCAAGTAGACTATATATCTATTGATCGTTCATTCATGCCGCCCTTTCTGCCCCTCCCCTCGCCTGTCCTCCGCTCCCCACCACCTCGCCCTCCTCCATCCTCCTCCGTCTCGCAATCTCCTCTCGCTCTACGGGCGTCACAGCCAGTGCTGCCAACCCCGCGGATCCAAAACTCTGCCCGCACACGTGCCGCGCACGGTCTCGTTCTCCGCCACTCCTGCCAACCTCTCCCCCACGTTCAGAGAAAGACCTAGCCTAGGCCGGTCTCGGGAAAGCAATCAGCCACGACAATCGGCCTGATACGAGTCGACGTAACACTTTCCTCGGAATTTCGACCCAATTTCGCGGGTTTTTATCAGGATGAGGATGAGGGGGAGGGAGAACACGTTGCTGCGCCACGGGGGTTGTGTCCTCCTTCCACATCCCTCCCCAGAAACACGTCCGATCCAATTTTTGGGTCGTCAACTACCAGGCACGAGATTTCTTTGTCGGTTGAGAATTCGCCTAGATAAGAAACTTTCCCCCCTCGGTCTTCTTCATATTCTATTTCTCTCTCTGTTTCTCTCTCTCTCTCTCGAATTGAATCGAACAATCCGAGAATACGGGAGACAAAGGGAAAGAGGAGAGGTAAAAATTCACGAGTGGAGACGCGATAGAAAAATGTTTCTCTCTTTTTCTCGATTCGCCCGATATTATCGACCGAGATTCCCGAGTTGTTCGAGTCGGTAAAGATCGATCGAGCAGAGATTGGATGCACGAGGGACGCGATTAGCCGAGCGAATGGCGAAACGACACGCTTCCTATTATTTAATTCACATTACGTAACCCTACGTACACGTTTTACGTGACAAACGGATCTCTAATAAATTAACGTCCGCGAGGACGCTCGAACAGGGATCGTCGACCCCCCCTTTCGAGATTCTAATTCCAAATTTTAGAAGGAGCACGATTTCGGGAGATAAAATTGGAATTGGAATTCGAGTTCATTTTATTTTTTGTATTGGAAAATTATCATGTATAGTATTATTTGGCCGTGTTAGAATACAAAAATCTTCATTTTTTAATCATTTTATGTTTAGTATTATTATCGTTATCTATTGTATAAATATTTAATTAAGTTAAATAATTTTAATTTATTAAAGGGATGCATTAATATTATTATTGAGGAAATTAATTGTTTGAGAAAATTAATTTTTGTGCAAAAGTATTCCATATTCTATATAAACCGTTTGTGTAGCTATGTTATTTTTAGTTCCATTCCAGTATTGATCTCAGAAAATAACAAGTGTAAAGAAATTTCCAAATGATTTGTTTGTTTCTTAATCCTTTTCAATGAACATTTATACTTTTTTATATAATATTAATAATTGTTAAGAAAAGAAACTTTCTAGAGATTTTAAGAAACGTCATCAAGATAATCCAATTAAAAAAAAAATGTATTGTAATTGTGACACTTGACAATTTGAACGCTGCTCAAAATCTGCAATCAACGATATTGATTTATTGGTACGCGATCTTAGAAATTCAAATTTCGTTTATTCTTAAAGATGGAAATCGTGATTGCACATGAATTATCATAATACTAGTTTGCTTAGAAGCAAGAAGATTTTCACTATTTCATGGAGTGAGCAAAACTTCCTAAACTTTCTAACTCGAATTGCTTCAAGACCAAATTTCGATATCCCGTTTGACACCTTTTTGACATCGTCTTAAGAACAATTTGACGTTCAACTATCTCTTTTCTATCATTTTATATGTCTGTATACAAAACATGGACAAAAGATTTCAACTGATAACTTGTTCTTATTTTATTGGTAGAATATTTATGCAAAATAAAATTTGAATGAATATATTCGATTAAAGGAAAGAAAAGGTTATTCTTATTTTTCAAGTATCATAATGCAATAATATATTTTCTGCTCTTTTTCATATCTCATAAATATATCCACAATCTAATCGTCTAATTGAAATATTAACGACTTGTGCATGAAAATGATATAAACGAATGCAAAACGAAAATAAATTGTTTCGCAATTTTTTTAGAATTAACGATAAACTAAGAAATTTTCAACTATACGTATTATTTATTAAAAAGTGACGAGATAAGAGAAGAAAGATTAAAAAATGTCAAGAGATTTGTTCATTAAATTATAATAAAAGTAGAGCTATCTTGCTTCATTTGAAATTATTGGATTAAATTAAATTGCTTACTTGAAAAATAAGCTTAAACAAATATTTTTCAGCAGCCTTCAATTCCTAGAATATATCATTATAAATATTCTACCTGCAGAATTATTATTCTGTAT
The DNA here is from genome assembly GCF_003254395.2 of Apis mellifera. Classification (NCBI taxonomy): domain Eukaryota; kingdom Metazoa; phylum Arthropoda; class Insecta; order Hymenoptera; family Apidae; genus Apis; species Apis mellifera. The sequence continues at coordinate 2,452,916 of NC_037640.1, read as the reverse complement.
TATACAAATTTGTTATATGTGAATAAAAATTTCATTTCAGACGATTATAAACATAAAAAGATCATGAAATCGCCTATAAAACAAATACCCGCCAAAAACTACTAAAACAGAAACAAATACAACGAATGATAAAAAATAATGGAACAAATAAATAAATAAATAAATAAAAAAAACGATTACAATTACGTGATCGAAAAAGATAAAAGGAATTGCTGGAATAAAAAATTGTTCAGCAACGGATTTTAATTCTAGCAAGCATTCTGTCAGACGAGATTTTTCCAGGATGCCGATTTAAGATCGAGTCGAAAATAGCGAAGCGACGTTGAAGGCAATTTCGGATAATAGCTCGTGCCGGAAGAAGAAAATGGAAGAAACCGCTTCGATTCGGTCGCCGACCTTTATTTTTCGCGATATCTTCGAGAAACAGGCGTATAAAGAGCGAGAGAGAGAGACGAGTTAAATGAAAATTAGAGTGAAAACTTGGTCGTGTTGTCTATGGACAAATGGTCACGGCCCTTTTAATGAAAGCGATAAATCGTTCCGTATATAAAATAAATTCCTGATGCAGCGCGCCAAATTAACGAGAAGTGGACGATCCTTTTTTTTTTTTTGTTGTGTGTGTTATATTTACGAGGTAGAAACTCTGCAGGAAAGATAATACCGTGTAAATTAACACCACGATTTCCTGTTAATTAATCTTCAGAACCTCTTCATTCAAAATTACCTTCCTTCGTTTGTTCGATTTCGAGTGTTAGATAAATATATAAATTGGTAAAGAAATTGGAGTAGTGTCTGATCACTGTCGGAGATTTCTACTGCGGTTAAATGTCACTAGAAGTCTCTAGTTCGAATTAAACGAGTCAATTAATTGATTTCGATTAATTCGAAGATTTGTTCGGATATCATGAAATGTGATATGTCTCGTGAGTTTGTAGAAATTTTTCCTCGTCTTTTGATTTATTAAGTCAAGTGTAATTATTTTTCGATATCCTAATTAATCGATCGAAATCAAATAATTGACAGCTTGGTCGAATATTGTACACAAATTCTGATTGATTAACTTTAATTGAATCTTGAAAGAATATATCAAGCAAAGTGAAATAAGTAATTCGTATTATTCGAGTTGAATTACTTGAATTCATGCAATTTAATTTAAAAGTATTAAAATTAATCGAATATTTCTTTCTCGAATGGAAAGAACTGTTGTCCGATTATTGTTGGGGATCTCTACTGCAGTTGAGCATTCTTTAAGCCTCGTTCAGATTACTACACAGTTGATTCAAAGAAGCTAGAAATTAAATGATTTGAAATTGTGTTAATGTTATCTGTCTCTTCAATTTTCAAATAAGTTAATTTAACAGATAGATAGATCCTAACATGACGATTATATTTATTGGAATTTCTATAATAATTATTCTTTCATATTTTCCTCTTCTATAAACGAAATATATTTCAATTTTTTTTATTAAATTAATCCAAATTTATAATCCTATCGTTTCAAATTCATTCTTCCCTAAATTCTGATATTTTATCACACAACGATTATTTATCACCTTCAAACTATTTTTACGAATGTAAAAAGAAAAAACTAATGAATTCTTCTTCTAATCTCTATTTTTCTTTTGTAAACAAATTTATAAATCGATATTCTTGCTCTCATTTTATACATTATTTAAAAACGTATCTTAAAGCTTTGTGCTTTAAAGATACATTTAAAAACCAAACGAATAGGAACAAACGATGGAGCAAATGAAACAATATTTCTTACATCGAAAAAAATTCTGAAACGTTGATGATGAAATAATTTATATTGGAACACGTGACGTTATGCCCAATAAAGAATAATAGGACACTCTGAAGAATTATTTTTCACGTTACGAGAGTGAAAGTTATTTCATTCTCAATGCAGAGTCCACTTGAGAAAAACACTCTCGAGAGCTGCTCTCGAATATTATTTTTTTTTTTTTTTACTTAGTCGATATTCCATTATGAGTGAAATTTACTCTCGAACAATCATTCTCAAAGGAACTCACTGAGATTTTACCCTCAAATATCCTTTACATCCTTCCCTGTTCGAATTTTCAATTTGGCCAACGAAACAATCGAAAGGAACAGTTATTTAATTTCATTTAATTTTACTAGAGAAAAGAGAAACACTTTTATAAATCGAATTTTTATAGATATTAGAAAGCGTGTAGGTTCAGAGTTAATTTTTTTCTTTCGATCAATAAACAGAATAGATACTAATCAACATACTAATGTCGTTATTGACACAGTGAAAAAAAAAAACTGTAATTTTTTTCGTTCAATTATTAATTAATTATCGTTGTGGAGAATCGACAGAATCAGATCCTGCTTTTAAACATTGGAAATTTTACGATAACACCGATGTCTCTCCTCCTTTTATTTTTTTCATTCGTCGAGCAGGATTAATTTAGAAAATGTTTCATTACTCTTCCATTTTTCGCGGAAAATATAATGCAAAGAAATTACGTTCAAAGGCTCGATCCATTAAGTGACACATCAGAGCCTAATCGATATGATTAAAGCGTAAAAAGGGGACAGGCTGTATACCTTCGCTGTATGCCCCTATCCTTAAAGCTCGAGGATTCCTTCTTCGAAAAAATATTCACGTTAATCGCTATTCCATTCAATCCGTTTTTATCCGTTTCACTCGATCAAACTTTCGATTTTTCTTTTCTCTCTCTTCTTCATTCTTCAAATACCATATTTTGTATAATTAAATCTTCCACAGAAGACAAGTATAAAATATCTTACAATCCAATTTTTATTTATCCAATTGTGTCAATTAATTATGGTGTCAAGGAAGGTGATCCTCGAAAAAACCGTGTTTTCCATGAGAGTCGTCGCGTTCCCTTTAACTGGTCGGCCGCGTTGCATTCGTGAACACGAACAGACAGCACGGGCTGATAAGTGACGCGATGAAAGCTCGATAAGTACTCGATGGAATAAACGGGGCCAACGCGATACGACAAACACACGGGGGGGAAGGAAACGATCCACAAGGGTATCGCGCCACGCCGTATAATTTTCTTTCCACGAATACGCCATAACTCGAGGCATTGATGACTCGTTACACGGAGGAAATCGATGGACGAAATTAGAATGCAAAAGTTTCTCGAATTTGTCATTTTTTCTTGGAACAGATTTTCGAACTCTGTTGCTTCGTTATTGTATTTGTTAATCCTTTGAATGATGGAGTTTTCTTCGAGTTGAGGAGATTATGAATAATATATATGAAGAGAAGATTGTCGAGTTCGAACAATATGTGGAATATTTTGCCTATCGATGTACACAGATTACCTTTTAATTTCCAATGTTGCATCACTTATCTAAAAAATGTATCAAAACTGTGAACAAGGAGTGATTTAAATATTTATGGATAAGAATCCTGACAATTTTCTTTGGCTCGGCCAATAATTTTGAAGGAAATCGATTCGCAAATCAAAACATACGATCAGCTTGATGCAAACCTCGATTCAAGGATCGAACATTATAGACATCTATTGAAAAGGTGAATAATTCAGACCGATTCGATATCATTAACTTCAATTTGAACTTCGTGAGAAAAATATGATACACGAATTTTGACGGTGAATTTTGAAATATTCAAATCGGAATTTTTTTCAGCTTCGAAGAGACATCGAGAGTGTGCCGGTATACTGTTTATACAGTCGAATAGACAGTGTAACCGATTCATACTTTACGTACGCTGATACGCTGGTAAAGAGGTCAAACGGGGAAACAACACCGCATCGTTAATTCGAATTTCTGAAACGATCACGCACGAGCAACAGTCACGAGTCATCGTTAATTATTATACCAATCTCGCGAGCATACGTTACACTTATTTCTTCCGTTAAACGTATTTCGTATGAAACAGATAGAAAAAGACGAAACACTACGTGTCTACCATAGTATATATATATGTATACACATATATATACACACTCGTGTCGAACGAACACGGCTTCCACGTGAAGTAGGTCAATTTCGTGAACGGTTCACATAGAAAACACCAAGCTTCGAATTAAATCAGAATATCATTAGGGAATAAGAACAACTGATCACGAAACTGCCCACCAATTTATAGGTTAGAAATTTCGACGCGACACGTCGACGATCGCGGTTTAAAACGGAAGACGAGCGAGAGAGAGGCGTATAAATAAGTGCGTTCCGTGTAACACAGGTGATGATTCGGCGATGAAATCGGGTAGGAACGAAGGGAATCACAGAGCCATTATTCCGGTTTCGCTGGACTCACCTCTAGAGGGAGGCAGGGGCTGGTTGCGGCCATGTTCCTACATGCGTTCGAGCCTCTGCCCTGCTGGCGATTCCCTCTTCGTGCTGAGGCACCACTTTAAGAAACCACACTAACACTCGACGAAAGGCTTCGCCTCCACGGTAGGCGAACAACAACACAGTAGTAGCCCTCCTCTGTTTCCCCGGCGAGAACAACGGGGAACAACGGAAGGGAACGAAAGAGGAGGAAGGAAGGAGAGGAAAAAAAAAAAAAAAAAAAAAAAAAAAAGACGGGGAAAAGAAATATCACCACATACCACTTTTTCTCTCTCTCTTCGATATCCTTTCTTTCCCTTCTCTTCCTCGATCTTATCCTCCTTGGCTCGATAAATTCTCCCGTATTCTCTTTCTTATCCCGTTTCCTCTTCCTCTTCGATCGCTCGCTCAAAAACGATCACTCGGAGAGACTCGCGGAGAGACTGGAGAGAGGGAGAGAGAGAGAGAGAGAGAGAGAATGAGAGAGAAAGAGAAAGAAGAGAGGGGGGGGAAAAATGCCTCTTCCTCTCTCCTAAACTCTAAACTCTCCCGATCCCGAGACGACGAGACAAACGGAACCACCAACAACAATCACTTCTTCTTCTACCTTCCTTTTCTTCTTCCTCGCCTTCCTCCAGCACCTCTCTTCCTCTCCTTCTTCCACCTCGTCGCCGACGTCGTCGTCTTTCCTCCCTTTCTTCGAGCCTCCCTCCCCTCCTCCCCTGCGGCAACACACCAGAACGCACTCCCCTCGATCGGTCTCGCGACGAGGATGATGATGATGATGATGATGATGATTCCTCTCGATCCTCGGTTGATCCTCCTCCTCCTCCTCCTCCTCCTCCTTCTCCTCCTCCCGCTGCCTCCTCCCTCGATCCCGAATTCGCACCCGCACTCTTACTCGCACCTGTTCCTCTTCTTCCACCTCCTCCTCCTCCTCCAGCTCCTCCTCCGCCTCCTCGTTCGCGTCCACGTCCTCCTTTGAAGCTTCTGTCGCTCCTATTCCTGTTCCTCCTTCCTGTCGTCGTCGTCGTCCTCCTCGTCCTCGTCCTCGTCCTCGTCCTCCTCGTCTTGCTTCTCCTTCTTCTGCTCGTCGTTCTGTTCGCCGCCGCCGCCGCCGTCAACCGCCACCACCGTAGTACCACACTCTGGTACGCATAACAAACGCACTCGCGTCCCTCAGCGTCTCCGAGGGCGATCGAGCGGCGACCGAACGAAAACCCTTTCACCGACACCCGCACACACTCTCTCCCTCCCTCTCTCCCTCCCTCCTCGTCGCGTAACTCCACTCGCGGCTCTCTCCTCCTCCTCCTCCTCCTCCTCTCTCTCTCTCCCCCCCCTGCCTCCACTAGATTCGATTCGATTCGATTCGCGCCCGTTCACGTCCACGCGTCCACCACGTCCACGTCCTCTCCGTGTCTTTCTTCTCTTTCTTCTTTTTCTTCTCACGCACTCGCACAACAATAACACAATAACAACAACAACAACAACAACAACAATAATAACACTACCACAACGATTCTCGTCCACCAGTCCTCTTATCGTCCGAGCCCCACTCGCGTTTTTCAAACGCCGATATGAATATATACGTGTGTGTGTGTCCCAATATGTACGTGTGTGTGTGTCCCAGCCGGCCAGGCAGAAGGAGGATTCCGGTTGCGGAACTCTACCACCTTCCAAGGGAATCTCGAATTGGCCCTTCTCTCTACTCCTTTCCCCCTTTCTCTCTTGTCCGTTTCACTCGGCCGGAAGTTCACGCACTACCTACGTTCCCCGAGCGTCGGAGCTCGTGGCCACAGCGGGACGGTCGCTCGACTACGCTCTCCTCGCTCTTCCACCACCACCTACACGCGCCTCCTCCGTCTCTCTCTCTACCCCTTACCTCCCTCTCGCTTCTCTTTCTGTCTCTCTCTCTGTCTCGATGTCCTCGCGAGCTTCTCTCCTCCTTCCTCTCCAAATTCCGCGGTTCGGCGTTTCCGTCCCTCTCCTCGAGATATTCCCCCTCCCTTTAGATCGTCTCCTCCTCCTCTTCCCGCAGTATCTGTATCCTTCTCGCTCCACATGAACGAGTTCGCGCCGGTTCCCTAGTCACGTTGCCTCGTCCTCGTCGCTCCGCGTTATACCCCTGAGTAGGGAGGCGTGCAGTCCCGTATCTACGGGGGCGAGGAGCCCCTCGAAAATATTATATTTTGGAGTAGTAATTCGATGAATTGTCGTCGCTCGCTTCTTTTCGATTAAACGTCTTTGAAATCTTGGGATGTGTATATGTGTATATAGAGTTTAGTGTTATTATGATTTAGATTGTGTACTTTGAATTTAAATCGTAATTATTTGGAGAGGTTTATCGGAGTGTTTTTCCTCTCTCTCTCTCTATTTGTTGTCATCGACAGACTCGTCTCGAAGTCGATTAGGAGAAGTTTGTAAACTAGTTTTTGCTTACAGTTGCCGCGCAACGTGTTCCACGCCTATTAGTCCGTTGGCAACGCGTGTCGTCCCGCTCGAACGATTTGAATTTGAACGGTGTTCGTAATTGAACGTAACTTACAAGCCTTGTATCCAAACTCGAGAAATCTCCTTTCCTTCGATATTTATTACAAGAATTTTATAATTTATACAATCGAATAATCCAGTTTGTTAATCATTCTTCAATCATAAGAATTCCTGTGCTGTTTTTTCCAGGAATAAATAAATAAAAAAGAATCGAAAGAAAATTTCATGCCGTGTATTTCTTTAGGAGGATGATTTCCCCCGGCGCGTTTTCGAAAAAAATATAATCATTATCATAAGGCAGGGAGCAGGTGTCGGATCACCTGGTGTGCGTAAGAATTCGTGAGCTTTCGCCGCCTCGTGGGTGTGCGTCGGACCGATACAGCGTCGAGAGGCATGCGCCGCTCGCGCCAGGGAGGGAAACGAGCTTTCGGGGTGCATGAACGTTCCTTGCAGTCTCGGCGCCCCGTCCACCCTCCCCCACCCCCCTTCGAATAATTCATGGAAAATCGTCGTTCCCGTTTATTATTCCAACAACCGTGATTCGAGAATCACGGCCACCATCTTTTTCACCACTTTTCGCGATCGCGTTTTATGATTTCGCTTGTTGGATGATCGAAGAATTGGTTCACTGATCCCGCCGCCAACGTTGTTAATTGTCCTCGCGAGCGAAACGAGGTAACGACCGGATCGTTGCGAAATGACCGCGATAAATTCCGACCTCAGCCTCTCCAACATCCCTTATCTGATGACCAGTTTCCTTCCCACCACCCTTCGATCAATTGATCAACCCTCTCTCTCTTCTTTCCTCGAGAACCTTCTCGTAGTTTGCAACGCGAATTGACCCGCAGACCTTGGACACGAAACTTTTCGATCGCGCCAAAATTTTTACAAGTTCCTCTCCTCGAGAAATTCCATCTGTCCGCAAGATTATTTCTACGCTACGATTCTATGAGGAAATCTTGCTTTCACATATTCTGGGTTATCCTGGCTGACATATAGAATAGATTGCGGTGGCACGAAATTGAGAAAATCTTTGGACATTCATTGATTAAATCCTTATTATAAATCCTATAAACACAAATAGACACGTAATCTAAGACGAGAAAAGGACGGATCTTTTTCAAACCGAAGAAAGAGAAGCCTGCCTCTGTTCTGCTTCCGAAAGAGATAGGAAGAAGAAAGAGAGAAAAAGAAAGTCGCTGCGATGCGATGCACCCGGATGGCTGGCTGCGCCGCCGTTCCACGCGATTCCACGGTATAAAGGATTCAGCTTTAAATCCGCGAGATTGTAGGGGTTGTGTGGAAGGGAGGGAAGGACAAAGAGAGGGAGACAGGGCCTCGGCAAGGAGCGAGAGAGGGCAGTGGTCGAGGAGGAGGAGGAAGGGGGCAGGCAGAGTTCTGGGTTTCTGGGTTCGCTCCGCTCCACGAAGTTCGGAGGAAGGCTGCTCTGTGCGACGAATGTGGAACAGTAGGTCAGCGCACTCCGTGACCCCCGCGGCGGCCTACCCCTCCTCGGTGCATACACCCTGATGCGATACGTACGACCCTCCGATTCTCCCTCCCTTCTCTCTCTCTCTCTTCCCTTCCTTCTTTCGTCAGCTCCTCTCTCTCTCTCTCTTCCTGTTATCCGCTTCCTTCTGACCGATCGCATTGCCTTACGCTACGCTACTACTACTACCGATCGCGTGGAACGTTGTGCGAGATTGGCGATCGTTTTCACGATTTCTAGGTGGCCTCGAATTGTACATAAGGGAGGAGGAGGAGGAGGAAAGGTTTTACACCGATGATAAAACGAAGGAGGAGGTTGGCTGTCTCCTCGTTTCTCTGGTTCGAGAATGCAGGTGATCGTCCCGGTTATTGACTTCCACAAACGCTTCTAACTCCCGCTGTGTTTTTGGCTCTTGCGCATCGTTCATCCGTCGCCGTTCAATGCCTGGCATTGATCGTTCCTTTCTGTTATCTTGGACAAAAACATCCCGATGTTGCGCCAACCCGCATAACGTAACGTGTCTCTCCTCAAACTGGGAATGGACTGTCCGAGAGCCGGGCGAAAACTGGTTTGGAAAAGATTCGGGGGTCGATCGATTTATTCTATACCACGATTTCGCTCCCGGGAAATATAATCTGATTCTCAAAGTTTTGGAATTTTTTTTTAATCTTCTTCTATTACTCTTAAATATCGGGAATTGTGACACGAGAAGAGAAGAGAATATTGTATTAATCCTTTCAATGTAAATTTTTCTCTCGATTTTTTATTTATATTTTTAGAGGGAGATAATTATACGCGGTTTGTACAATTTTTCGATTTAATTTCGAACGGTTGCGTAAATTTAAAATTTATCAAATTTTCTTGCCTTCGAGATGCGGTGTGTTATTTATATTCGATCCCCGCCGTGTAAGCAAACGAAACAACGATGGGCAAACATTGCAACGAAGGAAAGGAATAAATTTATTATGAAAATATCATCGAAATTTCGCAATATGGGAATAACACCAAAATCGAGTTTCTTCAGACGAAATTATTCTTGTTTTTTTTTATTTCTTTTTCATCGTTCTTTCGAAAGAAAGAAAAACATTACAACGGTTTCAGAATTTTGATCGAGCAAAATGGAACCAGTTTATCTTAAATTATTTTCTTCGGAAAATATTTTTTCAAATAGAATAATAAATCGTCAACACGTATTTTGCTTTCTCCAATATCTTTATAAAGTTGTTACTTGAACGAAAATAAATAGAAATTTAAAAAATTGATTCTTATTCTTAACATACTCCTTTATATTATATTCGTAATAATTATCATTCATTTTGACAAATTTACTCTCGAAATAATGAGAAACTATTCAATTTATCAACAGAGAAATCGAATTCTTCCTCGATCGACGAAAGATCAACCACCTCTATCCTCCAAAAACCTTGGAATCCATCTCTACCCTAATCCTGGCATCCCTGCGCCGCCCATTTCTCTTTATTTGGGTCGTTTGGCAAACTATCGTACGCACGACTTGCCCACGGACCAAGACGATACGATCCAGTGCACGCGAACGCGATAAAATCAATATGTCTCCTCCCCTCCTCGCCTCCCTCTCTCTCTCTCTCCACTTCTTTTTCTTCGTTCCTTCCTCGCCGAATTCGCCATCGATTAAACTTGGCCAAAGTTCGACTACCACCAACCGAGCCACCAGGATCGATCAAGTGTGAAAGAATACAATATGTACACGGAGGAAAATCTATCTCTTATCCTTCCTCGTTATCGTTCAGATTTATTTAACGAACAATCTCAGACACACCATCGTTTTTTTCGTATTCACTTTCTCTATAAAAGGACAGGAGCATAAGATAAAATTCGAGATTCCAAGATCGATTTCCCAAAACTTGTGCTTCTTAATCCGAAGTAAGAGAATTCTTCTTCTTACAGAAACTGGAATTATTAATAATTAGAAGACAGAATCGAGAGGATGTTATTTCTTAAATCTTTGAAACGAAGATCCTTCAGAAAAAGTTCGTTCCAATATCGAAAAAGGACGATTGTTACACGCGGTAAACAATGAATACATATTCGATCGATGAGAAGAAGATACAAAACACTCGAAGACAAAAGAATTTAAAGAGCCTGGCTATAATAAATATATATATATATATATTCGCTGCATTATGCATGCATCTACTTGGAAGAATAAATAACTCGGTCTTAAAGGAAAAAGGGGGAGATGCATAATCTCTTCTTACGAGTCTATTTTTATATAGACGCGTATAAAAGGTATCGTAATAATATCGTCGCGATTTCCATCCCTTCACGAGAGAAAAATGTAGCTAGAACTGCGATGCTGTTCCACGAAATAAATACGACGCCCGTGGGTTTTCGGTGACGCATCGTAATCACTTGCTAAGCGCGCCCACGCGATCCTGTCGCATGACATTCTCCAGATATTAGAATGGCCCATTAGATTTTCACGGAAACGCCGTCCTTGGAATATATATGTATATTGTTTCGAGGAATAAGAAGACCGATTTCGTCCTTTTCCAGAAATCATTCACGCGCGTGTATTTCGAAATCGATCGATTTTAACCGCTACTTGCATCGAGCTTGATATTGGCAAACTTCTTAAAGAAACTATTCTGAAGATAAAAACGTATGCTGAAAATTGTTTAATGGAATAAATTGATCTATCGATAAGTTGTAATTCTTAATATCTTGATAAAAATGTTGATTCTTAACGTGGAAAAATAATATTGAAACAGTATTATTCAATCTGCTTGCTTTATTGAACGAAGTGTCAGAGTTTGAAATTTATCAAGTTCGAAAAGGAAAGTACATTTTTAACTTAGTCACTTTCGATTATTGTTTCGTTGTAATGTAAGAGGATATCAAAAATGAATAAGAAATAAGAAATCAGACAACACCTTAAAATTATGTTACAACAATTCACAATATATGGATAATTTTCTAAACAATCTCAATCTTGACCAAATTTCATTACCTTTAAAAATTCATATAACTCATCCAGTTTTCGAAATATATAGGAACATTAACTAAATAGATCCCTCGATCAATTTCAATTTATACATTTCTTAAAAAGCAAACGAAATAACGGCGAGCTAAAAATTAGTTGAAATTCGCGCAACATCGAAACTACGTCACCAAGATCGAGTTCCCTCGACGTTTATTAGTTTTACATTTTTCGCACGACCGATCGAGCGTCAATAATTTTCAACGCCTACTCGATGAAACTCGATCGAAACCGTATCCGTATTCGTTCGAATGAATTCGAAAAGAAAAAGAAAAGAAACGTTTTAACGAAGAATTCGAGAAACCTTAATCAAATTTCTCGCGCGTTTCTCTCTCTATTTCTTTCCACGCGGCAATTTCTGCGCTCTATTTACTTGGCGGGAACCCGTGCGCGACTATCTATTCGAAAGCAGATTTTTCAGAGTCCATCGGCCACGGGGAATCCCGGGGAGGGAGTTGAAATACGATCGGCCGGCTGATTTACACCGTTTTTCACCGCACACGTGACGTCAGTTGGGCGACGATCGATGTTATCACTCCCGGTGATATCTCAGGGAAACCGACGGACCGTCGTCGTCGTCGTCCCTCATCGATCTGTTTTTCTACCATGCGCTAAACGCGATATAAATACCTTCTATTTATACCTACGCACAAACGATTGCGAAAAAAAAGAGAGAGAGAGAAAAGAAGTGAATTTTAAAGCGAGTGGTTCTATGATATATATATATATATAAAATTTGTGTTGAATTAAATTGAATATTATGTCGAGTGAACGTTATTCGTGATATCGTGATATACCTGACGTTGATTTGTCTAAAAATAGGAGGAAATAATAATGGAATAAAGAAATCGAAGTTACGTGTGAATAAGCGAACGATTGCTCGATTCTAATATCGACACTAATTTATTACATCGAAGAAAATATAAATTCATTTATTCCTACTTCTATCGTGCTTTCGTTTCTTTTTTTTCTTTAAATTTTCCATGAAGATGGAGAAAAAAATCATCGCTAAAAAATAAATTAAATAGGCGAGAAATTTACAGCCACGATATTAAAGAATAAATTCAAAACCTCGTAAACTCGTAAGCTCAAAATTACATTTTCTCCGTCTTTTTAAATCTGTCTAAAAACCGGTTTCGCCTTTCCAAAATATTCGAGATGCCAAATACCTTTCACTCCCTAAATAAAAATTGCCTACACGAATGTCGCGAAAACAATTTAATTTATTCGTGCCAGAGGGGAGGGGGTGAGCAACAACGTGCAAGAAAATGATAAAAACTTCTTCATTGTTACAAATTAAAAGAAACGATGGCATGAGAGACGAGCGTGTACATTCCAAGTATTATTCCAAGGGATAATAACTAAAAAATTGTTCGAAATTCGATTAACTCGACGTTTGAAAGTAACAGCGGTGGAATAAATTCAGCCCCGATACGGGGTTTATAGGTTATGGGAGGGTCGTGACACGCACTCGACGGGGACATGGGGGTTTTCATACGCAAAAGCTTACCTACAAGGGGAAACGGTGGATCGAGCGCACCAGAGAGAGAGAGAGAGAGAGAGAGAGAGAGGGAGGGAGAGGGAGGGGTGAAATCTGGGTCGCCCTGCACCGCGTGTGCCTCGAAAACTCGGTCAAGTTTTCTGCACCTGCAGGTCGAACGCCGGGACATTCGCCACGGTCTTCATCATCCTTTTCTATTTGCGATAACGTCTCTTCCCTCCCTTCCCCGCGTTGTTGTCTTCTTCTTTCCGCGTCCTCGCCGCCACGAAAGCTGGAAATCGTTCCAGAAACCGTCTGAAATGGCTACAAACAATTCTCGACAATTCGTTTCGTTCATTAGATGGTGATTTTTTTTTTTTAAATGGAACTGGTTTCAATTGGCAGCCATGATTCCACCACAGTGCGTTATTTGAGTCCTGGGGTAATTCGTAGAGTCTCGCGTCTGCGTAGGTAATGCAGGATTTAATCGAGTTGAGAGAATCTCGATCGGTAAGAAGTTTTTTTGGATATAACTCTCGTCGTGATATAAAATATACTTGTCCTCGTTTGGAAGCCTGTTGTTGTTATGTATATATATATATATATATATAGGTGTATCACTCTCTTTGATTGGTGTTTTATGATTTCTCGAGATATATCGAGAGATACGTAATGTTCGACAGATTTCTTTTTTATTCTCTGAAATTAATATCATATATGTAATTAAAAATATACGTACGATCAATTATCTATACCTTTAAAAAATATTTTTGTTTCATTTGTTTGTCACTTTATTATCTTGATTCGTTATTATCGATATCAAGTGATTTATCTATCTATAATTAATTATTAATTTCTTTGGAGATTATATTCAAAGATTGAGTATATTTTTCTCTCTATTTTTTTTAACGAAGAAAAATTCTGTTTATAAGAGTTGAAGAAAGAGTTGAGTCAAAAATAATAATTTCATCTCCTAGCATAAAAATGCGTAAATGAAGAAACTTTAGTTTCTCTCTCTCTTGGATATTTCGAGTTGTTTGTGATAAAAATAAACGACGTACACACGAGATCTTAAGTGACATCCTCTTAAATGATATCGAGTCTCTCGTTTCTTCTTCTTCTCTTCTACATAACACCCACTACCATCGAGCAACTTTTTACCACGATTGTCCTCAATTTTCAACAACAGACCTCTGCATCCACGTATATTAATTTGCAATTCAAGCTTTTTGCTGAACGTATGGGTTAAAACGCGATTACCCTCGAGCATCTCCAACCATTATTATATTATTATTATTACTTAGATCGTTGGCTAAATTCTTCAGATTCTTCTTCGCTCTCGCGATATTTTCTAAAAGAATTTCACTTGCAATGTAATACCATTCATTCGATTCTTATTAGAAACAAAATAATTATCGATTATCGATTTTACAGTGATATTTGAAACGATCCATTTTCAAACTATATTTCCCCTAGACGAAACAAGAAACGATTAACAAAATAATTTTGATAAAAATTTTCTCGTGTATCAACGTTCTTAAATTTTTTTTCAATTATTCGAAAAAATAATTCCCGATCTATCGATGAACTGTGTTAAAATTAATGTAAATTCGATCATCATCAATATTATCGATCAATTGATCACAAGGCACACTTGTGAAACAAGATGTTTCACTTCGAGTTATTGTTAACGCACAATTTATCCTGGAACGACGATTAAAAAACATTCAACAGGACGTTCACAGGTCGCGGTATATCACGCAAATATAATTTCACGATCGTACGAGAAACGAGAATCGCGTGCAAACATTTGCGCGAATGCGCAGTTCCGGTCAGAATTAAGCGGCAAATTAATTGATTCGTCTTGGAGCACGGTGGTCCAATGTTTACGCGAGTATCGATTGCTAATGGCTGTTTGCCCAGGTTTCAAACCTGCTGCCCTGCCTGGCCAACCTCTAACACCATAACCTATATCGAATTGTGCCAACCTCCTCCGCCATTTTGCCCGCCATTTCTTCCCAATGAATGTTTTCGAAAACAGATAAAAATTTTTCCATCAGAAAACTATCAGAAAACAATGTTTGCAATGTCTTAACGTAGGATAGATTTGGATAGGATAATATTTTTTACTTTGAAAACGGTGAAATATTATAATACTTGATTTATTCTTCACACATTTTAATGAATCCATTTTTCATTTGATAAGAATCCATCGTATTTTTCTAATAGTTTTCACTGACAAAATATTAAGTAAATTACTTAAACTGTTCTTTAAAGAAGTAAGATTAGAAATTAGAAAAGACTTGATCGACCTACTGGCAATACCAATATATAAAATGGATTAAAATTTATTCCAAATTACAAGAATCGAGTACAACACGATCGAAATTTAAACTCACGTTTCGAAATCTCACGGAAATAAGTAATTAACGCGAAATTAGCAGGATCGATAAGACGTCAAGAAGAGCCGCCCGGAATCGAGATAAAGTTAAATGAACGGCACGATTCCTCAATTACGGCCGTATCCCCAATATGAAACTTTCGATCGGATCACGCGTCGTACTCGGAACAATGAAACCATCCCCCCCCCCCCCTCCTCGTGGCAAACGCAGTTAACCGTTTCTGGTTAATTCGTACGATTGACGTACACGTGGCATCCGTCTTAAGTTAATGAAAACAAGAACGAGAGAATTTATACATTTATCTCTTCGATTTTCAACCATTTATTTAAAAAGTTTTCAACTTTCTCTAAAACGAAAGAATTATTTATTCTACAAGAAATGTCATCATCCTGTTATATATATCTTGTATACAAGCAAACGAAATATACCTATTTCCAGATCGCGTGGTGTGTTCCTCTCCGTCAAAAATTATTACCCCAATTATCTTAATTACCGCGGTCCCCGCGTTTTTTCGTGCACGAACCCGTGGTTGAACGAGGCTGACACTCGGTGAGAGAGAAAGAGAGAGAGAGAGAGATCCCTTTTACGCTGTATTCACGGAGTATTTTCACGAAAGTGGGATGAAAAGGGACAAAGAGAGGCGGAGAGACAGAGAGAGAGAGGGCGAAAGAAATCGATCTCAAGTACGCGTGCACTTTGACAACGTGACTACCACGGGATGCATGCGACGCACCATTACTTCCGTTTATATCGTTTCTGCATTTTTTTTTCTTTTTCTTTTTGCACCGTTAACGCGTTTGGACGATGCATTGTACGCGAGATCGTGAAAAATGAACCATTCTACCTTATTTAGTTAAAACTAGTATCAAAGGGAAATTAGAAATTTTGGGACCTGATTTTTAAACGCTCGCCAAAAGCGTGTATCTTTTTAATTATGCACGAAATTTATTATTGTATGCATATTATCGGTAATGCGATTTATTAAAAAGTCGATATATATTCTTTCAATAAATTATTATATATTCGAGAAGGCTGGTTGATTTATACTCGTTTCGTTTATACATTTATACTTATTACAATGATCAATATTCTTAATTTAAAAATTTTCCACTTGTTCCAAAGAAACAAACGTATTGGAACTAATCGAATCTCCAACACATCAGATGGAATCGAAGACGATATTTGGATCATCGATTAGTATCATTAGACGAGCTAACTTAGAGTTAAAAATTAATTAAAAAAGTAAAAGAATTATTAGAAGAATAAATCTATTTTACACAAGTCGTTGGAAATATTTAGAGCATGACAAATTCCATATATAGAGCTTTATAAAATAAAATTAACCTTTGCAAAAAATCTCTCAGCAAAGTATTTTTCAATATTATTTTTACTAAACTATTACTATTCTCACCATACCAATTCCTAAAACTTCATAATATCCTGTCCTAAAAATTAATTCTAACATCCCTCTACCTGAAAAAGAAATCGAATATTCGAAAATTCCATCGAAATCAATTTTCCAATCCCAAATCCAAGCGACGAATATTCCTCCAATATCCCTCAAAAAAAAGAATAACCCGATCAATTACTCTTCTATACACACACACACACACCTGAATTACACGTGGCGTGTATTTCGTACAACAGCGTTCCTCCTGGGAACCGGTTCCTTCCGAAACAAGGCTATTCCCCCCGGAAACTCTCCTTATTCCTCCCCCTCCCCTTTGTAAACCGTTCGAAACGAAAAAAAACCCACCACCACGATTGTTTCTCTCCCTCTCCCTCCCTTCCTCCTTGTACAGCCTCGAGTTCACGAGGCGCTTATACACCACGGTTCATCGCCTTCATCTTCCATTCCCCTTCGTCAGGAAACGTTAAATGCTACGGAAGCGCGCCACATCGTCGTCGTCGAGGTGTCTTCGTCTGGTGGACCTTCATTCGTCGATGGGAAACGCGAAACGTTGCGAGGGGATGGAGAGGAGAGGGGAGAGCCAGTTGGAAGGGGAAGAGAATAAGGGAGGGATGGAAGAGGAGGCACCGTGGGTGGTGGACACAGGGGTTGGAGAAAATGTGGGACGTCGAACTCTCCTGGACTGCCTACTACCCCGGCCTTCCCTCCTCCCCTTCCTCCCCTCTGTAAAAGGAGGGCGCGCGCGCGCTCTCCGTCCACCCTTCGCAAACAGCTCCTCTCGCTCGATTCCATTCTACAGGGAGCGACGTGGGGGGAGGGATGGATACCGATACACGGCGATAACCGATATCCTTAACCGACGATTCCCGTTTTATATAACCTACGATCCCATATCGCCAGGCCAAGTTTTTAATTAGAAAAGTTCACCTCGGTCACCGAGGCTTTCTTTCTCTTTCTTTCTCTTCGACGAAATTTTTGACTCGAAAAAGTCTCCCAAAGAGCAAATTCAAATCATTATAACAATTTTTTATTATAATATTTTCAAATTATTATAACAATTTGTAAATTTTGTGAGGATTTTTCTTTCACGTTGAAAGAGGTTCATCTCATTCTTGAGTGACGATAGGCAGAGGAATGATTGAGAATTTTTTTAAGAGGGGAAAAATAATTACTTGTAATTAATTTGGAAGGAGGAGGATAAAGATGTTAATGTAATTGTGGTAAATATACGTCGAGATAAACGATTTGACGATTGAAAACGGAAGGGAAAAGCGCGAACTTGAAACTCTCTTCCGATAATCGAAAAATAATTGAAAACGCGTTAATTAAAATTATACGTCTCGTGGCCTTGGCGAGGGAACAAAATTAACCGTACGATAACGTCGGAAACCGCTAATGAAGACCGAGATCGACGATCAAGCGGAAGAATTTAATTATGAGGCTGACCGTCGTTAGCAAAAAAAAAAAAAAAAAAACCCGCGTTCCTACTCGAATTGCCGTTTCAGCGACTGTGAAAGAAAGAAGAAAAAAAGAATTTCTCTCCCTAGAAAGAATAAACTTCCATCATCCCTTTGCCGATGTGATTCAATAAAATAAATTTTATTCAAACTTGTTAGGAGGAACCCTTGCTGCGAATAATCAAACATTACTACTTGCCAACGTGCAAGTAAGCGTGATTATGGCAAAGTTTCTTGAAAAAAAAAAAGAAAATTTCTTTTTTCCGTGAGAAAAACCGTGGTATAACTGAGGAACCGGGAGGAAGAAAGTAGTATAGTCGATGAATTACGATCCCCCTCTGAGTACGGGGAGGAGGAAGTAGTATGACTAGTGTATTAAAATTCCCTCTGTGGATGGGAAAGAATCGGATGAAAAGAGTGAAAGAAAGTAGTATAGCACTGAAATTCACCCTTTTTGTAGAAAGAATGGAAGAAAGTAGTATAGCCAATGTAGTAAAATTCTTTGGGAAGAATAGAGGAGGGGGAGGGAAGAGTATAGTTAATGAATTAAAATTCTTTCTGCGAGAAAAAAATAACGAGTTTTCCTCTTCGTTGGAGATGTATAATTAATGAAATTCAAAATATCAAATTTTTGAAAAATAACATGGAATAAATTTTTCCAAAATTTCTATTCTCCTTCTAAATAACTATCTTCTTATTTATCGATTTTGATATTTCTATACATCTTATATATTTCAAAAATACTTAAAATTTCGTATTCAAATCGAAAACTTTTTGGAATGGTGGTAGTTCATTCGACTGCACTTGATTCTATCAGAATATTCTCTCTAGAGAGAATACTTTTGATAATCTGGCTAGAGATGCGTACAAATTGCAATGATTTTCCACCGTGGAAATTATGCTCGGGAAAACTCGGCATTCCCTGGATGAAAAATTTACTTGGCAGAGCGCGACTCTTCGACGATGCATCTCTCTCTCTCTCTCTCTCTCGCGTGCCTAACCTAAATTGATAAACTCGTACTCAACGAGTATGTGTTATTTTCGGATTCGAAATAAGTTTAACCGAAAACTGAAAATTTCTGTAATAGATGCATATCCCCGTTGTCCCGGTTCCATCAGCAACGCGACAATTCCCTAACGTTGGATAATATCCAAAGTGTTCAAATATTTCCAAGAAACAGAGATGATATTTCGAAAGAAGTATATCGTCGATCAAGAAATAATCGCGGGAAAAACCTTGGCCCGGAATTTTCGTCTCCCCGTTTGTAATTTATTCGTCGAAACAAATCGAAATCTTCCCTCTGATGTTTCAACAATCGGCCAAAATTTGCAGTTTCTTTTTTTTTAATTATTATAAATAGAATCTTTCCTCCTGATTTTTTTGGATTTTTTGGATTAAGTCGAGAGATAAAGATTTTCTAACAATTTTGAACGATGAAAAATTTTACGAGAGGCGATATTTTAAGCTTATACATAATATTGCCCAAAACTACATACATTAATGTCATCAAGGATGAACGATGAAATTGTTAATACCATATGAAAACCATTTACATAACAGATTTACGATACACGAAATTCAAATGATTTAAAACACGACTACACGTAGATACATTGATAATGATAAACTGATTTTTCTTTTTTCCAATTTCGAAAAATTGGAGGAAATTTTGAGGAAAACTCTTTTCCACTCTTTTGAATCAGGACCAAAACCTTC
Organism: Apis mellifera; assembly: GCF_003254395.2. Taxonomy (NCBI): domain Eukaryota; kingdom Metazoa; phylum Arthropoda; class Insecta; order Hymenoptera; family Apidae; genus Apis; species Apis mellifera. The sequence continues at coordinate 2,433,152 of NC_037640.1, read as the reverse complement.
TTTCGATTCAAAATGCACGGACGTCAGAGAAGTTGTGAACCGAGAGAGAACGATCAGTAGAAGATCGATCAACGTGTTTTTAGCCGGGTGCTCGATCGGCTGTATCATATCCCAACCTTCCCCTCTCCGATCTTGATTGGCGACTGACCCAATGACGTCACCTGCAAGACCTTTGACAGACCGATCGAATGATTCGATTAAACATTCCTGCCTCTGATTAACCGCGATTTGACGGAGATTGCCCGCCTCGCTTCGCCGACTGACGAAACCCGCGACGATGTTTTGCTTTCCATCCCTTTCTATCCTTCCATCCATCTATCTGGAAATTCGACATTTCTTCGCGTGAAAACGCCAAAATATTTTTCATTTAGCAGTTCTAAACAACTAATACGAATTACGTTTCCTGAAACAATTTCAACATTTTCCTTTATGATTTGAAAATTGACGTAGAATTCAATCGTATTTCAATCGTACTCTTCTCAAGTAAGTTTGTTTATTAGATCCCTGAACGTCTTATTTACATCTGCAGGATATATCCCATCCATTAAGCGATCTTGATATAAATTTTGACGATTGTCAATGTGTTGATATTATTTTTTTTTCCAATGCGAAAACGATTTGAAAAGGAATTGATATAAGAAAACGTAGAATCCTATTTGAGCTTGGTATAAATAGAGTTCTTCCTCTCAAGTGAGTTTATTAGAATCCTGAACGATTATTTACATCTGCAGGATATATATCCCATCCATTAAGCGATCTTGATATAAATTTTGACGATTGTCGAAGCTCTCGTCGAATTTCAATCAAAGTGTGTGAAGCAAGCAAACGATGGGGATATTATTTTTTTTCCAAGGGATGCGAAAACGATTTGAAAAGGAATTGAAGAAAACGTAGAATCCTATTTGAGCTTGGTATAAATAGAGTTCTTCCTCTCAAGTGAGTTTGTTTATTAGAGACGATTTATTTACATCTGCATATATCTCATCCATTAAAGCCTTTTGCCACGGGACGATTGTCGAAGCTCCTTTTCCTCTCGTCGAATTTCAATCAAAGTGTGTGAAGCAAGCAAACGATGGGGATATTATTTTTTTTCCAAGGGACAGAGGCCGATAGAGGGTCGGCGAGAAACGATTCTACGCAAACCCGTATACGCGCTCGAAGGAAACTAACCTATAAATAGGTCGGCAGCAATTAATAGGTTAAGTTAACTTTTTGTACTCGCGTACATATATTGAGCTGCGCCCGATAAACGGGGCAGCATATTTTTCGCGCAAATTTCTCCCGTCGAGTGTGCAACGAGCGATATATTTATAAAATGCTATACACACCGTTCGGTTAGAAGTAATTATACCAGCCGATACACGTCACGGTTGCACGTGCCGGCAGAGAGTAGTTGCGAAACCGAAACGGTTCTTTTAGCTGGAACATTTTTTTTTTCGTTTCTAACGCAGAGCAAACACCTTGCCTTTCGTTAAGCGTAATGCTCAATGCTCGTTTCTACCAAGAGAATTATTCTCGTTCCTTTCCTCTATATGAAACTCAAAAATGTGTAAAAATATATTTTACTTCAATGCTTCGATCTTCAACTTTTCTCTTGTATGAGATTGGCCAAGTTAGCAAGTGCAACAGGATGCACAATTATCAATATAATCGGATAACGAAATCCATATATATGAATGCAATTATTGAAAGATGGATTCCTTTCCAAATCATCGCAAGAATCACGGTTTTTGGGATCGAATCTTTACAAGGAGGCATAAGAATATTACAATTGTCCTCGAGTCTCCAAAAAAAACTTCGAAAACAAAGAAGATATACGGCGTATAAACCGAGATGCTTTTGCAAATTGGGGGAGGGCGCAATTGACGAAAAAGTCGCGGGGAGGATCCTCTTTACTCTTTTCAATCCGGCGGAGCAGAGGAGGGAAAGTGGAACGCGTCCATTCTGTGACCCGCATTCATCGGAAGAAAGGCGAGAGGAAAACGGTGCGTTGCACCGGGAGAGCGCACGGGCGGGGCTTCGTAAGTCAAGTCATCTGAACCCCGTTAGCTTCGTCATCTGTTGGTCTTCTAAACGTAAGGGTACGGTATTTGCATCGAGGCAAAGCCAAATGGATTTACGTCTCCTTATACCGAGGATAATGGAGACAATAAGGTTTCCATCGTCTCTCTCTCTTGCTCTAGCTAATGCGATACACGTGATGACCGTAACACGTCGTCCTTATAACACGCTCTCCTTCTTCACCTTTGACGACCCATCGCCTCGAATCGTTCCTCCTTTTCTTCCAGTTAAACCTCTTTGATTAGGTCGCCTAATTCGACACCTCGAATAACGTGTGTGTGTATATGTGTGTGTTTCACGTAATATCGTAAAACCAATTATCTCGACGATGCAACCACGACGACGATGGCTTGGTGAATTTTTATTTTTATTTTTATTTTTTTTTTGCATCCATCGTTTCGAAGAAGATATCGATCGTTTCGATTCGTTTTTTGTTGAAATATTTGGGAAATTGGAATATTTACGGGATAAGTATTTCCTTTTTTTCTTCTTCTTCTTTTTGGAAATATTTATTTAATTAACGAAGATATTGTAGAGGTTTATGAGTGTGTAGTAGAATATTGACGTCAACCGATATTGGTGGATTTCTGTCGTGTTGTGACGTAAGTCAAATTTTCATCCTTTTTTTCTGTTTCTAAATTTTTGGATTGTAAATAGAAATTTTGTTTTTTATTGTGGAGAAGTAAGAATTAATTTTATAAATAATATTTCTTGGATTTGAACGAGGATTGCTATGAAAAATATATAACAACTCAAAATAAACGTGTAATAATTTGTTGATAATTTTTTCTTAAAATCGTTTATTAATTTTCAATGTATTAATCGAGAAAAATTATTAACTGTTTTCAGTAAAAACCTTATTAATTCAATTTCTTAAAAATTACACGAATGAAACGCTTAAAATAATACTCGTCTCTTCAGGCTTTCTTAATCTTTCTCAATTTTTTTACTTTACTTTTAAAAATTAAATTATTCCTTTTTTATTAAAATTCAAAATTGTAATTATATAATTTATAGAGAAAAACTTGATTCTTATATATCTTCAACAAAAACCATTAACATAAAATCATGTTAGTAACTTTTTTAATTATTTATCTATTTTTTTCTGGAATATAATTATTAAAGAGAGATCTTGATATTCTTTATCCAGTATACAATCAACGATGTCAGTGATACAATTTTCTGGTTTTGATTTCTAATTCGAATTTATGAAGATGGAATAACGTTCGGGACAGTATCGTTTTATTTCTCGAAATAAAATCCAGACAAGTAGTCGGACACCCGTTACGCTCTCACCATCTTATGAGAAAATATCATTCCCAGAAGAGGCTTTGCGAACCTCTGCTACCCTCCACCACCAGCAAACCACGATTCTCTCTCAAGTTTACTGACCCCAAGGCATTACAGTTGTTTTCACATCGAAAATCAACAACAAATTGCGAGAATCTTTCGACGTTTGAAAAGAAATAATAATAATAATTTTCCCTTCTTCTTCTTCTTCTTCTAGAAATATCGAAATACATAAAAGGTTATTATATTTCTTTTTTTCTTCTTCTTCTTCATCGATTATGCAAAGAATGTTACGAAAGTAACAATTTATAAATATCCAAAATTTGTTTGAACTTTTTATTAATGACTTTTAATATTTTTACGTAAAACCTTGAGAGGATGCAATTGTATGTATAAGAAGAAATAGAACGTCGATTTTGTTTCTCCTCCATTTTGTCGATGATCGAAGATCGAATAACCCTTCGACAGATCGATGTCATGTCAAATTCTACACCATGCTCGTTACTTTCTCTTTCCTCTTGCTTCGAACAAGACGTTAGAAATTCGAGAAGAGATTCGTGGATAGAAAAACAGAAAAACGATGAAAATTCGAATATTCGATGATAAATGAAAAAGGAATAAACGAAAGAAAGAAGAAGCGACGACGAAAAAAGAAAGAAGAGATAACACGAGATAAAAACTTCGCACAAGTTAAAAGTAAACGGAAAGGGGAAGATCGAGAGAAGAGAGATTGTAGAAGAAAAAGAAAAGGGGCCGATGAAACGTCCAAAAAGAACGAGAATCTGGAATAAACGAGAAAATAAACCAAAAAAAAAAAAGATACGAAAGACTGTTAAAAGAAAACGCGGATAGAGAGAGAGAAGGTCGATGAAACACGGACACGTGATAACGCGTCCGAGATAAGAAATATGGAGCAACACGGGCCAAAAGGAAGACATATTCGGGTGGCCAGTGAACAGTGAAAGAAGGAAAGTGGATACTGGAAGGAGAGTCGAGAAAGAGCGTCGAGAGAAACAAGGAGGGGAGAGCACGTGGAGGTGGGCAAGAGCGAGACGGGGCGAGTCGAAGGAGGGAGAGAGGCCAGCGGTAGGAGCGAGAGCGAGAGAGGAGCAGGGATGGAAGAGCAGGGAAAGAGAAAGAGAGGTGGCACGCGCAATGCGGGTATTGATTCACGGCGGCAGCCGGCAACCAGCCTGAAACACACGACCGAGTCGACTCGACTTCGCGACTCTGAGACTCGATTCACTACAGTGACACACCACAGAAGGGGAGAGAGAGAGAGAGAGAAACTGCTTGACTAGGCACATACAAACCAATGATCGGACGACGTTGTATATGTCTAGTTGTGGTTTCACAGGGAATTGGCCCTTTTGGGTCCAACTCTGGTGGATAAAAAGGTGGATCCGCGTAAATTGGAAATCCTTAAAAGATTGCGAAGCACGTTGGACGAGAGTCCAACTCTTGTATCGAATTCTTCGAAACGAGGAACGTGCAGATTCGATCGCGACCTATTTAATCCTCGTAAAACGTATTTGGTTCTCGCGCTCCTCCACGATTTCGTTGTTGTAATTTGTCGTAAAGTTTACTACTGCGGGGGTAAGTTGTATTGCAGCCATTTAATACCGTCTCTGAGAATCTGTCCATCACTCTGGACACGTGTCTTCGAAGAAATTAAAGTGCTAACGTTGATTCGCTTAACAATAATCGTAGAAATAAGATTCGAAAGAATCGAAAGATCTGGATTAATCGAGAAGAATCTTGACGATAATATTCTTTTTTTAGTGTGATTTGATAATACGAGAAAGATGAAAATAATTCATAAATTATGTAAACGGTAGATAATCGGCTTTCGATTTATTGGTACGGAAATAAGTTCGATCATTTGATTGGTTAAATTTCACCGAAGAAACGAGAGTGATAAAAAAAAGTATTTAGAATTTGTAATTAAATTTAGCGAAAAACGGACAACGACAGTCTACGCTAAAAATAAAAAGGAATGGGCAAATAATCGAAGGCTAATCGATAATATAAAAAGCACCAAAGACCGCGTCGAAAGTACAGACACCTCGTCACGTCAGACCTTAATTCAACCGCAGTAGTGCATACTCCAGTATGGTCAGCCGCAAATTGTATCTGTCGCCATCTCGTATTTCACGAAACGCCCTAATTTTTCGAGCCAGTAAATCGATTGCGAGATGTTGGTAATAAATCGCGAGGATTGCAATTTTATCTTATTGACAGTAGTACGATCGAACTACGATCGGACAACTTTCGAATTCTACTGTATCCTCTACCGATCACGATCTATTTCCCCAATCTTTCTGAAAATAGGTTACCGTTAATCGGTAACCCTTATATAAGGGTAACTACTCGACGGTACTCTACATAACCGGTGATCAATACGTTCAAAGATACGTTCTCTGATAACAACATTGAAAAGGGCACTGTATTATCGACCTCAGCGTTTTTAGTTTTCCCGATAATACCAACAGTCACCCTGTTTTACCCTATTGTCTCGTCTCGTACAAAAAAAAAAAAAAAAAAAAAAGAAAAAAAAATTCGTAAAAAATTAGTGAAAGTTATCAATGGTAAATGAACGAGAACTCACATGATATCGCCGAGTTTAATACGTGTCTGCACAAGGGCGCAGCTCTTGTGATCACTAGTTGTAACCGCTCTGCGCCTTCTTCCAGCGTATCTCTGCATATCCGGTGGTATTGCAGCAACATCGTTCGAATTTCCAGAGGCCCCTGGTCCGGCATACCCTGTGAGGCCCGCACCTCCACGCACCAGCGGGCTGCTGCCACGCCGACGCGTAGACATGTGCCGGCCTCCCACGCCACCCAACATCCTGCAAAAAAAAAAGCCATCACTTGTCAGTAAAGTGGACGACATTTCCTTTCGGCTAAGTTAAAAGTTACTCAAAAACACTTTTGTAGAAGAGAAATATATCACAACACTTTAACATTTCGCAATTATTAATAAAAGCAGATGACGTAAATACGAAGAAAAGTAGTGAATGGAGGGGGAGGAAAGCTTGGTCGATGGAAAATTAGCACATCTGATGAGGCGTGACAGATCGAACGAATATTAAGAAGATTGTAGAAGGGGAAAAAAAGTAAAAACCGTTTCACCTTAATTGGGTTAGTACGTTGACTAGTCTAATCTCCAGGTATCAAGAACGCGTCCAAGTCACGCGATCCGCCACTCGTATGTTTGTTTCTTCCACGAGATGTATCATCGATAGATTTTCTTTTTTTTTTTTTGTTTTTCTTTCACAAGTTTTTTTTTTACGCCGCTTCTTCGATCGTGGCGTCAAACGATACGAAAAAGTTTTTCGTACGCTTCTAACGTCAATTTCAACCGATATCTCTCTTATCTCCGCCATATGGAAAAGTTTGATAAACCGTAATTGGTTTTTCACACCGAAAGAAACTCGAGATACGAGTTCTTTTGAATATAACCATATTTATATAGAATGATCGACAAGCCATCACACGATGGAATACTTCGATACTTGCCTCCACGATGAAATCAATTAAATCAAGAGTGAATTAATTATATAGTTTTAAATTAACATTCCGATTCGTAAATATCTTTCCTTGAACGTCTCTCTTCTAATTTTCCTTCAAAAATTGAAAAAATATTAAACAAAAAAAAAAGGATAAATCACGTAACAAAGATTAATCCTCGATCAATGTAATCACTATAGATATATGTGTTATGATACATCTCGCAGCAAGAGTGAAATAAATGAATAATTACTCGTCGAAACTAACTTATCCTCTTCCCATAATTTAACGCGGCTTCGTGCCAGTCACTATCGAAAGTGATTAAGCCCCGTGTATAGTCAGACGGCGGCCTATCAAGCGGTTTAAACTTCTTCATTTCATCCCTCGCGCCGTCCAAGCGATTCTCAAACTTGGCGAGATACTCCCTCGAAAGGAATATACTCTGATTAACCTTCTCTTCGTTTATTCAAATGTAATTATCCTGGAATAAAAATTGTAGAAAATCTTTAACGCTTTCCCCTCCTCCTCCTCCTCTTTAACCCAAAGGTATTTTCCAGCGGAAAGAAAGAATTTAAAAAAAGCACAACACTTTGAGAACCCTCCTCTCCTTCCACGCCCTTTAAAAGTAGGCAAAGTTAAAAATAATTCTCACTCTAATTACGAAATAAGAACGAAGAAAAGAATTATTATTTTCCATGTCGATGCATAGACCACCATCGATTGTACATCAACAAAGTTAAAGTTGGCGAAGGTCGACCTGAACCGACTGATTATGCCACAGCCTCGATAATTGTAATTTATAGAGAGGGATGGAAGGAAGGAAAGAAAGAAAGAATAGCGGCATGCCATAAATCCCATCCTCGTCCACTGTCGCCACGCAAACCCTTGTTATCCTTATGTATTTTTCCCTCAAGTCACCTCCGCTGCACGTTCCATTTATTTCGCCAACTTCGCTTCCCTTCCACGCAATCTCATCACGCCCGTTTGTCCTTATTACGAGTGTTCAACCAGCCATCCTTTCGGCTTAAAAGAAATCGAAAACGGAAGAGGGAGAAAAGAAATAATATCTCTCTGGATATATCTTTCGCTTGCATTTCAATCACTCGATTCATCTTCTTCTTCTTCCTGTCCTTCTCTCTTATCCGATCGAATCGATATAGAAATTACTTATTTTTTTTTTTAATTAAACAATTCCTTTCGAAAAGCTCGAAAATTATATAACTTTACTTAATTGCGTATCGAGATAGTGGTAGGAAACTGGTGGAGGATCCGCAACGGCGTGCATCCGGTAGCTTCGAAATCTCGTTACCAGTTTCTTCGATTTCCGCTTTAAGTAAATTGTATCAAGGATCATCGTGATATCATGGCGCGCCTCGTAGAGCACATTATCGAACACGATCGTTATCGCGGAGGATAGATATACTTTTTCTTTTCTTTTCTTAGTTATTTTAATTTTTTTTTTTCTCCAAGAAAGGGGAAGAATCGTTTCTCTCGTCGAAGGAAAATAAAAAACTGTTCGATCAGTAGGAGAGCAATACGTGATTTTCGATTCGATTCGATTCGACTGGCAGCAGGTAGATTGGATCGTGGCGCGGAATATTCATCGGCGATGATTTCCGCGCTAACAACGCCGTACACTGTCGTTATTTGCACGAACGAATTAATATCTGGGCTCCGTCCATTTTGCCTACTGCGCGAAATGAATTCCAATCCATTACGCGTGTAACCAACTTACGTCCATCCACGTCTGAAAGTAATGGCCTCCATCGATCCATCGATACTTTTGCGAAATTTATTTTTTTAATTTTTAATTGGCATCGAATTATCGTAAAACACGGGGGGGGGGGGCCCTCGATATGAAATTAATCCCTGCACAAATGGCGATAATCGAAAATTCCTCCTCCTCCTCCTTCCTTTCACAGCGTTGTAATTCGATACGTGCTTATCTTTTCAATCCATTCCGCGAAATTTCAATAAAGATACCCTCCTGCTTCAAAATTTATATCGAGCATTTCCTTTCATTTCGTCCAATCGGATACGAGGTTTTCTATTTCAATTGAAAATATATTTTCACGAGTATTATTGTGAATGATCATTATATTTCGAGAAGAAAGTTAATTTTCTGAAATTAACCATAGTTGATCCTCTGTCACTTTTGACCCATATATCTGAATTTTAGATACCAACTAAAGATCATATATATAGTCAGAGATATGGATCGAAAGTAAGCCAGTTTGACTAAACAGAGGGTTAAAAATAGATCTTCGATCGATAAGGTGTTATTGCTCTCTACAACTTTTCTTGCAACCATTTATCAAGTAAAAAAATAAATAAATATCGCTCTCCATTTTATGATCCTACCCCGTTCGATTATTCACACACTATCTTTCTGCCATAAAAATAATATATTCGTTATGTTATGGATTGGAATGAAAAACTAGGAAACAATTTTTTTAAAAGCTCTTCTAGATCTATAAGAACTTTAGCAATAACTTTACTTTAATTTTCATGGAAATTGAAATCACGTATGCATCGTCTTGATCACAAATCCAGGAGAGAATTATTCGAGCAGAGAGAGATTTGGAATTTGAAATTTTTAGAAAGAAACAACACCCAGTACAGTTATAGATATTCTCATCCACACACACATACACGTACACTTCATTCCAGCCGGTCGAAATTTTAGGGTAGCAACAGGTTGCTAGGCACCCCTGGGAACTCTTATCCTACCTCTCTGTTACCCGGCAACCCCTGTTTCCCCTTCCCTTTCACCCACCACCTCTCTCTGTACATCAACCACCTCCCTCCTCCTCCCTCCATTGACGTGTACTGAATATCTGAGAGAATCTCTCTCTCGATCTGTATTCGAATCTGTTTTCGTCTACCCACTCCTCTCCGACCTATTCACGATTTTTGTAAATTTATTTCCACGTTGGAGAGAGAGAGAATTAATGAGAATTTAGATAATCAACGAATTTTCATATATTCCATAGTCGTGGAAAATAGTTTGGATTATTTCGAAAACTACTTTCATTTCAAAAGTTCGATTTAACTTTTAACCTTTGGAGGATAGATGGCAGTTTATCATCATACTCGTTTTCATAATCGGTCCTTTTTTTCTTGATATTAATAAAATAAATTGTGTAATTATTATATATACGAAAAATCGTTCATCCATTGTAATATTTAGGTTGCTGAAATCTAATGGATTCTGTTTCCAAATACCGTAAATTGATTTTCGAAAATACCGAACATTAATAACATCGCGTAGATATTACCAAAGTTGGTAATTATAATTGATGATTAAATTTTAGGCAAAATATCGAATTTTGAAATAAATTATTCAAAATAGGGAAGAGAATGAGAATCGAAAAAAGAAACAATCCATTTAAGAAAATGTCATTTAATTCCTACGCTAGTACGATAACAATTGATTGTATCCAAAATATTTTTCAAAAAAACCCACTAATGTTCCCTAATAAAATATAATTCTGAACGAAAGAAATTCAAATTCATCCGCAAACATTAACACTCTTCAAGAATTAATTTTCCCACAAAGAGATCGATATCAAGATTTTTCGCTGCTTAAAAAAAAAAAATAATCGTACAATTTTGACTTATTCCGCTCGAAGCGTCTCCGCAAACTTCACCCCTTTTTCCAACCCACCGCACGCGTTTCTCCCCCTCGATATTCCATTCATGTTTATCCTCTCCCCGGATCGCTCGTTTTTCCTTTCCTTCTTCCGGCAACTTTCTCCATCCCTCCCTATAACGTGCTCCTTTCTTCTTCTCTCCCTCTCCTCCACCTCCGTTTCTTGATCCCCTCATTCGTCTCATGTACACCGGCCGTGGGAAATCTAATAAAGGAGTCGGAGGGATTCGAGCGATTCGCCGTGAAATTAGTTCCAACGTGGAACTACGCTCGCCCCTTCCTCTTTCGCCCCTCTCGGTGAAACGTTGCCGAGGGGTTGGTTGGCGCGGGATCGTGCCTCGAAAATCCGCCCCTTCGAAGGGGTTCGGCGATAACACGGCGGGAAAGAAAAGGAAAAAACAAATATATAACTTCCCTTGGAAATTCTTCCACGATATTTCTCTCGTGATCCAAATATTGTCCATACGATCTTCGAGAGAGAGAGAGAGAGAGAGCTGGTTCAACAATATCGCGATAGATTAAACTATTCTCTCGGGTTTATCAGCGCAAGATCGTTTGGTCGTGACAGTTGCGAAAGTGGCGCGGTGAAAAAAATTCGCGGGGGACGTGGAAAAATTACTATGGACGGAGGGGGAGGGAAGGGGATGCATCTATGATTCAAAAAACGTTTGACGCAAATTTGACGAGTCGGACGAGTACATTTATTCCGTGTGGAGAGAAAATTTTAGATCGATCGAATTTTGGAAAATATTTGGAAATTTGAATTGAATGTGCTTGTACATTTTTTTTACAAGGGTTTAATTATCGAGCAATGTCCAATATCATCACCTGAATTAAAAAAAAGAAAATGTAATTACTCTATTCAAAAATTAATTGATTATTATTTGAATATATTTCTTTCTCTTCCCATATATATACTATTTTCTTAATTTTACTATTTAATTTTTAAAAATAAATCTTAAAGTTTGAAAAACAAGTCTATTTGCGATAAAATTTCAATGTTGATTCCTAATCAATTTACAAATATCAAATAGATCCATTAGATGCAATTTGAATACGTAACAAGACATGCGCTTGTAATGACAGAGTCTGGCTTCTGGTCTATCTGTGTCGTTTCTTTTTTTTTTTTTTTTTTTTAGAAGATAATACGTTTGAAGAAGAAATATAAGCTTGGAAATAAGACGACAAAATATGTTTCTTGACACAGAATTGCCCACGAGACGACTGTATTACATTTGGCAAGACGAGATAATGTATATTTTTTGCACGACAATTTTCCATAACGAAGAACACTCCAACGAAACGAAGAGTAAATCCTCGTACAAGAGTAGTTACTTATCTTCTTTGTCTTTTTTTTTTCCCTTCCTTTAAAGCGAGAAATCCCATTATCTTTGTGACATATATTAGTACAGGATCAAGTATAATACATTGCAAGTCTAAATTCGAATATTGACTGACCGAGTTTCAATCCATTGTAAATATTTTGAGAAGTGGTTCTTACAAGAAGAATCAAATATTGAACGAATATATGAATTAAAAACAATAGAAGTTCTTAATAATGTAAACTAAATTTACCATTTTGACCGTTATTTAATATTAATTTAATTTTAGATAATTACAATTGTAAAAACATTTTTTAGAAAATTAAAATTATAGAAATTCGATATCATCTTTTTTAAATTTGTCTAATATTTGTGAGATTATTCATTTATTCATTCCAATATCAAAGTACTTATAACTACATTTTCATAACTCATATTCACTTTGACGTATAAAACTGTAAAGCTCAAATACTTTTCCCAATAAATATACTATTACTGATGAATAATAGTATTCAAGCTTAATAAAACCCAAATTCCATACGTTAAATCTAATTTAGATTTATAATTACATATTAAACTCCATCCCATAAAATGGAAAACTTTTAAACTAAGAGAGAAGTTGATAAAATATGTTTCAAAAAATGACGATAATAAATTTACACTAATTTATTAAAAATCCATCCATCTCCATCTCCTCTTTTCTTAATAAACAACCCCCAATTCTCAACTACCTTCCCTCCTCGATATATCAACACATACTCTCACATATACACACATATATATACATTTTCTCTCCTTTTTTTCTCCCTTACATCTCTCTCTCTCGCTAATAGGATTTAATTTTCCTTCTCTCCTGATCGACGATCTCATTGACTATTAATGGGCGAGGGAGGGAGGGAATCTCCTGGATCCCGTTCGTTCGTTTACCATTCTCCTGCATCCGACACCTGCGGAATAAACCTATAGACCGATAGAACACAAAGCGTGACGCACACACCATCACCATCACCATCCATCCACACACCACCACAGCTGGAAAGCTTCTGGTGATGGTCTATCGCGCGCGACGGACACCTTCTCGTAATTGAACTCGGTTACCTTTCATCTGGATCTTTAGAGGTAATCACCGAGACCAGAATTACCACCGGATCTCCTCTTCTTTTTCTTATTCTTTTTTCGAAGAAGAAGAGAAACAAGGGACTGGGGTTGTTGTTGAAAAAATTAATTAACGCACAAGTAGTTTCCAGAAAATTTAAATTGGAGGAAGAGGAGGAATGTGATAATGATGGTGGTAATGAAACTTGAAATGGTTTTATATTTAAACAATGTAATGGAATCTTGTTTCTTTGTCCTGTTTCCAATGGTGTTGCCTTATCCACTAATGAATATCGATTTTTCCTTTTTTTTTTTTTCGATAAATATAAATTGCTAGTAACAGCATCGAGTGAGGAACGATTATGTATGGTAAAAGTAAAGGAACGCTTTTTCATACGTCACCCTTCGTAAAATAACAACCCTTCTACACAAAGCGTCTACAAAATCGAATATCAATTCGACAGTTAAATGAATAAAAATCATTGTTTATTTTTCCTTATAAATACGTAGATATATACTTTCCATTTCACTTTTTATATTTAAACCTGTTGAAGCAAGAAAGGCAATTTTTTTTTTTATATTTTCATTGGCTATTTCACTCACTGATGATCTAATTAAATGTAACTGTGTAAACTTTTACGAGATACGATACGAAAGGGAATTAAGGGAGAAGTTGAAAATTCTAATTCTCTGAATGTAAAGCTACCCGTTGCAATAACGTTATTGCATTAGGCGAAGATACTCGAGCGATAAGCCGCGTTTTAACGCGAATTGATAAACAATCTAATCTAAACGATACGCGAAGATAATGGATGGAACGAAACAGTGAATTTACAATCCACTTTTGATCGTAATTTTTAACAGCGAATGTAACGATGAAGATCTTATTGTTAATCCTAGTTCGAACGATGAAGTTACTTCTCTACGTGCGTCAGAGATTAGATTCCATAGAAACAGAAACAAAGAAACGCGAGTTAAATGAAAATTTTTCCACAACACGTTTGAACGAGCATTTAAAAATATCCCGCCACTCTTAATGGAACCCTCAATTCCGAGTGAAGTGGGGCGAAAAATTTTCTTGATAAAAATTGTGGAGAGTGGAGAGCTTAATTCCTTAGGTAAAAATCCGCTCTTCGCTCTTGTGCTACGTGATGGAGACACGCGAGAGACAGGACGAGATGCACGAAAGCGAACGAGAAAAAAATTTTTTCTTTGGCCTCGTAATACTCGTCCACCTGAAATTAATAATGAATTAATTAAAGCGAAGATTAAAAAAAGTGAATTAATCCATGTTTTATTCGGATCGATGTTGGAAACGACGTGTTTTCTTCCATTTTTGTTTTTCGTAATTTCCTTAGCAACGTGATTTCGATTATAGATGCACGAACGCGATCAATGCTGAGCCAAAAATCGAAGAGGATTCCCGGTGATGGATATTGATTTTCGATAAGTAAAAAAAAAAAAAATATATATATATATAATGGTAAAGATGCGAACGAAATGCAAAATGGCTATGCATACTGACGACAACACTTGTATACGACAACAAACTGGTATGTGGAAAAGGGAAAAAACGTATTAAAAACTCTTTCATTTCTTGGAAAAATTCATGACATGACTGTATACTCGCCATAGAATAGAAAATCCCATGCGACGCCATGTTGCGTCATCCGCATTGAATGTGTTAAATTATAATGTACAACATGTCTAAATACAAGATCTTTTTTTTTTTTTTTTTTTTAAGGAAAGAAAATTGTCTAATCATTTGCAATTTCCATCAATCAATTTATTTTCTATAAAAAGAAATATATATATTAATTTATATATATCTATTAGTTTATATTAGAAAGATTCGTAAAACTAATTAAAAAATCCTCTTTTTTCAAACGACGTACAATTTTCATTCAAATAAAATTATTCCAAAAATGTTTACTGAAGATTCTTGAAAACGAACAATAATAAAATTCGTTTCATCTAAATATCGTGTCTCGAAATTTTTGAATGATGCTGTCTCTCTTTCGCTTGCATTTTGCACGATCATTTTTGTAGTTTTCATAAAATTGGAAGCGACAATTTCAGTTTTGAAAAGAGACATAAAACTTTTGTGTTGAAACACACATACCAAAACTCGAGAACTCATTAGTATGCGACCGACATTCCATGGAATGGCCACGAATAAATAGAATCGTACTTCTCACATATAACATATATATTTTTTTATATTTCTTCCAGATAATCAAATTTGGGATTGAAAACAATACGGATACGTAGCACATCTATAACGGTTCAAGAATTCAATTTTCTTTTTCCAAGAAGATTATTCAAACAGCTTGGCTGATTTTTTTAAAATTTTAAATTAATAAGATATAATATTATAATGAATTAAAATTCGTTGCTGAAACATAATAAATGAAAGAATAAATGAAATTAATTATAAATTATAAATTAATCGTAACAATAATAATAAAACAACAGATATGTCTGATGTTTGATATTATGAAAAATTAATTATTTTTAAAAGTAAAAGAAATAATGAATAATTTGTCGTGCCGTGAAATAAAATATAATATCGTTTATTTTTCACGTGTTATCTCGAAAACAAATTAATTCTGAAACAACTCGGAAAGAAGTAATTTTAAAATAAATCGAAAATTTCTCGTAATGATGATCTACGCTACAAATTAATGAGCTTAATAACAAACGATAAATGATACTCCACAGCATTATTTTAGGATATCGAAGGAATTCAAAAGCCGCGCGATTATTGCAGATGCAAAAACCGACTTGAGAATAAAATTCATTCCCCGAGAAAGGTTAATTTATCACGAAAAGTCCTTATCCATTTCATAGATGCGCGGCATCATTTTCGTTCGATCGATCCAACGAAATATTTATCATTCGAGGCATAAAACGCGAAAGATTGATGATCTTTGACCCTTACGCATTGAGGACGCCGTGAATGCAGCACGCATAAAGCGCGCCACTTTGGCGCGTTTCCATGCGATTTGCAAGCGGCATCTAGGTTGTCCATTCTGTGGAAAGAAGATACGTCTTTGTTCCGGATTGTTCTTACGAAAGTTGCAATTCAACCCGTTCGCGTCATCGCTGAATCGTTGCTCCATTTAGCCATGGTGGCAATACTTTGCCAAGACGGTAAATGTTTTAATAAATTCTTGTCCATCGCGAGCCTTTACTTTACTACGTATTAAATTTTAATATCCATTGAAAAAGATTTTATTAAATTTGCAGCATTCGAAGCTATGGATGCAAAACGTGGACATGATTCGATTAAAACTTTATTTAAATAATTTTTAGAATCTTGATGTTGCAAATTTGATGTTCTTCTTTTTAAATTGTTAAATGTAGCTATTTTATACCGTTCGTAATTTTCTGAAGCAATTAATATTTACGTGATTTTTCCTTTTTTTTTTTTCTCTCCATATGTTTCTCCATATCCATTGAATTCATATTTGAGGATCTTCAATTTGTTAATTCGCATAAAACTGTTGAATTCGTATTGTCCTGAATTTTCTTGAAATTTTTGTAAACTAAACAGATCTCTGTTTATGAACTGCTCGCGTAAATTTTTCTATTTTAAACTGTAATTAAGAGCGCGGGCAGAATTTTTATTTTAAAAAGGAGAGTAGTGGTAAAAATATTAAATTAATGCAAATTTTAATTTTATATTAATTACTTTTTAATTACTTTTTTGTAGATTATTGGATTAATAATTTAAATAATAAAATCGAAAGAAAATGAATCGCCCTGGATTTTTTTAACGAGTTTTTATTTTTTTTTTCGTCGATATATGAAATATTACGAATTAATGCGAACTTGTTTAAAAAATACACCCGGATATTATTTCATTTCCCTCGATATTTTAATGCATATTCGAAAAAATTTTCAAAATAAATCGAAAGAGAAAAATAAATGCCCCTCCCCCCATTCACTTCACTCCTAATTACACTAATTATTTTCCCCACTTATTAATTATCTTTTCACAATAATTCGTCATTTTACTAAATAAATCAAATTAAATTATATATTCTTCATTCCCTTCTCTATACCCTCATGTATAATAATAAATCGTTAAAAAAGAAAGAAAAAAAAAAAGTCGACAAAATCCTGTTCAACTTCGTTATAGAGGAAAAGGTATTTCTCATCCTTTCGGATCCGGCGGAAATTGGATACGTATCGATCATGGATATTCATTAGATGACGCTGATTTTTCGTTCCTTCGAGGATGGTCGAACCGACGAGGCTAAAAAATCCACGCGTCGACACGCGCGCGGTGCGGCTATAAAACACGAGAGTCGATCGATGGACAATCGAGCTCTAACACGAGTAGAGAAGCGCATTCGAACAACCGAGAATTCTATCATCAACACCGATCCTCGCAAATAGTAGTGGAGGGATACACGTATGGAAGTCGGCAAGAGATTGGCAGCCCGTATTGTCAGATCGTATATGCAGACTTCAATCGGAAAAGCTATTTCCCGATCGGATTCCGCGGAGGGAGCCGAATCGAGCCGAGTCGAGCCGAACGATCGAATCCAGTACGGTCCAGTCGGTATGAGCGGACGCTATTAAATCGACTGACGCGGTCGAGCTTTCAAAGCCGGAGCGCGATACGAGAGGAAATATGTATATATATATATATATATATATATATATATATATATATATATATATATATATATATATATATATATATATATATAGTGTATACGAGATCATCCAAGAAACACGAGGAAAATCAACTTTTCGAGGCGAGCAAACGGGGTAGACGGTCCGACATACCGATCGATTTTCACATCAACGTTACTTTTACTAAGAGCCTAGCTGTAAATAGAAGCCGCTTTGTACTCCTCCTTTACTTTCCGTTTTCACCTTTCTCGTTTTCCATCGAGAATTAAAAGTGCTCTAACGAACACGGTTAACGATCGACTTAATGTACAGTCGTTTCGAAAAACTTTGATTGAGAATGTTTTTGTTGAGAGGAATGTTTGATTAACTATCCGAACGTATCCGAAGAATTTTAAAAATTTTAAAAGTATTTCAAAGTATGAAACGATGTCCAGGTTTTTAAAAATTAATCGAGAAATGTTTAATTAATTACTTGAGTATATTCTGAGAATATTCACTCGAAATTTCGTTTCCAACAATTGAATCGAAAGAGGAGCTTTTAGTCAAATCGAAGTTTTTCATCGAAATTTTTCATCATCGGAAATTGAAAGTATTCTATAAATGGAGGAATGATTAATTAATTCTCGATTGTTTCGAAGAACAAGCAAAGACTTTGTCCTGGAGGAAAAATTATAACGTGTGTCTGACATTTTCTAAAATTTATATTACCGAAATAATAATTTTTTATAATTAATCTCTCAGATTTAACGGACAAACTTTAAGTTTCGGATTTTTCTGAAAGTTGTAATAAAATTTTCATATTGTTCGTCGAAATAGAAAGAAGAACAGACTTGTTATCTAATATTATATTTTCATTCGTTCATTAGGGATAACTAACTCATGCCTCCGTTGTAAACTCCATTAGTATACATATTTGCTATTACTCTTTGACTTTATTCAATGGTTTCTCCACGAAACTAGATTTATTTACATTGTTTAATTGGTGTACACCAAAGGTTTTACGACAACTGCTTTATGATGATCTTAAAAACGAGAAATTCTAAATAAAAGCTTTCAAAATAATCAGCTTACGTTTAAAAATTCATGATTTTTCCAATATTTTCAGTTTCAACATTTATCAAATTACCTTACCTTACCTTATTTAATTAAAGAAATAATTATTTGCTTCCAACAAATTTCTACTTGTCAATTCTGCAAATGAAAAGAAATTTTCAATATCTAATATACGATAATAAATAATTTATTTCACACTCTATTTCGTAACAACAATCTACACAAATCCCTTAAATAAACGAATAATTCTATTTAAAAAAAAAAAAAAGAGAAAGGAAGAATCAATTTCACGAGGATACAAATGTCGAAGAACGTTTGATCGCGTTTAATCGCGGTCGATTATCCGTACAGGAAATGGCGTATGGGGAGCGAAAACCCTTGGCGCGAAAGCGAAACGTCTCGACCTCGGTTATCGGTTGGAAAGCGTGTGGATGTAAAGCCGTAATACCTCTTATCATCTGTGTATGCCATTTCCAATCGCCTTTGCTCGTGTCAATAATATCTCGGAAACGAAGGTTTTCCAGCGTAATGGAATTGTTCGCCGTGCCACCTTTTTCATTCGCGGGATATAACATTTCGTTTCATTGCGGGAGCATCAATGTGATCGAGCGTGAAATGCCGCGTTTGCATGCCTTCAATGCCGGCTGTTTTTCAACAGCGGCGTTGTTGTCTTTTCTCTTTTCTTTTTTCTCGAGATATCATTGCTTCGCAACACCCTCCTTTCCTCTCATGATTGTGAAAAAAAAGAAATGGTTTGAGGTAAATGTGATATTTTATCTTTAGCAATGGATAACAAATTGGATCTTTAAAGTTCAATTATGACGATATATAGTTTTATATATAATTGGAAAGAAGATTTAATTAGGGAGAATTGTATCACTGATATATTGTTAATTGGATTATTGAAGAGTACGCCTTTAATCGTTAAGAAAAATTATGTACAATTATTCATCTGCTTATTATTAGATTGATTTATAAAAGTAAATCAAATTTAAAATTGTTGAAGAGATTGACAAAGTTGGAGGAGAAATTTTAATTTCCTTTAAGATATTTTTAACGATCAAAGGAAGTTAGGATTAAGTCGTGATTGGAAATGGCTCTTTAAAAATACGAAATAGAATTTCTGATAACATATACCTTCTATAATATAACCGTTTATGATTTAATCGACAAATTTTTCATTACAATAAATCATCCTTGAATTACATCATCCATTTTAAAATACCGAGCCTGAAGAAAAAAAGAACACTTAGAATAAATATATCTCGAAAATTAATTTATTTAATAAAAAAAAACTCTTCGATTTTTTCATTCCATTCACCTTCGTACACCAGAAACGAGAACAACATTTCTCGTATCGTAAAAATGTCGGTGTTGTAATTTCTTCACGGTTCGAGGAACCTCTAAGATTGATGTAAGTTTTACGACGGTTTTTACGGAGTCGCCTCCCAACGGTTGCAATAGCGGGGGCGTGAATGCAAATTACCACAATCTCGACGAATGCTATCGACATTGCGGTTGAAAAGGCCGCGGAACCGGGGATCGATACTCTCTTCCCGCTCTTATCGGTCCCATTGTAGGCTACCGATAAGTCAAACAATGGCCGATTGATACGAGGGAAATAAAGATTCGATAAGGTAATTCGTGGTGGATGGATAATTTCGTGTATCGATAAATTTTACGCGCGAAGGAACAGCGAGCGAGAACCAGGCAATAAGGTGGATGGACTGGAGAACAGAACCAAGTTATACCGGCAGATTTCAACGACTTGGCAAGATTCGAGGGCCGGCCATCGGTTTTGATGCACGCAAACTCCATTACCAGTCGGTTTAACTCGAGAGGAGACCGTTCCATCGACGAGAATAATTCTATCTCCTCTTGTAATCGAGATATATATATATTGTTTAGAAATAGAGAGAATATTCGAATGTTTATGGGACAAGCTTTAAACAATATCATCAGAATCTTAAAATTTTTTATAAAAATTCTCTTTAAAGAGAGAAAGAGAGATAAAATTGAGGTGTACAAGGAAAGATATTCGACGACGAGTGTATATTTCTTTTTTATCGGGAAGGGATATTGGAGGAAATTCGAGAAGAAATTTCGAGTTCGACAAAAGGGTTGTTTAATTGTCTCCCCGGGAAAATTCGTTTGATAGAAAATTAATTGCGTTGCCAACGGCAACCACGTCTACGAATTTAATGCTTCATAAGCGGTGAGCTAAATTACACGCCTGTTTTACTTCTTGATTTCAACCTGATTAAAGCGCGCCGCGTCTCCCCTCTAACACCCTTCGAACCGAGAGAGAATCAAGACGCATGCGCGCTTCGCGATTGCAAATTTGCAAAATTAATTCCCGATAACAACTAACGAAATTTTCCACGGCCCCCTCGAAGAACACTCGGCGGATCGATCCACGATCATCAAATATTAACGCGACACACGTTTAAGATCCTTCTTCGATATGTAAAATAATTAAATCGACGAATGGGATTGAACTGAGAAATCGATCGCGACTGGACTGAAATATAAACTGTTGGATCGATTGTTGAGAAACAATCGTAGACGTTGATGATCTTATTTATCGAGTTTACAAGTAATTTAAGTTTGGATAGAGTTGTTTGGAGCAAGTTTCAAATGTTGATGATTAAATAAGCGACAATTCGATGGGGATATTTTTGTAAGTTGCAAGTTTTCACCTCTAGAATCGATCCTCCAAGGTTTCACACGAATGTATTAACACCTTGGTGTTATTATTGTGTCCACATCTATTTTTATCTTCTACTTTTTGCACCCTTAGTCTCAGGTAGAATTGATATTTACAGATAAAATTTTTTTAATCATCCATGTTTTGAGATATAAAGTTTTAAAGCATCACACAATATTTTTAATTGTTTATTCTTCAAATATTCTTTCTTTTTCTACTGGATATTTTTTAGATACTGTATATAAAATCAATAGGTATACATCCGTGTATTTAATTCTAATACACACATATATATTAATTTCTGCTTAAAATAGAATATTCATGGAATATCTATTCTTTATAAAACTTTAAAAATATTTCAAAGTTACGTATTAAAATTGTACGTATTTTTCAGCGTGTAGGATTTTAATACGATTTATTAATCGTATGGAATTTCGACGAAGATTGTCTAATAAATTACGAATGAGCAAAAGACAATAATAATAAAATACCAACGAAAAGATTGTTGAAATAAATGTTTGACGAATTAATCGTTTTATCGTAAGTCCATTTTTTTTAAATTCCTCGAGGAAATAATTTGCAGCCCCGCTTTGAATAAGAGATGCAACTTGTAACGCAAGAAGAGAAATTCTCGTCGCGAAAGTACTCGGGAGTAACCGAGATTTAAAATTTAACCGAGGATATATCTCGGTTTCACGATGATGTAGATGAGATGTTACGGCGGGATGTATCTACCATATATTCAATTCCACATGTAAATATTTTTTGCACGGCATTCTTTATTACGCAGTATTTCTGAATCAATAACGAAACGAAAAAGAAGTAGAGAGCAAACATATCTAAGAATATATCTCCAATTTCTTTCCATTATTCGTTATTTCTATAAACTACGTACTGTTTTGTCAAACGAGGTTCATTTTTTGTAAATATTCTCTCTACTTGGAAAAATAACAAGAATCCTCCCCTCGCCACGATATATCCTTCCTTACAAGCAAAAAAATAAAGGTAAACAAGTTTAATTTGAGATTAATTAAAACTTTCGTATATATCCTTCTTCTTTTCTAACCAAACGAGACAAAATATTTTCCTTGTATCCCGAGAAAAAAAAAAAAGAAGAAGAAGATACACTTCGACATCGTGAAACGAGGTATCTCATAAACGAAAGGATTAAATTGAAAAATCCGTCGAGTTGAGAGGAAAAGAAAAAAGAATTCAATATCGTTGTGAAATAAACCGGGACACAAACTCGGGGAACTTTGTAAGAAGCTGTAAGAAAACTTTCCAAAGAGCGTTCTCAGCTTCAAACGATTAGCGCCATTTCGAGCACGAAATTTCCAGACGAATCGGTGTAACACAAAGAAAAATTCCGGGTGTAAAAGCGAAAGGAAACGAGCGAATAAAGGAAGAGGGACTGACAGAGGCGGAAGTCGCTTTTTTTTTTTTTTTTTTTTTTGATAGGAAGGTGGAAACGAGTAAAACGGAGATTGTCAACGAGACTGACAAAGAGGGATGGGTCGGACGCCAAATTTGCTCGACGTACAAATTTTCAAGCAGTCGGAAAACGAGGCAGATGTATCGACACCCTGTTGCTTCTCTTCATCCATAGCCGACACACGGATGAGGGATGCGTGCGTTTACAACGGTCAGTTCACCCTTTCGTCTCTCTCTCTCTCTCTCTGTCTCTGTCTCTCAATCAGTTAGTCAAATATCCCGCGATCGATAGTGTCTGGGTCAAAATAACAAGAATCTGTGTTGCTCCAAGCAACAACCAGCACGCCGAGAATTAGAGTATTGTTAAGGAAATTGGTTGTATAGATATCATTATTTGTCTTGTCGATCGACTTTTCCTTCTTGTCTTTTTTATTTCTTATTTAGAAAGTTTAACCCTCTGAAAGAGATGAATTTTGGATACGAATTTAAAGAATTTTAAATAATTTTGAAGAACATTAGGATAGAATCTTTAACGATTGTATTAAAAGATTTCGATGCTCGACATCTAATTTAAAGTATTATTAAAGAAATTACGTAGTCGCCTTGATTTCCCTAGTTCATCACAACGTAATTACATTCCTCTCATTTTCTCGCCCAAGTTACTTCGATTTTTCTAAAAAAATATTATACAAGTTTAATGTTTAGTGTTATTCAGATAGTAAATTAGATATTAGGATTTTTTCTATTCTATCGAACAATTTTGTTTTATCATTATAGATCAGGATTTTTGAAATGTATACGATAAATATAAATCCTAAAGCACGAAATTTAATTTTAATGTAATGGTAAAAATAATATTTATTTTCAAAAACTTACAATCCTTGGTTGGTTAAGGAATCTTCAATCAAATATACCGTTATTATATACTCTGACGTGAAAATCGATTTTCAAAATTAATTTAATACGATCAATCGTTCCGTGCGTCACGAATTAATGTAATTAATTCGTTCCACATTACGTCGTATTAAACGAAACTAGAACCTAGGAGCCGATCAACAAATCAATGAAACGTGAGTCAGAAATGTCGACAAAACCAGAAATGTCAGCAATAATGGAAACATCCGCGCTCTATACGAGGAGGTTTTGCCGAGGTTTATTAAGCCGTGTTACAACGGAAGGATCGTCGCAATTTTTGCACCGTGTTTTCGCAGCGCCATGTTTATTAAAAGAGTTGACTGTATTTTCTCATCACCTTTTTTCCTTCTTTTAACCAAGATTAACAAGTTACGGAGGAATTACAAAGTTCTAAAAGTCCGAATTATTATTTACACACGTCGTCTCATAATAAAATACTGACATTATTATTATTATTACTTCGAATTGAAAATATTCCAAAAGCACGATATATTAATTAATTATTAATTATAACAGGATTACTGCTCGAAAAATATTTCTCTTTAAATATAATAAAATCATTGTATCATTTCGATTACGAGAGATCAATCAATCTTTTCTCCTGCCATCTGGCTACATACACACACACACATACTCTTCTAATCGTAAAATCGAAATCGTTTGTGCAAACATTACGGCGTATGTCGCGTTATTAAGCTCGATATCGTCGCGATGAAGACGAGACTTCTATCTCTTCCTACAAAAATTAAGTAAATCTTAACGCCGCGCACGCAAATTTGGCCAATTATGAAGTTACCTTGGCGAAACGTTCCCCTAGTTACTAGACAATTTTGGGGATGATGGCTTCGTAACGAGGTACCTGGGATACGTAATTGCGTACGACTCTGTAAAACGAGGAGGAGGGAGGGAGAGGCGATTAAAAATGCGCCTAACTCGATAAATTATGTGTACACCTGAAGTGGAATTATTATACAATTAAAAATATTGTAAAAAGTTGCAACGATAACGAACAACATTCGTGTCGCCCTCATCAAAAATCGAGTTTGAAGTTTATTGCATGCACGCGTATCATCAGTTCGTTAGGATATTTTATTCGAGTGTTTGGGAAAAAGGAAAATGAAGAAAGAGGAGCGGGGGGAGGAGGAAATACGATGAAATACGTGTTCTCAACACTAATTTGTCTAATTTGTTTAATTAATTAACGGAAATTAAATCTTGTTAAATTAAAATATCGTATCGAGAGACGAATACTTCACCCTCCTCCCTCTCTCTCTCTCTCTCGCAAACTTGGATATCTGATAATGAATCGAGCGACATGAAGAATACAAAAAAAATCTTATATAAAGTTACGTGGAGAGATTCGTGCAATGTTTTAAATCAACAGGCATGAAGAAATATAATACGAGAATAAGAATAACGAAATAGCATGCGTAGTTTTATTTGAACAGGAATAAAAAAAAAAGAAGACAAATAAAATATTATACTGAAGAGACGAAGAAACGAGAGTGAGAATTGAGCACAAAGAGAGGGGATAAAGTAATCGATTTAAAATATTTTTTACGTGACAACGTTTTTTATTAACGTTCAACCCTTGAACACACAATTTCAAAATACATAGAAATTTACGTAAACGTTTGCCTCGACGACAGAGGATCTCCCTCGCGAGATGGAAACCGATTCCCTCTATCTTTTGCCTGCTTTATTGAAAAACGAAGCATGACAACTTTTCTTGGCCATTCCCTTCCCCTCCCCCCTCACCCCCTCGCGTCGTATACTCGCGACAAAAGTTATAAGAAACTTCATTCGTGTCATTTTTCGCGAAACGAAAGTTCACGTAAGATATTCCTCAGACATCATTGTCGAAGTTGCGAAAGTTTAAGGGGAAAAAAGAAGAAGAAGAAGAATAAAAAGGGAAGGGGAAGAGAAGAAAGATTAAGCTTGTCAATTCTTGACTTGTATTCGGAGAAACCAAAAATGTGTGGAATTAAATCAAACGATCTTATCAACGAAGAAAAAATGGAAATGGAATAGAAAGAAAAATTGAAGGATCGAGATTTCGATCCGTACATTTTCAACAATAATTAAAATAAAATAAAGATTGTTCGTTTGATTTTAAATAACAGTAATAAGAAAATTTTCGAAGAAATCAAAAAATGTTTATATCGTTTTTATAATTATATATCCCATACATTTCGAATATACATCCCAACTTTTTTATAAAATTTCTTTGATTTGTTTGTTTATAACATATTCCATGATTCTTTATAAATTAAAAAAAAAACAACAAAGCTAATTAATCAAACTGATCGATCGATTTGTCGCAAATTTCTTAATTTCATTAACTTAATAAAATATTCTTACCCATAAATAATAACGTTTAACAAATCAAAGAAGATAATACCGATCGTGATAAATAATCCAAGATATATTTTTGGAAATTGATCGATAATATAATGGTGTTGCATTGGATGGACCGAAAACGGCACGAAGCAATAATGCAAATCAGCCTGGAACAAATCTTTAATTTTTATTTATTCACAGTCGTTTCGAGCAATTTGTTGCCGTATCGTGAAAAATCCTTGTACCTTGAAACGTTTCGTTATGCGACAAGGGGACGTGACCAGCATTTTTCGAAGCAATTTTCCATGGAAGGCGGGAGAGACAACCTACTTGTCGCGAAATTCCAAATATAAAATTGAGGAGCGTGCATCATGTAGAAAAGTTCTCCTTTTCAATGAGACGGTTATCACAATGAATCGTTGTACACGACGAAAAAAAAAAAAAAATCTCGTTTCGTCACCTGGCAAAGAGAGTTTTTGGACCGGTTCTAAGTAGTACGAACCTGGTATAATTCAGACAAGATTAGACGAGATTAACGCTCAACAATTTATCGATTTCTTTTATCGTTAAACGATTCCTTATCATCGGTGAGCGGATAAGAATCTCCGTGTAGATAGAGTGAATAACAAAGGGGATTCGCGTTCCCATTTCACCTACAAATTATATTTTTAACGTCAATATTAAGAAAAATATAATATGATCGAGGAAACGTATCGATTTACCCCGTGTCGTTCGCTGAAAAAGAAAAAAAAATATATTTAAAGAAGAGTTATAATTTTGCGAATAAAGATTATTAAGATAATTTTTACTCGTTTTATCTTTCCTCTTGAGGGGGGAAAAAAAAAAGAGTATTTCTATTCTTATCATACGTCGGTAATATCGGGAAGGTAATTGATCATTTTCCAAGTCTTAGGTTGAAATTACTCGAGAAATATCCTGGTCAGGATTATAAAAATGGAGCAGAAGATTACGCAAGATTAAATGGATTTCGAGGTTAGCTTGCCAGCTTCCACAACCTTCTTTTTCCGGTTAAATCGATACTTTCTGCAAACTTTCATTTGCGAAGATGTAACTTGATCATTTTTATATATATATATATATTTATATTCCAAAGTTATTCCATCCCTTAATTATCCTTGTAAAATTTTTAAATTTATTCCATACACTTGCCGAAAGTTAACCCCTTTACACTGCCGCGTTACGTCGCATACTTACACGAAAGTATTCGAACATTGCCTTACAAGGAAATTCACCTAACCAGAAAATTTTGATTCTAATGAAAATTCGCGCGAACCACTTTTTTTGAAAAATATTTTTGAAGAAATGAAACTTACTATTTTTTCCACATTTTGAATGCAATTTTGGGATACTTTAAGTGTAATAGAAAGCATTTTATACACTTAAAATTTTTTTAAGCCCTGTACAAAATTCCCCTAATACCTAAAATTATATTTAAAAAAAAAGAAGCGTTGAAAAAATCCATTTCATCTTATTAAAAATAAAAATTCGCGCGTATAAGATTTATAAATAATTGCAAATTGTATTTATTATACAATTCTTAATTCGCAAATTTAAAAAAAAAGAAGAACATATTACAAGAGAATATTGCAAGATTATCGATTGAAGATGCTAGGTGCGTTTCAAGTTGCAGTATTAATTAGTGCCCTTACACGCCCATCCTATTTAAAGCAGCGATCATTAACGATTTGTTGCGATATAATATCGCATTGCACGAAACCGAATCGATCAATGGGATAGAAAAACAAATTTTTGAAAATTTCAACACGAACTTCACAAATTCGACTTTTTCATGGCTAATGAATTTTAACAACAACGTTCATAATAACATTTGAGAGACTTTCTTTACAATTATCCTTAACTTGTTCGAATCTTTTCGAGTGGAATAATTAATAGGACAAGAAAACGTGGAAGAAGTTTTCGTAAGAGAAAAATAATAATAATAATAAAAAAATGTGTAATTTAATGTGAATTTAATAATCTAAACAGAAGAATATACCGTGTATAATTTAATAAGAAAAATAAACGAGAAGATGCATTCGAAGAAGAAGAAGATAATCAAAAAGAAAACCGTCATTCTCTAGACAACTTTACAGTAATGGTTACAAAGAGCCGTGTGAATTATTCGAACAAGCTCGAGAAAGGTGCAACTAGTTCGCGTTCAACACGCGAGCATGTGACCAATAGTAAATACGATCGTTACTTCAACTTAAAGTGAAAATTTTCCATTGTTCTTCCCTGGCCTGAATGTAAAAATAATCGTATTTTTATCGATAAATTTCTCTTCTCTTCACAATCGTCCCTCTCATCTTTCCAAATTATTCGATCGATCTTGTGTTAGAATACATAGAATTGATTTAAACAAATTCAAATCCACGAAGAAAAAGTTGGACGAAATCTTTTGCACAAATCCTTCGAAAAAGGATCTAAAAAAAAAAACTGAGAATGCAAGTTTCGAACTTTTCAATTTAGTTGTATCACGCCCAAACTTTTTCCTCCGGATTCGTTCAATATTTTATAATAAGAAGTTATTCGTACGAAGGAAAGCCATCCTTTCTCGAATCGCGTGAAATAAGTAAAGCTATTTCTTCCTTTTCTTCACCCCCCTACTTTCGTCATTCCGCCGAAGAAGATTCATCATTTGATAAAATCGAGTTAAAGGTGTCTCGAGTGAAAGGTGAACCATTTACTACCAAAAGTGGCACTACCGAGACACTGGTCGGGCCAAGGAGAGGAAGCCAATGTTTGAGCCATCAACCGTCCACTATCGGGATACTGAATACTCGTCGTTTCACCACCCATAAAGAAACTTCCCTTTCAACGTCCCGAGGGTACAATTAAACGAAACATTGCGGGACTTGTTGTTGTCATTAATTTACTTTTTTATTGAAACGAATTATTAAGCAACTTTGCAAAGCTATTAGTCAGAGTTAGTTCCTTCAACCCTTTCGAGATTAAACTTATTTCTTCTAACAATGAATTATAATTCCAATTCTAAGCCTAATAACTGAATAGAAAAAAAAAACCATTTTCATCAAACTGTATCGATTAATT
The DNA here is from genome assembly GCF_003254395.2 of Apis mellifera. Lineage (NCBI taxonomy): Eukaryota > Metazoa > Arthropoda > Insecta > Hymenoptera > Apidae > Apis > Apis mellifera. Next base: position 2,404,055 of record NC_037640.1, on the reverse strand, counting down.
GAAATATCCAATTATCAAAACGTTATACAAAAATTGTTGAATTAAACTAAAAATTAAATTAAGAAAAAGAAATTAAATACTTTATAAAGTACCCTTTGCTTAAGAAACATAGAAACATTCTAACTAAGAAGGAAGAATTATAAAAGGAATATTTATCATCACTAAGAAGTAATGAAGTCTTTTTGCCAATAATGCAACAGTTTTTAACAAAGTCCTTACCATCCATTTATGATATCCAATTATGAATTAGAAAGAAAATAATGGATATTAATAATTTTCAAAAATGTAAATGCACTCATCACTTCTAACAGGATCCTATGATGCGAATCTTGTAAGAAAATTATAACAAAGTTATGCGATATCCTTTCAAAAATTACCTTATGGAATTATGTATTATATCCTATTAACGCTTAAAATTCGTTCAAAAAAAAGAAAATATAATTCAAAGTTAAGAATTAAATTTGATTATGTTAACAACATTTAGCGACAATAGAGATGGCGTCGTGATTGCGATACACGTTCACGTAACTGGGGTAAAGGACTTTCGTTTAACGATCGTTGTACGCGCCAGTACATGTGCCGAATTTGCATTGAAAGCCTGTTGCATAGTCAATGGACAATTTTCGTGTGTAATTTCGTTACCACGTTATTAGTGAATCATGCGCGACGATTATACGCGAAAAAAGAAAGCGCTCAAAGGAGCTATGGAATCTCTATCGAATCAGAGGATAATGGACTTGGTCGAATTAGAAGAAGATACAACAAGAGATAATAAACCCGCCACGTTCTCTCGAACCGATTAAAATCATGTTAAAAATAGTTTTTACAACGAGAGAAAGAAGAAATTATTATAACAAAAGTGATACAATTCCAATAGGAACTGAAAATATACTATAATTGATATAAATTATTTCAATATATTAGTTTACAAATTATTATCAACTTCTCAGAATAATATATATTAATTTTCAAAATTGGACAATCATCGAGATCATTTCTGAACATCGTTCCTTTAAAAACATCGCGAAAAATAGGGATTCTCTTCGTTGAAACGAAGAGGCAGAAGTAAGCCTAGCAACAGGTGGAGCCGACGACTCGGGTTCATTGCAGACCAAACGAGTAGTCCGCGAGTAATCGATAGTAATTATCCAACTCGCTCTTGCGCGTAAATATCCTCGAAAACAACTCCTCTTTTTCCTCTTCCTGGTCTGGGCAACCAACTCGAATGGCTACGCTACGATTTCGCTGGATGGAATTTAACTTAATTTCGCACTTTTCCCCCAACTCTCGCGTATATACTCCGCCATGTTTGTGATCGCTGGATCGCATGGACGAGTGGTTGCTTCGAATTTAAAATGAAGGGAGAGAGACGTATCCCCCTGTTATCGACATAATCGGTGAATAACGTTTTAAATTGGATCGTTTAGCGAGCATTTCGTGTATCATAATACGGAGGTAACGAACCATTTCTCCACGAACGAAACACTCGAACGAAAGAAGCGGAAATTATGTCATTTCTCTCGCGCAAACGGGCAAGAATGCTGTTCCACGATATTTTGTGGATATCCTCGCGAACGGGGGATTCTGCAAATGTCCTCTAATCGAGTTTCATTCCTGAACATTTTTTTTTCTTTTTCTTTTTGAAATGTAAGATAGATCCTATTTTTCGAGACAAATTTTATTCTTCTAAAATTCTAGCTTCGTAATTCTTCTAAAATTCAGGGAAAGATGTTCGTTTTAACGAAAAATGAATTTTAACAATGATTTGACAATCATTGATATGATGATCTTTTAATAATAATAAACGATGAATTAAACGACCCTTCATTATAATAATGAATAATTGAAGTAACATAAAAGGGTTAAATTAATATTTGCATTAATAAATATTAAAAATCATCATTTAGTATTCCTAACTTTTAATCCTGTAAATTTACAAAATTTTATTCATCAAATATTACTAAAATTAAGTTAAAAATTTTATTTCCTCCTAGTAAAGAAAATAATATCTAGAAACTATATTATAATTTTCAAACATATATAGTATTGTTAAACCGATTTTTCGTAATGAAAATTTACGATTAATTCAAGTTATAAATATTACAATAAGAAGAATGTGCAATGCATAATAATTCGCATCAGTCGGAAGATAATATGATGCTGGAACAAATTCAAATGTATTCAACATATTTTGTAATGTAGAACGATTTTCTTCGGGCAATAAATCGACTTTTTTCAGATAAACGATATCATTTTCCGGAAGAGAAACTTGAAAGAATTATTATTATATACACATTGATCACGAAAATTACGATAAATAATTAATAAACAAAATTACATCGATATATTAATATTAATAAAAATATTTCACAAATTAACGCATACTTTTTAATCAATATTGCATGCGTTTTGCAAATTTTCTACAACAATTAAACACGTTTCATTAGAAAGATTATTTTCACCTAATGAAATTGCACGTCCCGCGAGATCTCCTATCGCCAATTCTAGAAGAATTATAGCAACAATAAAACTTACTTTAGAAAAATATTATTCTCAAAAATAATTAATTAACAATTAATCCCAACTTCTCCTGTCTTATACGCATTTTTCATTCTTATCAACCCAACAAAATATCGTTTAAACGAAATTCAAACGAAAAAGACAAATAGAAAAATCTTAAATTTCCTAAATGCATCCTGTTGAAAGATCATATCGATACTGATAAGATATCGGTTCAACTATTGATAAGGTCGCCACTATTGAACACCCTGGAGACTATACTAACTGTTCAGATTGCACCCTTCGAAGGATAGCAACCACATTTCAAAAGCACGTGTGTATAGGAAACCTCGTGCACGCGCGCCTCTACTACAGGATTAATGATGTTCCAGTGAACACGCATAGAAGCGAGCTGAAAGGACGAAAACCGCTTTGAGACAGAAAATACGTTTAATTAATACCGTGTATTCGCTGCACATTGTGAGATAATTGTGAAATAAAAAGTGAGTTGAAAAGAAAGGGGAGGAGAGGGGGAAGGAAAAATATCCTGACATACATATTGTCAGTTGAATGCAATGAATGCAAACAAAGCGATTGGAAGAAAATAATTTCGCGTAAACTATAAGTTAATATAATTTACTTATTAAAAAATTGTAACTTGAAAAATGTCTGCATACAAAAATTCGAATCGGTTACCATTCTTAATATCTCACTAATCTTAATAATCTCGAAAAATTTTATTAATTTTCATGTAATTTGTTTTATGTTAAATTAATTTTTTTTAAATGTCGAGCTAAATATAATTAAAATTCCATTTTAAAAAAAAATGGTAACCTTAACCTCTACTCACGAAAGAATTAGTAACACAATATTATATATATTTCCCTTCGACAATTTAGATTAACACATTAGATATCGAATGGAATACTTTTTAACCTCAGCTTTTCCTTTTAAAAATTTACCAAAATCTCAGCGTCACAATTTTGAATCCTCTCCTTCCAAAAAAAAAAAAAGAAATAACAATTCAAACTATACTGGAGAAATAAGAAGAAGATCGAGAAGACAAGAAAGAACACGTGCAAAATTCATGGACTGAAATAACAACCCTAAGAAAGACTGAAGAGGCTGAAAAGAGGAGAGGGAGAGGGAGCTGCTGCGGCTACTTCGTGGCACGAAATTCCAAGTCCCCTCTCGGACACACGATGGAAACTTCACATGGGTGGCTTTGTGGGGAGGCACACGTTAAATTCGTCGAACTTAATGGAGTCGAATAAAGGCGATGTTTGCTCGTGGGACAGGGTTGCCGGTAATGAAACCTTTGACGCGAAAAGCTCAGTCGCTAGACAGAACATGTGACACGTATATCCATCCATCAAATAATTATTGCCAAGACACGATTATGATCGAGAGAGAGTCGAACGTATCATCGGGAAGAGAGAGAGAGAGAGAGTTATATTGGCAGGATCTCTGAGCTGAGAAACTCGATGGGATACGATTGATAAGATTGAATCGAATTGATTGAACAAACAATCGCGAAGAAGAAAGGGGAAAAAAAAAAAAAAAAGAAAAAAGAAAATTCTCTGTCCCGGATATTGAATTCAGACCTATGGAATCTCTCCCTCCGGTCCCGGGCGAAACGAGCCCAGCAGGTAGATATTGATTTTTCTTAATTACACTATCCGATGTTGGCTTTACCCTTCGCCGTTAACCTGATAAAACTGGCTGCACTCTTTCACGAAAATCACACTCACGACCCGACCGACAAATTAAACCGAGAATTTCGATCGAGAATTCATCGCCGTCTTCGCGAGAATATCATCCTCGAGATTTATAATTCCACGAGAGGGGAGAGGGCGATAAAAGAGTGGAAATTACCAAGTGCGTTCTCCGTCAAAGAAGTTCGATCGTCTAACGTCTTCGATAAGAAACTAATTTATGGAGCAGAGGAGGAAAGGAAAGGAACTTTCAGCAAAAGGAGGAAGGGAAGGGAAAATATAACACTTTATAATCTGGAGCAGCTTCGAAAGAAGGAAGTACCTTCCGGATCAATTTTCGTGAAAGAGAGTGGATCAAACGAAACTTCTTTATAGGCACAAATTTCGAGAAATTTAGGAAAAATGAAATGAAGAATGAATGAAGAAAGATTAGCGATTAATAATAAACCGGTCGAAAATGCCGTAAACCACGTAATAATACGCGCTGTAAATAATAGCAACGAGTCAAATCAATGGAAAAATCAATACATCCAGGTGAAGCGAGCGTGCGAAACGATATGCTGTCCGGCTGTGCTTTCCAGGAAATGCAACAAGTCGCAGCCTCCCGCGATCCGACCAGGGGAGAGAGAGCCCAATTGCCTCGTGTCGCTGCACTTTTCCCCACCTAGAATTCCTTCCCTCTCCCTCTCTCCCCTCTCTTACGTATGTCGAACGACGATCTAAAAATTTCTCGATCCTAAGATAAATAATAATGAAATTCGAAACTTTTTCTCTGAGAATAATATTCACCTTCCAATTCGCTCGTTTCCTTCTAAAGGTTATCTTCAAACTTTGTACCAGTCCGTAGAGAAATATTCTTTCTCTGGAGCTATCCTGAAAGATGGACGACGTAAGTTCAAGAGAGACCATGAATGTCGAAGGGGACACCCGAAAACTCGGTGTCCCCTGTGGGGGAAGAAATTGAAAAGAGAATGATGGATCATCGACAGGCTTGAGAAATAGGGAACGATAGAGGAAGGTGAAAATACCGGAAGGATCGCGAACACCGGATTCAGAGAGGAGGCTGTACGAGCGCACAGTGTCGAATCTGGACTCCCAGGCTCCGTCGATCGATGCCCGGGGCGCGCTGCTATATATAACCATCCCTGCTCTCTGCCTCCCTCTCTCGCTCCCACCTTATCTCTCGGCCCCTCTCCTTCGCTCCTACGGCTTTCACAATCCTACGCCTTTCGAACCTCCGCTCCGCCAACCTGGCTTCCCTGCGAACAGCTCCACACCTCTTTCGTGTCTTCTTTCTAATTCTACGCTTCTACCGCGAGAAATTGATCGAAATGCTATCGAAATCCTTCTCGCTTGAAATGTCTACGTTGCATTCAGTTTCTTTTTTTTTTCTTTCTACGTTAATATTAAGAAACAATGCACCTAAACGATGTTTAGGTTTTAAGGAATTTAGATTCTTAGAAAAAGCAGGGTTTTTAATTTTATTTCGCGAGAAAGGAAGAATGTATAAAGAAGTTAATACATTAGGGTAGACGTTATGAGTGAAAAAAAGACGCTAGATGGTACGTTTTAATTAAGAAGAATGGTAAGCTTTCTTGAAATATGAGCTTATTAGGATTTATATTTACGTTTAATTGTGATGTACACACGTGTGTATCTATCTCGAAGATTCTCAGATAGAACTTATTATTCGAATATGTAAGCTATGTATTGTAATTAAAAGGAGAAACGATCTTTTATCGAAGAATATAATTTCATCATTAATTAAATTAATGGAATTTGATTTCTACACTTTGAAGATTGATCATGTCGAGTGTACAGATAGATAGAAGAGAACATCGCTAATCATCTATATCAAATGAATGATACCACAACAGTGGTAAACAATTCACGCAGCATGTTTGTCCCGTGCAATTCGATCCAAAGATTATGGGATTTACCCAAGTGTCTCATCTTTCCATCCTGACTGACGTTCGAAATGATCAAATGCCTAAATTAGTATATGCGACAGTACGATGATCGATTAAAAATATAACACATGGAAAATAAATTAGAAGAATTAAACGTGCCAAATGACCGATCTTTTTTATACAAAAATTCTTATAAAAATTATTCGACGGATATTACGTGATAGAAATTTTTATGTATAAATGAAATAGAGAGGAAGATTTTGAAATTGAAAGTAATATTTTTTAAATAACATCCCTGTGTACTTATTCGACTAAAGGACAGGGAAATAAAAAAAACGAGAGGAACAAAATTTCCTAGTCATGATTCTGGGAATTAATCAGAGTTGAAATGTCTGGAAGCTGCAGCCTTACATGTGCCAATGTGGTTGTATAGATTCATGGCTCGACAGGAGAGTATAATTTCCTATATATAACGGGTGAAGACACAATTAATCCAACTAGAATGCGATTTCTTCATACCATAAATAAATAAATAGTGGCTTTCCTTTGCATTAAAGTTTTTATCAAAGTTTTGTTAGAAAAGAAAAAAAACGCACGAAATATACAACACGACACCCCTTTTCTGTGTAAAGATGTTCTTTGTACTATTGCTTGCTTTCACCTTGCTTGTCGTACTTTGTTTTATCTACATTCTCGCTATTCCCCATGAAGGAAACAGAAGCTTGAAAATACAATGGGGATACAATGAAGTGGACATTCATTTTACTTCGTAAAACAATGTTTGAAACGGTGTGTTAGTGTTAATTACAATTTGTCTAAAAATGAACTTTTTATATCGATTAATTCTTTTAACAGAAACTTTCTTTCTTAGTGAATTTTAAAAAAAATTTAACATTTATATTTCTATCGAATCAAAAAACTCTATCCATCTATTATTTATAAATCATACACTATGAAATCAATAAAAAGTTAATGTTGATTCATAAAAATAATTCTATTCACGCATAATCTGACATACCAAATGTATTGGAATACTTATTCATTCGCGATTTAAAGATATTCATTTCAATCCGAATTAAATGCTTGAAACAATGCAAATAAAAAATTATATAGTATATTTTATTGGCCATAATTTTCACAAGTATCAGCTAAAATGTACGGGAATCTCTCTCTGTACTTTTCGCGACAAATATATTTTATACGATCTCCTATCATTTGTTGTAACAAAAGGATATTTATAAATATAATATTTCTAACATCTATTAAGTAAACTCTGCCTGACATTTTCCCTTATTTGACATCTTCTCTCTAATCTCGTATATCACGTGTAAAGATAATTCTAAATATCAAAGTAATGAAATATATTATTTATGTTATACTTTTCAAAATTTACTTAAGTATATATTACAAACATCAATATTCAGGACAATTTGAATGAATTCTACATTTCCATTTACCATTTATCCTCCGTTAAGTGAAATAAATTATTCGAGATAAATAGAAAAAAGCACTATCCATTTTTTTTTTCGACACCCTATCAATATGTGATATTTGCCTACGAACTATAGTATTCGTATTAAGCTACTCCCCCCTCCCATTGATCCAATCAATCCACAGTGGTGTAACATAGATATATATCGCTTGTATACGGTTGAAAGGTCGACGAATCATAGCCGTTGCGAAGAAATCGATCGATCGTCGTCACGTAGTTAATGCGATTCATTTGTTATACAGTTGAACTTCGATTACTCGAATCTTTTTTTTTTTTATTTTTTATTCGAAACGATTTAACGAACGATTTATATTTTAAAATGTCCCCTTTTGTCTCGAAATGTTCGAGACAATTTCGAAGAATCGAAATAAAGAAGACGATATCGATTTTTTGATTACTGACAATGATTGTGTGACGCATAATTACAGTAATTACTTCGAAGGGACAGCGATTTAAAAGTCTGATTTATAAGCGTAATTTATAAAAAAAAAAGAAACTAGCCTCGATTTTGACGAAATTTTGTGCACACGATGAAACACTCTTTTACGTTTGATATCAATGAGACTTTATCTCGGATCAAAGAACGATATTTAAAAATTTTTTTCTATAAATAAAATTCAGATAAAATAATCTTTATTTTTTCCTTTTTCCTCGCGATAACGATCTTTAAAAAAATTCTCTTTACGCGTCAACCAATCTCAAACTCTCTCCAACATCTCGAAAACATCGATCCAATTTCGAGGAAAAAAAAAAATTTTATCCAATTTAAAAGCGCAACCAATTTTCACTATGCCAAAAAAAGGAGAGGGGAGAAAGCAACAACTTGACGAGAGAAATAGAAAATAATTGTAATTAGAAAAGAAGGGATAAGAAAAAAAGGCTGGTCGAGAAGAAAAATTAGTTTCCATCGCGGATAAAACTTTAATTTCAATTTGATCCGAGGAAAATTTGCGGAGGATAACGCGTTTTTTTTCCACCGCCCCCCTTTATCCTTTCATCGCGCCCGACTCTATCGGCGGATCTAAATGGGCCAAGAAATAAGGAAACAACCAGGTCGAAAATTAGGACGGAATTCGACTGGAGCGATCTTTATTTAAACTACGGCTTCGGAAGGGTCGTTTCGATTATCGGGGGATGATCTTCGTGTTAGCGGGCGAACACCTCGTCGCTACTGGATGCCCAAGACAAATTACACGTGCATGCTTTCGAGAGCTCTACGGACGAGATCGTAATCGGAAGAGAAAAGTTTCGTGCACGCATTCCTTAAATAATTTTTTCACGTATTATACACGACAGTTTCGTAGATCGATACGATTTTTTTTTTTGCTATACGATTATTTGTATGGAAGAATATCTAATGATAATTTCTTTTGGCGTTTATTCATTTGGAAAGTAATTGTAAGAAGTAAGTAATGGATATTGTTAATAACGAAAGTTTCGCACGCTGAATCGATCTTCTTGCAACATTTCATTACCTGAAGAGAAGGTTTAAAGTTTAAAGTACGAAAGGAAACAAGTACTCCAAGTGAGCGAGAATGTTTAATTCTCTCGTCGAGTTATGAAAAAAAAAAAATGATATAGTTGGTCGTTACTTGGTTATTATAAAATTAAAAAATATTGGGAAACAGTGTGTAACCCTATACCTATATACTCTATCTCTTATCGACCAACTTCAAACAATATATATATTAAACTTTTTAACGATCGCGTTGTGCAAATACGTAAGCTTTTCCACCATTGTACGTTTGATGCAATGCGAAAAGAAAGAAAGTTTCTGCTTTCAGGTAACAATGAATATGAAATATAACAGGTAATTGCGATAAATTACAGATCGATTGACGCGAAATTCAATAATTTCCAACCTTAATAACTCTTTTCCATCATTCGTTGCTTTGTTTAAATTCTTTTAAAAATATATCGAACGTTAATATAAGCGTACATGCGATATTATTATACCTGGAATAATCTCGTAAAAGATTAAACAAAAATCAAAAAAAATATTTTATTCTTGATTCATCATTCACGCGAAATATCACTCATCGAACAGAATGGAAATAAAAATAAATTCATCTGTCTTCAGCGGAAAATATCTCGCGGTTTCCCTAAGAAGCTTACTCACGAATCCTGCTCGAACCCTTACTCGCCAAATAATCCATGAAAACTGATAAATTTCCCCGGTCGTGCAAAATAAATACAAATATTTTATTTTCGAACCGTCAAGCAGATCGAGATACGAAACTGAGGTATGCGATGTATAAAATATTCGGATCGATACTACGTAGTCGGTAATTTTTTTAAAACCCGATTCTTTGAAAGCTTAGCTGGGCAAGGAATAGAAATATATATATATATTGATGTGATATTTCCTCGATCGAGTTTTATCTTATTCCTTTGAGAGATCGCACTATAAAGTAAGCTTTGACATTTGCTTTGCTCGAGGTTTGCGCGTATATATGCCATGCAACTATGGCAACGCGTTAATATTTTTAACGGAAAAGCTCATAAAACAATACACAAAAAAAAGTTAATGACATTCTGCCGTTCCTTTTGTCCATACAGATGTGACGTTTTACCGTATTATTGACTTTGGCGTGGATTTTTCTTTTTTTCTTTTTTTTTTTTTTTAAATGGATAGAGAGCACAGAAATTTTTACGTTTTGATTTTAATGAAAAAAAAATCGTATAAAAAAAAAAAAAACTTAATAACGCGGGAAATTTTAACTTTGATTTTCGATATCGATTATGTTTTTTTTTTTGTTTGTTTAAAAAATATTCATGATATTTCAAAAATAAAATGCCAAATTTTGACAAATATCTAATTAGATTTATAATTTTTTTGAATTTTTATTTATTATTTTGAAAAAAAAATATATAATTGCTGCGAAATTAAAAATATTGATACGAAGCATGAATTTAAAGGAAAATTAGTTTTAACAATTTTTTTAAATGTTCCTATAATAATCTATCACGTCGTTTATTTTTTGTACGAACGACAAGTTAAAAATTGCTTTAAGAAAAAGGAATTAATATATTTTGAACCGTATCAGAACGTCAAAAATTAAAAATTTACTTAAAAAATTCTGCCAGTAAGAAACAACAGTAGAACATACGCGTAACAATAATATTTTCTATACCAAAAATGCAAAAACTGCAAATTTTTAGTCGACCATTGTAGAAAATACAAAAAATATTTACATCTTCGAAAAAATTTCTAAACTTACATTTATATAAACTTTTCTCAATAGAATAACCCGAACTTCTTTATAATGTATCGATTTAAATACCCGACAAAAAAACAAATTAAAAAAGAGTTGATTAAAAATCAACTCTTGATTAAAAATAACCTCCTTTAGATGAACGAATCCCCATCACGATCAAACAAAATAATAAAAATCAAATTTAGTAATCAAATTAAAATTTTGTAATAAAACGGATTGGACGACGTGGAATTCTTTAAAAAAAATAAATAAATAAATAAACAAAAACACAATTTTGATAATGCGAAGTTTATCAAAATATTCCCGGAATTTTTATTTATTTTAAAATAATATTTATTCATTCATCAATATTCGATATTCATCTTTGGAAAATCGCATCTCGCTTACTTTTTAAATGAAATTATATACATTTTTATTCGTCCAATTATTTTCTGAAAACTGGAAATCTGCAATAATCCTTGGTATTCGAACTACGATAATTACTTATGTTGTACGAAAAAAAATTTCTAGAGAATTTATCTTTCCCGAGCAAATCGTCTTTAATTTGGAATGATCCTTTCTTTTTTTTTTTTCCCTGTCAGAGACACGAATGAAATCGCTAGTCGTTTTACTTTTATGCAGAAGAAATTAACTCTTCCCTCAAGCTAGTAATTCCATAAGGAGAGATCTTCGATTTGAAACCAGCGTTGAGAAAACTTTGCAACTAATAAGCAAAACCATCTTTCTCGTGTAATTTGAATATGGAACATCGAATCACAAAATTGAATATGCAATATGAAATGTTATTTTCACAAATAACATTTTAATAACACACACACACACACACATATATATATATACTTTTTTCTTTTTTAATTTTATTATTTGTCGAATCTTTAATTCTAAAATTTCTAGAAAAATAAAAATAGAATCAAGGTTCTTCGAATCTAGATTCTAAAAATCCCTTTCAAAAGAATTTATCGAATACAATTTAGAATAAAGAATAGCTATGATGTTTCCAAATACGAAATTTATGTTTCCAACAACTTTGTTGAACTTCTTCCAAATCTCACGCAGATACATATATTCTACTCGTTCTATCATTTCATTGTAAATCTTATCTCAAATATATGTCGTATTCAATATACAGTGATTTACAACGAATCCTATTTTAATATATTTGATGATATAAAAGAAGAAAATAAAATAAAAAAAAATTGGAGATATTAAATCATCAAGCTAAATCCCCAAAGCTAGAAAAGAAATAAATATTAATATAACATATTAGCATTACACTGAATAATTATTCATGAACCTAAAATTGAATGTATTCATAGGCTGTTATTTAATGAATATTTTATAATTATTATTACACATGTATTACCATGAATTATTTAATCGTGACTTATTACACTCGTCTATCTACAACTGCAACTCTTCTAATTATCTGACCATGACAGACTTATTCCATCTTGATTATGGTTGCCTTGTTCTATTGTAACTGTCCAGTCATTGCCGTTCTCGTTCTACTTGAATGACTATAATCGTTCTATTGTACTTGTCTGGCCATCATATTATCCTATTCTACTTAACTATATATATATATATATATATAATATAACAGTTTGAATATTATGATTTTCATAATATTCAACGATATAATTATTATTAATAATACCACGATATATGAATTATAATAGGGATGAAAAATTAATTTGATTAATAAATTTTGAATGTTAATAATAAAAAAAAATTAATGATAATAAAAATCAAAGGAAATATTAAAGCGAATAATTAATTTTAATTACTCGATTATATTCCATGCAAATGTTTTTCATCCTGTTTAACAATCGACTTTAACGAATAAAGCAATAAAGCAAGTAGTGACACATTAAATTCTTAGTGCCACTTAAGATGTAAAAAAAAACTCATACAAAGTAGCTTGTAGAGAACAATTCATTTTATTGGCCAATTCAATGTTCAATCCTTAACCTAGATATCTATCTATCTTTTACTACGATATATAAAAATTTGCTATCTTTCTCTCAAAAAATTGTCACAAATCGAACTGGACCATCGATTATGCTATATCAACTTATCATCCCAAATTTAGAAAATTATTAAAATGAAAAATTGGACGATATGAAAAATTTTTACTACTCCAAACTGAATTTTGAAACGATCCTCCTCCCTTGATTCAATGGCTCATAGTTTTAAATTTAAACCGGGGAAAAAGTAAAGCAAGAAAAATCTTAAAACAACAAACTGAAGGAAACTCATAAACTTTCCTAGTTCAAATATAGAAGATAAAATTCATTTCCCTCCCCAATTTCAATTGTACCCGAGACAAAAGAACTCAATTTCGACAAATTTATCAATGCTGCTCGTATTTTCACTCTCACTCTACCCTTTCTGTCTTTCTCTCTTTTTCTTATTTTTTTATCTTTACAATTTTCAAACATTAACCCTCTGCGAATGAACGTTTGTTACACGCAGCGCGACAAACAAATAACAAAAGACATCGGACAACATTGTCCAACCTGGGAGAATTGCTTTCGACTAAATAATTTCGTGCACGAAACGTACGATGGCACACACGTTTCTGAAAAAAGAAACGAGTGCACAGAAGAAGAGAGAGAGAAAGAGAGAGAGAGATTGAAAGCACTAGTACGACGATGCAAAAAATTTCGAACTTGTCGACTACGAATGAAGCAAATACAAGAGTCGTTGAAAAGAGAATATAAAGCGCACCGCAATTGCGTGAAAAAATTTATCAACACGATTTATCTTACACGATGTGACACTTAATATGTACGGAATAAAATTTTTATTACTGATATTAATTAATAGCTGAGAAATAACGATGAAACAAATCATTGTCTCTAAACTTTCGTTATGAAATTTTCTTCCTGACGTATTTAATTCGTCTTTTTTATAAAAATACATTGAACAGAGAAGGCCAAAGTACTCTTGAATCGAATTTATGATTATAGGATTATTATAGGAAGCTCGCCAAAAGAAAATTTCAAGACCTTCACGCCAAATTTCAATCCTCTACTTTCAACAATTTTCAGCAAAACTATTCTAGTTTTGTTATTCTTCAACGATATGCAAAAATTCAGAAAAAATTCTAGAATATTCGATGATGTGTGTTGAAGAATTTTCTCATTCTTCTTTTAAGATTATAGATATAATGAATATAAAAGGATAAAAAAATTGTAAAAAAAATGAAGAGTTCGTATTAAAGTTTCAAAGTAATCGCTTTACTTTGAAGAGAAAAAATAAATAAGAAAAGAGAAAAAAAAAAAAAGGATCGAGAGGAAAAAAAGATCGATGAAATAAATTTACAATTAGATTAATTTTAGCATATTATAATCCTATCAGATTATGGATGTTACATACTCGAATAGACTGACTCCTGACTGATGAAACATGCGGAAAGTTATTTCTGATGGGAACGGAAGTAACAACAAATATAGCAATTTAGACGAATGAATGAACAAAAATAACAGAAATGATGGATCACGTTCAAACTTTTTTACATTGTTCGAAAGTACGGGATACAACGGTGACCAACTTTTTGCTATGACAGTATATGAACGATGTTATTAAAAAGCATACGATGAAGAATCTACATTTATAAAGTTCCTCTTCCTTGGAAAATCTTTTATAAACCGCGTTACGAAAACTCTATACCGATATGATTTTCAATCTTAAAATCCAATCTCATTTTCTTCCATATTTTCATCTCGAAAACCATTTTTCATCGATATTAATCTACGAGTGAGTAATCCACGAATACTAAAAATTTTCCTACATAATTTTCTTACTCTCAGTTTATGCTCAATTCTCGGATAGCTGGGTCAAAAGTAACCCAATAAATTGAATCTTATTTAATTTTCATTATCCAATTAGCATTGTCACTGATCGTTAGATCCATCGAGTCAGAAACGATCCAACTATATCGTAATAACATTGTTTCTAATTATTTTCGATTTCAATCGAAAGATTCGATTCTTCGAATCAAAATTCGAATTACAATTACCTTCCAGTATCTTTGACAACCCCGTTGACGCCGTAGGGACGTGGAAGAGGAATATATCTATCCGTCAGCTGGTCATCATAGTAATCGCTTGCTCGACGATACTAAACACCACTAATTCACTGTCACAAAACGTATCACGATAACGCCGAAATATGACATCGTTGACGATACTTGAGCCCAAATTGCACGTTTTGGTGAAAAAAAAAAAAAGAAATACCGAGTCGTGTATCACTATCGCGAATCGTGGAGAAGAGGAATTTAAAAATGGAAATGAAAAAAATCGAAATGTAAAATTAATCGAATAATCCCCACGAACGGAACACGCGCGAATGAAAATAAAAATTATACTATAATTCTACGCAGCTACGTATAGCGCTTACAAGCGCTCGACGGTCGCTACACTAACTGCCGCTTCTTCGCTTGAATTTCGACTACCCCGACCGCCGCCACCGTCACAGCCAATCACCATCGACTTGCGCACCAACTGTTAGATCCCCACCAATCAACGCACGAACCTGCCTCGAACCTGGGATCAAGCGTGAAATTTTCGAGCAATATTATCAAAATACGGAAACTTGATCCATCATTTGATTCCGCCAAGTTAATCGCCGAACCTTCGTAAAATCAAATATCGATTATTCGATAGATTATTCCAACTTTTATGAAAAGTATACGAGATTTTATTCGAATGTGATAAAAGGATTATTTTTTTGAGATATTATAAAAAAATTTGTACGCACACGGGTTAAGTAAAATTTTAACGAGATCAAGAATTGAAGATATCTATTTTTATTGGAATTCGAAAAATATGTTTCAAATTATTTCTCTGATTTGCTCGAATAAACTAAATGAAGATATTTTAATACCATCATGATATAAATAATTTAAACTATCAATAATTTATCGAATTATTCACGTCATTTTACTTTCATGACATTCGAATGAAATATATTAGATTTCTGAATTTCAAATCAACTCTGAAACGCGTATAATTATTATCATATGGAATATTAATCCGTAATTACCTAATTATTTTGATTTTTGCAACTAAATAATTAAAAACACGATACTTTACACACACAACTTTAAAACTCGATTGTTAACAATTATTAAGATCATAAAAAACATCGTTACAATGTTATTTACGCAAGATCCATGTTAAATTGTTATTCGATTATTATATTTTTTTTTATCGCTAAAAAAATTATGAATCCTATTACCATTTGAATATCGTTTCCAACATTACCGATTTAGTAAAGAATAAATTGCAATACAAACGAGAAACAGTATAGACGTGACATCTTATGGAATTTTGTATCACATGTTCTAATATACCGACCTTAAAAAAGATCAAAGTGTTTTTTATGCCCTCTACCATAGTAATAATACAATAAGTATATGTTATATTAAACTAATCTCTTCTGATTAATTCTTCTTTCTACTAATAATAAAATAAAGCTTTAAAAAAGTAACTAGAACTTTTAAAAATAAAATTTAAAAAAAATAGAATAACAAAATATAAATACTAAAAAAAAAATAGAAAAATTATTCATGAAATTTAAAAAAAAAATGAAATATATTCTAAACAAAACTATACTTATTATATTATTACATCTCTATTATTATTATTATTATGCATATTAATTATGCATATACTTACAAATATATTCTACTAGAACAATATTAATTAATTAATACATATAATTAATTAATTTCCTAAACCATCCATGTCCTAAACCATAATATACAAAAATTTTTATTTAAATCAATGAAATTTAATTTAAAATATTAAATTAAATTTTTAAAATATTAAAAAATTTAATTTAATATATATTTAAATTAATATTTTCAATTTTTTGAATTAAAAATATTAATTTAAAAAATTTTTATTTCATCAATCCTTTTTTAATTAAATTTAAAAATATATCTTACTCAAATGCAAATTTCTAAATCTAATTTAACTTGTATAATAAAAATCGAAATATGTATTTAAAAAAAAAATTTTGGATAGAATTTAACATAAAAAAAACCTTGGAATTGGAAAACCTGAAACAAAATCAATTACATAATAAATTAAAAAAATCTTAAATGTAAATGTAAATTAAAAATTAAATTTAATTTTGATATTTTGCAAATTTAAACATTTATATAACTATTTTAATTAAAAAATCAAGAATACTATGTATAAAGAAATTTAATTTTAACTTTGATAATAAACTATTACTCATATTCATTCTAAAAAAACTAAATTTTCACATTATAATAAGAATATAATTACCATAAATATAATTAATATTCTTATTATAATTATAATAATTTTAAATAATGTTACAAAAATTAAAAAATACTTACATGAAACTTTTCAGCAATATTTTCATCGACAGATACTTCAATATTTAAGAGTGCTAGAAAAAAGAGATGGCAAAATGGCTATAAGAACCACCGTCTTACAGCTTTCATAACTGCACTTCCATTTGGTCAAATCAATCCAAGAAAAGATTTCCACAATATTAGTGGAAGAATTTTGGGCATTCTATATTCAAACGCAATACTACTTTTAAAAAACGCGATCAATTTTTAACGCAACACTACTTTCAAAAAAACGCGATTATCTTTTAACGCTACACTAATTCTTAAAATGAATTTAATAAAAATGCAAATAAATATAAAATTATATATCTCTATAATTAAAATTCTATAATTAAACAAAACATTACAATTTTTAACATTACTTTTTTTAAAAAAATTATACCTTTACCAATTAAAATTATCAAAGAAAATCGCGATATCTTACAAAACGCAACACTAAAAACAAACGCGATCATTATTTATTCGCAACTCTAATGCAAACCGTAATTTATTTGTGCAACACTAATTAAAAAACCGCGATTGCCCATGATGATTGTACGTTGGGCCGGAATGTGCATCGGCCAATAAATACTACTACTACTATTTCTACAAACTCTAAAACGAGCATAGCGACAAAGTACTAACAATGACTTCCCATTCTTTGGAGCCAAAAAAAGACCCAAAAAATGAGAAGCCATTCGTTGCAGCCCCTCTTCGTGACAGTTTGTCGAGGCCTCTTCGGTCTTCCTCCTTCGGGCGCGATGCCCGCTGAAACTTAAATCTAGGCTCGAGATTTCCTAATCGCACACAAAAAAAAAATAAAATAAAATAAATCGCGGAAACTGAATGCACATGGACGATCAAACGATCGCAATGATCGTTTCTTCGTACATGCACAAAATCTCGAGCTCAACGTTCGTTTCGAAACCAAATCGCGACCGCGACCGCGAATTCGAAAAATCGAAAGCAAAACCAGAAACAATTGGCCATTGGCGACCACTCGTCTCAGCTCCGTTCTCGTTTTTCAAATTATATTTCCTGAAACAGGTTGTCACGCGAAAAACGCGCCTACCCGACCAGAGACTGTGACAACCTGCCCGGCCCTACCTACTTAATAATTAACATTCACACCAGAAGGTATGCTACCTATCCTACCTGATCCTATATTTAAAAAAATGGCAAAACAGGCACACCAACACATCCATTCTACGGTCCACACGCATAACACCCGGGCGCAAAAGCCTAAACTAGGGAAAACGTCCCGGGACGCCTCCGACACCCGAGCTTGGCACGCTACTCTCACACTCTAACTTTACGTACCATTTTCCTGAAATCGACTGACGATGGCTAGTGATCATTGCGTGAATCGCGATAAAAATATAATATATATTTATGATTTTATATAAGAGTAAAGAATACATATTTTTGTTTTGAATAAATGATTTTATTCTTCTTGTTATATTCTTATTGTATTATTGTTTTATTGTTCTAATAAATGATATAAATTGATAGCTTAATAATTGTGAGTTAAACGAAACGACGCAATTCCACAGCCTAACCATACACACACAATGTGGAAAATACGTCGTGCACGATACACTAACAATCGTCAGTCGCTGAAAATTTTTTATTAAACTTATGAACTATGGTCATCATGCCCATTGCCTCTCCCTCACCCAAGTGGCACCTAGGCACGTGAGTGAGATCCTGGCAATGAACATGGAAAGGGTTAAATCTGAAAATCCTAAGCTAAAAAAGATATTAATATTTTGTATTTAACGGGCTAATGAGTTTTCATTTTCTATATTATCATCTTATGTGAAATTTGAATGATTTATAGTTTACTTTTTATCAATAACAATAATCAATATCAATAATAAATTATTACAAATTCTAATATTTTATGAAAAGATATTATTAATTAAAAAGAAATATATTTATGAAAAAAGACACAATGAAATGAAATATCTTGATTCATAGTTAAATGTTAATAAAAATATCCTCAGACGATTCCTCCATCAAAGCATATTTTTAAAAATATTCAAAAAAAGTATTCAAAATTTATAGCTTTGATTTTAAAATCTGTCTGTCGCGAAGTGTCTTCTTGCACATAAAATTTATTGTTTATTGATAAAATATTAAAAATAATAATTGAAAATAAAAGTTTATTATCTTTATCATCTTAAAAGTTAAGTAACTAAATCAAATATTATCATGAAGAAAAAGAAAAATTAAAAAATTATTTTTTATTTCATTATTTATTATTTATTTGAATATTCGTATAACTTGCACAATATTTGAATATTTTCTAATATCTATATTGAATAAACTTTCTAACTAACATTCATATCAATAAATAAATTATTAAAATAATAGTAATATTAAATTTGATGCACAAGAAGACCTAGCCTAATCTAATAAATAAAACATGTACAAACAAAATGTTACTACTCACGAATATAATAAATATTCGTGGTCACTATGCTCGTGCAAAATTCTACGTATACAACCAATCACTCGTGTCGATTCGGATCTTTCATCCTACGACATGGTTGAGTGATCAGAGGAATCAAAAAACATGCGACTCACCATATGATGCGATGAACGCCTTCATTGTGTCGTAGTCCAGAAGTTATTAAGAAGATTATCATCGTGTAACAGGAAATTATAAAACTATAACAAAAAAAATAGAAAAACATAATACAAAGTATAATACAAATTGTTAGAAAAAAATTGAAATATAAAATGATAAAAATCAGAATAATATAATAGTAAGAAAGAAATTTTAATGATAATAAAAATTTAGATTTTAATATAAAGATTTAAAATTTTAAAATCAAAAATCTAATAATTTTGTTTCGATAGAAAAAAAAAATTTTAAATAATCTAAAAATAATTACCTATTCAAATGATTGCTTTCTCTTCTTAAGAAAAACACTGACTCGAATACCCGAAACATATATTTTACAAATAAATACAATATAATTTAAATTAACGAACAAACACTGACTCTAATTTCGCGTATCCACTGAAAGATTAAAAAAATTTACGAAGCAAACACTGATTCTACTGACCACATTGCACGTGGCCGCAAAAATTCTCTGAAAATTCGAAATTATATTAGTAGAAATAAGAATAAAAATAAAAAGAATAAAAATGATATGTAAAAAAAGAAAATAATGATTATACATACAAAAATATCAGACTTTACCACATCATCGTTGATGAAAAAAAGCTTGATGGCGTCCATATTGGAATTTTTCCCGCCTTCCCGCCGTCTTCCCGCCAAAGCATTTCTTCCACGGAAAGCACTTATAATAATCTGCACGAAATAAAATCAAAATTATTATATAAATGTAAAAAACTAATTAAATATATCAAAATAAAATAATAATCAAACACTAATTTAATGTTAAAAAGTCAAAATGTAAAATATTTATAACTCTAACCTGTCATTCTAAAATATTGATAAATGAAAGAAAAAGAATAATTAAATCACTAAAGAATTTCTAATTACGATAAAGAATACGTATTATTAACGTCCACTAAAAATATATAATATCCACCAAAAATATAAGTAAAAAAAGAACAATTATAAAACTAAAACTACGCAACAAAAAAATCACACACTTCACGGAAAAATTACTCGTCTAAACTGACTGCAATTATCGATATTACAATGATACCTCGCAATTTCGATTATCGAAATACAAGTAGAGAATACGTTCGATAGCTCGATAATAGATCGAAACGTCTAGCATTCTAATTCTAATTTCTTGGAAAAGATATAATAAAATATGTTTATAGCTTACAGTACAACATGAACAAGAAAAAGAAAAAAATATAAACAATACAGTTATACAGTTAGACACATTGAAAAACGAATATGTATATATGTATATATATTATTAAAATAATTTTACGAAATAAAATTTATTACGATAAACTACTGTATATTCATTTCATTCGAAGAAAAAAACAAAAGAAATCTATCTTAAGTACATTTTTGTTAAGAAAAAATATATTATTACCTAATATGCAGAAGAATCATCACTAATAAATTGTCGTATATATGTTATAAAAGTTCTTTGACGTCCAGTACAATCGAATCTACACAAATAAAAATCAAAATCATAAAATAAATATAAAAATAATTAGAATTATAGATATATACAATAAATAATTAAAATTATATTAAAATAATGAATTGAAATCCTAATTGAAATATTTATAATACGACTAATACTAATAACCTCAACAATCAAATAGTCAATCGAACGAAAAAACACAAAAAACTAGTAAGATTAATTAATTTTATTATCACAATGTTTAACGTGATCTAAAAATTGCACAATAAAATCCACAATAAGTAAAAATAGAATTAAATACTTACTGCGTAATTGAGACACTCGTACCGGCAACATGTCCTTTCACGACGATTTTCGACACAAGAATGACGCCATGCCTCACAAACATTGTTAAAGGCTTTCTGATTGGTTGAAACGATATAGTTCCTTATTTACTTTATATAGTTCCTTATATAACGCGCGAAAATTGAAGCATTATATAATATTCATTAATTATAGTTTTCTATTTAAAATCTTTTATTTATGAAAAATATAATAAGAATTAATTATAAAAATTAATTTGACGTAAAAATTAATCAAATTAGAGAAGAATAAAACACAAAAAATTTAAAAATTTAAAATAAAAATTAAATAAATATGAAATAAAGAATGTAATATAAAAAAAAATATATAAAATATAAAAGCTAACTAAAAGCTAAATTAAATAAAACTGAAACATTAAAAAAATGAATTAAATGAATTAAAAAATTATGAAACTAAAATTTTTTGAATAAAATATATCTCATGTATTGTTTTTAATAAGAAAATTTTGAAATTTGATGCCAATTACCGAGTCTCACCAACAAGGAGGATGACTATGCATCGAGATTCACCTAAAATAAAAAAAATAAAAATAAAACATTAAAATTAATAATTAATTTAAACAAATTAAAAAATATAAGAATTTAAAAAATGAGATATATTAAATATATATTGAATTAGAATGATATAAGAAAGAAAATTATATAAATTAGTAAAAATTAATAAAAATTACGTGACTCTGTAAAAACTGAAACATAAAAAAGAAATTATAATATGTTAAAATATAAAATACTGAAATATAAATAGAATTTTAGTATAAAAATTAATTACAATAAAATACAATAGATTTTTATAAACAAATTTATACAATTAAATCGCTGTTGTTCATCGATGAAATCTTATACTAACTTAATCTAGATCTTAAAATTAACTTAATCTAGATCTTAACACTACACTTAAAATCTAAAATGAATGGCAGCATCCGTATCAAAGATATCAATCCTGCTTAAAGCGAAACAAGAATAATATTATCTCTTTTACTAAAAATTACATTCCTTTTATTAAAAAAAATTTTCTACAAAAAAGAATGAAATCCAGAAATCCAGAAAGAAAAAAAATAAATAAAAAAAGCAAAAGAGATGAAAAGAGATAGAAAGATTTAGAAGAAATAAAACAACCAAGTTCCTATCTATCTATCTAACTATCACCCTCATATCACGACTTATATCAGTTGGCTTATATGAGTCGCTGGACAAATGATACTTTCCAGTCGTGACCAATCAGGGGTTACGACAGTGGTCTAATAGCTAACAGAATGTTCTGACGACACAGAAGGGATAAATCCCTGGCCACCGGAGCCGATTTACGAGAAATGAGAGATGTTCGACTACAAGACCTAACTCAAATCGAGTACTCAAAGATACCAATCGATCAGAGCACGGACCCTCGAAGTGGCCATCGGAAGTAGAGCATCAGTCCAGCGACTCCTGCAACATAATTGCATGATATGTGAGTAACTTGAAATAAAAAATGAAAAAACAACAAACATAAAATAAACAAAATAACGAGTTCAGGGAGAAAGTAAAAAACAATTTGAATAACTATAAGTATGAAAATTCGAGATGAAATTAAAAAGCAACAAAAAGAAAAGAGAATGAATAGGAATAAAATAATTGAGAATTTTTTCTTTTTTTTCGCTTTAAGCTAGGAAATATATATTTGATACGGATGCGCTTACAATAAATTTAATCTTATTAATATTCGTTTATAATTAATATATCTGTATCAAGGATATTCTCGTATTATTTAGAAAGAAAGAAAAAAGATGAAGTTACTTAAAATTTTTATTTAAAAATTTAGAAATAAAATAAAAATAATGATATCCTTGTACAGATTTTATTAGTACCTGCAATCTAGTCTATCAATAAATTAAACAAAATAATTAAAGAGAATCATATTTTAGACTGGATTGTAGATATGCGTAGCTCTTCGCTTGTCATCGCTTTTCAAAAATTATTAATGAAATATATCTTAATATTTTTAAATTTAAAATATTTCAAAAATTTTCTAATGAAATTTGAAGTAAAATTATATTTTTTAAATGGAAAAAAAATTTGAAAAGCGATGCCAATTACCAGGTCTCACCAACGAGGAGGTGACTACGCATCGAGACCCTCATAATAAAAAAAAAATATATAATAAAATAAATTAAAATTCTTTTATAATATATTATAAAAAAAAAAATAATAAATTAATAGATAAATGTATATAAAGTAAATGAACTTAGCTGAAAGAATTTATCAGTAATGGATAAAGAAATGTATAAACAATTGTATAAATAGTTAAAGAAATAAATAAATCAAAAAATAAATGTTTAAGCAAACGAATGTATAAATAAATAAATGAACAAAGCAATAAATAAATATTAATTAAAAAGTAAATTTATATTACAAATAAATTTATATTACAAATAAATATTTAATATTATAAATCAATATTAAATTAAAAGATTTAAAAAAAATTAAAAATTAAAAGAAAATAATTTTGAAGTAAATAAAAATATTTGAAATTAAAATTAAAATTAAAATTAAGAATTAAGTTAAATTAAAAAATTAAATTAAAAATTTAAAATAAAGATAAATTAAAAAAATAAAAATAAATTAAAATAATAATAAATAAATGAAAGTACTAATAAATGAAACTAAAAATAAAAAAATATGAAAGTATAAATTAATAAATAAATAAAATTTAAATTAATAATAAATTAATAAATCAATAAATGGACAAATAAAAAATCGTATAATAAGTATTGTAAATAATTAAAGAAATAAATAAATAAAAAATAAATAAATGTTTAAAAATAAATGGAGCAATAAATAAGTATAAATTAAAAAGTAAAACAAATAAATAATATAAAACATTAATTTAAAATATTGGCAATATTATAAATTTTAATTTATAATAAATGTTACAAAAATAAATTATTAAAAATTATTCTCTGTTAAATATATTATATAGTGTTATAATATTGTATTATAATATCGATGTTTCCTTCAGCCAAGTTCATTACGAAATGATCGCTCGTTCGTAACTTGTCTCGTATTTATGGGACGTCGCGCGCCACGAACATATACGATCTATACCGAATATTTCAAAATCGATTTTTCGAATATAATAATTAATAATTTATTAATTTTTAGATTTTTATTGTTGATTTATGAATCCATCGATTTATTATAATATTATAAATAAATAATTAACATATATTTTTACGAAATATATGTTTTTTCGTTAAATTTATTATCTTATTTATTAATTTTAACTTAATAAATATATTGTGTGAAATATTTTAATTGAAATTTACACGGAAAACAATTTGAAAATGACCATAAGTGAATTCAGAGTGTACGAATTCAATAAATTATCAATTTTTAGATTTTAAAAATTTTGAATTTAAAATTTTATTGTGATATTATAAGTAATAATACATACTTTTAATAAAATTAAATTAGATTTATTGTTTTATGATTTTAATTTTCGATTTATAACTGTATTGAAATATTCTAATTGTAATTATAATATTAAAAAATAATTAAAAAAGAATTTAAATAAAATCATAAGTTATATCAATTTTCAATGGTAAATAATTTTGTAATTTTTATATTTTTATTCTTAATTTATCTAACAATTAATTACAATAATAAAAATTATATAAAAATTATACACATAGTTTATGAAATCTTCCTCGATGTCGTAAAAAATGATTTTCATATCATATCTTTTTATATATATTAAAATTTATTTAAAAGAAATAAGAATAAGAAATAAAATAATAATTTTAATTTATAATAATTATAATAATTTGTAATAATTTTATAGAATATTATACAATAATTTTTTTAGTTTTTTTTTATATAATAATTTTATAATTATAACAATAATTATAACATATTAAATTACAATTAATATTATACAAATTAGAATTTTAAATTTACTTTATATTCTCAAAATTTAATTCAAATTTTAGTTCTATATTTATATAAAATTATTTAGTTCTATATTTATATAAAACTAAGAATAGTTATATCCATTTTTGTAATATCCATTACAGATTAAAACGCATTGTAATTTAAAAAAAAAATGAAAGTATGTTGAATTATTTCCTGTTTACCCGCCTGTACTTAATCCCAAGATTAAAGATAGACAAGGAAAGCGAATAGTGGGAAAAAGACAGAAATAGAGTAAAAATTCAACAATTAGCGCCATCTTCAGAGTGCCGCAAATGAAACACATAAAAAAGGATAGCAAATAATTAGAAAAGGATAAATAGAGAATCGGAATTGACAACTAATGCCATCTCTCGACAAAAAATATATTTTCAAAGAATAATGTTTCTAAAAATATGCAAAAGATGGCGTTGTTTTTTAATTCTTAATCTACTTTATCCTGTGAGTAAAGAAATATCTTTAGTACTCAAAAGATGGCACTAATAGCCAATTCTTGCTCTATCTCCATCTTTTTCTTTTTATTTATTATCCTTTTTTATGTGTTTCATTTGCGGCACTCTAGAGATGGCGTTGATTTCACAATTTTTATTCTATCTTTATCCTTCTCCCACTATTTGCTCTCTTTGTCTATCTTGTTCTGCAAAATTAATGCGTTTAAGAAACAGTTTAGATATCTGATCAACTTTATTGTCTTTTTGCTTAACCTATTAATCAAAAATCTTAATACAATCTATCTAATATATATTTATATAAAATATCTATTATATATCTATTATATATTTAATTTTTATATTTATATAAAAATTATTTTAATTTAAATCTCTCATATATGGAAGAAAATTAAAAAATACAAAAGAATTCTTTTTATAATAAAAACACTTTATTTGCTCACTTCTTCTTCGCTCGTTTATAATATTTCTGCATCACATTCATCTAATTCTCCTTTTCATTTAATTATCTCATTCATAATCTTATCATATGATATTATGTATTCAAAATCTTCATGTGCATTCTCAGAATTGTTTTTCAATTGCATCGATAATTATAATAACAATTTATCATATTCATTCTATTTGATTTGCATACAAATGTCCTAGACTTATTTCTATTCTAGAAGAAATTTTACAATTTATTTTTAATTATTATAGATTTCTTTTTGAGATAAATTTCTTCAAAAAACTTAGAATCATACTACACTTCTTTCAATTCGGAATTCTGAATTATTTGCTATATGAGATATGCACATTAAGCAAATATTTATTTTATAGTTGACTAATGATATTTAAATAAAACATTTAAAAAAAAAAATATGTCATTGATTGATTGCCTCTGAATTTCTTTAAATTTTATAATCATTAATATTATTTATTTATTTTATTAATTTTAATATACAATATAATATATAATTTTAATATATAAAATTATTATTTGTTATTAATAATAATTTATTATTTGTTAATTTAATATAATTATATAATATTTTATTAATTTAATATAATTATTTTCAAATATAATCAAATATATTTTTGTATTTTTTCAATAATATATCAAATATATTATATTTATTATTTTTAGAAATGATTATTATTTTATTAAATATATTTTTAGTTCCGAAGCTTTTAATTATAAATTAATATTACTCTTCTATAAACAATTGCTATTCATTTTCTATAACATAATTAAAAAAATTGAATAGATATTTAAAATATTATTTATAAATTATAAAATACTTTTTAATATAGCAAATATTTAAATTATTTCAATAAATTTCATATAACTGTTACAAAAATTATATGTTGTAAATTTTCGTTTATACTTTAAATCGTATTTTTCAATATAATATATATTATAAATACTTGAAAATTTTTATAATATAAATTAAAATTTTTGAATTTACTTTAAAATATAAAAAAAAAATATTTAATATTGAAAAAATTTTAAATTACAAAGTATTTAGAAATATTTTAGAAATACAATGATGATTTATTTATTAATAAATAAACAATATTTATTAAATACATAAATCAATCAATCAATTAATAAATAAATGTATTATAATATAAAATTATTACAATAATATAATTTATAATAGATTTTTTGAAAATAAATAATTACAATTTTTTCTTTATATTATTAGAGAATAATTAATTAATGTAACATTTTATTAAAATATTACAATTCCAATTTATTTAGTTATTTACTTAGTTTGGTAAGAAATAACCTTCCTTCGAAATCCATATATAAAAACATTAAACTTTATTACTATTGCGAAGTTTGGCGAAAACACACGATATTTACCGATGGAATAAAAAATGATTTTTCGAATATAACGATAAAAATTCAACGATTTTTAGATTTTTTATTCTTTTACGATTCCAACCATTTATTACAACATTATATTTTTATGAAAATTAAATGTAAATTTTTACTATGCTAATTTATAATTCATAGTTGCCAAATAAATGACATTTAACGAGAAAAATAGAGTATGTATATATGTAAGTAGATATAAAATAATAATCATATATTAAAATAATCATTATCATCAATTATCGAAAATAATTATAATATGAAATAAAAGTTTTTATGTAAGTAATTTATACTAAATTAAAAGCACATAAGATCAGAAAAAAATTCCAATACTATTTCAATTTATATATTTTATAGATTTGTATGATATTTTATTATAAATTATTAAAAATTTCTATTTTTCATAATATTTTATAATAATTTATTTTCTTAACTCTAAAATAATGAAAATTATTTTATATGTATTATTCTAATAAAAACATTTTGATTTTCTCCAAATTTTTATTCTTATAAAAGAATAATCCTTAATTTAAATTAATATTTTATACAAATTTAGGATAATAAGATATTATATAAAATTATAATATAAAATTATATAATATAAAATTATATAATATAAAATATAAAAATAATATAAAATATTCTGTCATATATGATATTTTATTTTTATTCTTTATTTATGATTTCACATTAAGATTTAACTTGAATTTTAATTTTATTATGTTGAATTGTTGAATTTTATAATGTTGAAAATTAGGTCTATGAAAATAACAGTAAAATAGTAAGGGAGCTCTGGAGCCCCTAAAACATAGAACAAGAAAATGCGTTGAATGTTAAATCTATTCTTTATCTTATCTGTGGTTGTAGCTTTCTTTATCATCTTATAAAGCTATTCTTACAAGTTCACTATTAAAGTTGCTGAAGATATTATTATTCAAATCGGGTATTCAAAAATTAAACAAAAATATATCTTAAAAAGAACTACATTTCTTTTATTATACAAAAAATCAATAATTTGTACAAAAAGGTGTACTTATGTTCTAAACTGTTTGTAATAATACGAACATTTATAAACAATCATTCTCTACAACTCAATAAGCAAATATCGAATTCGTAACTTTAATCGAAATACGAAATTTGTTACGAATTTCAAACATACTGCATTCATAACGTACACCAACCAGTACTTAATTCTTTCCTAATCACACACATCGTTCGCAAAACTATAATAATTATAAACACACATTCCTTTATAATCCATACGTTACGTACAGAATCTATATAACAATTATATATTATGCATATCATTATTTTATTATTTAAAAACTAAGAATCATAAAGTGGCACATCTCCTGAGATACAAATGATCACAAAAATATTCGAACCCTCGACTTCTATGCTCTATATCTAAAATAAATGTAAATAAATCAACAATGTTTTGCAGTTTATAGCATAATATGTAGATATTAAACAAAAAATTTTTGTCTTAATTCATTTGTTATTTTAAAAAATGACAAAATATGAATTTTTATATTGCAAAAATATTTGGACACTTACAAAATTAAGTTAAAATAACTAAAATATTTGATTATCTATATATAATATTATAAAAGAATTATAATATTACATATAATATTATAGTAAAATATATAAATATAGAAAACAAAAAATTTATTAATTTATTTTGTACAAAAAAAGAAAAAATTTGCTAGTTTATTATCTGAATACTATAAGATAAATCGAAGTTCATTTTTAATTTCATTAATTTATGAAAATATTTGAATATACTACAAATTGTGACAATAAATGACAATTCTGCAAGAAATTAGATCATAAATAGAAAATAAATAAAATTAATACATATTCGAGTATATTCGAGAAAAATGATAAATTCATCTAAAATAGAAATAAGATATAAAATATTATGAACAAAAAATAATTTTCACATTGAACTAGTTAAAATGTATCATAAAACTAAAAGGATATAAAATCCAATTTGACTCCTATAAAAAATTATTATTTTATTTATTTTAACTTTGTTAAATATTCGATTATTTCTATATTTTTATATTCGAAAATTCATTTTAAATATCTAATAACAATTTGTACTAAGAAAATTTTTATATTCTAATAACTATACTATGCTTCAATATAATGCAAAACATTTTTTTTTTTTTTTACTTTAAGCATATTTATTGTAAATGTAGAGCATATAAATTAAAATTATAGCGTCCAAATATTTTTATGATAAATTTTATATCTTCAAGATAATTGGCAAAAATAGGAAAATATGATCAATTGAAAAATTAATATGGATTTCGATGTGTTCGATTTCAACGAACTGGAATAAGAAAAACGTAGTTCCTTCTTAGCTCGTATAGCAAGATAACACTTTCTTTAATTATTTTTGTCAAATTCAAATCCCACCACCATTTGTACTTGTACTTTCTTTCAATTTCATAATTTAAGATCGTTTTAAAGTAAATGGAAAAATTAGAGATTCTCTCTATTAACATTCCGAGTAATAAGAAGGAAGAACATTAAACTAATAACTAAAATAAGTATATATAGAATTTGCTAAATTGGTTTAGGATTACGATGATTGAGCTGCCAGCATTTCTTCTTGCTGTATTTTTCTGCGGTAGTTGTCCAAAGTAACTTGTATAGTCTTCTCAGAATATCGGCAGTTTTCGGCTCCACAGGTACATGTGAATGACTTGCATTTTATTATCCAGAATTTCTCTCCATAATCGAAGCTGAAGGCAAACAATTCCGTATTGATCTTCATGATAAATATATTATATTAATAAAAATCGATGTTCAAGAATGACAAAGAGAAATAAATATATTCCTTGTAGCCTTCAAGTTCTTATAATTAATAATAACTATACAGTTCAGTAAACTAATCTTCTTAATAAAGATAATACGAAAACTTACCATCTTCAAAATCAGTGAGAGAAAAGGAAAATAAAGTAATAAATATTATACTCGATATGTCAATTTATCTATTTTAAGATATGGAAACAACATTAAGCTCACATATTTAGAAAGAGGGAAGCAGAATTTTGAGAAAGAATAAGGCGAAGAAACTAAAATTACCAGCGATATCGATTAGCCAACCAAAACCAAACCAGAAATGGTTTATTAATCAAAAGAAATAGCATGAAACGTCGTTTACTAATATATACATGTGTTGTAATTTCCACGTGCCAATCGTTTTTTTTTAACATACCCGAGCTCTTCATCTGCCTCGATGTCGCGATTCGCAAAAAATGCTATCCTAGGAAAATGCAAATCCTGATGCTCAACAAATACTCGCACGGGCAAGAGATTGGGTGCACAAGAATGATTTATAAAACGAGCGATGTTTCCATACCGTCTGGCATCAATACAATATGTTTCTCCATCCTATATCCATATAAAATTTGATCTTTAATCATTCAATCTTTATATTTTCCAATGTTGGATACTCACTCTATTATCTAAATCAAATAAATAAGAATCATCTTCTCGATGATCTGCTTCAGAATCCGAAATAATTTCGCCAACATATTCACATACATAGGAACCTTTCGGAATGTGCCGTAGCGTTCTAAGTCCCCATCCTTTACCTTTGGTTCGAAATAATTGAAATCTTTGCGTCAGACCATGTTGAATAACACGATTATTACATGTTATACGATTACAGTCACATGCTGGATTGCATTCAAATAACATTGGAGGATCTAAATAAAAAATAAAAGACCTAAATAGAAGATATTTTTTTATATATTATAAAAAAATATAATATTCAAGCAGCATATTACCGGTATAATTAAATTCTGGAATCAATTTTCCTTCTTCATCATACCAACATCTTAAACTTATGTTTCCACATAAACATTTTTCTGAACTACAATTATCTTCACATCGACAAGATTGTAAAGATGTTATTGTACGATCAACATTTATATTACTAGTAAAACAATTTTCGGTTACATAAAGAAAATCTGTTGGCTTATCTTCTGAATCATAGCCATTAACACATTGTATTGGATTTGTTTCTTTACCACGTGAGATATCACTACAAAAATAAAGTAATAAATA
The DNA here is from genome assembly GCF_003254395.2 of Apis mellifera. Taxonomy (NCBI): domain Eukaryota; kingdom Metazoa; phylum Arthropoda; class Insecta; order Hymenoptera; family Apidae; genus Apis; species Apis mellifera. The sequence goes on along the minus strand of NC_037640.1, from coordinate 2,372,057 downwards.
TTTCACTATTATTTTTTTATTAAAAATAAAAACATTAAATTTTATAATTACTTAGTTAATATTTTGATTGTTTTTTCCCACATATGTTCAGAAAGTTCGTTGACTTTGGCATTTAATCTTAAAGCAGACATAGTATCACCATCATTTGTACAGCAATTTACTGCTGTTTCACCTGCAGCATTAACTTCTCCTATTTTAGCACCACGAGCTAATAAAAGAACACTAACTGCATATTGATCTTGTCTTGCTGCTATATGCCTATAATATCATTAAATTATATATAATTATATATGAAAACTTATCATTTTAAATATACTAAAAATAAATATAATTATTTAAAAACTTACAAAGGTGTGTCACCATGAACATTAACAGCATTTACATCACAACCTTCATTAAGTAGCATTTCTGTAATTTCTGAACTTCCACTAAAAGCACTCCAATGTAATGCTATGTTTTGTTCTGCATCTCGAATTAAAGGATCGCACTTTCTATCTAATAAGAATCGTGCGACGTCAGTATGACAAAACTCACATGCCCAAATTAAACTAGTCCATCCACCATCATCAACTGAATCTAATGAAATATAATAATTATCATTACATGCAATATAAAAACAATTCATATAATATAATATAGTATATCATTTTAATAAAAATTTAATTACCTACTAATGTTCTTGGTGCTTTGCATTCTGTCAAAATTATCCTACATACTTCTAAATGACCAGATTTAGCAGCCATATGCAAAGCAGTCATACCATCTTCTCCTTTCAATGTAACATCAGCACCTATCCTTATTAAATATTTTACTACATCAGCTTTACCCTTACTAGCAGCTAACATTAAAGGTGTTAATTGATTTCTATCCATCACGTCTAATTGAGCGCCAGCTTGCACTAGTACATGTACGCAAGACAAATGACCTTTATCCGCGGCTATATGAAGTCCAGTCCGATGAGCATAATCCCGGAATGTATGATTTGCATTATATCCACATGCTAAAATATTAAGATAATTTATAAATGATTTTTTTAATTGAAAAGTATATATAATAACGCACCTAAAACATTAACTAGTTTTTCTAAATCTCCATTTTTCACAGATGTATAGAGACTCATAATAGTATAACGTTCAGGTCTTTCAGAATTAACAGATGGTTCAGGTATTTTAATAATATCTGGTTGAATCAAAGGACTAGGAGGACGCTCTGCCAACTTTGTATTGTCACCTTTCCCTGGTAAACTCATTTTTGCAGAAGGAAGCTTGGAAAATTTTTTTCGAGTTGGAATGAATACAGGTTTTCTTAATCCACTCATGGTGACCATTACATCATATGCTGTAGTTTCGTTTCCACAATGTGGACATACGCCTTTTTTATTTGGATAAATTTCACATTCACGATGATATTGATGACCATTAATACATTGTATAAATCTTCCTTGTGAACAAAACAATCCACAAGAAGGGCAACAATTATGTCTCAAAAGCCTTTCTTTATGCATTCGACATAAAATAATAAAAGGAACACGTGTACTCGGTCTTCTCATTGCCACATCATTGCTATCAACTTCATTACAACATCCTACCAATCTATTATCAATGGAATCTATTGCAGTACAATATAATGGTGCTCCAGAACCAGTTATTGTTACATATAGTTGAGATCTTACTTGACATAAACATAACATTGATTGACTATATGTCTGAAAAATATAATAAAAGATATGAAATATATACTTTAAATAAAATAAAATTGTTAAATAAATAATAAATATATATAATTTTTTTCATTCATTCTACTAACTTCACTCATAATTGCTGTTGATTCTGGCTTTGAGGCTTGTCCTTCTGCAGGACTTGGACTTGGAGCCATACTTCTTCTTGTTCTTTTTATAGGTACAATGCTTTCTACAATATTCATATATAAATTAACATAATCATTCTTTGTAATAATTATAATATTAAACAATTTTAAAATATTACCTTCAGGATAATCATTATTTTTGCCTGTTTCTGCAATTGATACAGAACCATCTAAAAAAAAATATATAAGTATACATATAATTCAAAAATTTAAAATAAATTGAAGTAAAAAATCTATTTTATATTGTATAAAATATACCTCTCATACCTTCGAATGAATCTGCTTTTGCTATTTTTCTTGCAGCTTGACTTCCTCTAGGTCTTCCTCTTTCTCGTTTAGGTCTACCAGCAGCAGGTTTTAGAAATGGTTTTTCAATATCTGCTAAAGATATATCATCGCTTGTGGAACTACCAATTGAGTTATTCAATTTTGTTTGAGATTCTGAACTTTTTATCATAGGAGATAATTTTGGCATACCATCAAAATCAGATGAATAACTTTGTGATTCATCCAGGATTGTCTCATTTGCATTATTTTCTGATATAGAATTTCTAGAATATTCTAATGTTGAATTTACCTCAGAAATAGTGATATTTCCATCTGAAATGGAAGATTCTATTTCCTGACGTATATCAGGAGGTTTAGTTTGCAACTGTTTGTTTTGATCCTTTCCTTGTATCACCTTTTTAGGTCTTCCTGGTTTGTTATATTTCCGCTGTTTTTTAAATTGTAAATTTTCTTCTGTATAATTAGATTTTTCTTTCCTTGCCATTGCATTTTCTAATACAGTACTCTTTAATGTTTCTTTACACAGTCTCCTTGCAGAACGTTTAGGACCTGGAGATTCTTCAGTGTGATCACTAAAAATGTCATGAAATGTTTACAAATATCATGCATAATATTTTATATATTTGAAATGAAAGAAAATAAAAAACCTAAGTGCTCTTAATCTAGGTCGTCCTGTTCTTCTTTTCCTAGTAACTGGAACTGTGCTGTCTGCTTGATCCACCTGTTCTGTAGGTTCTATTGAAGTATCTGCTTCATCAGTCTTTGTTTTTTCATTAGAAATAGTAGTTTTATCTTCTGTTATTACCCTCATATCTTCTTTTGGTAATTTTGATTCTTCTATCTTTTCCTCTGATTCTTTATTTTTTGATTCTATGACTACTTCTTCTGGTCTACCTTCTTCTGAATCTGATTTCTCAATATTATCGGAGTTTTCATCTGAATTTTCAATTTTAACAGAAACACCGCCAATTTGATCACAATTTACCAATTCATCAGGAACTAAAGTAAGGTTGGAGGAACAACTTGATATCTTTGTTTTTTTACCATCATCAGTATTTTCGTCGATTGTTCTGAATGTAAGAACGATACGCGGAATTCCATTATCTTTTTTCAAAATTTCTTGTTTTCCAGTATCTTCTTTATGATCTTCTCTATGATTTTCATCTATTGACATTGATTCTGTAGTTTTTTGCTTTATTGAAATATCTTCTATATCCTTATCTCCAGCAAGTTCTTTTTCAATTGCTGATTTATCAAAATTTATCTCCGATTTTTCAATTTCCTCATGATCCAATTTTTCTGATCGATTAATTTCTGTACTTTTGACAGGACTTACACTTTTGTTAAATTCATTAGTCATACCCTCGAGAATCTGTTGGATACTGACCTTATCTTCGACCCTTTCGGCAGCCATACCTTCTTCTTCGCCCCCTTCTTGACAACCCTCCATCGTGGCATCTTCTTTGCTCTTATTTTCAGACATAATATTAGATTTTAATAACTGGAAACTATGAATCTTTACACTTAAATTGCCACCTCATTGTAAGATTTAGCGATCAATAAATTAATTGTTAAATGCTGAACGACTACTGAATCGTACTGTAACGTTGACGATGTCTTCCGCAAAGTACAAGTAGTAGTTACAACGGCAGTGGAATGCCTTCTAAATTTGTTCCTGACTGAATACTATCACTGATATTTTATAAAATACCACGAAAATATCTTTCCATACACTCTTTAACAGCTTGACTAATTATATTATCACAGAAACTGTTTGTTCTACAGATTTTTGAAGAAATATCTACACTACGTTAGCGTGCCCCGCGTAGACCTGGAGGCCATATTGATTACTCAGGGACGGGCCGATTCGAGTGAAGAATTTATTTTTAAAATGATCTTCGACCAAGCCCTTTTTATATAAAATTATATACTCTCTTTTAATTTTAAAAAGTTATACAATGCTTTTAATGTATTATATTGTTTATAAATAATATTAATAAACATGAATTACACAAAAAATGTACAATATGCATATCTATATAATATACGACCATAAGTCTATGCACTTACACATTGAGAACAAAAAAGATAATGAATTCGTTACTATTTCATTACTTTCAATTCAACTAGATTAAAAGAATATTTTTTAATAATTTAATTTTTTATTCAAACTAATTTTTCATATAATTGAAACTATATAAAAAAATTAAAAATTAATGTAATATTTATGTGATTTTATATAAGATTTTAATTTAATAATTATAAAAAAATTCATTATTTTCGATTTTATATATTCGTCTATATAAAAGAAGCAATACTAATATAAATATTAATAATGCTGTTTTATTAAAGACAATAAATTCAAATTTTTAACATACAATTATTCTTTTGAGTGAAAATATTATTATTTTATAAATTTACTAATATTTATAATAAAATAGAAAATTTTCATAATATAATTATTACAACTAAATGAAACCATTACGAAGCAATAATAGCATCGCGCATGAGCGCCTAACAAAAAGAAATTGCTTAGCATTACGTGGCAGTACACGATAAAAATACATTAATAAATGGCTGCGCCAATGAGCAATAATCATAAATATTAATGAATATAATTTTTATTCTGAACTTTCAATGCAAATAATGAAATAAATGAAATAAGTCAATGGTATCGTATAAATATAAGTTTATTTACATTGCAACAGATCCATTTGTCAAATAAGCGACAAAGGTGATTACGAGTGTAGACTGAACAAAGTTAATGAATAAATGTTAATTAAAAATAATAATTACAACGTACTAGCCCAAACACGCCTCTTATTTAAATAATATACATTTGTTGAAACTCGTAGAATCTAGGAGACGTGAATATTGTGCTTTCCTTACGGAAACGTCGTTTTAATATTTTTTATGATTTGGTTTTCACTCAATTGATTCACTCAGTGATCGCTGTATGCGTTTGATATTATTTTACAAACGATAATGAAATGTGAAAAATCATCATAACTAAGTCAAATTGCAGAGATACTGCAAGGCCGCCCGAGGACGAGAAAACTACTTTACAAGTTTGGTTTCATATATTCTCACTTGTCCCTCGATAAGAAAAGAAGCGTAAACGAAGAATGATAGGAACGGTTTACGCGTTCAGTACGATGCCGCATCCCTTAATAACGATTTCCTTTTCTCTTTTCGTCTTTTTTTGTTCTTTTTTCTAATTCTTTTTATTTTTTATTTTTTATTAATTTTTTTTAGAAAAACGTCGAACATACTACATTTATTTATATCTTTACAAGCAATATAAAAAGTTGAGCATCGTATTGCATCAGTGATTGCATTCTATATAAATACACGTCGATAAGAGAATTATTGACAAAGTAGTTCAACGCGGTACGTTACAGCCATGGAAATCGTGCAAAAATGAATCTCAAAGACCGTCCTCTCGAATTTAGGAGTCTACCTTTGTTTTTATCCTTGCGAACAATTTCAATGTTCGATAATAACATCATACAGTACGTATTCAAGTCCATGATTCAAACACGTACATTAGAATTCACAATATCACCGAGTATTACAAACAACTATTTTTTGGTTTAGAATTGTTTTCAAGTATATTGTGCACAGATCACTTGTGTGCACAACCATTGTTGATTATAACACGGTTCTACGTGATACATGTAATTAATTCAGTTATCGCATATGGCACCAACAAAGAATATGATTTAATCGTAACGGTGGGTTATGGAGGCGGAGGTCTCCTCTGCGGTTCAGGAGTGTAACGTAATCGAGCTCGTACATGTTGAGGGCTACCAGGTACGGAATTACTTTCCGATAACCTTCTTGGAGGTGGTTGAGGCGGAGAAGATGAAACATACCTTGGAATAAATAATTAGATTAAAAAATTATTTACATTTTAAAGCCAATAAAATAAAAATACCTTCGTGCAAAAGAAGGAGAGGCTTGATCTATTAAATTCCTTCTAAGAGCGAGAGGAGATTCACCACGACTTAATCTTGGTGGTGGTTCTGGCGAAGGAGCACGTTCACTTCCAAGTCTAAGACGAACATAAGAAGCAAAACGCTTCTTGGCAGATTCTTTAGATCCACCCTGAACAGGTGGCATAACAGATGAAGGTTCTTGTTTCAATTGATGAGCAAAACGAGAAATTAATAATTCAGGGCTAGTAGAACCATGAGATCCTTGTGGAGGAGGCTCAGAAGGAAACCTATATTAAAAAAAATTAACATATGTAATTCATAATCATTATTATTAAAAATTATTAGTTATATAATAATACATTATTATTTACCTTTTACGACTAATCATAGGACTACCATAAATATCTTGCGTTTGTGGATGAGTTTGAGGCACAGATGGAGTTTGTCCTAATCGTTGTTGAAGAAATGGAGAATAACGTCCACTTTCAGTTGATTGTATTACATTTGGAGGGTCAACATTTTCTCTCCTCCATGGTGAATAATCTCGAGCAAATGGACTTAAAGATCTAGAGACACCTTGCCATCTTTCCTTACTGGTATCTCGATCTTCCGTGAAACGTCCATGATATGGTGAATAAAGTCTATTTCCTTCTATTGTACTAATATCTTGTCGATATGGAGAGAACGGTCTTCCTTCTTGTCTACCTTGTCCATTAATAGAACAATGATTTGAAGAATAATCCCTATTTTGATCGACATGTTGTTTATATGGTGAATATGGTCGTTGAAAATTCGTTTCTGATATATCCGCCTCATTGGACGAAGGAGGAGAAAATGGCCTGGAAATTTCCTTTCGTCTAAGAGCGTATGGACTATAAGATACGTAGTTCGCACCATTCTCACTATTTGATCGTTGATGAAATGGCAAAAAGCTGGAGTTTTGTGAGTCTTTGGTGACATTGCTTCGTAGGAAAGCTGGTACTTCAGATTGAGCCCTGAGATGAGCTGTTTGTTTTAGAGATACATGACCCGTGATTCGCTGCTGCCACCCTGGCAATCTGAAACTAAATCCAATAATGTTAAACAATAATTTTGTATATTATCAAAAATAAATTACTATATCCCCAAAATTAGCATAGTTCATTTAAAAATATCACTGGTACCAAGATAATCGTATCATGATGATTCTGTAAAAAAATTTGAGTTTACAGAGGGTTAATAGAAGTTAGAACGTTAATCATAGAATCATGCAACACAAACAAGGATAGAGGAATTTTTACCAAGGTAACAGATTATAAAAAATATCTATATTTAAAAATAAAAAAATTTGAAATTATTGCATGCTAAAAACATAAGAAATTTTAACTGATATCTCCTAATATTTAAAATAAGAATAAAAATATAATAATATAACTGAAAAAATAATTATATATTTTATAATGAATGGAGTGTGCACAGGAAAAAATTATTTGTGCCACTGGCAGATCGCTACATAAGATAAAGACAAATAAATGAATATTCAAATAAATAAAAACAATGCTTACCATGAATGAGGGTTGAAGGGTGGGGTGTGTAACAGGCGCGTGCACAAACCAAACAACTCGAAATGAAAATCGGGCAGATTTTTGGATAATTGTGAGGTGTATTTTTTTTAAGTTTTTTGGAATTTATGGATAAATTTTTAAGGAAAATGGAAAAAGGGGCAGGGGCGAGGGAGAGGGGATGCTATGCTGCGCTGCCTCCCTCAAGCTCAACGCTGCAACACAATTTAACACGCACGCAAACTTTTAATCGAAATGTATGGATAGGTTCGTAAATGTCGTTTGGTAATGAATAAAAAGAGATAAATATATAAAAACTAGTATCCAACAAAAACCCAACTTTAAAATTCAGCGTAATTTTTCGAGCTGTTTTTTAATACCTACCCATTAACCATGAATGCTGAAGTGTGTTAAAATTTTTAAAACTAATATAAAAAAACAATACCCGGTTATTTTCAAACCAAACCAAATCATTATGATATTAGTTGGGAATTTCATGCCATGTTTAAAACTCTATTCGTTTTTTATAGAACGAATTTTTCTAATAGCATATCTCGTTTTTTTTATCACGTATATCTTTTTTAATCAAAAATGTTCTATATAAAAGCTAAAAACTATATTTTAGTATTTTTAACTAATATTATTGACAATTTACCTTGGTTCCAATTGTTGCATAACTCTGCCAAACCATTGGCAACTAGAATTTAGAACTGAAGAGTTTGTTTCTTCATCTTGTGGTACATCATATTTTCGAATAAAAGGATGTTCCATGAGTTTATGATATTTTGGACGATGTTTATAATTTTTTGTAAGGCAACAACTCACAAAATTTCTAAATTCCTTAGAAAACGATGCATCTGGTGGAAGGGAGGGAGGATCATCTTGTACTACTCTGCTCAATACCTACAAATTTATATAAATATAATTATATAATAACAAAAACACATTTAATGTATAATATATATTTTTTACATAATACATATTATTCATTTTACCTCAAAATCAGTCTTACAATCTCTGTAAGGAAATACCCCTGTAGCTAATTCAACTAAAGTGATACCCAAACTCCAAACATCTGCTCTTATATCATAATCTGGTTTAGTTGGATCAGGAGGATCGATTCTTTCAGGCTATAAAATTATAACAACATTTCATGAAATAATTTCAAAATATAGACATAATAAGAAATAATATCAAATATACTTACAGCCATATAAGCAGCACATCCTGCACTTCTAGTTTTTGCTTTACTATCAACTAATCTACCAGATATACCAAAATCACATAATTTAACTCCTCCCCTTTCATCAAGAAGTATGTTACTAGGTTTTACATCTCTGTGAATTACACCATGCTTTTCTTTCAAATATGATAATGCTTTTACTGTCTATAAAAATATTTTTAATATAAATAATTCAAAGTGATATTTAAAATAAATAATAAAATTTATAATATCACTTACTGCTACTGTAACTTTTCCTAAAAATTCTTCTGGCATTGCTTGTCTAGTTTTTTTTAATAATTTATCTAAACAAGTTGCCATTAATTCCATACAAATCCATACATCAGATTCAGTAATAAAACAACCCAAACATTGCACAATATATGGACAATCATGTGATTTTAAAACAACATCAAGATCCATAATTATCCTTTTATTTTCTTCTGCATTACCAGAACGTCTCATTTGCTTGACAGCAATGAGTACACCACTAGGTTTATGCCTCATTTTTACAACATGACCACAGGTACCATTTCCCAATTCACCTAGATGCTCTAAATCTTTCATTTCAGTTTGATACCTTTGACCATTAATATTTAAAATACCATTCATTTTCATAATTTCTTGTAGTTTTGATTCAAATTCACTATCCTGTTTCTTTGGAGGTATCTGTGAGACTTTCAATGTTGGTATTGGAGCTATATTAGAAATAAAAGTCAATCATATTTAAGATATAAATAAAAGTAATACATTTCATATTTCAAGAACAAAAAAATAATAAGAAATTTTTATCATTAAATTAGATATATTTATATAAATTAATATTTTATACATATAATTTAAAAAAATGAAACTTAAATAAAAATTTATTTTATCTTCTAAGATAAATATTTTATTTTGAATATTTTGTATATTTTTATACAAAATGTACATACCATATGTACATACATTTTTACATTTTTAATTTTCTTATAAACATTCATAGTTTCATTCAAATCATTTTATTAATAATATATTTGATTATTAACAGATAAATATTAAATCATCATCATAAATATTAAATCAAAGATAAATCATTCAAAATTAGATAAAAGAAAATATTCATTTTTATCATTACAAAGATAATTTTACTCAATTGTTTTTATTTATGATTCATTTAAACATTTTTCTATTTATATCAAAACTCGATTTATTTGTTAAAATAAGAAAACATTTAAGTATATAATTCATGCAAAAATCACTAAAAACTTGAATGAAATAAACTACGCGTTAAATAGAAAGATTGAAAAAGTATCGTATATAGAATCAACAGAATAAATTGTGATGATCAACATAACCTGTACGACAAGTAATAAAACTAAAATTTTATTCAAAATTTTTGGAAAAAAAATCAAGAAAAAATTTTATCATAATCATAAAGATGTTTAAATTAAACTTACGACGTGAAGCAGAACTCGAGACAGATCCCGAAGATGACGATTGAAGGCTCGTTCCTGGTCCAACCTCGCTGTTCTGTCTATCTCTATCTCTTGATTCATTTTCTGCTCTAAGACGTTCTTGCAAATTTAAGATCTTATTCTCCAGAGTACTGGACATTGCGACGTTTTTTTGCGACACTATCAAATTCACCGCAAGACACCACCTCGCACAAAATATTTGACAATTTTCACATCACTCGTCTACCCCTTTTGGCAGCGAACATTGCGCCGCCGGTTATACGCATTTCAGTAGAACCAACTCTTTTCAGATTTTATTAGAAATTACTAGAAGCGTTTATGATAAGAAAATTTTTTAAAACAAGATTTTCAAGGAAAATTATTACGTCTTCTAAACACAATATTATATATATATTCTCATTTTAATACAAAATTCATATATGTACAAATTGTTTAAGTAGAGATCAACATATAAATCATTTCTATTTTTTTCTTCAAACATGAAGCAAATTTTTATAATACAAACTACACAATTATGTGTAGAATATAATAATACACATGTATATAAATATTTCTTCGAAGACTTGATTAATATATCTATTGAAATTGATTATAACTGTCAAATATGAAAAATTGAAAGAATTAGAATATTTTAATTTTATAAATAATAAAATTTATATATTAAAAACAGTAATATCTTTCAACTTTTCATGTTCATGACAATTATAGTTCATATTAAAATTTATAATTTTATTACAATTTGACAATATTTTAATTGTCAACTATGAAACATGATAAAATTTGAATATCTTGAAGCAAAATTTAAATAACATTTCGCATTTACAACATTGATAGTCATATCAATCTAATAATAGAAATCTCATATTACAGAAAAAAAGCTAATATAGAGAAAGCAATGATATATTTAAGGAGTATTCATTTAAAAAGATTAATTTTATGAACCGTTAAAACTTATTATTGCTCTACAAAAATAAAATATTCATTGCAAAACAGCAGCATTTGCAGCTATACTTGGATTATTAACAACTTCTCCTAAACTTTCCAATAATTCTTTTCTATAATCATCAAAATCTCCATCAATTTCATTAATTTGTTGGTTTTCAATTACATATAAGCAACATTCTGTGTCTCTAATTAAACGTTCGTCATGAGAAACAATAATAACTCCTCCTTTATATTCATTGATAGCATCAGCCAATGCATCAATAGATTCTATATCTAAATTATTTGTTGGTTCATCTAAAATTACAACATCAGGAGCATTTAAACATAATTCAGCTAATGCAACTCGTGCTTTTTGACCTCCTGATAAATCTTTCATTTTAATTGTATGAGCATGAGAACTAAGTCCAAATGTCCCTAATTGTTTTCTAGCTTTTTCATATGGTAAATCAAATAAACGCATCAAATATTCCACTGGTGATTCTTCAGCAGTTAGATGTTCACCAGAATGTTGATCAAATTTTCCTATTCTCTAAAAATCATAAAATATAATTTAAATATATAATTTTGTTATTTAAATAATAAAATATATTTTTATTACTTACTAATCGATGATTTTTTATGGATTCTCCTTTTATTGGTTGTAAATCACCTGTCAATAATTTCAAGAATGTAGATTTGCCAACACCATTAGGTCCTACTATAGCTATTCTAGAACTTAAATCTATGCCAAAATCAACATCAATAAACAATGGTTTTTGTCCTTCATAAGCAAAAATTACATCTAAAACAAAATATTTATTTTTAAATTATTTTTCTTAAAATATGAAAAAAAATTAAATATTGATAACATACTATGAAGACCAAGAATTGGTGGTTGCAATGGAGGTGGATCAGGAAAACTAAATTTTACTATATATTCTCTAGGTTTTTGTAATAATTCAGTAGGTGCATTGTCTTCTTCTTGCTTTTGCATCTTTGTTCTATTTTTTTCTTGTTTTCTAGTCAAAGCTTCTTTCTGTTTTTTTTCAGCTTGTTTTTTACTTTGACCTGAAGCTTTCATATCCTTAAGTCGTTTTTCTTGTTTCTCATATGCTTTAATCATTTCTTTTTTTTTTTGCTCATACATTTTCTTAAACATACTGTAATTTCCCTTGTAATAAAATAATTTTTGTTGATCTAAATGAATTATATCTGTACATACATTATCTAGAAAACTTTGGTCATGAGAAACAATAAGTAAAGTTTTTTTCCAGGCTTGAAGATAATTGTCTAACCAAATAACAGCATTTAAATCTAAATGATTTGTTGGTTCATCAAGTAATAATAATGTTGGTTCTAAGAAAAGAGCTCTAGCAAGGGAAACACGCATACGCCAACCACCAGAAAAATTTTTTGTTGCTCGATCTTGCATAGCACGATTAAATCCTAAACCAGCAAGAATTCTTCTAGCTCGTGGTTCTGCAGAATCTGCACCAATAATCTTTAATTCTTCATAAACCTAAAAAAAAAATAATAAAAAAATATATTATTATAATATAATTATTAAAATATATTTAATAAATTACCTCTTGCAATCTGTTTTGAACAGAGTTATCTCCTTGTTCTACAAATTCTTCTAATTTTTTACATTCTGTCATTAAATCTTTACATTTTACATCTGCATTAAGTACTACTTCTACAGCAGGAGTATCATCGGCAATAACTTCTTGTTCACAATATAAAACATCAATATTAGGTGGAATAGCAAAAGCTCGTTTTGCAATATGACGAAGTAAAGTAGTTTTTCCATGACTGAAATAAAAATTAAAATTATACTATTCATTAAATTAATATTGAAATTATATTTTATTAATTACAAGTTAGAAAAATATATACCCATTTGGTCCTACTAATCCATAACGTCTACCTTGTGCAATCAATAAACTAGCATTGGTAAACAATTCTTTTCCTTTAGCAGCAATACTGAAATTTTCTACCTTAATATCAACAGCATTTTCTAATTGTTGATTACTTCGTTGTAGACTTTGAGTCTGAGAAACAGTGAAATTTGTTTCAAGTTCACTATGACCCTGACCACCAGTTTTCGTTAACATTTCCATCGTTTTCTCATATTCTTGTTGTTTTTTTAATTTTTTCTTTTCTTTATGTGTTAATTTTTTCCCCGTTTCCTCCATTTCCATGTCAGATATTTTTTTCGTAACATCTAATATTTTTTTATCGGTTGACATACTGAAACGTGCACTTAGTTTCCTAACCTCAATATTTCACACCCGATCTACTACCATAAAAAACGAAAGCACGTGGCGCCATCCAATTTTCCGCATACTATAGCATATTGCAGTAATTTATAATTATAAATAAAATATTTATTATCTATTAAGAAAAATAAAAAAAGAATTAGTAAAATTGACATTTTGTAAAAAAAATTTCTTTACAAAAAAAAGAATTTAAACAATATATAAATATTATATTATTTTTAAATATACATAAAATAGAAAAAAACAAAAAGTAATACATGATACAGTTATAATATAAATAAAACAATTGAAATAAATGCGATACAGTAATTAGATACGATAAAAATATATTATGATTTTTAAAATAAAATAAAAGTAAATAAAAATACATTTTTTAAATGTAAAATGAGAATATTCTAAAATGAAAAATGTCGAGATTACAGGAAACAGACAAAAAAATGCATACTATGTATGCAAATTTTATGTCGTATATGGAGAAACATCGTCTATATGAATTATTTTATGTAAATAATTTGTATTTCATAAATATTATTCTTAATTTACTTTCATTTTATTTCACATAAAAAAAAGAAATATACACAGGAAATGGCAACTCAATTATTGATTCAAAAACCTGAAGACCATCTTGTATTTATGAAACAATATCTTCATCTTGCTGCAAAAAAACTCAATGTATCCAATATTATTTTAATTGCACCTGAAAATTTTGGTAGGTTAAATTGAATTTCTATATATAAGTTATTTAAGATCAAATTATATTTTTTGAGAGTAAAAAAAAAATATTTTATGTATACAGATAGAAAGGCATTAGCCAAAATTCTTCAGAAAGAATTAGGTGTATTTCCTTTGAGCTTGAAAGATCTTCGTAAAGTTTATACTCAGCAGGATGTAAGAAGAATTCAGATTTTTGTTATCATTTTTTCAAGAAATAAATTTTTTTTATTAGGATACTTGTTATTGCGAGGAATCAGAAGATCTTGCACATGCAATGAGAAAAGTATTAGAAAGCGGAGCTTTTCATGAAAGTGGATGGTTGCTATTTGGTAACAATAAAAAAATATACAGATGTAGAAACATGATGAAAAAAAATTGCATATTTTAAAAGCTTCTTTTTATCTTTAATTTATAATATAGATTTGCCGAGAACGAAAAAAGAAGCACGAATATTTCAGCGTATGGGTATAATACCGACACATGTAATACAACTCAAAGTTTCAAATGAATATGGTAAAATTATAAAGAAACATATTTAAATTTGATAAATTTACATGGTTTTCTTTTATAGAAAAATGGAACGATATTTATACAAACAATGCTCATTCAACTTTCATAAAATCTAAAAAATCACAAAATCATTATTTAAAAAACTTACGAGAATTACGAGAAGTATATGCACATTATTTAATAGTTGGTTAAGTTTTTATTTCTAATTAAATAAAATAACAAACATAATAATAAAGAAAAGTAATATTCGAAATAAAATAAAATTAAAAAATAATTTATTTTCAGGAAATCGAAGTAGGTATCAGATCCATTGAAGAACTTGGAAAAGATTGTGCAAAACTAGCAAAGATAAAGAAACATTGTGGAACACCATCACTTTTTCGTATTGCATTAATTGGCTCTAGGGGATCTGGTTGTATTACTGTAGCAAAATACCTAGCTGAACGATTCAATCTTGTTTATAGTAATTTTTATCTATTTATTATTAGTTTCTTATTTTTCGATAACACTATATAATATGATAATAAAATATATAACAAAAATTATTATTTATTTCAGTTGATTATGATTATATTGCAGAACAGGCGCGTTTACAACAAAATTCTTTAGGAAAAATGCTTCGATTATTTGAAGAAGAATGGGGTGAAAGACCCAAACCTGAAATTAGAATTCAAATTGTTGAAGTATAATAAAATTAATGAATAGAATTTTTATTTCAATAATAGTGATATAATATTATTTTTAGAAATATATATCTGAGTATGAGTGTTTGAAAAGGGGTTGGGTTTTAACGGGTTATCCAAAGACTGTAGAAGATTTTAAATTATTTGATTTGAGTCCTACCCCTCCAAATAGGTAAAAAAAAAAGAAAAACAGAGAGCAAATATTTAAAATTTAAATGCGAAAATTTTTAAAAAATTCTTTGTTCAGTATGTTAAATATTTTAGAGTAATATTTATGGAAGTAAATAGCGACATCTGCAGAGAAAGACTACTCAATCGTCGATACAATATTGTCACAGGAAGTAAACATAATTTATCTTCAACAATCACCGGTAACGATGACGTTAAATTAGGTGTTCATCCTAAAGATTTCAGACTAAATGTTGAACGAGATGTAAAATATGAATCAAATTTAATTTCAAAATCGATAAATTTATGCATCATTATAACTATAATAATATTATTAAAGATACAAGAATATGAAGAAAATGTGATTGACATGATGGAATATGCAGGCGAATCTGCAATAAAAATTGATGGAAACGATGAAGAAAGAATTGTTCGAGAAAAAGTAGAAGCAAGTATAATGCATCCAATTCTATCCTGGCAATCAAGAATACCAAGACCTCCACCTAAGATTGATCCAATGAGCATTGAATTTGATCCTGATGACGAACCTGATTCCAGCGTGTTTGATAAAATACGTGCCCCTGAACCGAAGTATACTTTTATTTAACTTACAATTAATCAGCTATCGAAAATATTTCATTTTCAGCAAGAATAGGAATTGGGATGCTCCTAGTATATTCTGTTATCCTAACGCGCAGAGCATCTTATTTTCACAATATTATAGCATTTATATGATATCATATACAGATTTTCTAACACATTTAACATTTAAATCTTTTTTTATAATTTAACTTTCATAGTATTTAATATTTATAATTTAAATACTACATTGAAAAAATGAATCATAAAAATAAATTTTGATTAAAGATTAAAAAAATTAATATTATATTTTTGCAATAATTTTTTAAAATTTTATGTTAATTAATTATTGATATTTTTTTAATAAAAGAACTAATTTAATTTAAAAAATAGAATTATGACACAAACAATATTTCAATCTTCTTTGTTTCAAGTAAATATATTGATGCAAAAGTGAACAGTATCATCAAAGAAAAGATACAATTAAATTAAGGATATCACACGCCTACATTAATGAGGATAATTGCCTCAAACGCGAAGCATATTTCAGGATCAAGGACATATAGAGTAAAATAGGTTGCACACGATTGCAGAACTTGCTACGAAGGATGAAATCCTGTTTATTTTGCCTAGTAGTTAGTGAGACTTTTGCCTTTTTGAGAAATTTATCAATTTAGCGTTCTTTAGGGAAAAAATTCGCAAATAAATTATTACATACGTTATCATCGAATCATATATAAAAATTAATTACAAAAAATAAACATTAATATTTCAATACGTTATTAAAAGTTTATCCAATCAAAAGTTTAATATTTTATAATTTATAAAATATAATTTTAAAAGATATCTATAATTTATTTATTTTTATATAAAAATAGAATCTACTGCTGCAATAATAACATTGATTTAAATTTGTATAAAAGTAAAAGTTTTTAAATCAGCTATCAGAATTCATTTCCGCAAAATTACATAGATACCGGAAGGAGAGAGGAAATTTAGATTAAGGAAAGTAGAATTAGATGGAAGTATTATAGAATGCAAAATAATATCTGTATAAATAATAAAAAAAGTATTCGAATAAATACGACAAAACATTAATTAAATTCCTAAAATATTTATTAAAATAATATATATTGCAATAATCTTAGAAAGAAATTTATTGTTATTTAAAAATTAAATTATTTATCATTATTTTATAAATATGAAAATGGAGTATTAGAATAATTGTACATGATAAAGAATTATATAATCATGATTTTGAAATTTTATTTGTTAGAAATAACTAATTTTTATTTTCTGTTTCATTATTGATATAATCATAAATTTATCTTTTGTTAATTAAAGCCTTGAAGTTTTAATTATTTCAAAAATTGATTAAAAGAATTTGATTAAAATATTGATAATATGTATTCCATTTATATAATTAACTGAGAAAGATATCTCAGTTATGTTTTATATTTATTACATATCAATAATCTTCGAACTTAATAAAGAAGCAATTTTTTTTCATTAAAAGGAGCATTTAAAAAGTAACACTATGTATCGATTTAATAGAAGGACTTCAAAAGACAAAATAAGCTCAAGTATCAGGATAAAAGAAAATAACTGAGAGACAACATGATAATATTGATCCTGGATATTATCCTCCTACTATGATATCTGGAATCCTATCCTCTATGGATGTCCTGAGTATGCATTGAAAATGAAGTTCGTGTTACATCAACATACGCAGAAACTTTTTTTTTTTATTGATGTCATAGATGCATTAGGCTCGTATAACTTTACAGAAATTTATTTAATTAGACTAAACAAATTGATCAGGATTGTTCCTATTTTTATATAAAAATTTCGAAAGCTAAGACTTATTGATCTATTTTTTAATTCAAATTCACTTTAATATCTAATCCTACAAATTATTTATAGAATATTAAACAATTATTATTATTGGTTCCATTATTTTTGGACATATTTATTTTAAACAATAATAGAATTCTAAAATTTACCTCTTTTCATTATCAATCAGATAAATAAAAACATATATATTGCATTCAACAATGATATGCGCTTATATCTTACAAATATCCAATCACACTAGGATATCATGCGAACAGGTATTTCGAAGTCGAATGAATCCCCTTTAAGATTGAATCGAATGTCGAGCTTTCGCAAGCTTTCAAACAGTAAATATTTCGTCGATCAGGACACCATGTAAAACGGAACTTTTTCTTAATCGATCAAACGGAAGAATCCTTTCTCGTTTGAAGAAATATAACATCCCTTGAGACTCGTCAATGTCCTGTCACTCATCAACCGTGTGGCGCCAGAAGCATTCGCACCACCAGGATTTCATAACTTTAGAAGAGTATTCGTGCGGATCTCCACGTTCCAGGACTTTGTGAATTTGTGAATGACTGCTTGTTCCGTATCTCTTAGAATAACAGGATGCCATGTTAATAACGATTTACCAACACGGATATTATTCTTGCGTTTTCCATAGTTTCTGGAAGATCAATGAAATAAAACTTTAAGAAAGCATCAAGGAAGATAGATTTGAAGCAGAAGAAAACTTAAACTGGCTAATAGATCTTAATAGTTGTAATTCTATGTAAAATGTGTTATGAATTGAAAGTCGATAAAAAAAAAAAAGACAGAAAAAAGGCAGAAGATATCACGTTTCTTTCTTGTCAGTTTGTTATTTTTTATCGAACGTATTTCGTCTTCTGTACATCTTAATTTCAGTCGTGTATCACAGGCGATCATAAAACGAGTCGTGCATGCCACCGAAAAAAATTCCAGATATTCGGATGGATTTCCGATAACAGACAACACAGCTATATGTACACAGTGTATATAGGACTAGCTACTCTGTGGCTGTTCTCGAATGAAACAAATATTGATTCGCTTCAATCGGCGGGTCGCAAAATTGCCTACTTTTCGTGCCATTAATGAAACGAGTATCTAGAATTAAGTAAGTAAATTATAGTCTATTCAAAATCAATTAAGTAATCAATTCAATGTTTGTTATATTGAAAAGATGTTTCATAAATTATAAGTGGATTTAAAAATAATTTTATTGGATCAAAATATTTATTAAAATTTCATGCAGCAAAATATTCTTATAATAACTAGATCAATTTTGATCCAAATCAATTTGACAATAATACTAATTAAATAACAAAAATTAAATAACTTTAGATCTATCCATATCACTTTTGATCCAGTTAGTATTTGTACTTTGAGAGTTGATGTTAAAACCCAATATACCAAATTGTATATCAGGATGTCAGCCAAGAAATAAAGGTATGTTTTCAATTATTCTTACTTAAAATTGATCTAAAATCATTTTTTATTTAATCTATTAATCTATTAATTCTATTCAAAATAATGAAATAATGAAATAATGTAATTGAAATTATTTTTAATTAAGATAGAAAATTAAATAAGATATGAATAAGTAAAAAGTTTAAATCATAATAATTCTATTTTTTAATTATTTCAATGAATTTATAAAGTATAAATAAAATATTAACTAATTAAAAATAAAATTATTAAATAAACAAATAAAAATAAAAAGAAATAAAATCAATGTTTTCAGATTAATATAATTTTAACTAATATAATGTATGATATTATTTTAGTTATAAAATAATATTTTCAATTAAGTAACATATATTAAAAAAAAGCAAAATATTTAAAAAATATGTCATAAAAAATACTTAAAAATTCTTTTACTTAAAATCACATTAATTGAAGATTATTCGATTTTCAATGTACGACATCTAAAAAATAATCAAAATAAATATTCAATTGTTATATAATGAAATTTTTCTAAAATGCATAATCAAAATCATATAAGAAATCATTTTTCAATAAATAATATCAATTACTTTATCTATTCTAACCGAACAAGTTTTACAAATTTTAGTTTTATGTTAATGGCATGTGCTAATTTAAAAAAAAAAAATATATTGATGTCAATTAAAAAGAAAAGTTTTGATAACATTAACGATGACTTATTCGTAGAGAGTGTAACAGTATCATACCCTGAAGCGTGCCTAGTAATTATCCACCAAAGAAGTTGCTGCACGATGTTTCACGATATAGCTAAAAGTATCACCGAGTTATCGCTCAAAAGAAACAATGTTCGCTACCTCTTAAAACCCGGCAGCCTCTGGGCGTTTAAGTCCTCAAACCATTCTAATTGAGGTTCCTCCTCGTTACCGCGAAAGAGTTACCGGAAACAATAGTTGGAACAAGTAGATGACAATTGTACGTAGCAAGCAAGCATCCTCGCTAACAAAAGCGTGCCTACCAGTCCTCGTTTTGGCTATCTCTCTCCGTCTCCTTCTTATTTCTCGTCTCGCTATTGTTCCCTTTCTACCGCAACGAGCGTCAGCATCAGGTAACGAGTAACGAAGCGTCCTTCGTACCTCTCGAGGTATCGAGACAGCTAGCCCGAAACGTTCCCTGGAATACCGAATAAGAGTAAATTTCTAGGAATCGTAAGAAATCCACTGAAAATTAAACCGATGGAAAATTACTTTGGCAAATACTTTCCAACGTGAAATGATTATACGTATGATATATTCCTTGAATTTTATTGAAGTTTAATATGTAATATGTGCAATTTATTCGTGTTAGAGACGTTATTTTGTGAATTGCAGAAAAAACATAATTGTGAGAAATCAGGTCAGATACATAATCTGCATGAGAGAATTTTGATGAAGAAATGATATTTTTTTTTGCAAAGTATAGATGAAAATCTAATTTAACTAAAATCTAATTAAAATATAATCAGAAAACTTTTTTTTTCGTTTAAATTCATTACTTTTGCAAATATTACTTATAGTAATTTATATTAGTAGTTTAAGATAAAATTGAAGCTACCTTTTTTAATGAACAAAACAATCATTTTGAAATTATGAAATTGGAAAAAATAAAAATTTTTATGTTTGTCTTATATTTCTATGACAATAAATTATCTAACAATTCTAATAAAAATGTAATGATATTATATTAATATGCATATAAACAACTTAACACGAATCGAATTTTTAAATCTCTTATTATTTATCATATAAATTTTAAGATTCAATAACTGTTTCTGCGAGTTATCATCATTGACAACATCGTGACAATTTATAGACAATATTTGTAACGCGAAAGCAACCAAGTATCCGTGCAATTAACGACGAACATCTGTAATTATTTTAATGATCGCCACGAATCGATAGCATCGAAAGTCTGGCCGACGAGTTTCGCTTTACGAAACTAATTTAATTAGTACTTTAAGCACGATGCACACGGTCGCGGATAATAGATGGAAAAGGGGTGCGATGACAGAAGTGTTGGAGACATAGAGGTCAGATTATCAGAAGAATCCTTTCACGATAAGGCCATTAGTGATATAATTAACCACACGTTGGAATTTTTAAAAAAGAGAGAGAGAGAGAGAGATGAATCCTCCATGAAAGGATTTCTGCCTAATTTTGCGAGAAGAGGTGAAAGAACGAAGGAAGCGAAACATCCTCAGGTCGAACATGGCGGAAACAGAGAAAATTCGCGGAGAGTTGCTTCGAAGAAAGGAAAAAAAAACGAACCGAAGCCGACTTCGCGGAGAGTTACTCGCCTCTCATTTTGCTCGAGTGCTCTCACGAATGAGGAAACATTTCAATTAATTACTGCGTAATTAAAATATGAAAAAGTAGTCATTATCCCACGTTTCCACGTCGGTTACTTGGACAACTTTCCTGCTCCGTCACTCCCCTTTCCCTAGTCTGATCTTTCCTTTCGTTCTCCTCGGCATCCATTCGGCAAGAATCGCTTCATCTTCCTTCCAACGCGTTTGTTCCTCTCCCATCTTTTATCACTTCTCTTTTCTTCCTCCCTTCCGCAATCCTGAGTTTCGCATAACGTCGTTCTCCTGCTTTTTTTTTTTTCGCCGGCACAGATAATCCACGAGCGTGCGCGCGCGAGTGTCGCGCCTCGTCATCACGGGCATTAATTATACACGTGTCAGGTAACTCCGAGTGGTTACCAGGTAAGCAGCTTGCTAGATGCACACTATGTGCATCGTGTACTTGCAAAAATAAACATTTTTCCGGGACATACTCACGCTTGACCCGTCACCGACGAACATTTTGCCAACAATCCTGAGACGATCTCACCGTATTATCTTGTCTATAAGATTGTCATAAAAAAATCCAAAGTAAAATAACTGTTAAGAGTTTCTTCTTTTTTTTTTTTGAATCAATTAGGCAAAATGTTTAAAAGACTGCTCTATGAATTATATGAATTGTAATAGAATTTTTTTGTTATATGAGTATAATGGAAAAAGAAGCAATTAGATTCAAATAATTTTTAATTGTGAAAAAAATAATCATTTCATAAATTTAAACGGGATTTTTTTAAGCAACTTATCATGATATATCTATAAAGAACAGAAAAAATAATTAAATAAATTAATTGCATCTTAATGATCTTGGAAAGAAATAAAAGAAAATTACCAGAAATTTATGTTTCATAAACGGAATATGAATATAAATCCATCCTCAATCCTAAAAAGAAATCAAAGATTATAATATCGATTAAATATTATGCTAGCAATATCATCGTATTCGTGTACAATTCGAGATATGAATCTCGTATCGCGAAGAGCGCATTTGCATGATATCCTGTTGTAACATAATGACATCGAGTAAAAGGGGTTGAGCTGTTACGAACGTGAAAATAAGCCTTAATCCGTTGTGTTAGCCCTGTCGCGAGTAGATCGCTCGTTCTGGAGAAACAGGAGTGGTTCCGTCGACGAGCCCCCGCCCGTTGCACGGTGCTAACTTTTCAATCTCGGTCGAATAATCCGTCGGAAAGCCCCGCGGTTACCTCGGCAACGATCTGGCCTCTCATTGGCCCGTCAATGTTCTACCAACTCTCTTCCCTCCTCACCTCTTTGCCCATTACGCTATCTTCTTCCAGGCCACCCTGCTGTTATCCATCTTTCGTTCCATCACCCTCTTCTAGCGATGGGACTAATTTCATTAGCGTTTCAAAGGTTATTATTTCAAAGCTCATCAATAGAACGGGCATAATGATCTATATTAGAAATTAATTTCACATGTTATTAAAGAAGAAACTTTTTTACTAAATCTTTAAAAAAATAGAAACATTAAAGAACCATACCATAAATCATTTCAGAGTTTTCTTTTGACATCAATATGTAGACAATTTTTACAAATATTCATTAAATATATGGACATCACGAATATGTCGCATTCATCACTATCTGTTTTCTCTCTTGATCTATTTCTCTTCACCTTTTCTTTTTTATCTCTTTTCAACTCGTTGTATTTTCTGCCTACCTTTCCTTTCCTCGTTGCTTCATCTCTGTTTCTTATTCGCCAGTATCTATCTGTCTCCATTTGAATTTTCTCTCTCAGTTTCTCACGGAGTTTCACTGATTCTCTCTACAAACTGCAAAGCTATCCCCTCCGTCGGTATACATATACCTAACCTTTAGTCACTAGTTCTCCTTGCTCCTACCGACCGGCACTCCCCAGCGCACTTAGCCCCGTGGTTAACTTCAATGAGCGGATAACAAGCCACCCCTCGACTTTGCCCTGTAATATTCACTCGTATAAATGGACCCACGGCTTTGTCAAATCAACTGTCGCTTGTAAACAAGCAACCCTCTCGTGGCATCGATGCTTGCCGCGCGAATCTACACCATCTTTGTGGTATCTTTGCGACACCCTGCTGAAGACTTTACTGTCTACCTCCCAAGAACAATTTATGGTTTTGAAATCATTCTGCAGAGATTTGACTAGAAAATCATCCAACTCTCGTTATTTCTTTTTCTTTTTTTTTTCTCTCTCTCTTTCAAATTCTTTCAAATTCATTGTTTCAAGACACTGAAAATAGATCGTATGAATCGAACGAATAATGAAAAATATCGAATGAAAAGGATTTACCTTAATACGTTTGAATATAATTCGAGCACGGAGAAAGAACGATTATTAGACGATTCAAGCTATTTCTCTATCTTTTGATACGCGAAATTAACGAAAGATTTGAGGACCTTTACGAGAATTCACGGATTATTAATTTAAAGAGGAGATTTTTCTTCTCTTGATACGATGGTTTCCTTAATGATGAATTATTATTCACATTCACTACTGTCTCACGAGAACATTCTCATTTAATTCTTTAATGAGAACATGGATGAAATCTCGTTAGCACGAGAAACGAGCTCGATATCGAGAGACGTTCCACCAAGCTTCGAGCATTACCGTAACATAAACGAG
Source organism: Apis mellifera (assembly GCF_003254395.2). Taxonomy (NCBI): domain Eukaryota; kingdom Metazoa; phylum Arthropoda; class Insecta; order Hymenoptera; family Apidae; genus Apis; species Apis mellifera. Next base: position 2,347,591 of record NC_037640.1, on the reverse strand, counting down.
CCAATCAGCCATCTTTGTGTCAGCAATCATCCTTTGATTACACGGCACTTAGCTCGAAAACAGGGCCGCGATACTATCGGGCAATCATTCTCAATTTTGACAAAATAGAAGGATAAATCAAATAAATCGTCTAAACACAACTATCCTTCGAAGAATTTATACATAAACTTAACTGATTTTTAGCTTTTAAAAACAAAAATTGTTTACACTCGTTTCATTCTCACTCACAAAGGATCACTCATTTCATTCTTTATTACATCGATATAGAAAGAATTAACGAAAAACTTTTTGTATAGCACTCTAATTGTATTGTTCAAAATAATTTTATTTACTAATTAGATTAAACACTTCACGATTATCACAAAATTAAAGTTTTATCGTAGAAATATTTACGAACGCGTCTCGTCATTCGGCCATATTTATTTAACTAAGGATTTTTGTATAAGAAGGTTAGGTAGAGAACGACAATAACAAAACGCGGGTTATTTGAAAATATCTTGATGTAAAACGAAGGAGAATAGAGAAAACTCTCGATGAAATAATAATCGTAGACTGGAAAAAGGAGAATTTTTGTGCTTGGTGGAATCGCGGTGTTCGTCATGGAAACACACGCGTCGAAACTCGAAAGTGGCCATGGGGTAAGAGTGCCTTGTACAAGGTACTGAAGAGTCCGCAGTTATAGGAAGCGAACAAACAGGGCCGCCTTTCAATCGTAATTGGAACCGCGGGAGCCTGACCAACGTCCGTGTTCAAGCACTCTTTTTCCCATAACCATCATTCTTCGAGAGTGTCTCCTACTCTGCGCGAAAGAAGAAACACAATAGGCTGTATATCCGGGCACGAAATTTCGCCGAATTTTTTTACGTATCCTCGTACAAACTTTCTGATTGTTTCTATTTAGCGAATCAACACGACGTTCTTCAATTCCATTTATGGAATTATTGACCTTGAACGATATAAAAAAAAAAAAAGAGATAAAAATTTGATCGAATCATGATTCAGATTTAAGAAACTAGAAGAAACAACAATTATTCCTCAGTGAGAAAATATTATATTTTATATTCACATTTAATGTAGAGAATTGCAGATAAATTGTCGGGTTTCTGATTCTTCTTTTTGTCTCCGGGATAATGCGCCCCGTCTTGTCTTGAAAACGTTGTTAGGGAAATACGTATAGAAACGATAAAAAGCAACTGAAAGGAAGAATATAAATAAATGCTGGTACATCCGAGGAGAAACAAGAACGTATTCACCGACGGTTTGCTGTGTTTAACTCGTGATCTCGTAGAAATGGGCTGAGCAAATACAACTTCGCGTCTTTCATCTTCTCTTTTATTCGCGTAGGATATTTTTTCTTTTTTTTTTCCTCAAGAGGAAAATACCACGCGAAACATGTCTTTGTCTTCCATTTGTTTGAACACGATTTAAGAATTCCACGATCTAAAAAAATGCTCGGGGAAAAAAGAATTCAATGTAAAATATAGCAAAAGAGGAGATATATTCGATATTCGAAACATCAAGCGAAGAATTGTTAGTCTGTGTAAACAGAATCGTTCGTTTCAATCGCACCTTTTTTTTTTTTTTTTTTTTTTTCCTGAATGGAAAACGAGCTGGCTTCCCTCTCGTTTTTCGCGAATACGGCACTGGACGGTGCTGCTGCTCCGTGCAGAATATTCAGATCGACAGTTATATTCACACGCGTGGTCGCACCTCAATGGATTTTGCTTTTGCCGCGATTGTTAACGATTTCGAAGCCCTCGCGGCATCGTGGTTTTGATCCATCACCCCCTTATCCCTCATCCCCTCTGCTACTCGCTCTTCGATTCTCACTGTTCTAAATCGCTTCACCGTGATCCTCCTCTTTGTTTTTTTTATCCGTATTTACCAATTCGTCTCGACTCGATCGACAATCGTGACTCTATTATTGATAATCATTCAGACTCGGTAACTTTAGTCGGATCAAGCTTCGCTTCTCGTGGATTTGATTTACATTCACGCCCTTTCACAGAAAAAAAAAAAAAACCTTTTCTCGAATAATTACAATGCTTTGTTCTCTCCAACGCATCTGAGATCGCGCTTAAAAAAAGTAATCGATGCTTTAATTAATAAGAAACGTTTTCTGTTTACGTTAAATTTTTTGTTTATATTTTCTATCGTATATTATTTCTTTTTTATATTTAAATTTTAACAGAGAAAGATTCGTTTCTGAGAGTGAGTTTGATCAAATTTTTGAAGCAACACGTTGATATCAGAAATCATTGAATCGTATGCCACTAGATGGCGTAAACCTTCACCTTGAAATTGTTTCTCGCAAGTGGTCGATCTTATGACAATTCATATATATACCAATTGGATTCATAGTAGAATTGTACTTGCTTCGGCAGTACATATACTAAAATTGGAACGATACAGAGAAGATTAGCATGGCCCCTGCGCAAGGATGACACGCAAAATCGTGAAGCGTTCCACATTTTTTTGCAACTTCATTTATTAAATAAATAAAGTTATTTTATTCTCATTATTTACCATTTATGAATACCTACCTCATTTGGTTATTAACATGCATTTATTTTTTTTCAAAAGTTGTTATAAACATCAGACTTTATTAAGTAAAAAAGTGACAAATTTTTTCACATATCAATAGATTATTATTTATTATTCAAGTGATGTATTTATATTACGTTTGTTACATTTATTATTATTATAGATTATTATCGAGTAATAATTACGTACGGCATTAAACGAATCAAAACGTATTATTTGCATAGCAATTATACATGTCATTCATTAGGTAATCTCGATACGCAGCGGGAAAAAATAATTGAACGTATTCTGCCTCTAATCTGTGATCGTTCCCCTCCGCAAGATCGGAAAGAGATATTCACCCTGAATTGAATCCCATTTATCCAACATGACCAGAGGTGGTTGCATCCAGATGAAATTTCGTGTCCCACAGGGGGACAAATATTGCAAATTACCGACAACAATCAGCCGACAAGGGATGGTGATTTTCGAGGCAATTCGAATCAAACCCTCCGTTCTAATTTCCATTGATTTCGTTTTCTAAATCGCGACAGATGCGATCAACCGTGCCATTCTTAGATTGCAAGAAATTATTCGACAATTTACAATATTCTCGTTAACTTGCACACATTTGAAACATAATATTAAGGATGCTATTTTAAATTTAATAATTATTGAAATTATTGTATTTGCTTAATAAGTTAGTTATAATAAATAGATGTACAAAAGATTATTAGAATCTCAGAGAACTGATAAGATACTAATTTTCTTATCTTTAAAATAAAATAAAAATCAGAAATATAAATAGAAAAAATTAATGAAGGAATGTATGTATTATTTAATTTTATAGAAATTTGTAGATAAATTAAAACAAAAATTATTCTCTTTCAATTTATGATGAAACTTTACATATATTGTTTATAAATTAAGAAACTAGTAATAATTTCTACTAATAATATTATAGAATCAATTTACAATACTAAAATATATTTTATCTGAATAATATTATTAATCAATCTGATTATTCCAAAGTTAATATGAAATAAAATATAAAATAATGAAATGATAACAGATAATGCTTATTTCGTGACTGAATTTATTGCCTGATCGCAAGAGATAGGTATCGCGTTAAGGTTTTATCCCCACAAAGGGCCTATGATGAAAATTATTACGGGCATCTTTATTTTCGCAGCTCGACGCCGCTCAATTTATCCCGTCTTCATGCATTTATTCCATCGTTTCCACCGTTTCCGCCGTTCCGAGGCCCTTTTCCAGCACGAGAGAAGACGGCCAGCCGCTTTGCCGCCCCTTGAATTAATTCCCTGCATACGTTAATCTTAATGAATTCACAAACGCGCCCCGTCGTGTCCGACTCCTGGGGTATATCGGCTTAGGGTTCCAGCTTACAGGTGCCACTACGCAAACTCGAGGCCAACCATTAAAATGTACCACCCTGTGTATACACGTATACACATCCTTCTCCTTTCTTCGCGTCGCATTTATGCGACGCCACGCGACCTCGAGTTGCCGAAAATTGCACGAGTACAATACCTTCCCTTCTCTCTCGTTTCATCAATGGATTAAATGCTTAATTATTTTATTGAATATGTATTTGTAAGATCGTGGATTTGTCGTATTTTAAAGAATTTTATATTATTATAAAATCAAACAAGTTTCGTCATCATATTAATATTGTATGTTAAATTGAAATATCTGTAATTTTGCTATCTCAATTAATAATCGAAGAAAATCTTGTTATACTATATTACAACTCGAAGGAATGAAGGATTAATTTTCCCAATATACCAAAATATTATTTCGGATCTTAAGTAATATTCTCTACGTTTTAACCGCATCGAGATCCGCAGTCTCGCGGATAGTTATTCAAAAGATTCTGGTGCAACGTGCTCGCCGCAACAGAAATTACGAAGACGTGCCTGTTATAAAAGGAGCGAGGAGATCGAAGAGTGATTCATGAAATTCGTTAATTAAGCAACGCGAAGGAAGTCTGGGTGTTCCTCTCCCTCTTCCTTTTTTTTTTTTTAATTCCAGATCGAGAAGAATTCAGCTTGGATGATATATTTGCGGGACGTGAAATATTTAGAAATATATAGAAAGCGGATGGATGGATGGATGCGGGGCCATAGAGTCGCACGAATGCCCCAGGAAAGATAAGTAGCGACGTGGTGAATAGACTAACGGGGCGCTGCAAAAGCTGGGAGAAAGGGGGAGGAGGAGGAGGATAGGCGGTGTCGAGGATTGGTGGTTTTATGCATCATGCATATTTACGCTCACATACTAGCTGCGGAAGATGACGAAGCGGGCCGGGTCGTGCAAATTGCGAGGACCGTATTTATGCAAATGCCCGCGCATTCGTGTTGCACCTTGCGCCACTTTCCTTCCGCCGATCTTCCTCCGACCCAGCAAATTGACTTCGTTAGCAACCTCTCTCTCTCTCTGTTTCCCTCGAAGGAAGAAGAGAGGGAGAGAAAAGTAGGGAATCGAGGTGGAAAAGAAAGATGGCGCGGCCAAGAAAGGAAGAAGAGATACGCACAGAATGTTTCATCTGCAAGAGATTCATCTTCGAATATTCTCTGAAAGGTGAGTCTGCGCTGAGAAAACTGGGGAACGGAAAAGAGAGCGCGGGGTTAAACAAAACAACGCCGTTAAAACCTTCCCTTCTGGGAAGGAGAGGAGGAACAATCTCGATATCGCGTCCTCTGCCAGTAGAAACGTTTCACATCCAATTTGTTCCTCTCGTTTCGCGGTAATCGCTCGCCAATGACTTTCTCCCACTCGTTTCCTCGGGGGTTCGATGCTCGTCAGGCCGTGCGCTGCTCCTCTTCGAAGCACCAAAGATCGGCGTATCCTGCTGCTCTACCAAGAGGAACAAGGGCCAACCCCCGTCGCGCAAGCCGCTTCCCAATCGACCAATAGGCGTCTGGCGGCGGCCGCATCCACCCCTCGGCGGCGAGTTAGCTCGGCCAATGGGCGAGTCGGAGTTAAGGGTGGGAACGGGGCCGCCACCACCCCCAAAATGGCTGCGAAATCGCGCGAGCATTAGGCAGTCCGTTCGAAATAAACGGGCGGATTAATTGGAGCGGGGGGTGGCAACCCCTGACTCGCGTGCTCTTCCAATCCTCCCACCCAGGTATCGAGCAACGTGCGAGGAGGTGATGACGACGATACCAGGCGTTTTGGACACGGCATATCCGGTCATCCCCTCGGCGACGACCTCCAGAACGACGCCGGGCGTCCACACGTTAGCATGAGACTCGACACTTCCGTGGTGGTGTCCTCGCGCCGATCCGTTCCTCCAATCGTCTCATTCGCGTTTGTTTACTTCGAGGTGTAAATAATGCAGGAGCACAAGTCGTTCCTCATAAGGGATCTTCTGGGGGATGTTTTGTCCGAGCGGGTGCACGGTGAGTTTTTCACGTATAGTTTAAATGAAGTAGAAAGATCGAAAAGTGAAATTTTTAATCTGGAATAATATAATTATCGAGGAAGTTCTTCATTATTCTCGTGCTAATCTTAACATCGAGAATATTGTCTTAATTTTATTCTTTTTAAAAAGATCAACTTATTCGTTTTCATTAAGCTTCTTAAAACGATTGAAAAATCGATTGTAATATATAAATAAAACGAGTAATTAAAGAAATCAAGATTTTCATTGCACATGACATCGGTCGCGTGGCCTAACGCCAGGCTCCTCGTTACGCGATGCCCCGCGGAGCGGCTCCATTATTTTTATCCAAGATTCGCAGCCCTACGGCCGAAGGGTGGTGCCCCATTAACCACGATCCTACAGATGGCCGGAGCTCCGCGGAAGGATTCGTTAGCTCTCGTTAGTCCGAATTTTCGATCCCCAGGCGACGGTGTTTTGTCGGCCAATCTTGATCGTTCGACCCTAATCGTTTAGGCGATCAAACTCGATCAACTCGATTTCGATTCCTCGTTATTGTTCGCCACGAATTATATCTTCGACAACTGTCGATCCCTCTGAACTGACATTAGTATTTTTCCATTTCCAGAAGATTCGGAGGACGACTCGGCCGTTCATTCGGACTCCGAGGACACGATCGACCCTGGAAGCAGCCCCTGCACCAGACTGGAAAGCCCCCCGCCCCCGCTCTCGCCATCTCCGGCGGCGGCCACGTCCGGCAAGTCGTGCGGAACGGGCAGCGGCCCCCCAAGCGGCAGGAAGCCGAGAAGAAGGCGGACGGCGTTCACCCACGCCCAGCTCGCTTACCTCGAGCGAAAGTTTCGATGCCAGAAATATCTGAGCGTGGCGGATCGGAGCGACGTGGCCGACGCCCTGTCCCTCTCCGAGACCCAAGTCAAAACTTGGTACCAGAACAGAAGGTAAATACGAAAGTTCGAGAATGTCTTAAAAAAAGAATATCAAATATCCAATGAATTTAAAATAAATTAATTATTATATATCTTCCAATTAAATATTATATTTAATTGGAATTTGAAATATAAGGAATAAATACGATTTGTTATTATTCTTCGAATATAATCGTTCAAAAATTCGCCTGTCGCAGAACGAAATGGAAGCGGCAGAACCAGCTGCGGTTGGAGCAGCTTCGGCATCAGGCGACGGTGGAGAAGGAGTTGCTGGTACGAGGCGTGGGCCTGCACCACGGCAGCATAGACGCCTACTGTCCACCGTACAACGCTCAAACCCAGACCCAAAGCCACCCGCCTCCGCCGCCGCCGCCCCCGGCGCCGTCCACCGCGTCGACGGCCGCGTTCCTCTCCACGGCGGCGGCCCTGTTCCGGAACGTGACCTACGTCCACGGATGCCCCCTCTAACCGCGGCGGTTGAGGCCGCGGTTCCAGGATCCAGATCTCTGCTTCCCGGCCGCCGGCATTGGGAAGGCATTGGCCCTCCTTCTCCTCCCTTCGAACGGAGGCGAATCCTAGATCAACTCGTGAGATTGATCGCGGCGGTTGTTCCGCGTTCACTGGGTGGTGGTTTCGTTTGTTGGTTCTGGGTAAGGGTTGAAGTGAAGTGACGGGATGGTGACGGGGAATTGTTTCTCCAGTGTTTATTTCTGCATGCGAGACAGTGTACATATGTAATTATTATTACGGATGATAGAGTCGTAGTTTCCTTTCTTTCTTTCTTCCTTCACTTGAGGAAAAGGATTGGTTGGAAATTGGAGGGATTTTCTTTAATCGAAGGAATTTTCGCTTGTTGTCTGCGCTCGATCTTAGGAAACGAAAGGAACTCGAGTCGAATATCGAATTCGTAGATGCGTCGTAGGCTCCTTAGGGTGATTGTAAAGAGGAGGGAGAATTGACAAGTGTGCAATGTTTCTTCAGAAGACGAAGTTTTTCTTTCTTTTTTTAGGGATATTATAGTTCGCCAACGACTTTACTTTCTCCATTTAGTGGGCGAGTTTTCGCCAACCGAAGAATTCTTGTAGATAAAATAAATTATTAACAGAAATATCGAAACATCTTGTGATTAATCCTCTTCTATATAATACATATCCAAATTTTTCTTTCGTTTTCATCGTTTCTTTTTGAAAAAATGGATCGATTTCCCTCTAAATCTATCTCTCTCCTTCTTTTCTTATTTAGAAAGCGAGGAAAAGAGAAATCGGTAACGAGGCTGTATCGAACAAGACCAATTCGCGCGTGACAATGGGCACGTGGCCAGGAACAGCGTTTCGCAACAGCGGAACGTAATTGGCTGAAACCGATACAAGTCGAGTACCGGTGCCACTCGTGGCTGGAATTGGCTGACGGATTTAATTGAACGGAATCGACGAGAAAGAGCGAGACGAGGTAACGTGTCGGATCGCGTGCTGGAGAAGGAGGGGAAGAGAGATACACGGTGAAGCAATTGTCACGATGATTTTTTTTTTTTCTTTCCGATCGTGGACTCCGGTCGTTTGTTAATTGGAGAAGAAAAGAGAGAGAGAGAGAGAGAGGAATAAAAGAAATCAGGAAGAGAATAAAAGTGCACGATCTCTTTACACGGGTGATTAGACTGCATTAAGCGAATTTCGAATGATCTCGCGTTAACGACGTTTTTCGTTGATAATCACTTTCCTTTCGTTTCTTTCTTTCTTCCTTCCTTCCTTCCTTTTTTTTTAAACCACTCCACGTAAAATTGCGAAACACAACAATTTCACTCTTTGAATGAAATTTCTCGTTTCGAGATCGATCTCCCGTTTCCGGGAAAATGAATGGGGGATCGTAATTGGGGGAAAAGACGCGTGGAAAGTTAAAAGGATAATCTTACTTCTTCTCCTCCTCCTCCCTCCTCCACCATTTGATAAGAAGAAATTATTGCAAGTCGACATCCTCTCCAGATCGTCGACGATGAAGAAAGAGAGGAGGAGAAAACACTCCTTTCGAATTCATTCGGGATGAAGTAAACTGTTCTCCGTGTTTGGTCCTCGAATAATAAAAAAAAAAGGAAAAGAAAGAGAGATACAACTTGCCAAGCGTGAAATCACGAAGGAAGAAATTCTTGCCACCCCCTTTTTTCATCTCTCCTTTCAAATTCTTCACGGGGAATCCCCCCCACGCGTAATTACTTCGCTATGATGAATCGCATATTATTCGTAATAATTTTTCTTCGTCGCACGTTTCATTGTCCCTCGTTCCCTTGCGAGCTTCTAATTTTAGTCTTTTAAGCGTGACTTCTTGAGCGTTCTCGAGAGCAGGATCTGGTCACGGATCTTTTCGAAAGAAAAATAATCTTTGAAAAATTAGAAATTTTTCATCGAGAATCGTTAATGATATTGTATTATTATTGTATCATATCGATTAAGAGTTAATTAATTAATTATTATTATTAATAATAATTACGATGTAAAGAAAGAATATATAGAAAATATATAGAAAAAAGGAAAGGAATTTAAGCAATCTCTTGTTTCATAATTGGCAGATAATAAATATATATATTTAGAAAGAAGAATGGGAATAATTTAATGAATTTTTATGTCAGTGATATTCAAATTTAGTTACGAATTACGTATTTATTTCAATATTTATATATTGTTTATCAAAAAATCGGGATCTATATTTTCGAAATAGTTTAAAAATGATGTTACAATTTTTATTTATCTATAAATGTATAACTTTTTTTTTAAAAAAGCTTACTAGATTAGATTTATTAATTTTATCTTTTATACAAATTCATATCAATATTCTTTTCTTTTTTATTAGATTGCATTCTTATAATAAAATAATAAGTAATCATTTGCATAGAACATGTACGATTATATAATTGAATTCGATTTCTTATTTCTATTTATATATTTTACTTTTATAATTTTTAAATTGCATACAACAACTGTTTTACATATTAAAAATATTTGACCGACAGACATTTAAGGAATAAAAATTATTTTTATTCTACTCTAAAGATTTGATTATCCGTGTGCATAAACACTTACCAAAACTATCCTTCAAAAATCGAATTTTACAATTAAATGATCGAACAAACTGAAAAATTGACTCGACAAAGTCGATAAAATTATACGTATAATACACACGTATAGACAGATACGATATCTCATATCACATTCGAGTGCGTTTCAATCGTGTAAACGACTGTAATTTACCGATCGATAAATGATTCAAATCAAATATATATATATGGTGCATTGAAAGGATCAAGGATCCCCGATAAATCCCCGGGAATCGCACAGGAAAAGAGTCGAACGAGATACCCTGGGATGGAAGAGAAGTGGCGTCGCGTGCACTCGGCCACGTGCTTATTGTCATTGAGCGAATAACCGTGGACGCGCGTGCATACGTGCGTAAGTCGTGTTGGCACTTGGACACGCGCTTCTTATCCCTCTTCAGTTTATGATGCGCGTCTCCCTCTTACCCGACCGAGAACAGCATCGTTAAATACTTCACGGGGGGGCATCCCTTCGAAATCGTTCCTATACCTATACACTTTTTGAAAGATCCACGCCCCGGGATTCTCTTCACAAACGGATCGTTTTCGCGCGTATACTCGCCGCATGGTTCCACGCGTTTCTCGATCGGTAATTAACAATTCCTTTCTTACCGTTCAGAAACTCGGATGGCAAGAAAGGAAAAGTTTTTTTACAGAAAAGATTTATCTCTTTCCTTTTCTGTTTTTAAACACTTATACTTACGGTACTTACGGGATATCTTGTAGGTAAGAGATGTTACTCGAAAAAATCATCGAGATAGAGAGAAAAGATCCGTTTGAGAAGTCTCGTTTAAAATTGGAAAGTGAAATGGGATAGGCGCGGATACCGATAATCATGGACGGGCAAAGGGGCGAGGCGAACGCCCCCAAAGGAGGAGCGAAAGAAAGCTCGGCGAGGCTGGGCATTTCTAATTCTTTAGGAAAAAAGCGGCGGAGTAATTGCTGTGGAGAAACTGGTGGAGAGAGAGGGAAGAAAGTGAGGGAAGCCAGGATGGCTGACTGCACAGCAGTGGCGAAAAGGGATCCGCGGCTCCGTTGGTGGAAGGCAAAAAGCAGAAGTAAAAGGAGTCGGGTGTGACGAGGTTAGCTGCGGGGGGGAGGTAAAGATGGATCTCGCGAGAAGGAAGGATAAGCAGGGGAAGAGAGACGGCTGGAGAAAGGGAAAGAGAAAGGCTGAAGCTAGCGGGTGGAAGGTGCAGGGTGCAGGGTGTAGAGTGCACGCGGGGCAGAGCCGAGTGTAACGAAGCTCCGACTTTTTAATTGGAATATATTCAGAAAGCGGAACGCCTTTTCATCGCGGGACTCGATGCACTGAATACGCGGAATCAACCGCGCTTGCAACGAGCCTGCTGTGCAACTGCAAATCGGGCCGCGTCTCTGCATTTATACGTAACGGATGCATAGCGGTTGCATATAAAATAACCCGCGAAAACGCGAATCCGCCCTCTCGTCTCCGGCCAACCTTTTCCCTTTTCTTCCCCGATATCCACGGGCGTATAATCACCCTGAAAATACGATAAGTGCGACCAGATCAAAAAAAATCACGCAGAGATTCGTTCTAGTCTACGTTTTCTCTCTATATCGATTTTTTTCTTTCTTGAACATTGAAAAGTCGCCTTTTTTTTTTTTGAATGAATCTATAATCTACGTTTCTTACTTATTACGTTGAATATTATTCAATGATATGATTTATAATTTTATATCATATTATTATATATTAATTTCTTCTGCAATTTTCCTATATTATAAAAATAAGGGAACAATGAGACAATTCTCATCTAAATTAGATATCGTATCGTTTGACGCGATGAGAAAAAAACCGATAAACAATGGATCGATTATTTTTAATCATATTTCAATAGACATTGATATTCAATTGAAATAATTCATGATATTAAATTCATCTTTAAAGAAATTGATATTCAATACTATTTTCTTTATATACGAGGCAAATATAGAACTATAGTATAGTTGGATATGATGGAACTGAACGTCGCTTTCGGTAGATTTATTCCAGCCAAGGGGTCGCAACACCTATTCACCGTATAAAGGTAGAGGCTATGGCAACTTCAGCTTAATGGGCTGTTTGCTTGCAAATTGTGGTATCGCTAAAGGGCAACAAACAATTCACAACTCGTTTTAACTACCACATTTCAATTCCAAGAAGCCTCGAATCCCTCTGGCGAATGTTACATTTACATAATTGTCTCTTGCTCCGTTTCTCGTTTATAAAACTGTACGTTTCTATCTTATTTCTTATATTTTCCATATATCTTTTCAATTTTTTAATATACAACATTACATATAAATACATAAAAAAAAACATTGTACTTTTTTTATACTTTTAAAAATATAAATTAGGTATATAGTGGATGTCAAAAACGATGATCAAAATTATATATAATTTTTCTTTATTTCAAAATGGAATATCTTTATACGTTGGTAATAAAAGTGATTAGAGAGTAAAATAATATTTTTTTGTAATTTGAAAAAAAATTCCTGCCCCGGGTGAGGATCGAACTCACGACCTTAAGATTATGAGACTTACGCGCTGCCTACTGCGCTACCGAGGCGTTGTTAAAGGGTTTTCTTTTTTATGTATTTAACCCTACTTTTTTTCAATTATTAAATTAAAATTATGTAAAATATATTATTATTTATTATAAATTTAGATAAATAAATTCTTAACATTATAAATTTAAAATTTTTAAAAGCGAAAAAAATTTTTTCTATTGATTGCTAATATATATCTCAAACGTAGTTTGTAATGATTTAGCTCAGATGTCGCCACGTAATGGACATGAACATTTAGGGTATTCAAATCAGATTCTTTTGATATTGGTATAAATGCTCTGCTACGATCGTTAAATTATACAGGATAGAAAGGATCCGAATGTAAACTGTCAAAACTGTTTTTTGTGAATTCTCAAACTTACGAATTTCTAAATCAATACAGGGTAAGACAATATGACAGATAATATGACAGACGCTGAAAGTTTAAGGGAAGCAATCGCACAATATGAACAACAGGTATGAATTACAATTTCATCGATGTTTTACGAACAAATAGTATAACCTTCTATATAAATTTTATAATTAATTTTTATAATTTAATTTAAATATTTTTATAATTAATTTTTTAATTATAAAAATTCCTTTGATATCTGTATTCTAAACATTTTTTAACCACATTAGTTAGCTCAAGTTCAAGCAACCTTATCCGTAACTACGCAAGAAGCGGATAGGGAAAATTTATTAAGTTTACAATCGGACATACAAGAACTTATTACTTTAACAAAAGAAAGTTTACAAGGTGTGGAAACATCCAGTGAAGATTTAGATGATGATGATGATGATGATGATGTCGACGGCGATGATGATATGGACGATCCATTAGCAAAAGAATATGCCTTGTTTAAGGTGACTTTTTCCAAATTTCATTTCATTTCAAAAAAGGGAAATGGGAAAAGGATACAAGGGATCCAAGAAAATAATCCTATATCATTTCTTTTGATATAAATTCATTAGGCAGAACTGGAGAAAACTTCAAATGATTCTGAGAATAAAGAACAGGATAAACAAGATGATGGAGCTTCAAATAATATAGAAGTCAGTATGCAAGTATTCTATATGGCATAGAAATGACACAATTATACGGTGCAAGTTCATCTTGTAGGATGAGTTGAGGCAGCTTGAAGGCATGAAATGTAGAGCTCCCCATGGTAGCAGTTGGGGTGGCATTGGTTATCATAATGCTATGATATGCTCTGTTTATCAAAATGATAGGACAAAAATAAAAAATATGCAAGATATAAAGGTAATAGAAGAATTAGTTGTAATTAGATTTAAATTAATACTAATTTGAATATTCTTTTAAAAAATAACAGGAAACTTTCTTTATTTACATTTATTACATAATTCTAAGGATTTAAGTATAAATTATTATCTAGGTCAGAGTACTTTTTCTAAATCCAACACATAAAGAAATGCTTCCATGTCCATATTATTTGGATGGAAAATGTAAATTTTCTGATGAAGATTGCAGATTTTCACACGGAGAATTAGTATCGTTATCTAGCATACAAGAATATAGGTAAACAGATCTCTATTTAATAGCCAAAATATAAACAAAAATCAAAAACAAAATCTTTATTTATAGAGAACCTGATTTTCAAAGTATAAAAATGGGCAGTAGAGTATTGGCAAAACAAAAAAATCAGTTATGGCATAGATGCATTGTATTAAAAATGCCTGAAAAAGAAGGAGATGTCTTTAGAATTAAATTTGAAGCAAGTGGTAATATCACAGAAGTTTTTCTCCCAGATCTTTTACCACTTGGTATGTATTTTATTAACTAGTTATAGATTCAAATTTAATTTTTTCATATTTATTTCATTTAATTATTTCATGTTATTATAGATGATGCAGATTTGGAGATGTCAGATACATCTGATGATAGTGATGGTGAAAGTGATTCGACAGAATATTCTAAAGAAGAAGTTGTTCATAAATCTCTTTTAACGGTAGAAAGTAACACACCTTTAGGAAATTGGGAAAAATATACACGTGGTATAGGTAGCAAGTTAATGGCTCAAATGGGATATATAGCAGGTACTGGACTTGGGAAACATTCAGATGGAAGAGTAGAACCAGTTGAAGCAACAGTATTACCAGCTGGTAAATCTTTAGGTACATATATTATGATTTGTTTATTATTATATTATTATTTTATTATTATATTATTATTATGTAATTAAAAACATTTATTTTTAGATCATTGTATGGAACTGCGAGAAAATGCTGGTGGAGATAAAAATTTATTTTCCGTGGAACGTAAAATGCGAAAACAACAACAAAAATTAGAACAACAAAGAGAAAAACAATATCAAAGAGAAAAAGAACGAGAAGAAAATAATATCTTTAATTTCATAAATGCAACTTTAGGTGATAAACGTATGTCTAAAAAAAAAGTCCTGCATTTTTTAAATTATATTCTAATTATTTTATTAAATTTTTAAATAATTCTTTCTATTTGCAGCTAAAAATGAAATACAAAAAAATATTTCAAAAGGTAAAAATAATCTCAAGACAGAATCCAATCGACAATTAAATGTAGCAAGTTTACAAATTGGGGAAACTATTTTAAGATTAGAAAGAGAATCGACGAAATTAAAAGAATCATTGACAAGACATGCAAAAGGAAGTGTTCATTATAACAATATTATAATGAAATATAATGAGAAACAAAAAGAACTTGTTAGTTTAAGAGCATCTGAAAAAAGTATTGCTGTTGAACAAGATCAACGAAAAAATAGAGCTAAATTATCAATATTTTGATGTATATATATATATGCAATTTTAATTTACTATAAGAAATTAGCTTATATATATTATCTATTAATATGTATAAAAAATATAAATAAATAAACCTTATAATATAACAATATTTATTTTGTCAATAATTTTATGTTTATATACTATATATAATTAATGATTTTAAATATTTGTAGTATTATATGATTTATATGTAATTAAGATTTACAAGACAATATTCAATATGGCGACGTCTAATGTCAAGTATAGTATTTTTAAAATTACGATATTATTATTCAGTTAGAATAATATTAATTATATTTTAATTTTTTCAACTTATAAATATATATTAAAATTGATATATTGTTATTTATAGGATTGAAGATTGTGAAGTATGCGGTGAAAATAAAGCAAAATATACATGTCCAAAATGTGAGGTTAGGACTTGTTGTCTTCAATGTATAAATATTCATAAAAAAGAATTAGAATGTGATGGTATTCGAGATAGAACAAAATTTATACCATTAAAATCATTTACGGATTTAGATATTTTGAGTGGTAAGTTGAATTTTATAAATTGTTAAAATTTTTTTTAAATATTTATCATTTTATAGATTATAGGCTTCTTGAAGAAGTAGGTAGAACAGTTGAACAATTGAAAAGAGATCCATTTAAAAAGTGTACACGTCGAATCAATTTACCAGTGGTTTGTTACAATATTAATTTTTTTTATATATGTATCATATATGGAAGATTTATATTATAAATATTATCATTACAGCATCTGAATAAATTAAGAATAGCTGCAATCAAAAGGAATATTACTTTACAATTTATGCCACAACATTTTAGTAAGCATAAAAATAATACAACATATTTAAATTGGAAAAGTAATGAATTATATTGGAGAATAGAATGGATTTTCCCTCAAGCAGAATGCACAAAATGGATTACAGAAAGGTAAAATTTTTCTTCATATTTATATAATACATTTATATGTATATATACTATGATTCATTATCATAATAAATATTGCAATTATTATAGAGCTTTAGAATCTATAAGATTATCATCGCTTTTAGAAGAGATTTTATACCCTATGAAATCAGTAAAAAATAAAAGTGATATAGAGGAATTAAATCTAAGAATATCTTTAAATGAAAAATTACAATTTTATCAAGCAGCTGGGTTATATGGAATAAAAGTTCTTTTAAAAGCAGAAAAAGTTGTAAAATCAAATTTAAAGTAAGTATATTTAATCTCTATAATCTTTTAAATAAAATGAATTACTAAATTGTTAATGATTAGGTTTTATGAATTGGACATCACACTTTCATTAAAGGAAAATTTAGAAAATAAAATTATAATTGAATTTCCAATAATATATATAATTTTGAAAGATCATTCATATATGTATGAAATAATAGATACAGGTATGTTTTTCATATATAATAATTATTGTCTTTTAAAATTATAATTTTTTTTATAACATAAATTAATATTTTA
Organism: Apis mellifera; assembly: GCF_003254395.2. Classification (NCBI taxonomy): domain Eukaryota; kingdom Metazoa; phylum Arthropoda; class Insecta; order Hymenoptera; family Apidae; genus Apis; species Apis mellifera. Next base: position 2,330,814 of record NC_037640.1, on the reverse strand, counting down.
TATAGATGATGAAGATGAAAATATTTCAAAATATACTACTCATAATAATATATTAAAAAAAAATAATGGAACACATAATCAAATGAATACAAAAGAAAAAAATTCAACTGTGAATTATTTTTTTAATTCTGATTTTTCTGATTCTGAAGAAGAAAAAGTAAATGATGATCAAAAAAAAGAATGTGTATCAAATTTTAATATTCCCAATTATGATGAATTAATTAAAATGGGACAATAAAATGTCTTTTTATTATACATTGTAAAATTTTATAATCGATAAATCGATTATTTTTCCTTTTTAATTCGAATTAATATACAAATTCAATTCTTATTATTATATAAATACAACATTTCAATTGATCAATACAACTGAATTATGTATAAATAGAATAATATTAATGAGTCATTGAATCCACATCCAAAAATGTAAATACATAAACACATATATTTAATATTTTCAGATTTCAGAGAATAATAAAATCACAGGAATAAATTTATTTTATTTTACTGTTTTCTAATCAGTAAATTATTAAGAATTTTATAAATTATATAAAATCATATATATATATATATATATATGAAATATATATATGATCATATATATATATGATAAAATGTCAATCTTGAATGTAATATTTTTTTTGGCTTATAAATAAAATAAAAAATAACGTAATTTTTAATATAACAATAACAATGATTGTATATATTGTCTTATTTTTTATGGAATACTTAATATTATTTTTTACTAAATTAAACCAAATATAACGTATTAATTATGTAAAGAACTGTTATATTTACTGCATGATAATATATGAAAGTCATATCTTGAACGATATCAATATCATTATATTCCTTGCGACTAGTATTTCTCTGAATACAATATATGTACATTGTTTTTAATATTAAATAGACTTAACATTTAAATATATCATATGGAAAAGTAAATTCGCAGAAAAAAAATATTTGCTACACCCAAAAAAAAAAAATAATATGGGGAATAATAATGATAAAAACCAGGTTTTAGATAATAATTAATATATCAAATAAATTGAAGAACTAAAGAATAAAAAAATATAACAGGAAGACTAAAAATGCAACAAGTCCAGCCACAGCTTTTACATACATAGACTTACTATTTAAGTAAGTTGCATCCTTTTTATATTTTTGTGATAACATGGACAAATTTTGTGTCTTTGTGTCTAGTTCTGCAAAATAAATGATAATTCAGTAAAAAATATTTAAATGAGATTAAATAAGATTAATTTTATATACATATATTATATTATTACCTGAAAGAACTGTACCCCTTTGCAAAACATCATCTATATTTTGAACCATGATTCTCTGCACATCTTGTAGTTGGCTGTTGAGTGCATTCATATTTCTTCTTGACCTACCATCCAAAAAAACTTTCTTTGCTTTTTGAATATATGTATCTGAAAAAAAAATTTTAAATATAAAATAAAAACTAAATTATAAAATATAAAATATAAAATAGAGAAAGGAAAGTGATACATACTAAATTCAATAAAACTATAAGGCCTAGTAACTGAATTAACACGTCTACCATATAATGAATGAAATTCTTGTGCTATGTCTTCAAGGTAACTATATGCAATCCGTTTACTATAATTCTTTTCACATAATACCAAATAGCATACATCATTTTCAATTAAATAACTGTAAATTAAAACAACTGATAATTTATTATTATATAATTTATAAATCGTAATATGAAGAAACTTACTGGAATAAATATGGACCTGTTTCTATAGTACATCTAGTTGGAGACTGAGGTCCTAATCTTCTAAATAACATTTTTGCTTGATTTTGATATTCCAAAATACTTCTTCCTGTCTAAAAAGAATTAAAAAATAATTAATAAATAAAAATATTTTTACTTTTATTTAATAAACATATGACATTAATTAAAAAAATTAATATCATTTAAATTTATATGAAAAATATTTGATACAAATCTGAAAATAAAGATATTGTATAAAAATAATAAAAAATCAATAATAATTTTTAATTGATTAAAAATCTTAGAATTGGATATTTTAATAAAAAATATTAATATATTATTTTAATCAATAATTTATAAATAAATTACAATTATATAATTATATTTAAAAAAATTATATAAAATGATTTGTTATATAAATAAATAAAAATCAAAAAATTTTTTAAATTCAACAATAAATTGACATTTCATCATAACAGATTTCTAACCTGTTCATCTTCTTGCATGGTTGCAGCTAATGGTAAACCATCTATTATCCTTGCAATCATTGTTAACAACACCATTTTAATAGAGTTTAATTAATTTTTTCACCAAAAATGTAGAAAAAAATATTAAAATCTTTGTGAAATAATCAATTCTTCACCACCTGCAATCCATTTACGTAGAACTGGCCACGGTGTGACCGCTTCGTTTAATATCCACGATCCACTCTTAACATACCACGTCAGTCACTGTGGAACATTTTAAAGCTTCCATTGAATATATTATAACTATGTTTTTCATATCAATCGTTTTTATATTCTATGATTAATTTAATTAAAAATATTCGAAATAATATAATATTAACATTAATAATTTATATTAGAAATAAAAAATTGCAATAAAATGAACAAAAATAAATAAATAATTATAAGATTTATAATTATTTGTTTCATATCAGATAAGTAATATTTTATTACATTTTAATATTTTGAAATTTTTTATAAATTTTTAAAAATCATTATTTTATCTTTATTAACAAATTATTAATTAAAAATTTGATTTAATTAATTAAATATTTTTGTACTTTATAAAATATTTTAAATCATATTTTTATTTCATAAAATATTTTAAATTATATTACAATGCCATCTAACGAGATTTTACTGGAGATCTTTTTGACGTTTGAGATCAACGCGTCCGCGCTGTGCGCGTCTATGGTTCTGCTCGCGTGGAAAGTCAACGAGAAAAATTCGTGACGTGCTTAACCCACATCTTCCTTATAGTATTCATAAAATGTCTACATATTTGTGATTTTTTCATTTTGTTTCGTAAAAATTTGGTTTACATCGATAAACGATTGATTTTATTAAAGTAACGATTCGAATGTTTTGTGCGAAAAAATAATGCTTATTCTCGCGTATGGATACCAGTGCCAGACACGATAGTTAGGTGAGTGAACGTACGAAAGGTCCCTGAACGCTAAGTTGGGTATCACAGCTGGTATTCCAACTTTCGACACGATGTTTTTAATTTTTCACTTTTTAGTTTTTTTTTATTTATTAATTATATTATTTGCATACAATAACTGCTCTCTCATGATTTTCGTTATATAATTATAATAATTTTAAACTTTTACTATAAAAGTTTTAAGGAATTTTATTTTTCAAAATAAACTATTAGCAGTAAAGTTAGTCGGTGTAAAAATCTTAACTAATTTTTTGATTTAGTTTTACTTTGCGAAATGTCATTTTTTCAATACGGAAATGTTATTAAAATTATGAAAAATAAATATTTAATGACATCTTCATATATATTTTCTATACTATGAGAACATATTTTTATATGTATTTTATTAATTTAACAATATACTTTTTAAAATTATATTTTGAATTTTTTTAAAAATATTTATAAATATTTAAATGTAAAATATACATTATAAATACAACTGTGATACAACTATATGTACAACATGTATATATATATATATATATATATTTATAATATAATATATAATATTATAAAAAAATAGTAAATAGTAAAAAAATATATAATATAATATAATAGTTTTGTAAAAAAAAATAATAAAATTCTTATAACTGATTATTTAAAACTTTTATTTATAATATAGTGAATACTATATATCAATTATTGAATACTATATATATTTATTGTTTTATAGATTTTGTGTAAATAAGAAACAGTCCTTATTATAAAGGCAATATGAGTGTAAGTAAAATTTAAAATATAATATTATAAAAAAAATCAAATAAAATTGATTTCTATTTATTAACATCTTGTAAAATATACTTATAGAATCCTTATAGAGCTAGACCATCTAGGTCTAGAGCAGATCACAGTTTAGGATATGGAGCTCATAATCAGACTGTATGGAATCCAATGTCTAGAGTACCATCACAAGTATCATCAAATGATTCCATTCAACATCAACCATCTCTTTTGAATCAACCAAAACAATCAAATGATCCTTGGAATAATTCATGGAACTGGGATTTTGATAAACAAACAGATAATCAACAACAACAATCATCACAACAAGAACGTCAACAACAACATTATATACCTTCAGGATATAATCAAGGACAATTAATATCTAATTCTGTTCAGGACCACTATTATCAAAATGTTAATGGTAAAAAATCTGATTTGCTTAATCAGAATTCAATGCCAGATAGAAATACATCAGGAAATGTTGCTAGTAGATCTCTAGTTTCTAATCATACAGATTCTTTTACACCTTATTCAAATTATAATCAATATCAGCAATATGCACTACCCCCTCGAACAAATTCTGTGAAATCTGGTTCTATGAATTTTGATCAACTTCAATGGACAAGTGATCAATCTCAAAATGTTTCATATTCACAACAAAAATCAAGTATACAAAATCAAAAACATCAAACACCACGTCCTGTTTTAGTTAGCAGCAATTATAATTGGATTAAATCTGATCAGACAAATTTAATAGCCCCACAAAATTGGCAAAATCAGAGTAATGTATCAGGACATTGGCAAGATCAAAAAATGGATAAAGAAGCACAAAATTTTGATAATATAAGTAATCAATATACATCACAAATGCAACAAACAAGATCAATTCAACACCTTCCATCTTCTACAGACAATAAAGAACATTCTATAAATGATGCAAATGATGAAAATTGGTCTAATCAAATTAATATATCATCTTCTCAATGGAATGCTCAAAATCAGGAATCTACATTGTTAAATCAAAGTCAACAAATATCACAAAGTTATAATGCTAATGATGAATTCAATGCTTGGTCACAACCAACAAATACTGAAATTCCACAATCATGGAAAGAAATGAATGATAATAATGCATCTCAATGGTTACAAGAACAGCAAGAAAATAATAATTTAGTAGAAGAAAATTTTAAAAAAGAAATTACTGGTGTAGTTGCTACAAATGATCGACAACAAAATCATACAATACCATCCCATCATATTCAATCTAATGTTACTTCAGCAACAGATCCAAATATAGAACTTAAAGAAGAAAGAAAAAAATCTATACCTTCATTAATTCCAAATTCTGTAAATTCTAAAGATTCTAACATACATATAAAAACAAATATTGCTAAATCACATTTTTCTGATTCTCGACTTAATATGTCTGCTACTCCTGAAACTGTATCAACTGTTGCAAGTTCTGAAAATATTTCTATTCAAGAAAATAATGATTTTAATTTAGCAAATGATTCAATAGAATGGGGTAAAAATAATTCAACAGAAGAGTTACCTACAAAATTAGAACAATTAAGTCTTGGTAATAAATTAAATAAAAATTTAGAAAATCAAAATGATTCCAAAGACATACAACCTATTACATGTGATGATGGATGGGGTCAAAACACAGCTTCTAATAATAATACTACATCTGATAATATATCTGGATTGCCTTTAGATTGTGCTACACTTAGTACAGAAAATATTCATTCTAATGATAATCAAAAAGTTATTAGTCAAGAACATTCAGTACTTAATGCATATCAAATAACGAACATTAAGCCTATAGATAATGTAGCACAAAGTGGATATGATCAATGGTATAGTCAAGATACTTTACAGCATGTCTCAGAAAATCCATGGTATTCAAAAGATAATGTTTGTTCATCTAAAGAATGGGGTATAGAACAAAATGTAGAAAACTATGAAAATATTCAACAGCCTTCAGAATTTGTAAATTTAGAAGTAGTTACGCCATCATTACAAGAACGCGATATATATGGTTCAAGAGATTCCATAAATAAGGAAACTTTAGATAATGATCCTAAACCAATTCTGAATTCTACCAAGGAGATAGTTAATATGCGTGATTTTAGACAAGAAATAAATAATATTGAAGTACCTTCTGCGCAATCTGCGCGATCCCATTCACTTCTTCAATCTGAACAGGTATAAAAATCACAAATTAATTTTTTTTATAAAATAAGAAAAATAAAACAAAATTTTTTACAGGTACCGGATAATTATGAATTTGCATCAAATGATAGAAATACTTTTTTGGAAACTGGAGAATTAACTGATTCTCATCAAGAACATGAACCAACCCCGCCGAGTCAAGATGATGAAAATGACGAAGTGCCTAATGACATTCCATTTTTACGCGAAGTACCAGGACAATCAAGCTCTATAGATCCTCGTAGAAATGACCCAACGGGACAGGAACAATATATTCAATCCGGTCAAAGATTATCTGATCCAAGAAGAAATGATCCTTCTGGTCAAGAGCAAAGTCTTCAGATAAGAAACATATCTGAAAGATCAGAACGGCGCGATGTTCCACCTGGACAAGAAAGAAATGTTCCTTTACTCTCACGAGCAGATTCCGATACGATGGAACGTCGAAATGATCCGTCTGGTAGAGAACGATCTCTACCTCCACAACAATCACGAAATGATCCATCTGGAGAAGAAAGGTATCAGTCTCAATCACAAATTATGTTAGAACCAAGTGAAACCCGGGAAGTGCCTGGAAGAGGTAATGAATCTGAAGATTCTGTACAACAAACAGATGAAAATCTTAGACAAATACCGGGCGGTGCATTTCCAAATGAAGTTGCTCAATCTTCAGATGATAGAACTAATGGAAGAGTAGTTACAGGTTCTCAAGAAGTTCCTTCAATAAACTGTAAGAAAAAATTTTATATTTAAGTAAATTTAATATTTTTATACTTATTAAATTTTTATATCTGATTTTAGCTACAATACAAGATCAAACTAGTGATTCAAGAAATAAACGCGAGGAAGCTGTTGGTGCATCAATGCGCGAGAGTCAAGGAATTTCTAGTGCATCGAATCGTAGAGATTCTTATGAAGACGAAGATGATGAGGTTTCTGGAAATAGTAGAGATGATAGTAGAGAAAGACGACGTGATAGCAGTTCGGAACGTCGAAGATATGAATACGAACGAAAAAGTGCATAGTTAGTAGATAATTAACTTTTGATAAAAATTATAAAAGTTATTTTATAATGTAATATTTTATAACAATTTATTTGCAGTTATGATCGTGAACGAGAATATGATGATGATTATTACTATGATCGTCGTCGTGGAGGAGAAAATGATCGAACATATAATACACGCGATGAATTCGATCGTCGAGAAATTCCTTATCGAGAAGATGATCGTAAGCATCATAGCCGAGACGATCTTGATAGACATGCAAGAGAAGAAATAGATAGAAGAAACAGAGCTAAAGAAGATATAGATGATAGAGATATTAGAAGAAGACCAGACGACCGTAGAAAAGATAGAGTTGATGATGGGATGCGACGTAGAGAAATTAGAGACTATGATTTACGATATTCTAGAGATCGTGATTATCTTGATCGTGATAGAAGAAGAGACGATAGACGACCAAGACGATATGATGATTATGATATAAGAGATCCATATAGAAGAGAATATTATGATGATCCTTATAGTAGAGGGTAAATATTTTTTTGTACTATATATATATATATATATATATATATATATATATATATGCACACATACATACATACATACATACATATATTTTAAGTTTTTATTAAATTTATATATATAATAATTAATAATAATTATTATAATTAATAATAAACTTAATACTTTAATATATAGTGTTTTATATATTTTATATCTTTTTCTTTTGGTTTTTTAGATCTAGACCATCCAGTAGATCCTCTTATAATGATAGAGATCGAGAATATTATATGCGAACAAGAGATCCTTATTATCCTTATAATGGTAAGTATATTTATTGTAAAATTAGTTAAATTTTTATTTTAGAAAATATTTTAAATTGTTTCGTATTATAGGATATGGTGTTCCTGGATATGATTATGGTGTTCATTATGCCAATAATTATTATGCATATATTGAAAATTTACGACGTACAAATCCTGCTCTCTATTCAGAATGGTATCATAAATATTACGCTAACCAACATCAGCAACAACACATTTCTCGTGGTGTTGGTAATTATCCAGAAGACAGAGCAAGTGTTCATTCTGGGCGTAGTTCTTGCGACGAAAGGTAAGCATTAAAAAAATTAAAACAGGGTTAAATCAGAAAATTTTAGTTCTATTTTCCTATAGATTTTATAATATAAATTATGTGTTAGATTTTTTACAAATTCAAGTGCATGCTTCTACTCGCCAAACAAAGCATTATATGTTCCGTATTTCGGATATCCTGAATGGACTAGGAGTCCGCAACGAAGACAGAATTCAAGTTATCAAAATTTAAATAGGTGAGACCGAGAGAATTCTCTCGGTTCGACACTTGTTCAAAATGTTGAAAATATCAATCTTCTATTGTTGAAAGTAATTTAGTTAATATATTTTCATGATGTATTTTAAAAAATTTTCTTTAGGTAGATGTTAGAATTCTTTACTATAGCTAGCGTTTATTAAAAATTGATATATTAAAATATTTATATATTTGTAAATCTTATTATGTAGAAACAAGCTAATTTTTTTTCTAATTGTAGTTGCCCTCATTATATTAGTTTTAATTTAATTATTTAATGATAAAAATCATATTTTTCAGAGCAACTGACAAACGAACATTAGGCGACATGTCTATGCTTGAAGATTCGGCAGCTACATCTGCGCGCATGACACCAACTAAGTTTTCTATTTCACATGCATATGGTATTCAAATTGATTAAATATAATTTATTAAATATTATATTAAATATAATTTATTTAAGAAAATTCATTTTATATAATTTTATTATGTTTAGGATGTTTTTCTATTGGATCTTTGATACATGTATATCCAGCTTATCCATCTGATGGTGAAAGAGCCAAAGTAGATATTTTTAAGTTGGAAAATCTACTTTCGCATGATCCTATAGCACGTGATTTACGAGCTTATCCTGGTCCTTTAATTAAGCAAGTGTAATTCAGTATCTACTATCCTAAGCATGTGTATTATCATTAATTTTTGAAACATCTTTCATTTAATTTTTTAATAATTTTTCTTATAAATTTTATATTATAATATCATATATATATGTATATATATATTTTTTTTTTAGGGGTGTTACTCATAAAAAAACTATTATTGAATATTGCGAGAATAAAATTAAAAAAGCAGCATCAAACGAAGAAATGGTCGATCGTGCCTCATATATACTTTTATATGAATTGATGATTATGTTGATTCAACAAAATGGAGTAAGATATCTTCTTTTAAGATAAATTATAATTATTACAATTTATTGTTAAAATAGTTATAAATTATTAATTATATATATTTATATCTATATGTTTTTTTAGAATGTTGTTGGCGTTGATATAGCGGCATTATTACTCAGAAACAAAGATGCATATCCTTACGATATGAATAAGCAAAAATTACAAGATTCAGGAAGAAGAGAATCAGTAATATCTCAAAGATCAGGAATATCAATTGGAGATAGTATTCAAGGTAATCAAGATAGTGTAATAGGATCCGAAAAAATCGAGAATAAGCCACGAAAAAGCATTGAACAAATAACAGACGAATTTAGAAATACATTGCTTTATGGTTTAATTCAAGAAGCACTAGGTAAATATAAATTTATAATTTTTATATTGTTCAACGAAATGAATTTAGATATTTAGATATTATAAATTTTATTATATTTAATATGCAGAGTATGCAATGAATGAAGGTCTTTGGGGACATGCACTCTTCTTAGCTAGTAAATTGGATAAACGTACACATGCGTCTGTAATGACACGTTTTGCTAATAGTTTACCATTCCATGATCCATTACAAACTTTATATCAACTTCATTCTGGTCGTGTACCAGCTGTTGTTACTGGTATATCAGATCCACGGTGGGATGATTGGAGACCTCATTTAGCTATGATTATATCGAACACATCTGCTAATCCAGAAATTAATCGTCGCTCAATTACAACTCTTGGAGATACACTTTCTACGCGAGGAGATATTTACGCAGCTCATTTTTGTTATATACTTGCACAAGTTGATTTTGGTACTTATGGAGCAAATAATGTAAAGCTTGTATTAATTGGTGCAAATCATCATAAACCCTATAATACATTTTTCACAACGGAAGCTGTTATGCTTACGGAAATATATGAATATGCTAGAAATCTCAGTGAACCAGGTTTTACATTAATAGATCTTCAAACCTTTAAATTTGATTTGGCAATAAAAATGGTAGATCATGGATTAATAGAAAAAGCTTTACTGTATATAGAACAAATTGCAGTAAATATTTTTAATGAACCATCAAAGTACAAAAAATCATTTATCAATGCAGTTTACAATTTAGGAGACAGGATTAGATATCATGATCCAGTCTATAAAGAGTCTGTTGAGAGAGATGAAATTATAACTTTAACTTGGTTTAATAATTTATCTGAAATTGTTGGTAAATGCCATGTAAGTTTAAAAATATAAATTTTAATATTATAATATTTTAATAATATAGAAATATTAAAAAAAAAAAGATATTATTTTATTATAGATGGGAGAAATTATCGAAAATGAAATTTATACTTCTCAAACAAAACAAGAATCATATAACAATGTACAAAATCAAGAAGTCCATGAGATAAAGCAACAACAACAATGGAATACGATTCAATCTGAATACAGAGAAGGTCCAACATCAATGATGGAAGTAACCACGACTGATACACAATCAGAATGGCAACCATTATCTCTACCATCAAATATACCAGACACATATGATCAAAGTATGCAATATACAAAAAATAATGAAGAATCTTATCAGCAACCACAACAACAAGAATATTGGAATCAAGATTCTTATTATCAAAATAATTATGGAAGAAACGATAGTACCATTTCAAATTGGCAACAATCAACTCATTCATCATATCCTCCTGAACAAGGTGATATTGATGATTCTCAACAACAGGAAAAATGGAACTATGAGGTAAATCTACTGTTCCAATTTATAACATTATATATATATGATTTTAAATATTACATTCATTTGTTTTGTATCATTTCATATCTATTTTAAATATTTTATGTTTGACTTTTTTATAGAATAATGATATAGAACATGTTGTGTAAAATTTTGTGACAAATCATATATATGTATAGAAATAATATTTTTTCATTTTTTTTTTAACGCTTACACATGGACAGTCGGAAAGAGAAGAAAAAACATCTACTCTTGAAGTAAGTAATTATATGCTTACTGCGGATAGTAATCTCGATCCTGAATGGTTATTGGATGACAACAATATTAGTTCATTACGACGACGCAAAGTATTAACAAATTCAGATCGATGCGTCACTTCTTATTCTTCTGATTCGAATATTAATATTTCTACGAATATATCATCAACTTCTAATCCTTTTAGATCAACAAATTTCGATGAAAATTTTATGAAATTGCGAAAAATAATAACATATCCAAAAGTAACAACAACTTATCCAAAAATTTTATCACATAATACAATATATCTGAAAGATATAAACAGAAAAAAGAAATTAGATTATAGATATATAAAACCACCTTCTTCACAACCACCCATATTTCTAAAATGTAAAGTTAAAAAAAAAATGAAAAATAATGAAAATAAAAGTTCTGATGATGTAGATGAAAATAGTTTAACTTTATCAGCAACTACTGATTTAGATATTCAATTTAGCAAAGTAAATTTTGAATCCTTTTCTAAACTTGATTTAAATTTAGGAAGCAAAACATCTATAGTTTCTGAAAATATGAGTCAATCATTAACACAGTATTGTAATTTCGAAGATAAAAAAGTTATGAGAATAGCTCCACATATTCGAAGAAAAGATGTTATTTGCGATACAGTAGATGCATGGTCTTATTCAAATTCTTCAGAGAGTTCCTCTGAATTATATCGATATAAACCACTTATTTTTGGTGGAACATATCCAATAGATTTACCAGTTAAACTTACAAATGATCTTTGTTTAATGGAATTAAAAAATGTTCCTATGGAAAAGTCTATTACTAAAACTTATGATATTGATGTTCCCGCAAATTGTGAGTAGAGGATATTAGGCTTTTCAATTTTAAAACTTCAATGTTATTACATGTGTAGTTGTACCTGCAAAAATTAATTTTGTAAGTCAATTCTTCTGCTTATAAAATAAATAAATAATATTTTATGTTGTTAACAGGCATGAATAAATACACAGATTTTTGATAACTTATAAATAATTTGATTAATAGACATGGTTATAAAATTTGTTTTTGTTTTAGATGTCATTTATGTACATAAATTTGTTAATATTAAATATGTAATAAAATTTCTCATGTTATTCATTTTTCTGAATTTTTAAGAGATATGCCTCTTTCTTTGTCTTTTCGTTTTAAATTTTATTTTATATTAGTTATAAATTATAAATATACAAGCAAAGTTATTTACTATTTACTGTGGTAGTAAAATATTTTTTTGAAAAGGATTATTTAAAAGAAATGTTAAATGCATTATAAATAGAACAAATAAGAATAAATATTTTCACTATTGCAGTAAACAGTGATTAACTTTGCTGGAACAACTTTGCGATGATGAATTGTATATTTTATTTCAGTCATCGCAACCGGCAATTTCAATGACACCATCAACGAGAAAGCAATATGATCCCTTAGAAGAATTGGATGCACTTGAGACTCCAAAACCAGCTTTGAAATCTGCAGCTTCAGCTAAGAAAACTTCAGAAAAATCAGCTGAAAAGAAATCATCTAATAGCGGAAGTTCTTGGTTCGGTGGTCTATTTAGCAAATTGGCTCCAAAACCAAGAAATCAGATGATATTACCAGATGACAATAATCCAACGGTAAGTTTTTAAAACATGTTATATATTTTATATTATTATTTAAAAATTACGATAGATATTTTATATTTTTCTGTCGCTTAAGGGCTTACGCGAGTACTTATGGTAAATATGACGACTTTAATGATGGAAGAGGAAAAGGCCAGTATAATTCAATGTTCGGTTATTCAATTAACATCTAACGAATTATTGATATATTCTGGCTTAACATTCCAACTTTCGTTTCTAACAAAATTAAACAGTAAAATTACTCGAGCCCTATAGTTTATATTTATTTTTAACACAAATTAAATTTGTATTATTTTTTTTATAGTTAATAATAAAAGAAATTTAATATTATAATTTATATTTTATTTTATTTCTAATAGATCGTTTGGGATCCTGTTGCTAAAAAATGGATGAACAAAGACGAAGATGGAGACAATAATTCGACTACAGTAGCTCCTCCTCCAAAAGCTTCTGACATGGGATTTAGAACACCCGTTCCTTCGGAACAAATTTCATCCCAATCATCACAACCATCTCAATCATCTCAACCACCTTTGCAAACTGATGAATCCACTGTGAATAAATTTAAATTACCTAGAGGTAGAAGTATGCGTGCCAATTATATAGATGTAATGAATCCAAGTGGTTCAAAAAATAGTGGAGCACCTTCAAGTATACCAACTCCAGCATCCCCAATGGTACCTATGGCAACTTCGTCACCTCAGTTATTTATTCCCGCTCCAGGTAAATTTTTAATAGATTTTAAAATTCTTTATGTTTTTTTTTTTTTTTTATTAATTACATTAACATTTCTTTTATAGTTAATGATCCAAGTGCTCCTGTAGACTTCTTAACTCCAACAGCAACGTCAGTCGTACCTACGAATGTTTCTGAAAATGTATCTCAAGGGGTAAGTTTTTTTTTTATTACGAATAATTTTTGTAAACATTTCTATGCATATACAATTGTTTCTCATTGTCATGAACATGTATACAACATTAATACTACAGTTTCATATTTATATTTACAATTTCATTATATTCAAAAATCATTATACACAACTCTTTTATTATCTTTATGTTATGGCTGCAGTATGCTGGTATGCAGCTTTATTATACCCTTAAACCTGTTTCTGGAACTGTAATGTTAAAATATTACCTTTTTTTGCAATTCCTTCATAGTTACATTTGTAATAACGATTTGTACGTATCGTATTTTTCCCTAGTTCTGTGTATTGTCTATTTATCTAATATCTCTTGTTTTTTAAAATTAAATTATACTTTTATATGTGCAATACTAAAAGTATATAAAAATTATACATATTTTTGATTATTTGAATTATTCTATGCTAAATGATATAAATTTATGAAATAGATTTTCTTTATAAAAACCAAGTATTAAAAAATTCAATTTATTCCTATATAATTGAAAATCATATGTGCTTTCTGTGTTATAATGTTCATTATATTAAGTAGATTTTCCAAGATCATAATAGATATTCTCTTTGTTGCAAATCTGTGTTTAATCTACCTTTCTTTTTATGTTTTCTTTGCAAGCAGTCGGGGAGGCAGAATGATGTAGCCAAATAATAATTGTTGCTGATAGTAAGAACTATTTTATTAATTTTACACATTGTTGTTTACTATTTTGTACATGCATGGGTTTGTAATATTTGTAGCATGAATGATAATGCATATATTGTATATGTATTCAACAAATTCTAATTATTTGAACAGTAGAACAACATTACACTGAACAAAGTGAATTACAGTAAGGATAAAAATGATATTAAGGTAGAAAACAGTAAAAGCTACTTTCTAATAATTGCTTGTCTATTATCTTCTTTTATTTTTTATCAATATTATTAAATTATTTTTTTAAGATCTTTTTCTTTTGCATGTATATACACAATTTTTAATAATATATAAATATAATGATTTAAAAAAATGATTTAAATTCACAAATTAACATATGGTACAAGGCACTAAAATAATGCACTATTGTATATACATTATAATTTTCAGCATGATTTATATTTTTGTATTTAAAAGGAATATTTATCATAAGAAAGAAATCATCATTTTTATGAATATTAGAGATTTGCAATACCAACTATTTGTATTTTTAATATTATACAATTTTTTATATTACAATTATTTTATGAAACAATATATATGTTTTGTGATAAAGAAAGTCGGTATTGCATCCTCACAAACTTTTATAACTATAGCAATAGAATGAGTATTTGGTTAGTGAGAAAAGATTGTTGTGTTTATTATATGGCACAGTTCTCTCGATGGAGCTCAACCAGCTCGTTATCGCGAGAGGTGCAGAGCTACACTATGAGGGATCCGCGTTTCCTCCCACAAAACAAGGTAATCCAGTGGCATTAGACATTTCATATTCTAAAGGTGATATCATTTAAATATATAAATACTCAACATTATATTAAAAATTCTAATTTATTTATTATAGTATCATATTTTATAATAAATTTGTAATTGTAGATTATATTTTATTTGATTATTTTTGTAAATGAAATGATTTCTGATATGAGTGATTTTTTTCAGTATTTCTGAATAAATTTTTAATAATTCTTACAATTATTAACTTAAATATTTTTTTATATAGTATACAAAACTAATTAAAATATATTCTACATTTGCAATAGAGTTAAGATAAAATTTCTTTTTATATTCCACAATCATATAGCTTTTGCATTTATATCAAGCTTAAACTTCTTATGTTAAGCACTTCTTAAATTTATATAGCAAAACTAAGGGAGAGCTTGGTGATGGATGTATTTATGGTATTGGTCTTATAATGTATGCATTACATGTTGAAGCTTATATTTTATGCTTTGTATCACAATCAATAAATTTCAAACTATTAATTTAAATATTAAAGAAATAGAATTAATAATTTTAATTGAATTACAAAACATTATATATTATATATCTTTTTTTTCTTTAAAACATATAACAATATTGTAATATTTTGCTATAATTTTTTGTTGTAGGCAAAATTATACAAGAATAAGTATAATAATTTTATAAATAATTGATAATATGATAATAATTGATAATATTTTATATTTTATATAATTTAAATCTATTGTATTATATTTTTCAATCAAAAATGATAATGTTTAGGGACCAATGATGTACAACCCAAGCGACATGAAGAATCGTTCGGCGAAAAATTTACATCAGAGCGGGTATCCTCCACGATAAAATTCACAATCTTGAACAACATACGTTGATGAGTAAGAGGATTTTTTTATTCTACCAGGATCACACATTATTTAGATGAATCGAAATTTTCATAACTTAACAGGCAAATATACCTCAAATTACGTAAGTGAATAGATGCGTTATAAGTTTAGTCAAGTATACGTGAATTTCCTATGTTTTCGATTTTACAAAAATTAGTTTCATTTTTCTAGAAATAAGATTTCTAGAGAATATATATGTATATATGTATTCTAAGCGTATAATTGCTTTTAAATAGTACCGTAAACATTTGGAATATTACAATTTACAATAGAAAAATGTTTAAAAAATCGTTAATATTAATAGGATTTCTTACTTTTTTGGATTTCTTCAGCTTTTATTTTGGAGAATACGTGCTCCACACGTTGCTGAATTTTGTTAAATATACACAGGGTACTTGTTTTCTAAAAATTTTTTTTTTAATGGAATGTTCTTTGATTTAACTTCGTGCGAATCGTAGATACTTTTATCTTTCAATATATATACATAAATAATACTTTTCAACGATGTAAATTACTAAACAGAGAAATATGTATTACTGGCATTGAAGAGAATGGATGAAACGTTATTCAATCGCGGTCTTTTGATATAAGTTGATTGAATAAGATAAAATCGAGAATTCTAATAATAATAAAAAAATTAATGTGTGTTATGTTGAGTGAGATCGCGAATAAGAAGAATGTTAAGTTTGCGCTCGTAACAGGATTCAGATTTAAGTTTTATGTGAATGCTTTTCCCGAAACATTTTGCATGTTATAATGTTTATTATAGCGAGAATAATGTTGACCGTATTATATACATTATGAAAAAATTCGTTACAAATAATCTAATAATATAATAATACACGGTCATATCTGATTTTATACACTGGCGAAGAACAGTTGCATAAAAAATGAAGCAGATATCAATAATGTAAGAAATGTTAGAAATCTGAAAATTTTATGAATCCTATTGTTAGGCGATATATCATGCAAATATTGTTATTAATCATCAGACTAGTATATCATACCAATATTGTATCAATAAGAAGCATAACTGCCATTTATCTATTTGAATTTGGGATAATTGGTAAAAAAAATGTCAATATTTATGTCAAATTTTTACTTTTCCTTCGTGATCATTCTATATATATTTCGTCTAAAAATATTTTCTCCAATATTGTTTCTATCAATTAATTGGGTGCCTAGTATTTTATAAATATATATATTTCCTTTACAAATAATCTTCTTTTTGCAATATGTTTTATATCTTATGTTTTATGTTCATTGTTATAAATGAAACTGCACGTTTCAAATTTTGCCTTTTCTCATTATACAGTATAACAATATTTATCACTTAAAAAAAAAAATAATTGCAAGTTGCATTATTATTCTTCAACTTGCTTATGCTTGTAGATATATGCTGACTTGTAGATCGCAGCGTCCATACGAACCATAAGCTTTTTCTCTTTAAGGAAAATGCGTAGTTCGTTTTTCCCTCAAGAACGTTGGTGCTGTCAGAATGTTTCAATCTCTAATTATCAAATTGTATGCCATAAAAAGTTTAATGTGCTCAAGTGGAAGAGAAAATATTTTGCAAACGAGCAAATACGCTTCTATATAAAGATGTTATTTCGCGTTTTTCTTTTTACGAGCGTAATACGATTATTCCGAAAGTCTATATGTTCCTCTCGGTGATTGCTTTTGATGATACATATTCCATATTATATTTTTCACTATCTATTACCGAGGGAAATTCTTAGATATGAGCCAAGAGATACTGGCAAATATGGCAACTTGATGAACGAAGAATAACATTCATGCAATGTACAAACGTAGAATAAGTCTTATAGATTGGTTTTTCATTATTTATCGTCCAGCGTTTTGTGATAAAAAAAAAAAAAAGATGATCGAAAGCAAGAAGACAGTAGCGGATATAATTAAACGAATGTATTCAAAATATGTATAACACGCATCCGTTCGCGAAGAAAGAAAAGGAAAAGACTTTATTCTGTTAGTGTCCGTAATTTCCATAAAACGAACAGTCTTGAAATTGTTCGAAGGAAAATAATTCTATTATATTTGTGTGAAATAATGTTCTTTTCCGCCATTAATCACAATTGGAGTAAAGCTGGTTTTGTCGAGTCTTGTAAAATATATTAGATTATCTGATTTTATATTCATGACAAGTATACTCTCAAGCATATATATTATGCATAAATTGTAGCATATTATTATTGAATCGCATCTTTGTGTATGTTACATGTATATACATATATATATAGATATATTGAAATTTATGATTTGTAAATATATAAGCATAAGTCTCTTCGAAAAATATAACAAATTCGCGTATTGATATATACTTTAAATAGAACTATTTGTCAAATTATCTTTTTTATGTAGATGCCATTAAATAAAATTGAAGAAATTCATGATTATTATATTCTGATTATATAGTTTAAAAGGCAATATCAAAATCAGAATAATTCTTTTTGTGAAAAATGGCATTAAGGTACAAAATATGTTGTGGTTACGTTATTGTTAAAAAAAATATTTTCTATTCAAATTTAATCTTGAATTGCTTTTAACTATCTTGATTTCGTTGAGCAGGGTTATCTATTTTTGTTATGATCATTACAATACATTTTGCGAAATTAATAAGACTTTAATAGTACATTTATCTAAATTTGATTGATTTTAAGATTTTAGATAATATTTAAATTTAATTGATCTTAAAATTTCAAATAATATCTAAATTCGATTATTGATCTTAATTTATTTATCGTAAGTTTCAGTAATAATTAAATTCAGTAATAATTTTATTCATAGATTACGAATAGATGATAATTGAAAATTAATTGATTTTTTATTTCATTATTTAATTCGATTTGCTCAAATGCTCCCTACGTGATATACTCGCAGTAAAGTAAAAGTCAAAATAAAATTTTAACATAAAAACGTTAAAGTTGAACAGAAGTATTAAATGAATTGTGCGTAATGTATGTATAGAGTGGTTTATAAATGATGCGATTCTGGCTTAATGTAACATATTATAATATATCTTTAATGCACTTTACAATTCAAATGTCGATGTATGTTTATGGGAAATACGGATAATGAAAAATGTATACTGTATATTACTATTACTATTATCTCTATTATTATTGCTATTATAATAAAGAATAATACAACTTATGAATCTTAATCTTTTGAAAATTTGTTTTTCTTATCGTGAAATATATATTCATTTTCAAATTATTTTATTTTTTATTATTTATTGTTTTTCTTATATAATTTTTATTATGCCTATATATTTACACGTTTTTTAAATTTTTTTGTTCTCATTAATACTATATTCTTAACAACAGATCAAATTAAGGTTAAATTGCATATTAAATATTAATAAAATATAGATAAGTAAGTATATGCATAATTACTACATGTATAACTATTTATTTTAATATAATTTAGTTTTTTATTTTAGTTTTTTTAAATTTAACTAACTTTTAAATTTATAAAGTATAATTTATAATATTAAAATATTGTTTTAATCAATATTAATTCTATAATCTATAAGACGTTGAGATGATTTTGAAAATATAAAAAATGAATTTAAATTCATTAAATAAGTTTTTTTTGCAATGTAATAAAAATAATTTAGATGTTTGATAATTTACATATGATAATATAAGATACATAAGATAACGATAATATTCCTAATGTACATAAGATAATTAACCATATTCACTTCGTTTCTTACATAAAACTATATTTATTCATTTCATTTTACGTATAAAATACAAACTTTCATTCCGGTAATTATATGTACATGTATGAAGGGAATATTTAATGCTTATATTTTTAATAATTAAACAAAAGATTTTATTAAATTTTTTTTAAAAAATGTCAATAAGACGTGGTGCTTTAATAGTTTTAGAAGGATGTGATAGAGCAGGAAAATCTACTCAGGCGAAAATGTTAATAACTGCTTTAAATAACCTTAATATTCCTGTTGAATTGCATAGCTTTCCTAGTAAATATATATTTTTATAATAATTTTTTAAATATAAATATAATATAATATATTGTTGAAATGTTATTTTTTATTTATTATATATAATCTTATGAAATGATAATTGACAAAAATTCATCATTATTTAACTCAATGTTATTTACAGATAGAACAACTACAATTGGAGAAATAATAAATAATTTTTTGACTAAAAAAACGGAACTTCCTCCTGAAACAATACATTTGTTGTTTTCTGCAAATCGATGGGAATGCAAAGATGAAATTTTGAAAACTTTATATAAAGGAACTACTCTTATTATTGATAGGTAAGTAATTAACAAATCTTGTATCTTAATCTCTTTACAAAAAAATATTAAAGTTTTAAATATAATATAGATACGCTGCTTCTGGTGCTGCTTATACAGCAGCTACAACTGGCAAAAATTTAAATTGGTGCAGAGAACCTGATAGTGGACTGCCTTCTCCAGATTTAGTTATTTATCTTTCAATTTCCAAAAAATCTCAAAGTTTACGTAGTAATTGGGGAGATGAACGTTTTGAAAATGTTGAATTTCAAGAACTTGTTGCTTCTAATTATGAAAAATTAATAGATAAAACATGGTATGTAATTAATGCAGATGATGATAAATCAGTAATACATTCTCAAATATTAGAAAAGGTAATAGATACTATAAAGAATGTTAAACATTCACCTATAGAAAAATTATATGAGTCTGATAAAAATAGTTAGAATCAAATATAAGAAAACTCTAACTCTAATATCTTTAATTTATTTTAAATTAATTATTTTATCATATTTAGTAACTATGATAAAATAATTGCTAAATATATTTTCATATAATAATTTTGTGATTATCATACAAATATAATTTTTCTAGAAAAATATATTTTTTTAAAATATATTTCATATAAATACAAATATCTAAAGTTTAAGGATAAAATATGATAAAATACACTTAATATTTGAATTTCAACTTCAAAATAATTTGAAATTTTCAAGAAACTTAAAGTCTTGAAGATTTTTAGATTTCCAAGAGATTTAGATTTTTAATTATATTCGAAGTGATTTAAAGTATTTTAAAATCTATTATTAGATATATCCTTTAATATTACAAAATATTTTATAATGATTAGATTGGCATTTAGAATTTTATGTACATAATTTATTAAAAATATAAAACAGAAATCTATATAGATAAAAATACAAAAAAAAATTAATATGTTTAAATTGATAAATAATTTTTCAATCTATGATTACTAGAACTTTTTTTTCATTTAATGAAGTATTTATTTTAAAAATTTTTTTATTTTATCATTTTATATATGTATTTCATACGAGTTTTGTTCCATTATAATGTTATATAAGTATATATAATTTTTTTGAATTTATTATATTAATATATAATAAATTCAATTTAATAAAATGTAATAAAATAATGAAAAGAATTTATTATTAAAGAATAAATTGTTTTATTTATTTCTTTTATCACAAGCCTTAATATGAAAAATATGTGATATAAAATATAGTAATATATTAGAGAGAATATAGTATTGTAATTTATCAATAATAAATAATCCAAATATGTTATTTATTTTAATTAAAAAGCATATATAAAAAAATAAATCACTAATTGAATTTTTAAAAAAAATCTTTGAAAAAATATTAAAAATAGTAAAAATAAAAATATCAAATGTATGTATCTTATATTCTATGAGCACTAGAATTATGCAATTATGTATTAAATTATTAATGAATTGTTAATTATACATTAAAGGACATTTATATATGTTAAATAACTTTGTATCAATTTTGATATTCCACTTTTGTAATAGTGATATTTAAATAACAATTATTGATTAAGAATTATTGATATAAAATTTAATTTTATTATTGTATCAATTATTGAAGGAATTGTATTTTTTATATTATAAATAATATTTCAAGCATATTTTTCTTCTTGAAAATGATTTTTATTTATAATTAGATCAATTTTTTACAATACTGCTTTTTTAAATATTTTATTTTTTTACTATAAATCAGTAAAAAAAAATAATGAAATGAAATTTACAAAATTTATGATTTAAAAAATCATGATAATAATTTTAATTTTTCGGAGAAACAGACGGTTTTATACTAAAAATACACGATTCAATGATATCTTTTTTATCTTGTTGCATGCCTGAAGGATAATTTACATCTGGAGAACCAAAAACAAAAGTGGTTTCGAATTGTTTGTACCAATTATGATCTGTTCTCGATTTCTTTGTTCTTGGTTCATCTGTTTCAGAAATATCTACAGGATTATTTAGATCCAAAGAATTTTGTTGTTTCTTTTGAGAGAAATTCATAATTTTCAAAGCACTTTTATTTATGGGTAAATTCAAATTTTGGCTTTTATCATAATTTTCTTTCTGTGATTCAGATCCATTAACAAATGATATTTCGAAAACTTGTTTTTTAATTATTTCATTAGAAGCAATTTGTTCAGGGATTTCTTGAGATAAAACATTCCAATTATTTGTTGATGTTGATGGTTGATTAAAATTGTTTAAAAAATTGGTGGAAAAATTTGTAATTATTTTATTCGCACACTCCGATTCTGTATTATCTTGTTTATTATTCAAAAATTGAAATTGTGATAAATTGTTACTACTCTTTATGGTTTCCTCATCAGTATTATTATTCATACTATCAATTATATCGTTTAAATAATTAACTTTTGTAGTCGACAATAAAGTCAAAGTTTCGTCTATAACTTTTTGATGAGATTCTTGCATCTCATTCTCTTCTGGCTCTTGTCTTTCAGGTATTTCCTTTTGGAATTTCTTTCTTGAAGAAGCAATGTTGGAATCTTTCGGTAAGCTATCTTTAATATTTTCTTGCCGGATCATATATTGATTTTTATTCTGTTCCTTCTTAACAAATTGAGCCTCATTATAAGTTCTCTTTCGAGATTTTCTTTGCTTAATATTCATATCGATTAGATTTTTTTTCAATTTCTTACTTCTTATATGATCATTCCATTCTTTTTCATGATTCGTTATTACAGGACAGTTTAATTTTTGATCCGTATAATTTTTTATCTCCGAAGGCATTGATCGATATTTTTTGATAATTTTATTCGATAGTTTTTGAATCGTATTTTCATTATTTTTTATAATCTTCAAATTAGAATTTGAGTTATTTTTGTTAATTTCTATTATGTTTTTACGATTACGAAGATTGTAATTATTTTTTTCATGTGATACTTCTTCGTCCAAAAGATTGTCATCGAACATCACAAATTTTTTAAATGATATACCCATTTTCAAGCTATCCCAGCAATCACAATTAATTTGCAGAAAGCAATCGTCGGTTCTAAAACGTGTTCTTTGAAAGCTAAAAATGATAAGCTCTCGTGGTATCGTCTCCCATGCTTCGATCAAAGATGTCAAAATATCATGAAGATTCCATTCCGTAATATCTTTCAACTGTTCTGCATATCTTTAACAAACATTTTATAAATATTTAACAAAGAAAAAAGTTAAGATAAATATATATTATTATTATTATATTGCGTTAGATAACATGCTATATCGTTATATATATATATTTATATATTTTATATAATATTTGTAAAATGGCACTGTATATCCATTTTTAATTAAAAAAAAATCATTTAAATTAATTGAAATTTATTGAAAAAAATTATAATTTTATTTATTCACATCAGTTTATTATATTGTTTCAGAATTTTATCATCTGAATTCAAAAATAGAAAAATTACTTGTGTAATGTATCTATTTTAATTATTTATGTATATCTATTTTAATTATCTAAATATAAATTATAAGGTTTTTTAAATTAGATTTTTCTAAACTGATTTTTCAGCATAAATAATTTAATATTCTTTTTATAAAAAATAAAAAACTATATTAATTAATGCAGTTCAAAATTGACTGTATTTGTAAATGTGATAAAATATCTGTCATAATTCAAAGATTTTTAGTTTTAAGATTCAAGATATCAAGATTCAATTATATTAAATAATTATTGATAAAAAAAAATATATTTTAACCTTGACGTAATAATTATTTATTACATAATTAATTATAATTAATTATAATAATGTTATAGAATATATGATTTTATATGAAATTAATTTATTAAATTAAATTAAATTAAGACAGAATTAAGATAAGAAATGTCATATTTTTAAATATTTCCATTGAATATTAAAAAATTTTTCCAAAATCGCGCATAGAAATGTTTGAAAAGTTAGTTTCGGAGTTTTCAAGTAAAGCCTTTCTCTTGAGACTTACCTTCGTCTGAAAACCATCTTGACGTAATGAAAAACGTCTCTCCGCAATGGTCGTAAAAACGACGGAAAATCTTCGGGAAAGTAAACGAGTTGTATATTGCTCGCCACGAAATCCTTGAGCGCGCGCATCCTGTTTCGTTGTAGAAATAGCAAAATCTTTCGATTACACTTTATCATATAATCGTTCACATTCGACAACCAATTTCTGAACAATTCATTTCCAATATGAGAATTTTTGTTGTGACAGTAAATGTGCTCTTTCATTGTTATTTTGGATGGATATGGTCCACAGATCAAGAGTGGCAATTTCGTCGTCCCCGTTGAGTTACAACTCATCAAAATGATAATTTTATTTCTCGGCGCATTGTCTAAGTTTGGATTTTTAGCGTCATTATACAAAATCTCTGAAGGAAATACATCCGAATACATGGTCAATTCATCCGCATGAAAAAAATCCTTGTGTCTGTATTTGATTATTGTCGATCTCATCAGATCGATCCATTTGTGATAATCGGTAAATATTATGTTCGTCAAATCGATAGAAAAACCATGATCGTGTAAAAAATTGTTTAACCATTTATCCGAGCATCTGAAACCTATATATTATATAATAATACAAATAAATATAAACTATAAACAAAATAATCAAACTAATTTAATCGTATCATTTGATAATATCTGGATCGTATATTTTATATGTTTTTGACAATATTGAAGAATATTTTATATTATAGAGTTGTTTCACACAGAATTGAACTATATATGTAGAAAAATCATTAGTTTAAAAAATATTGAGTTGAATTTTATAAAATTTGTAAATTAATTTCTGTAAATTAATGATTTTTTTATATAAATAATTTAATATTCTTTTGTAATTTAAATAAACAAATAAACTTTTGTAAACAAATAAACAAGTTGCATCAGTTAATTCATTTAAAATTGAATAATTTTATTTTAAAAAATATCAATAATCTTTATATAACCTCTGCGTATTGATCGATAAAAAAATAAATTAGAATATGTACCGCTCAAAATTATTTCAATTTTATTTAAGACATTTTTTTAGTATTATTAAAAATAAGTGATATATTTCACATAATTAAGTTATTTTGTTTGAATATATGTATACAAAATATTAATATATTCGTAAAACATCTTTAAAGAATCGATTCTAGAGTATAGAATGTAGACATTAATGGAAGCTTATTTATTTTATTAAATTATAAGCAATTGAAGTTTATGCAGGATAGAAATAAAATGAAATAACTTTTTTTTTCGTCTCATTTCATTTAATGCAAATTTAAATTGCTTATAACTTAACTTAATTAAGCCTTTTTTATAATTTTTGTATTTGCTTTTTAGAATTTTTTCTTCTAAAGATGTTTCGCGAATATATCATTATATGTATACAATAAATATTGAATATAAAATAATTTTTCAATTTTGCTATATTTACATATATAGTAATCAAAAGTAATAGAAATGAAAGTAACATGTTAAATAATTTAAAATAAATAATTAATAATAAATCAAAATAAACATGATAAACAATTCAATATATATATATATCAATCATTATTCGAAATATCATAATCGAAATATTTATCTACGTATCAAAATCATAATTGAATATAAAATAAATAAATAAAATTTATTAACTAAAATTTTAAATAAACTATTTATCATTCAAATCATTAATTGTTAAATATATCTAATTGCAATTCGAGGTTATTCGAAAAGTAATTAGTTATAACTTTGAATAAAACAAAAATTACTAATACTAGATTGTAATACCAATAGTCAAAAATATGCGTATAACTTCACATAGTAAAGTAGAATATTTCTTTTTTAGGTTAATACACACTGTTGTAGAAATCATTTATTATTATATTCTATTTCTGCATAACTTTATCTGATTTTGATTCCTGATTATTATAACAATTATTATTCAATAATTTAAATAAATATATAAAATTATTACGTAAGAATTTTTATCGTAAACGTAAATACGTAATACTAAACATAATAGTTTCCAAATTATTATATTTATAAAATGAAAATTTTATCTCATATATATATATATATATATGAATCAATTATCATAAATAAAATATTATCAAGAGAATAAAGTACCATTGACACCATATTTTTTTGTCAGTTCGAGAGCCTTTTCTCGTAGCATATGCTTGTCGAAAAAATTATTCATTGCATGTTCTCTACAAGCCCATTCGAATAATTTCTCTTTTATTCTCTTCATAGTCATTTTCGAGCTTATTTTATTCGTGACATCATTTAAAAATATCAATGATAATTAGTGATTTTACGTAAGAAGACTAACGTTATTTCTTAATTGGACATAGTTGCTGGATTCACTGTTAATTTTCGATTATCGAACGGATATCGTTTCTCGATTATTTATGCGATTACTTGGAACTATTTTCAGAGTAGTCTACCTAAGATTGGAAACTTAAAGCATCGTTCTTAATTATTATTCCTTATTTTTCGCGCAATTTTCTAAGAAAAAAATTGTTATTTTATAAAATCGGTCACGATTACAAATTCGGTAAAGAAAGTTAGAATAATTTAGAATGAAAATTTATGTATTAGATTCTAGTATTTATTTATATCAAAAAAGTGATACATAAAAAAGTGATACGTTCTAAAAATCATATAAATTTTATTACGACAAATTTTTGATGAAAAAATTTTATTCACATTTTTATTCCTATATATCTTGGTAAGTAATAAATAATAATATTTATAAAAATTGTATTGTTTTATTAGTTGATTCTTAATGGATTAAATTAATTATAATAATTATATATTTATAACAAATTATAAAATATAAAAAACATGGAAAAAAAGATGGATGAGAATGAGTTTGGCAATCATTATAAAGATCGAAATATGAACAATTTATTCGAATTCTTATAAGAAGAATTTTCTTAAAAAAATTTAATCTTTCATTCTTATTCGTTTTTCTTTCTCATATATATTTTTTTAAAATTTGAATTTAGATCTAATATTGAGTTTAAGATTTATTTATTTGAAACTATATTTTAAACTTTTATGTTAATATGATGTAATATGTTAATGTGTCATGTTAATATGTTTATGTTAATATGTTAATATGTAATATTAAAAATATTTTTGCTGAATATTCGAAAATTAGAATCAAATGATAGTAATATAATAATATATAAGTAATTTACATTTGCATGAGATAAAATAAAATCTCGTTTTCAAAGCCAATCAAAATCAATGAAGTGATTCTCATTTTAAATATTTATCAAAGTCAGTGTTCCAATGACGAATGATCAAAGTGTGATATTTATGCAAAAAATTTAGCTCATAGCTTTGTGAAAGCAATTTTCCAGGAAAATGGGATACAAAGAGCTTTTATTTTCCTGGATATGCACAGTCAGGCTTGTGCATTGACCGCTCGATGAATATCATTCATTTTGTACACCGAGTTAAATTGCATTTCTCCGGGGCGTCGTCCTGACGAGACATTTTACATCATAAATTTTCATCTAATACTCCACTGTCTCATATTTTTTGTTCTTTATCATTCTCGACATTTCTTCTTTACTTTCTGCTCTGCTTTTCGCGATCGATTATATCTTTAAACAGTCGAATACGATTTATCGTTACAATTTAGATGCGCCTGCGCTTTTATCAACAAGCAAAATACATAAATCATTATGTTCAATTAATTGATTTACCATTAATTTTAAACGAATTTGTTGTATATTTAAAATCAAATTCTATTTCACACATAGCTAACTCATGAGATAATGCGATTGGAGAAATAAGCAGACACGTTACAATATGTGTGAAAGCTTCATCAGCCGATGGAGAAAATCTGATTAATGGATTTCGTATTCTCACGCCATTAGCAACATTCGGACAGGACAGATTCCACTAATGATCGAACATCATCGCTCAAAATGAGTCAGAATACGATAGATTTTAACGAAAAGTGAATTCTTCATAAATTGATTTGATTGAGTTGCATTTTTAACTCGATCGAAAGCAATAAGGTAATGAAAAAGTAAATAAAGTCGTTAACTCGTTGACAAATATTTTCATAACGAACGATTGTTTTTTCAGATCGTGAAATAAGCGACAGAGGATATTCACGAATGCACAGTTAATTGTTTAGAATTGTATACAGACGTGTGTCGTTTAGTTTATATTATTTTGGATTTCGATACGATGACGCAAGTGATATTGCATTATCATTTCTCAGCCCATAATGTGATAGATCGCTAATCCAGTTGAATAAAATTTGAAATAAGCAATTAAATTATATTTATATTATCATTTAATTTATTTAAATTAAATAAGAATAATATTAATATTTTTATATGAACATATATTTTTTTTTATAAAAATAATATATAAAGTGGTCCATTTAATTTTTATTTATTATTTGGAATAGCTTGTTTGTTTTTGATAATATTAAAAAATGTTTTCGAATATTTTGATAATTAATTTTTTTATAAATAGATATAGAAATATAGATATAAAAATCATGTAAAAATGTTTTTTAAGAATTTTTAATGTTTAGTTTTATGAAATATTTATGTCGAAAAATCATTAGTCTAAAAAACATTTTATCTTGGATTTTATAACATGTATTATATGAAAAATAAGGAAGATGTGAAGGGATGCTCATCAATTCATGTTTTTTTTGTTTTTCATACATCAAGTTTTGTAAAATTCAAGTTAAAATATATTCTAAGTTAACTATTTTTCGACATAAAAAACTTAATATTTTTTTAAATAGAAAACTTAACGACTTACATTTATTAATGTATTAAAAACTATATAAAGACTATATATAAAAAATTAATTATATTAGGATATTTATTTTGAAATCATTCAAGATCATTTTTATCTAAAATATTTTTTAATATTATTAAAAATAAATATATATTCTAAACAAAATTAAATGGACCATTATACAATTATTTTGTATATTCAATATAATTTTGTATACAAGATATATTATTTATCTTGTATATTTATATATCTTTCAGAAAAGTTAGTTACATAAATTATCTAATACATAACTGTATATATTTTCTTTTACTCTTCCAAAACTATGAAAGATCTGAAAAAATATTTCAAAATTATACAATATTAGGAAAGATAGATTATTATTATTTATTTGATTTAATAATCTTGAACTTGCAAAAATTAATATCGAATTTTTAAATTGAAATATATATTTTTTATTACATATATCTTTTAATATAAGTTATATTATCAAGATATGAATTCTCAAAGCTTGACATGCTGACAAAATTCACCTTTAAATCTTTCATATAGAATTATTTTTAAAAAAATAATATTTTCTAGATTAAATTAACAACATTTGAAGATATGAAGATTTGATGAAAATGAATATCAGAAATTCATGGAATTAACAACTTTGGAGGAATATTATCATAAGTTTCATTTAATCCTTTTCAAATATTTATATCAAATACATATATATTATAGATCAAAATCACTAGATAAATCAAAAAATAATAATCAAAGTCAAGATCAAAGAAATAATATTTATATTTTTAAAACTCTTAAATATATTACTTTAAAGTATTATTAATATAACAAGAATAAAATAGAATAAATACAATAAATATAAACAAAGATGAAGAACATAAATTAAAAAATTTGTGCCATTATGAAACACATTTCATCATTGATGAAGCATTATATTCAAGGAATTAATAAATTTAAATATTTTCCATCGTATCAAATTTTTTATAATAACTAATAACACAATAATCATGAAAATAGATTTTTGTCCAACTAAAATTGGTGATCCATCATACTCTAATAGCCATTATATGAAGGAGAAATCAATAAAAGCTCGTGATTTACAGGAATTTCCTGAAAAAAAAAAATAAATAACAAATGCATCAGTATTGTTTCGATAAGAAGGTAAATCCGCTTAAGCGTTTTGTTATTCTACTTTAACCGTTCAATTATTCATAATTCAACGATGATTGGAAGGTGGACGCTTCCTGATCGTACAGTCAGCTGCAAATCTACGTTCATATATGACTGTTTGGACAAACGGCATTAATTCTTGCTTTATCACGGCCGATGGGAAACTCTGTTTTCCCTGTTATTTATACGGTTGCTCGGAAACGTTCGACCATTTATCGGCCCACTGAGAATGATCGTGCATCGCAATTCCTCTTCAAAGTTTAACTGGATCCTCATTAAAGAATAGTTAAAAAAATTCCGAAGTGCGGGCTTTGTGTTACCAGGTAATTCAAATGATTTTCCACCGAATATTACGAATAATTGAAATTAAAAAATATTTTTAATTTATGGATAATTGGATAATTCTGTAATAATTGATACATGTATTAAATCATTCTTTTTCCTTTTTTTTTACTTTATATTTTTGTTATTTTCAGAATGGTCGAGATTTGATCCTGCATACTTGTACTTCAATGGTCACTTTATCAGTTATAAAATTTTACAGAAAGTCTTCTTAAAACTACTTTGACTTATTTAAAAAATAATGATTAGAGATATCGTAAGAATCAAATTTTTTATTCAATCATTTGATTATTTTATTTGATATATAATTATAAAAAAAAATTAATTGATAAAATTTATTAGTAAAAGCTCAACAACACCTCACAAAAAGCACAAAGTTTTAAAATTTTATCCATTTCAAAATCCAATTCTTCTCTGCAAACAATAAAAAGTAATGTTTTCTCCAAAATTTTCTCCTGAAACTTATCTCCATCCCCCCTTTTTCTTTTTCTTTTACAGATGAATGTTTCCGTGGTACGATCTGTTAATAAAAAATGATGAAATCCATCCGAAAAGAATTGGCGCGTTACCCGGCGAAAAGGGTTCTCCCATTAACGAAGCCGCGGTTGAAACCGTTCGACGTTGAAACCACTTTCGCGGAAGTAACTCTGGCGAGAAAAGAGCACACGAGAAAATACCACGGCCCCGACTCGCTCTTGTATTCGGCTATTTATCCCGTTGTGTGCGTAATGAAAGTGTTCGGTTTGGCGCCCTACGATTTCACGGGTGACGAGATAACACCCTCGAACGCATGCCTCATATTCTCGTTCGTGTTCATTGGTATTTATTGCCACATCATATACATAGTGTACAAAAGATTCCTCAACGTGAGGAGGGACAAAGCGATTCTCAGCGTGGTGGAGACGACCAAGGTAATTCCCACCGTTTTGCGCGATCTTATGGTAAGAGTAAGAGAGGGCCAATTTATATTTTTCCACGGTGTTAACGTTATCGCAGGTAACCGTCAATTACCTCGTGGCTATGCACGATCTAATTTTCACGATATTCACGAGGAAAACGTTCAGCCGTATTTGGAACGCCCAGCAAGATTTCGACGAGAGGCTCAGCCAATTAGGCTATCCACGAAAAGAGACAAAGATCAAGATCGCGGCTTGGATACTTTTGGCGAGTCAGATAGTTATTTGGACGGCTGTTAATCAGAGCGGGATGTTTGCTTTCGAAGAGACGTGGACGTTTAACGTGAGCTACATGTGTACTTATATCGGCACCGCGACAGCTGTGTACAAATTTTTCGGAATGGCAAGCTTTCTCGGCCTCCGCTTCCATCAGCTCAATCAAATCGCCAAAGAGAATTTACCACCCAGAGTTGGATATAAAAGTAGCAACGTCAGCAGGCAGGTAGAGTATTTATGTGTAATTGATTTAAATTATGTTTATGTTTTATAAATAGTGATCAAATAGATTTGAACATGAATTAAATTTTTAGAATATTTTATTTAGGTATTTGAAAAAAAAAGGAGTCATATTTTATTACAAATTTGAATCTGAAAACAATTTAAATTTTCTAGTAATTGAAAGTAGTCCAAAAGAAAAAGAATTAAATATTGATCAAGCAGATCCCATCATATTGTAAAAAACAAAATAACTAATAAAAATGTTTCTTGTTTATTCGAGCAAGACAATCCAAGATTTACACAACGATTTGATGCTATCTAGCGAGACACTAGGCTCTCTTTACTCGTGGTCGCTATTGTTCTGGCTTGGAAATTTGAGTATACACAGCGTCAGCAATTTGTACTTCATCATCGATTGGGTTATCTTGACACCCTGGACCAACATTGCTTGGCCTCTCATCATTAACATGTGGTGTTGGCTGATCGGATTTATAACTCAACTTTTGGCCCTTCATATCGCTTGCGATTATACGATAAACGAGGTAATATTGATTTCTTTTAAATACAATAATTCTACTTTAAAGATAGACCATTTCTTTTAAAATCCAATTTAAACATTTCGAAAAAAGTATTAAGAATAACTTTGAAATTAATTTAACGTATTATTAATAAGATCATTATAAATTATTTTTCTATAAATAAATACATCTGCCATGTAATTTAACCTTAGAACTCGATTGAACTCTATTAAAATTAGGAAAAATTTGAATCGCTATAATTCCGAAAATAATGACTCTTAATCAATGAATCAACGATCATTAGAAGCGCGGAATCTTACCCTTTAAAATACTTTTTCATTTATCTCGATACGGTTTCCCGTTTTCGAGATATCATCGTGTAAAGGAAAAGATAATTTTTAGTCATTTCTTATTTTCGTCTTTATCGTGCACTCGGATCTCTCGCTCGCACGTCGTCTCACTGATCTATCCCAACCTCCAGACATAATTCCTGGAAGATACGTATACATTTCCAAGAAATAAATGTAGGTCATGGGCCTCACAGGCCCATTTATAAACTCTGCATTGTACTAAATACTATAGATGCTTTAAGTCTTTATATCTTTATATCTATGTCTATTGATAACTTCAATTGTATAGTTTCTTCTATTTTCTGAGGGTTTTGATAATGAAATTGTAATTTCATTAATTTCATTTTTTTTTTTAGTTAATACGAAAAATATAAAATTTTTTAAAACTATAAAAATTTTATCAATTTATTTAAAATTTATTTGTTTCATTCTTTTATCATAACTTCTATTTGTGAATATAAAAAATTAAAATTAATTATTGCAATATACATATTTCAGAAATTACAGTATATCCATTTCTTCTATACTTTTTTTTTTCATCCACCACAGATTTTTAATCGCAAAATCCCTAATTCCAGGCTAATTTTATGGGTGCCATTCTCATCGAATGGGATGCAAGGACAATACAAAAATTTCCATACAAAGCAAGTATCTAAACAAAACATTATTTCATATGATAAAAAATTATATTAATAATTGTTATTTATTCACAGGATAGTTTTCGTACTTCGTTATACTTATTAAACAGACGTCTTCGTTTCTCTGCTGGTGGTCTTTTCGATATTAAATTGTCATTGCTTTGCTCGGTAAGTTCATTTTCTACTTTTTCAAAAGTAGAAAAAGATTTTTACAAAAAGATAAGCTCTTAATTGAAAACGATATTCTTTTACTCACACGAACCAACTCGAAGAAAATCCATATTTATTTCTCGGTCGTTCCAATTTCGCGTTTTTATCCTCTATTAATCGCAAGATTAATCTAGTTTAATAACTATAGCTTTCAAATGTTAAAGTATCATAAATTGTATCACGAAATTACCTTGAAAACGATATCACAAATTATTCCTCCATTCCACATCCGTTCATTATCGAAACGAATTTCTAATGAGTCCGTTGATAATCTAATTTCGAGATAATAATTTAAATCAATAGTGATTTATCTATGATTTAATTTATTTCGACTAGAGAGTAAAGTCAGTTTTACAAAATATTCAAAAAAAGGATTAATTATTCAAGAAGAAAATTATTTTTTACAGATAGCCCATGTGATGTCAACGTATCTGATAATTCTTTTACAATTTCCTTCGAGTTGAACGTTTCAAGAATCGCGATAAGATTGATTAAATATCGCATCTTGAAGAAATATTATTCAAAATGTTATTAGTCGAATATTTTTCTCGCACTATTTGCGTCTAGACGATCAAGCATACTTGAAACTACTTTCTGGTAAGTGGTGCATGTAAATATGTTGAATAACTACTCGAGAATATACAAGAGTATTCTATAATTGCAGGTACAATTGGACAAGAGATGATTTGTTGATACTGATATTTATATTGATATGATATTTGAATTGTTGATATTTTTTTAGGTTTGTTCAAGATCAAATGAATGACAGTAGGATCAAACTGTCCTTGTCTCAAGCATTTTTTTTTT
Source organism: Apis mellifera (assembly GCF_003254395.2). Lineage (NCBI taxonomy): Eukaryota > Metazoa > Arthropoda > Insecta > Hymenoptera > Apidae > Apis > Apis mellifera. The sequence goes on along the minus strand of NC_037640.1, from coordinate 2,295,951 downwards.
TATATTTTTAATATTATTGGATTATTTGCAGAAGAAATTGAAATAAGATTCCTAAAATAAGATTTTATTTGAATTTATTTTAAATTATAAATCAATATTAATATATATTAATATATCATATGCATGAGAATTTGTAATTGTCAAAAGATTCCTCTTAAATTTTAAGAGAATCAATTTTTTGGGAAATTTACACTCGGATTGAATAGGAATTTGTTAACTACAGTGAGCAGGTGCGACAATTTTCTCTTTGTTACGCTTTTATTCAATAAATAAAGGACGTAATCTAATACTGGAATATGTTAAAATTCGATGATATTGAAATGAAAAAGCAAATTTAAAAAAAATTAATACATTCTCAAAAATTCAATCAAAATATTCTTATATTAATTTATTTATAATTTGTTTCTATATTAATTAAAGTAAATAAATTTAATATTTGAAATATTATTTGATTTTTTAATAAATTTAATTTAATCAAATAAATTTATTTGTGAATTGCAAATTATTTGATTTTAACAAACAATATTATTATTAATTTGTAAATAATATGTGTATATTTAAAGAAGTGAAATGTTATCTAAATCCCAAGAGAAACATAAATAATGATAGTGATAACTTATTGATAATGAATTATTTGATTTAATAAATATGTAATAACAATTTTATTGTACACTATTAACATAGATTTAAAATAACTGAAATATATATACAATTAAATATTTCAAAATTTTCATATAATCCTGTCAATCAAATCATTAATCATGCATATTTTAATATTTTAAAATTCGTGTTTATATTATCATAGGTTGAATGATAACTTAATATTCACCTTCATCAATTTTATTGATTTATCAAAATATAATAGCATATAACAAATAAAATTTTATTTATTAATAATGACTTTATTAATCATTTATAATACTTTTAATTTAAAATATACTCAATGATGCTCCTAATAAATAAACTTTAGAATATCATCTCAAAATGATAGTTGCCTATTATCTTCATTGTTATCGTTGAAACCATCCATTGCATTCATTTCCTTATTAAGAATTTTACGATTCTAAGGAAAATCGCTGGATGTAGTTATTGGTTTCCTTAATAAAGTTTACGAGAGATAGGTCTTCGAATCACTCTATTAAAGTTATGAATGAATTAAAAATTATACGTCTATACAAAATCGATACGAACTCGTAAAATGTCTCTTGTCGCAGAGATAGGTGAATAAAAAGATAGAAAATAAAATTTTTTAATAGCTCATGGTCCAAATTTAAAGAAAAACCTTTTTATCCCATCATCACAAGGACAAGAGAAAGAAAAAGAATAAAAAAATCATTGAGTACCACTGGACACAGATACGTAGTAGCAATTTTCTAGGCCATCAACCTGGAAAATTGCTTCTTCCCTCGTTTTGTCGACCTTTTCCTCTTCTTTGCTGTACGCAATCGTCATTGCATGCCAATTCTCCCTTACCGGTGTAACTTTATTAAGCTCATTATGGGATTCATAACTCATTTTATTAAAATATCAATGGTAACTTTAATTGTTCCCTTGCTTCTTTGAATTTTATTATTGACAAGGCCTACATTTGTTTTTTAGATTAATTTTAAAAAAGTTTAGAAAGGGTTAAAAAACTTTTCACAAAAGGAAGGTTGATCTTTTTCTATTAATTATATTTTTTTAAATTTTGAATTTAATAATATAAATAATATTTAAAAAAATATGTCATCTTTATATGATCTTTGAATACATATAAAGAAAAATTAATTATAGTATTTAATATCAGTCTGAAGTCATTTAATTTTTATCTAAACTATTTTTTTTATTTACAGTGGATTAGATTAAACTATATAATATGAATTAATAAAAAAAAAAAAGATTTGACATTTGTTATACAATGAAAAATCAAATTAATTTAATTAAAAAAAAGTGTCTAGTTTAAATAAAAATTCTGAAAGAAAATTTTTTTATTGTGAATATTTGTTCTCATATATTTAATATATGATATATCTAAAAAGTTATAATTATTTTTAATAAATTTCCTTCAATGTGACATCTGGCCAAAAGGATTTTTCATGGATAGCAGCTGATTATTTTAAATACAATACGCTATTTTAACAATTATTTTTCCAATCCATTTGAATATTCAAAATCCTGACTTTCTCGTAACTAATCAAGTTCTATTCATTTCTTCAAACTTCATAACTTGAAACGAGTAAGAACGACCAAGGATTATGAATATAAAGGTGTATAAAGGATAGAAGTAAGAAAATTTAATCTCCAAGTTTTCTAAAGGATAAACTTGTATACCGAATCTAGGATTTAAATTGTTCCCGCGTCATCGAGAGGACAGGTTTTCTCTCTCCTATGGTTAAACAAAGGTTAAACCGATGAAGAAGTTGCCTGGATTTCGACGTACGTTTTCTGGTTACTGTTTCATAAATCTTAATCTTCTAGGGATTTGGGTCTCCTCGAGACAATTCTCCTCCTTGCAGAAAATTGTTATTCGAAATCCAGTGGCGAACAAATCCCTTAATATCCCTTAAATATTTACAATAAGATACCAGCGTTTAATCTTGATTTAATCTTAATTTTTTTCTTTTCTTTTCTTTTTTCTTTTTAACATATCGTCGCGGGAATTTTTATTCCATGATTAACAGTTTTAAGTTTTTTTCTTTTTTTTTATCCAAATTCGATATACATAAATTGAATAAATTTTTATCGATTGATTCATTCAAAGTTTAATTTCATTTCGAATCAAAATTAAAAAACAATGATTGTTGATTAAAATCTTCATAAAACGCTATTTAAAAAGAAAGAATGATCTGTCAAAAAAAAATCATCGAGATTAGAATTATTTTTCAATAAATTTTTTCGATAAATAATTATCGATCGATCAAAGAAAGACGATTGAACAAATTGAAAGGGATGTATCGCTTTAATTAATTTGTGATCGAATCGATGAACGAATGGGTGAACGCTCGTCAAATTATGCTTGAATTTCGGACGCATAAACAAGAGATATATAATAAAGGTAAATTTCGTCGACCAGCAGCAATTTCGTGATGGTGGTGTATCTTCTGCTCGGGGAGAATCGACACGAACGGCCGGCCCTTTGAAAACGTCGTTCGATAATTAATTGGTAATCCAATTGCCGTGCGATGCAATGCAAACGATCCGATTCATTCGATTTTATCGACTGCCGAAAACAGATGCAATTCATATCTCATATCGATATGCATGATGAACACTAATGATCCCAATTTCCAATTAACCAGCCGCGTCGATTTATTATCGATCGTGAACGAGAAGAATCGAAAGCAACTCTCGAGAATTTCACTTGTAAATGGACAAAGCGCGTTTACAAGATAATTAATAGTTGGCGACGAGGTTCGTTAAGGCGCAACTTGTAATTGAAAAGATTGAGAACGGGGAAAACTTTTCTCTCGAGAGACGAGGAATTTTAATAAAGATTCGATATTCTTCTTTCTTGGGGGATGGGAAGGAAAGTAAATTTTCCCCTGAATATTATATTTAGAATTGTTGCAAACTGAATATTCTATTGTGAGAATTAAGATGAAAGATATTCTTCTCGAATCTTTTTAAAAAAAATGTACAAGAGTATCTTTTTCCTTTTTTTTCCATAAAAATGAAACCTATAAATTGTAAATATTCCTATTCTATTAATTATTCGATAATAATAGCTTAAAAATTATTTTAGAGAAACGATTTTATCAATTGTTATTAAGTGACAATTTTTTCTCTACCAATAATTAAAAAATTATAAATTTTGAATTTGTCGTTATTGTCGCAACAATGTAACAGACAAGTATAAAATATTAAATATTAAATATATCTATTTCTGTAATGTTATTATATTTCATTGTTTCATGTGAGACACATGTAATTAGTGACTAATTATCGGCATTATCATTGAGATATCTAGACGCATATTCCAAGCTTGTGAATCTATATTATAACGTATGAATTTGTCCACGTATTATGGTTACACGAATTGTATAAACTGTGACAAAATTCAGATTGTTTCTGATCTACATTCACGTGTGAATTTGTCCACGTATTATGGTTACACGAATTGTATAAACTATGACAAAATTCAGATTGTTTCTGATCTACATTCACGTGTGAATTTGGCTACGTATTATGGTTACACGAATTATATAAACTGTGACAAAATTCAGATTGTTTTTGATCAACGTTAAGTGAACCTTTTTTTATATTATTTTTGATAATTATATTAAGGATTAATACTTTATACTTTTGTTTACTATTAATTTCAAAGGTATAATTTAAATTATTCTAAAATTATTTTTGGATTAAATTTAAATAATTTTCTAATTAAATTAAAATTTATAGTATACATACATGTGTAACTATACACTTCTTTTGAATAATAATTTAACTTTTCCAAATCGAATGACTGACGTTCCATTTTGTTATTTCGCATTGTCATGACGCACAAAATCAAATCTTCGTATTAAAATTCTAAATAAAATTCGAAGTTCCGTAATATGTTTGACATTGGTCTTCTGTATCATAGGTTACGATGGTTTCGAAATTTGCCAACCTTGACACGTATTTACACCCACCATCGGCCAATCCACGTGCATTCCATTGCGTTTCATAGTTTCAACGGATAGTTAATGGTCGCCATCATCCACCCACGCTTATCACCCACGTCACACAATGCATACGAGCTCCTACGTCACTACTTCTCCACCAAGATTTTATCGTTATGGCGTTACTATAACCTCATTCACCACTATAACATCCTATAATCCCTTTACTGCAGCAGAATTACGAACGTTCATCATACGAAACGATCCATATTGTCATAGTGTTATTCGATCCTTCACTCATCTCGTTTTCATGATATGAAAGATCGTCCTCGATCGATATTGGATTAAAAGTTGCTGGATTCGAAGAAGTAATCTTTTTACCATTGATACAAATTTAATTAATTAATTAATTAATTAAGCCCTAATCAAAATTTCAAATAATAATTCCAAAATAATAGAAATTAAATTTTCAAAAAGTGTTTCATAAATATATTAAATTATATTCTATAGACTTCTTGAAATAGTATTTTATTTATTTATTTATTTATTTATTTATTTATTTACTTTTAATATTAAAGCAATAATTTGTAAATACTTTTTTTTTTTAGTTTTCTTAAAATTGTTACAAATGGATCCTTTTCTTAATTGATTTTATTAATTTAAACAGTATCAAACATTTTGAATATCGACCATTGAAAATTGCAGCTTATTGAAATATGAAAGAAGTACTTTAAAGATACTTTAATGGATATCTGGAAATGGATAATTACTTTGATAATGATATATTGGTGCAATATACACTGTTATTTTATCAAAGAATCAAATATAGATATAGATGTATTAAGAATAAAGATAAATATTATGAGTGATAAATGAATTTATCTTATCATTATCTTCTGCTTCTGAAAATTTTATTGAAATTAGGATAATAAATTATTAGGATAATAAATTATTGAAGATGTCACACTTTTTCAATTTTAATTTTAAAATTAATTAATCTTAACATTTTTTAAATTACTGTTTTTTGGCACATCTTGAAAATAATATATATTATATAATAATTATATATGTATATTATATTTGCTTATACATATATACAAAAAAAACGAATTTAAAATATTGCAAGAAACTTTATTGAAAAAAAAGGAATACATTACAATACATAGTAGTATTTTACATACGTATATAATCATAAATTGCAATATATATAAACATATTTGTACAATTTATTGAAATCTCAGTCTACGTATATACTTTTTCAATTACAATTGTCTTATGACAGTAACATAACACTGATAAATTCAAACATCATAAAATATAATATTAATATATAGTTTAAATCTTTTATAAATATTTCTTAACAGAAATACTAAACTATGTATTTTTTTTTTTGTTTCTTTAGCTGTTCCACGCGAATTATTCTAAGCTTTTTAACATTTTCGGTCGAAAATGAAAAAAGAACAAAGAAAAAAGTTCTAAAATCTAAGACAAAATATAATTTAAGTAAAATATAAGATTATTATAAACACATTAGAAATGATAAGATTGCTATACACTTTTTACAATTCCATTCAATTTATATACTTTCTAGTATCAATGCTATTATCGCATTTATAAAAATAGATTTTCAAAATATTAAAATATGCTACAATATTCTACGATTTCGAATTAAAATATAAAGTTGATATATAAGAAAAAATTTATTTTCGAAAATTATCGTAATACTTCTCATGATATATATCAGATTCTATCAGATGAATAATCTAAGTAAATGTAGAAATATTTACAAAAAACTTTAATCCAGAAAGTATCTCAAATATTCCCCATATTTCAAAACAAAAATTTGAAAGCACACACACACACACACACGCTACCAATTTTAATTATTAGTATAATCAATTTGTAAAAAAATTTCTTCTTTTTACGAGTCATTTTTAGATAAGCTCACACATCAATCTCATTAAAAAACAAAAAGAAAAAAAAATTAAGATCTGGAGCAATAATTCGTCTCAGATATTCTCTAAATACTATTAGAATTATAATACATGAGTATATATAGTCATTTAAGGATTTAATCACGCGTCGATTAATAAAAAAAGAATGATCGAAAAGTTAATGTTTAGAACTAATTCGAAGCATTCCAAGCAGTTATTAATACCATTAAAATTATAATGCATATACTCTAAATAATAACTCTCAATAACTTACATTTACAAATTGTCTCCAATTCAGAGACTTCAAGTATCAATCTCAAACGAATATAATAAGAATATGATCAAAACGATATTAAAAATTTGAAGATATAATAATTAAGAAGTTTTCTAAAAACTAACATCATACTATACAACTACTATACTATATATTTCTATACTATACATCTTGGGACATCCTTCCCCTAACTTATCCTAAAGATCAATATCAATTTAAAAGATATACAATATAATCAAATCAAAATGAAAAATTACACGGAATTCTCTTTCATACATCCAATCGCATCTCATCGTTCAAACAATTAGCATTGTCGCCGTTTGCATAATGCACGATCGAATCTTCTTCATCTTCCGTCACGGATCTCCTTTCGAAAGAGAGGACATCCTCGTAATCACTAGATTTGGATCTTTCGATGATTTGTAATCTAGGTTCGTCGTAAATTGGCTCCTTCTTTTCACAGCATTGACACTTGGCCCAGATGTTGGTCTCCGACTTGGACAAGAATTTTCTGGGGACGTCGTAGTGGGAGGCGGCCGCGGTCGAGGAGCTGTGGCGAGAAAATGGGCAGACGTCCTCGCTCCTCCTGCGTATCTCCACTTCGTACATGTCGTTTTTAATAATTACGGACGAGTTTTGCCCGGTTTTATACACGTAAGAGCTGCAGAATTCCTGGCTGTTGTCCATCTTTGACAAGGAAACGAACGGGTGTTTCCGTATCTTGGAGAGATGCGGATGCTTGGGCAGTTTGGTCAGGTTCTCAGTCTCGGTGGTTGGACCGAGTAGATCGGATTTCATTGCTTTCATTGCCATATCTGTTATGAAATTTAGAGGAGGATAGCATGGACTCAGATCTATTCTCAAGGTCTCGCGTGGTACCTCGTTTAAAATAAGCCTTTTTGCGTTTTCATCCCTGTAAATTTGAATTGATTATTTTAATGACAATTGGTTTATGTATGATTGTTTTTTTTTTTTTAATTACCAAGATATTTGAAGAATTAATTGTGAAACAAATATAAAAGTTGGTACATGATCTTTAGAATCGATTCATAATTGTTCTTGATTTGTATACAAAAAGAGTTTATAAAATCTCCTTTGTTTCTTTTGTAGAAAATGCTACAGTAAGTCGCGTGATTGATAGTGTTTTCTACTTACAAAAGTTTTCTCTGCTTACAAAAGCAAGTTAAACGATAATTTTTATGTCGTTTTTTGAAAAAGTAAATCAAATTGAAAGAAACGTATCTTTTTCGAAAAAATTAACCTTCTCATTCTCGACGAACTAATCGTATCTAACATAGAAAAAAAAAAGAGAGGAAACAGTCATCGACAATCAACTCACCCTTGTTTGGACGCCTTATCCTCTTCTTTCTCCAACTCCTTCGATTTAAACGTTTTAAACGTGACCTCCTTGCTCGAGTCCAGCAAACTGTTGCTATACTCCCTAACCTTTCCCAACATGTCCGTGATAGAGGCCAAGGAAGTGAGGGAGGAGGAGGAACAAGATATCTCGTCGAATCCGGAATCTTGATATTCCCCCTCGTTCAAATTTCTCTCCGACGAGAACAATTTTCGTTTCTTGTCCAGCCTTTTACCCGTCAGCGAATAGAGCAGCTTCTTCAACGATTTTTTCCTCGGCAATTTCTTCCCCGGGATAGGTATCCAATCTATGGACGTGTCCTCCACTTCGATCGGCCTCTTCAAGAACGCCCCCACTATCTTAGGGATCTTGTCGTTGCGCGAAATTTCTCCAGCCTCCACCACCTCCTCCTCCTTCTGCCCCTCCTGCTCCTCCTCCTCCTCCAAATGCTCTTCCTGCTCGTCCTGCTCTAAAAACTTATCGCTCCTCTTAGGGAAAAAACCGTTCTCCGTCGAGGAAATGTCACCCTGTTTGCGCAGGGTCAAGTCGAGGACCATGGTGTCGTCCACGATCATCGTGTCGTCGAGACACTCGGCCACATTCGAGTCGACGTGCAAGCTGGATCTTCGATAGGACACCTCTTCGTCGTATTTGCAAAGGGAGTAATCGGAATCGCTCGAGTCACGCCGCGCGAGATCCAACGGACAAGAAGCTTGGTTCACGTCGAGATCATTGGTGGACGAGAATATTGCCAATTCCCTGAGACAATCGTTCGAGATCGGCAACGACGATCCTTCCTCATTTCCTTCCTCGTCGTATTTCTTATTTTTTCGAAGATCGATCAAGCCATCCTCGGAGGAGGAGGAGACGGAGGGCCAGGCGAGGAAAGTTTCCCCCAACTGGGAATGGGGGATCGAATCGCTGGCCGATCCACGATGATTTTCGAATTCGTTCATCATCATCATCATAGACTCGCCGTGCAAATTGGTGATGGGCGCGTCGAAGCTGATCGACTCGAAGATCTTGCTCGCCACCTCTCCCCCCTCGTCGCAACTGGTGTCCGGGTAAGCGGCGCTCCCCCCGGCTGCCTCCCCCTCTTGCCCGCCCCTCGGATCATTAGACGCCTTGTATTTCACCTCGAACGCCGCCACGATCTTCTTGACGAAGTTCCTCTGTTTGCCGATTTCCGTCTGGCCTTCGTGCTTCGACGGGGAGAGGAAACCCTTCTCGAACTCGCATATAATGGTCTCCAAATCGAACATCTCGGGGTGTGTCGGCGATGATCCAAAATTTGTCCGCGGGCTCCTAGGGGAAAAAATACTGTAGGGATCGCTGTGACCACTTCTGTCCGCGGCTTTCATCGCATTCGTCCTTATAGGGCCGATCTGATTGCGGGGCGAATAATTGCCGCGCTTTACAATCCAACTCCCCCCCGCTACCCCCGAGTAATTTCTTACTCTTTCGCTTCTTTGCTCCTCTCTCCTCACGCTTCCGTCCTCCGCGTTCACCTGCAACAGAGATCAAAATTTTCTCCCGTTATTATTCATTTTTCTTTATTCGTATTTTTCTTGGAAATTTTTCTAATTCGATTTGAACTTTGTTTGAATTCCGCGCGAAATATTTTATTTGAAATATAAGAAATTAGAGAGTTTGGAGAATTTAAGAATAATTGGGCAAAAATATTGAATATAAAATAATATGTTTCAAGTTTATTTCACATTTTAGCAAATTTTTTTCCCCTAGATATTATAATAAATTAAGAAATAAGGATAAAGTTAGATAAGTTAGTTAATTTAATTTAATTTAATTTAACGAATCTATAAAAATGTGGATAAGATTTTTAAAAAAGAAAAAAAAATAAAATTAGGAAAAAACTAACCTCAGCTTGTCTGTTTTCTGTTTTCAAGATACGTTGAAGAATAGTTTTCTTCATTTTGATTTGTCACTTATTCGAACTTTCGATAAAAGTAATTTATTATAAATATTTTCACTGATTCGTTCTTAATTAACACGCGTATACTTCAAATATGTAAATAGGCATTTACATATTAAAATTTTTACGCGCGATGTTAAAAGAAATTTAGATGTTATTCTATTCGAAAAACTTTCAATATTTCTATTGGAGTTGGATAGAGTTAGGAACCGAGACGGAATAACACGTTCACGCGTTGAAAACCAAATGTTAAATGAAGCTTAAACATGGTAACACCTCTATTTGTACCTGAGATATTTGGGGAAAGAGTGGTGAAAAATTTTCGAGAGGGTGGGGATAAATAACGGAATGACCACCGCTTGAAAGTGTTTGAACAATTTGAATAATGTTTGAAAAAAAAATTTTTTAATTTATTATTAAGATTTGTAAAAAGAAATTTATTATTAAGATTTGTAAAAAGAAATTTTTTAAAGAATTTTAAAAAATTTATAAAGAGTTATTTAGATTTATTAACTTCGTAATTTTTTAGAAACATTTGATACGTTTAATATTTAATATAATATTTATATTGTAATGCGATGAATCTTATTATTTTAATCTCTTAATTATTTATTCTTTTAATTATTCTCCCAGTAATTAATTTTAATTTTAATGAAAATAAATTGGTTCTGATCGGGATGATATTTGATATTTTCGATATTTTCGAAGAAAAATCATTGTAACATTATTTATACGGATAAAATATAAGAGGTTTGTTTAAAAAAATATTAGAAATATTAGAAATGTATAATAGTTAATTAATTTTTGGATCTAGCTTTGAAAAAAAATTAATTTTTCAGTAATTGAAGAAAATATAAAACGAAAAATTTAATCGTTTTACAAAAATTGATACAAATTTTATCAATCTCGTAATTGTTTCATTTTTAAATTGATTAAAAATTTATCCTCAGACAATTTGAAATTGATGTTCGTAAATTGTGTATCGCGTATCGTAAATAAAAAAAAAATTCCAACTTTTCTCTATTATTTTTCTTTCTTCCTTTTATAATCTGTCGTTATATATTTTGAATTAAAATCTAAATGTAAATTAAAACGGATGAGAATGTATGCAAAAAGCGCACGTAAATAGGAAAACAGAATAATTATATTGTAATTGTTTTTAATGTTTGAAAGAGAAAAAAAAGTGAAATAAATGGAAATGAAAATTATGTTAGATTGGAGAACAAGTTCCTTCAATATTCTCTTATTAAAAAAATTAATATTACGAGTTAAAAATTATTTATCTATCAGATATTTAAAATATTTAATAAAATTTAATATTCTATATTAATATTGAAATAAAACTTGTAAGTATAATAATAAAAAAGATTTTTTATTGTTTGCCATAACAAATTATATATTTTCATTTCACAGAAATAATTATTATTTGTTGGAAAGAAGAATTTATTAAACTTTATTTAAATGAGATTTTCAGAGAATTTTTTTTTTTCATGTACAAAGATAATTTTCTTAAAGACAAAATTATAATTTTGCAAAGAAATATAATAAATAAATTCTAATGAATTATTTCTCATATACAGATTTAAAATTCAATACAAAATTGTTAATAATATTGATAAAATTTTTTTACAAGAAAAGATCAATTGTTTAAAGAGAATATCAACTTTGTACTAAATAAAGTAAGTAGAGAAATATTTAATTTAATTTTTTATAATTTTTTATAATACATTGTAGATAAAATTAGAATTAATAATAAAAATATTCAAATTCAATAATACAGTGAGTTTTTAAGGATGATAATAAAGACAATACCCCAATCAATTATTCTTACAATCGATTGAGTTTTTCAAAAAAAATGTCTTTACTTTCCTATTTGCTACATAAATCATTTCTGAAAAAAAAAAAAGAAAAAGAAAAAAAGGAAGGATTTTAAAATGAATTGTAAGCTTGTTCTCAGGAATATTATAATATTTTAAAATATTGACAAATTTTCACCGAACATTAATTTATTGCTTTTTACTGTATTTTCCTTGAAAAGCCAAACTTCTCCTGCAATAAATATAATCATGTACCTGCCTTCAGGATTCCCTTTTGCAAAAAGCAATAAAATTAATACTTATCCGTATTCTGGCTGCTTCCACTAGAACATTCTATTATTCTCTTTGGAAAATATGCATGGGATTTACCTGCACACCTGCTGTGCCGAAATCGATCGATGCTTCCTTAATTTCTCCCTCTGTACGTATCGATGTTTAATGTGCTAAAGGGAATTAGAATGAATCCGGAAGAAGAAGATTGCAATTCAATAATGTTCTCCACTTACTTTTACCCATTTGAATTCAGATATTTTTCTTTTCTTTTCCTTTTTTTTTTTTATTTCATTTTATTTTATTGCCAAAAGAATTTCCTTTTCACAAAGAATTCACAAGAATCTTCGTGAAATTTGTCTAACTCTTCTAAATCTTGTGATTGTGGAATATTCTATTGTTGATGGAAGCTTTGTTTCACAAACAACGAATTTTAAAATTCGTGGAGAAAATTGGGGAGGAAAAATAAATGAGACGAATTATCGGGACGAAGGATGTAATTTTGCTTTTATATCAAAGGAGCGTGTAATAAAATTTATTTATCTTTAACTCAAGGAAAAATTTCCAATTTGGAATAGTATAATTTTGCTGAAGGAGAAAATTATAAGAGATTGTGTCTTTGGTCATTTTCCAAGTGTCATAATTCTCTCAACCTCAGTGTGCACAATACTGTTATTTAGCGTTTACCTGCACGCTGGGTAATTATGGACAATATGACAAGGATTAGTAAGGTCTAAAGTCTCAAATCCCAGTTTCCTTGCATGTAGCTTTACGAGGGCTTTTGTCTTCGAATAAGCTTTAGCGACTAAACAGCACTGACATACTGAGAAATAGGAAAATAAATATAACTATAAATTAAAATATTTAAATTGATATGGAAGAATTATAATTTGAAATTTTTAATAATTATTTTGTGATTTTTGTTTTTAAATTTTTTTTTATTTAATTTACAATACAGTTAAAAATTGTATGATTCCATTTAATAAAAATATCAGTGATTATTTATAATTTTTATATATCCATCTAGAAAAAAATTAATTATATCCAGAAATTATATTCAGAGACTATAATTCTTGTGTAATTTTTATACAATGTTTATTTATAAATTTATATTTGTTTATATGTTTATATTTATAATTTTTTTTTATTTAATTTACAATACAGTTAAAAATTGTATGATTCCATTTAATAAAAATATCAGTGATTATTTATAATTTTTATGTATCCATCTAGAGAAAAATTAATTATACCAGAAATTATATCCAGAGACTATAATTCTTAAATTATTTTTTATACAATTTTTTTTTTATATTTGTAAATTAAAACTTGTATATGAAATTATAACAAATTGATTAAAAAAAATATTTGAATGATAAAAATTTTTACAACAAAAAATTCATTTGAATTAAAAAATTTTATATATATTGAAAATTTTGAATAGAAGTTTACGTTCTCTAGAAAAGAATTTGAATTTTCTACATAAGTCAATGCAAGATAATTTTTTAATAATATTTTCCCAAACTATCCTCACTGATCAGCAATAAAATAAAGAATTTTTAAAATACATTTCTAATATATTCAAACGAGATAAATCGTCAAAACTTTATATAGAACGAGAAAATTTCGTTGAGAAAAGTTCGTTATTGAAAATTATTCTCCGTAGATTTGCTTAACAGACCGCAGAAATCCGAGAGATCCGCGAGGAAGAATGTTGGAACAACCGCAATTAGAACCAATTTCCTTCCCCGCCCTTTCAACCCCTCGAAAATCTCCAACGTGTCGTGATACTTAATTGGAACTAAACTCATATCCCTCTACAATCGGTGCTACCATTTTGAAGATTAATCGAATTCTGAAATATTAATTGCGCTCTGGAAAACTGGATAGCTGCGCAGTGGTGCGAGTAAACGCGAGGCTCGGCCTCGCGTAATAAAGGAGAGCATCACTAGAATTTCACGGACGCGCTGCAAACTATCCGATCGAAGTGAAATTTAATAAATCATTTAGAATTTAAACTTTAGAATTTGTACTAAGAAAATACATTGTATGGAAAGTAATTACGATATCTTTGTCTTTAATTTAAATATTGATCATCTTATCTTTTTTAATATTGTAAAATATTAGAATTATCAAAGTATTTTTTTTCACTATTTTATAATAAAGTTTTTAAAGATTTGAATTATTCGTGATATTTTGTTTATGAAGTAGGTTTCTTAAATTAATTATATAATTATATTTGTTTAATGTATGCATTGTTCAAAAAAAATGTTTTAAACAATTTTATTTCCTAATATATATATATATATATATATATATATATATATTATAATTATAATTATATATTTTTATAATTATAATTATATTATATATTTATAATTTATATATATATATATATATATATATATATATATATATATATATATATATATATAATATATATATATATTAAATTATAAAAAATACAAATATTATACTACAATATTAATTTAAACAAATAATAATTACAAATCATTTATATTTGCCGAATAACTATGCAAACAATCGTGGAAAATCGATCGATATCGCGGAATTAATTTAAATTCCGAATTGATTTGATTCAACTTTCAATATAATTTTTTCAAGAAGAAATTTATTCCTTTAACAAACATTTCGTGCAGAGAGAGAGAAAAAATTAATTTGCGGATTTCGATATCGAAGAAAAATATCGAATGGGTCCGCGAACGAGTTTTTCTTCGATACTTCCTCGTCCAATAAAAAGAAATTATCAAAGGTTGTACCGTTTAACGTGCGTATCGATATAAATCGATATAAAAATCTGTCCCATCTCCGAGAAAAAATTGTTGCGTACAGTTTAGCTTGAATGGAAAAATGGACTTTTGTGGTGGATTAAATATCAATGAAAAAAGAAAAAAAAAAGAAATAAGAGGATTGTTGGCCACAACGAAGATTATTTCCTCCATTTTAACTGGTTACGGGTATCGATGCAATCTCGCTTCGTACCTAACCTCTTTTTCTCCTGTCCTCGATTCTATTGTATAATTCTATTGCATCGAATATCACTAAATCATTAAATCGTTAAAATGAAATTAAACAAAACGAAATTAGGCGGGATCAAAACAGATTTATTGGATACTTTATAAAGAATTAAAGTAGTTAAAGTGATTTTAATTTAATCCATGTTCCTTTGAGTTTAATAATTAAATAAAAGTTGAAGAATTTTGAAATTACATTATTGTAATTTGACTTCTTCACGAGATAATAAATGTTTCGTGAAAATTAATACAGTTATAATTAAATAATTTTCTTGTTTTTTTTTTTTTACTGTTCTTTTATATTATTAAACGTTTAAGTTCCTTTTAACAACTTTTAAATTATATTATCTTGAAATTATCTTTCGAAGTTATATAATTTGTATCTGCAAATGTTTTGTATAAAATATTTTATAATTAAACTTAATATTCGACGAATAATTTATTTGTCATTTCATATTATTACTGCTAGGAAAAAAAAGATTTTATTATTCTTACCATTGAATCTTGAAGAAAAAAATTGAAAATCAAATTTTTATTCGATAATAAAACACATGTTTAAAGGCTAAAACAATTTTTCATTTAATATTTCTCCATTTGTATTCATGAAAAAAGATAGGTGGAAAAATTTCCAAGTTTTTGCTATTCGCGTATGCAACTTAACAAACGCAAAGAGAACAATTACCACGGAAGAATTCTCCTTCATAAATTTTACCTGTGAGGTATAGTGGTAGTCAGGTCAGGTAAATGGCAAAATTTGTCCCGTTAATCTACTTTTATTATTATTTTTATTTCTACTTGTCAGGCTCGATACATGCTGAAAGTTATTTCTATTGTCAAGTGATTCCTGTTTATTTGCTGGAATCATGCACAATGATGGAATTATATCTTTCCTCTATTCCTTTCCCTTCGAGAAATAAAAAATTTTTTTCTTTTATTTTTTACCCGAATTCTGCTTGTGCAAATCGATAATGGAAATGATATTGGTTATATGATTATATGATATTAGTGATATGATTATTGGTTTTCTTGTAAATATAATTATTATTGGACGAGTTTAATTTTAATTGAATTAGATTATTTTTTTACTCGAAATAATAATAATAAATAAATGTGCGATTCGAAATTTTGAAATTTTGAAGATGTTCGATTATTTGAAATAATAAAAGGTAATACAAGAATCGTAGATTTCATCTCATCGCAATGAGATCAAGAAGTATGAAAGAGAAAAAAAAAAATATAAAAAAGATTGTAGAGATCTAGACAAGAGAAGTAATTTGAAGAAAAAGAATTTTCTTCAAAAAAATTACTTCGTTGCGAAAAACGTTGTATTTATATTTTTATAGTAGAATGAAAAAATACTTAGATATTAGATAAAACAATTTATTGAAATAATTTATTTTATCAAATGTATTATTATTTAAATAAGATTATCATGAAACAAATGAAAAATTCAAATGAAACTTTGATATTTTTTTTAATTTTTTATGATATAAATATGACTCAATTCTGTTTATTAATTTCCTTCATTCATTCCATCTGATTTATTAATTTACTTTCAGACAAATATGCATTACTGAAATATTAAATTGAATATTAAATTTATAATATAAATTACGTATAAAATAGAAATTCGATTATAATTATAAATTAAAATTTAAAAGAAAAAAAAAAATCTTTTTCCATATATTTTATATTCTCTGCTTTAATATATTATTTGATTGAAAGCTTATACCAATAAATATATATATAATAAATATTAATAATATATAACAATTTAAAATAACATCGTTTCATTTTTTATTGTTTAGATTTCTACACCTTTCTTGATTTCCAACTTTCTATAATGATATAACTGGAGCACAATAAATTTCCATTGTGATTATTCGTATCAATCAAAGCCAATTATATGGTAATCGATATCAGAAACTGTTACCATTGCTTAAAGGGATATCTTTATGGATTAAAAAAAAAATTAATAGACTTCTTCTTTCATAAATAATGAAATATTTTTCTATGTACCACGTTAAGATATTTTAATATTTCTTTTTTCTTACAGTTTTTATTACTTACAAATTAAAAAAATATCGTCTATCGTTATTTTTGGTTAAAGGAGTTTCTTCAATATATTAATATAAAATGTATTATAAAATTTTTTTTTTTGATAAGTATCATAATCGTTGATTCGTTATAAATGATCAAACTCAATGATCCTCTTCAATGAAAAGAAATATTTGATCATTTATTTATTCTTGAAAATTGCAAAGAGAAAAAATTGAAATTGAAATTATAAAGAAGGGAATATTTTCAAATTCGATAATAACTTGAAACATTTATATAATAATAATTAATAATTAATAATTATTAATAATTAATAATTAATAATATTAATAATAATATTATTATAATAATAATAACTTTAACTTTTTCTTATAACTTTAATAATAAAAATTAAGATGTACACTATTTACAAATTTATCCTCCATTGAAAAAAAATATTTTGCATCTTTCAAATGATGTGTCTCTCTTAAAAAAATGTGTCTTTCTTCCCTTCTCTCAAATTTTTTTAATCAACTCTAAATCCTCCGACTCGTGCAATTTTTTTCTTTTCTTTTTTTTTTTTTTTCTCCTTACTTTCGATTATTTCGTTTCAGAATCGAATTATACCCTCGTTTTCCCAAGACGTTTCAAGAACAACGAGAAACGTAACGATCGTTGACAAGGGCTAAACTGAAAGTTTCTTTCAAGAGGAAAAATTAATGAGACAATGTACAATTTTAATCGCCAAGTTCTATTAATCCGCGATTCTTGCGGATTCTGTAAAATGTGGGCTAGTATTGTGACTTCAATGCGAAAATCTTTAATCAAAATTAGAAAAAGAAAAAAGGAGAAGATATTTATTTAATAACGTGGCCTATTTAACACAAGTTCTGTATATAATAAAACATGGAGCATAAAACAAAGAATATTTATCGTTTAAGTTTAATTCGTGTTTTTATTGCGAATAATTTACGGATAAATTTATTATTACTTTTATTTAATTTAGGAGAGGATTAAACGTTTTTATTAAGCTTTTTTCACGAATTGCTCGTTTTCGATTAAATGGTAAATAGTAAATTGATTAATATTAATCATGATTTTTGCAAAACGAACGTAATACGACGTTTATTAATTAATTTATTATTCTTAATACGACGTTATTATTTGTTATTACTGCAATTATGAGAGATGTAAATTATGTTACGATAGAAATATCAGACAGTGGAAATATTAAATTAATGTTTAATGTGAAACATGGCATGAATATAATTTAAATTTCTTTCTTTTATCGAGAAGAAAAGTAATGAAAAAAACGAGACCTTAGAGTTTAATATATTCTGAATAATTCAATGGAAACAGATAATAAAAACAATTGTTGTGGAAATATCGCAAAATATTAAGAAGAAAATATTTTAAAAAATAATATTTATTTCTTTGTGAATTCATAATGATATCTTTTTACCATTTTCTTGAATAATACATTTTTCTTAATTTAACAATGAAATATTATTTTCAAATCTACTTGATTTACAATATTTAAACACAAAAATAAAATAGAATTTGGAAATTCTAACTTAAGTGTGAAATATTTCCACAATCCTAATTATATTTTCTTTAATGCTATACTACAATATTAATATAATATAATAATATAATATTTATATAATACAATAATATTAATATAATAATATTATTAATAATATTTAATAATATTAACAATATTAATAATATAATTAGTTTTTTTTTCACATTACACTGATTTCCTACATATATACATATCTATATTTTAAAAATTAGATATAATAATTTTAATTATTTTAAATAATCATTATTTAAATATAGATGTTAATTTTACAACAAAATAATAATTTCTTTACTAAAATATAAAGAATAAATTGATTTGAAACTTACTTATTCTTATACATTCAAAATTTATTTCTGAAATAAAACAATTTACAAACAAATGGTAAACGACAATAATAAAAATTTTATACCCATTGAATATTTTAATCCAAAAATATTTATTGCTTTAAAAGCCTTTGAATTCAAAAGAAGAAAATTTTTCCCCAAGATTAGTAAATCCTTTTTCTAATCCTTATCATGAAAGGTGGTATAGATTTTACTGAGAGATTGAAATTAATTATACTCGACGAGCGCAGCGGGATAATAAGATTATACGAACAACTCGATCCCTTGTCTGAATTGTACTTGCCCATAAACAGGACGCATGCAACTGACCTGAAAATGTAAAATGTATATTGTCTACATATTTATTACAGTACAGTTAGATTCCATTGTTGAAAATGGATTTGCTGGTAATATTTTCAGCTTTGTCATTTTTCTCCTCCATTTTTATTATCCAATAAATTTTCCATTCCGATATTTTTATAAAATATTCTTTTCTTTAATTAATGAAAGTGTTATAATAATTATAGAATTTTTTTTCTTCTAATTTTAATATCAAGTCGTGGCTTTAAATTGGAAAAATTAATATAATAATAATTTCTACAACAAGTTGTATTTTAAAAAATACAAAATTGAAAATTGTGTTTATAATTTGTCAGAGTCTCAGTCTTTTCTTCTAATTTTAATATTAAGTCGTGGCTTTAAATTGGAAAAATTAATATTGTTGTTAATAATTTCTACAACAAAGTTTGAAAATTATGTTTATAATTTGTCAGAGTCTCACAGTCTTTTCTTCTAATTTTAGTATTAAAATCGTAGCTTTAAATTGGAAAAATTAATATTGTTGTTAATAATTTCTACAACAAGGTTTGAAAATTGTGTTTATAATTTGTCAGAGTCTCACAGTCTTTTCTTCTAATTTTAGTATTAAAATCGTAGCTTTAAATTGGAAAAATTAATATTGTTGTTAATAATTTCTACAACAAGAAATTGAAAATTGTGTTTATAATTTGTCAGAGTCTCACAGTCTTTTCTTCTAATTTTAGTATCAAGTCGTGGCTTTAAATTGGAAAAATTAATATTGTTGTTAATAATTTCTACAACAAGAAATTGAAAATTATGTTTATAATTTATCAGAGTCTCACAGTCTTTTCTTCTAATTTTAGTATCAAGTCGTGGCTCTAAATTGGAAGAATTAATATTGTTGTTAATAATTTCTACAACAAGGTTTGAAAATTGTGTTTATAATTTATCAGAGTTAATAATAAATAGAACAACTTCATCTCTCGTAACAATTTTAAATCAAAATTAAATAAAACTTGTATAATAATATTTTTATAAATATCTCGAATACGATAAATAAATAAATAACCATACTTTCTAACTTTAATTCCAACGAAATCTATACAAAATGCTCGATTTCTAATTTTAAATTTATATCCCTCTACATTTCCTTGGATAAATAAATTTTTCTTAATTTAACAAGGAAACGCGCCATTCTCAAATCTGATTTACAATATTTAGATATAAAAATAAAATAGAATTTCCAAATTCTTCTTTGACTTAACTATGAAATATTTCCACAATCCTAATTATCACGAATAGGATGAATAACTGGAAACAGGTCAAAAAGTTATCCTTCTCCCGTTCTGATATAATCCCCAATTAGAAATACCTGCTAACTGTAAATCCGAATGGGAAGTTTGTCGAAATATGATCCATATTGTTTGGGAAAGGAGGAGGCACAAAGATGGAATTTCACCAAATGGTGATAGAAGGCAAGGTGGCAGAATTTCCAGAATTCAAGCGTAACGGTGATCTCTGACCCATTTCTCTGGCGTTTCTAAAGCCAAGGAAGCGGTCGCGTGGGTGGACGAGAATGAAAATAAAGTAATCTCGCGTAGAAGGAAGCCGGTCGCCACGGCGCCAAACGCATCGATTTCCTGAAAATTCCTCCCTCAGCATTCGAGGGGTTGTTACACCCGATTCATTAAAACGGCCATGCATCCTTTTCTTCTTACAATTAAAATATAAATATATATCTTATTATCAATAGAATAATATTTCGTGTACTTTTCAAGTTCGAGAAGAAGATTTCCTTCTCGTTTATTTCGTAATTTCGATAATTTCTTTTTCTTTTTTTTTTTCAGGAGAAATATTAAGAAAAGATTATGAATCAAATCATCATTTGTTTATCCAATTTTCTTGTGCTCTTTTTATATGTATGTATATTTCTTTCAAATATCGTATCAAACTTGGACGATTTATTCGCGAGAACGATATAAATTTCTTTCCACCCACACCTTCGAAACTTCATATTTGACCAACTTCGAAAAATATGAAATTGTATGTTATCTTGCGATAAAAACTTTTATCAAGATTTTATGCTTAAATTTTTTTATTAAATTTATATTCTTGAATATAAAGACAAGAATAATTCTTTTGTAAAAAAATAAATTTTCACGGAAGAATTAAAATATTTATTAGAAGAAATTTATTACTTCTTCGATAGTTAAATTAAATAAGTAATATATTTATAACATTATCGAGAGAATTTCGAACAGGAATTGTAAAAATACGTGTTTCCGTTGTTTATCCATTTCGAAAAAACGTATTTTATACCCAATTCTGCGGCGTTAGCGCCGTATATCACGAGCCATAATGTTTATTTATTCCGAAACGTGTTGTTCAATGATTTACAAAAACACGCGTATCACGATTTAGTTTAAAAGTACAGCGGGGGACACGTGTCGTGTTTACGTATCTCGTCTATCTGTGTCACATATACCGTGATCTAAAAATATTTATATAAATATATATATATATATATATATATATATATATATATATATATTATAAATATAAATTAAACGTACGTTTTATTAAAAATATAAAATAATGTATACTCTTCTCAATCTACCTGAGGGATTTGAGAGAAATTGGGTACCTGACGCGTCATTGGTCCCTTAACCCCCCACCCCTCGTCCATTTTTGCTTTAAATATAGCTTCAAGTCAAGGAAACATCAAACGTTGCAATTACTCTGCCATTAGAGGGTCGCGTTGCGAATCGTCGTTTCCTTGCCTGCCTTTTCCGGTATTCCGGTGTTTTTAAACTTCTCCTCTCCCGTTCCCGCCTAAACTCGTTACTCATCATGTTCGAATGGTTGAGATTACCGAATTTATCGAAAGTACGAAAGGCCAAGATGGGGTTTTATCATGTAGCGAGCGAGAAGAAGAAATTATCTGTCTCGTATTCGTCGACCTACAACTTCGAGTCGTCCAGGGATTTCGAGCTTAAAGATTCGTTGTCCAGCATACGCACGAGCGGTAAAAAATCGGGGAAGAAGGGCAAGAAGGAAGCCCCCTCCTCGAGGGGGATATTCTCGTTCCTGAGGAGGAGGTCGAAGGCGGAGATCATCGAAAGAAGGAAGAAGAAGTATCAGATAACCGACAGCATACTGGAGACAATAATGGACGAGGTGATGAAGGAGTCGGAATCGGACGAGTCGGTGTTTTGCATGTCGATGAGCAACAAGAACGAGGAGATGATAGAGATGGACAATCTCGACACGAACGTTGCGTCTTCGTCGAAGAAACGGAAGCGGGAGTGCAAAAAATTGGAGGATGAAGATTTCGCGAGAGAAAAACTCGAATCGGCCCGCGCGTTGGAATGGGACGACGATACTTCGTACACGTCCAACGAGGAGAGCTTCGTCACGTCATCGCCGAAGAAACCCGTCACAAAGAGGAAAGCGCGCCGTTGCTCGTTCAGGGACAAGAAGAGAGTGTCGTTCGCCGACGAGGACAAGAAGAGATGCTCGTGGAAAATGTCGAAGTACGACGACGAGATAGAAGAGTTGGTCGGTGATAAATCTAGCTCCGTCGACTCGTTAGATTCCTACTTTCTCGACAGCGAGGACGATTCCGAGGACGAGTTTACCGATCAGAACAAGAACGTGCAAGTGGTCGACACGGAGAGCACGAATCACTTCGATTGTATCGTACACGTCCCCGCCACGGAGGAGGGGGACGAGTTGGAGTGCCCGAATTACGAGAATAAATCGGACGAGGAGGATGATATCGCGATGAGCCCGAACAACGAGGAGATAATCCACGACAGATCTTTCTGCTGCTCGTCGAGTTTCAAGAGGGCGACGTTCGACGACGAGAACGTGTTCGATCTCGAGGAGTGCGATGAGCTGTTGGTGAGAAACGCGAGCAAAACCGTTCTCGACGAAATGTGGGAGATGAGCGTCCGGCGATCGACCGGGGACAATTTAGAAAATGAAACTGGCGTGGAAGAGTCCGGTCTGGCGAGGCCCGAATCCAACAATTACACGCCCAATTATTACGTGACGTCCAGGTTCGACAACGACGACGACGAGAAAAGGTGGTCCGATGATGAAAGGTCGAGGAGATCCGAGGAATCGGAGGGATCCGAAGAATCGGAGGAGGAGGAGGAGGAGGAAGAGGAGGAAACCGAGGAGGAGGAGGAGGAATCCGAGGACGATTATGTAATAAAAAATGCTGGGCAGATCGTTTCTACTAAATTGTTGGAATGGAACGAGCCGATTGTGACTAGTTTCGAAAACGAGTCATTATCGACCGAGGAATTGTGCAGTGATGACGACAGTTTGGAGTCGATCAGTCAACAGTACTTACCGACCGAGTTCGCCGCGTATCGAGTCAAAAACAACCTTTTCAGATGCAACGATCACATGTACGAGGAAGAGGAGGAAGAGGAGGAAGAAGAAATGTATTCCGACGAGGATGCTCAAGAATGTTCCTCTTCAGAGACTTCTGACACGCAGAATAACGAATGTAAGTTGTGAAATTTATAACAGTTTCAATAACAACAACAACGTTTAATGATTAAAAGTAAAAGTTGTTCAAATATATAGTTTATATAGTTTCTGTACAATTTATTTTCTATCGTGTTGCTAATTTTTGTTCGATCTTGTCTTGTATGGATTTATTGAAATTTTCAAAAGGAGTATATTTAAAACTTTGATTAGAAATTCTTACAAATAATCGTTGTTAAAAATTATCGAATAAAAATTGCAACATTTTGATAAAAACTTTAATAGAAAGATAATATCTATTTGCTTGTTAAAATCGTGTACATGATAAATCAATTTTATATTTATATTATTATTCTCAACATTATAAACATTTATAATAATTTACAAAATTTTCCTTTCAGAATTCGTTGAATTTTACACCCTATATCGAGAGGATGTTGGCGGAAGGTTCTAGGAGCGAGGGCTTTGGAGTGTGGTGATTGGGTCAAAAGCGTCCCATATTGGTAAATCCAATCTAATTTACGTTAATTACTATCGTCAACCGTTTGAATGCGATCGAAAATGATCCGATCAATCATGAAAATTGTTTAACGTGTATTGTTTGCCGAAATGGTATGTATTTTACAATTTTTAACTGGTATATTATATACGATAATAATATAATAATTTGCATTAATATTTAGAATATAAATATATATAAATTTCGTTTATTTAATAGAAATAATTTTTTGCAAGATGAATGGATGATATAACGATACGTTAATATATTTGTAAAAATATTCACAAGTATTCATAGTTAACAGAACGTTATACGCCATAGAATAGATTATTAGAATTAATAAAATATAAATGTATTTGAATAAGTAAGAAATAGAATTAGTTTATTTTAAATCGATTGATAAACAATCATAAGATTTATCATTGGTAAGGCTATATCATTGTTTATTATTAGTTATTTCTTATTCATATATTATTTATTTGTTATGTATAACATTCTATTTTTGATAGCTTAAAATTTTTTTTTCGCGTACTGCTATAAATACTAGTTCCTATAAATAAATTATTAATCATTATTTTTTTAATTTAATTTTGATGTTTCATTTGATGAATCATTTCTTAATGTAAATATCGAATATTGAAATATCGTGAAGAAATTTAATTATAATATTTTGTATATAGTATAAAATGTAGTGTATAGACAATAGAATATTAACATTGTAATATTAACATTCATCGTTTCATTTATAGATTATTATACAAAAATATTACACGTATTAAATAAATAAAATTGATATTTTTAATTAAGATAAGGTAATATGTTAATTAAGATTATTTATAAGTTTTTGATACATTAAACATTAATCTTATAACATTAACAAACACGCATAAAGTAATAATCTTTAGTGGATATCTGGATATTAATGCAAAACCCTCAAGATATTAGAGAAAAAATATGGCATGAAATACTTGAGAATATCTTTTTATCTCGATATTCATCGGGTTCATCGTGGAAAATGTAAATTAATTCTCTAATCAATGTTTGACGTCTTGTTTACCGACCGAGTTTTAACGCGTGATCGATAACGAATCAATTTTCATAAATCCAACATTTAGGGACGCGAGAAAAATGATATTTCATCGTTACGAGGGAGATTCCAGCTCGTAAAAACATTTCGAAAGATTTGCTGATAGAAAAATGATCGAAAAAAAAAAAAAAAGAAGAAAGTACGTCTTTTTTAATTGATATCGTTAAGCGAAAACGATATCCGCTTTTATCGATGCGTTTACGAACGAAAATAAAATTCGATTTGAAACGCGAAATTTGATTGGCGACGATTAATTAATTGAAACGTGTGTTTGAAATATAATCAAATTAATTCTAATGTTTCAAATTATTTTCGAATCATTCTATTTAAGATTAATCGTTGTGATACATATATAATATAGATACATATATAAATTCATATTTTGCTAAAAATATTTAAGTAAGTTCGTATAATATGATATCGTGATGTTTGATATATAGTAAATTTAGATTATGAAGGGTTTATTCAAATTGAATATTATATTCTTGAAATGATATATTATATTACGAAAATTCAATTTTAAAAATATAATTTCTTATTTTTTAATTTTAAAAAATTAATACTATTAATTTTTAATATAATTTTTAATATTTTTAAAATATAATCAATCATTACAATCATATTTTATATTTTATAATCGATATACTTTATAATTAAATGATATGAACTTTCAATAAATATTATGAATAAATAAAAATTCTTATTTTTATTTATAAAAATCCCCTTGAATCCTAATTCCTTCTGATGATGATTATAGCAGCAACAGTAGCAAAAAGAAATATTATGAGTAATTAATTAAAATATTATTAATATATTCCATACACATATTTTTTTAATCCATAGTCTAATCTTGCAAATCTTTGAAAATAAACAAATTAATTATAATATATAAAATATTGTACGATATTTTAATCGAACAAGTAAAATATATATTTTTTGAAAAGGAGATAAAAGGATTTATTTGATAATTTAGAAAATATATATATAATTTGATTATTTAAAAAAAAAGATTATTTTTCAAGTAATTTTCAGAAACTTTAAAATAAAAAAAATCAGAAATATCTTTTAATAATTTCATTTTAATTGAAAAATGTTGAATGTGTCATTCAATTTATGAATTATATTAAGAATTTTAAGTATAAAAAGTGACGATTAATCTTGTAACTCGATTATTTTCAAGCTGAATCGAATAATGGATAATAAAATTTTCACAAATTTTTAATAATATTATTATTAATTCGTTAACGAGCTTCGTATCACTTCATCCTCGTCCTTAACCTTTGTTCGCTCTGCGTTTAAAGTTATACAAACGAGTGTAAAACGAAAATAAAAAAAAAAAAAAACGTACAACTTTGAAACGTTATCCCATTCCCTCCCCCGGAATTGCAGCGTTAAAACGACTGTCACGAAAGTTAAATTAGCTGGCGTAACGAACGATCGCGTAAATCGATACTCGACAACTTAATATTCAAAATATTCAATTAACTTGACCAACTTTCAATTAATTTCAACTCGAAAGGAAAACGGAAACACGTTATTATTTACTTTTACGACGTATAAAATTAACAATTGTTATTAAGATGTAACCGTGCAACTGGATTAAAATCGAAAAAAGTTAAACATGTGTTAATAAATAAACTTTGTTGATCTTGCTTTATTTAATACAAAATACAAGAAAAAAATTTAAAAGATTGATGAGGTGATGATCGAAATCCTTGAATTAAAACTCGTCATCTGATTAATTGTGATTAATTGCGATAAAAGTAAAATTCGAAATATTTTTAATTATTTATTTCTTTTAATAATTTGTACGAAATTAATTTTATACATACTTATGTGTAAAAATATTCTATTATTGTGAAACAAATATTATATTTTTCTCTAATAAAAGTGAAAAGCATCTACGATCGAGTATGGAACGTGGTTTGCATGTAATATACGTGCGAAGCCACGTACGATGAATTATTCTCAACATTTTCCCGAAAAAAATGTACGTATTCAAACTTTATATCATACATTTTCGTTATCGTATATATTTAATCCTATTTATTTATAAACAATTAAAAAGAGATATATTTCCGTTAATTTTTGTTTTTTTTTTTCATGTTTCCAATTTGATTTCAATCAATCATCGAAACACTATATTTAATTTTTATCGTATCACTTTCTACCAAAGCTGAAAATACGTGGATTAACACGTTCGATTTGCGAGCCAAAAATTGTACGATATTCCCGCGAAATATTGATTTTCGATAAATAGGGAAATTATTTTGGGGAAAAATGGGGGAAAAATTCAACGAAATTCAAAATAGTTGCGCGCATCGACGATAAAGTTTATCTTGAAAGCGTTACAGAGAAATTGCGGATGGAAAACTTTTTTTTTTTTTTTTCATCTTTCACGTTTCTTGGAAAAGTTTATGACGAGTCAATCGCCATAAAATAGAAAATTTATGCCACGCGTTATCGATTACTTGATGGAAAAATGATTATTAAAAAGAAATTTAAATTTCAACGTTATTATTTAAAGTGCTGGTGACCTCTTCAAAACCACTTTGCGACCTCCCCCTTGGATGTCGCGAGAAGCCACAGGCTGGGAATTTGCTCTTATACAAAAGAATTCATCTAATTCTTCAGATACCAATCTTCTCTCAACTCGTTTAAAGCATTCAATCTTCGTTCAAACTTAATTATAATAGAATTTTTGACAATAAAAGTATGGTTTATCTCTATTACTCGAATATCTTCACTGTCCTTAATATTTTTATTATTTCATTGTCATTTTCTTTCTGTATTTACAGAATCTTCTATAACGATACATTAAAATATTAAAATATTTATTCAGATATTTACAAATTAATTATACTTTCACCCAAACTTATCATTCGTTCAATAAAAATCTACAATAAATTTTCACTCATCCAAAGCTTATTTACACACCCTCAAACTGAAGAAACATCGACTCGAATGACATAATTGACTATCCATCACCAAAAATATATATTAACACAAGATTTCATCAACGTGTCTCAATTAAATTACAGGAAGTTAATTCTTGACTGATCATCGTTTTTCCACCCTCGAGCATCATCTAAGAGCGAGATAGAGGATGGATACTACTTTGCTCGAGAGGGCGTACAAACGTAGGAGGAGTCGATATATTGCGAATGAAATTTCCTTTTCAGATGAGAGCTAGAGATCTCTTTTCATCTTCGTTTACCCCTCCCCCGAAGAGACGTAGCCGCGCGTGCAATTTGCATGATTACACCCTCGGATCACGCATCGGTTCCCTCGATAAATGGACAAGCACCAATATCTCTCTCTCTCTCTCTCTCTCTCGATCGAACAGTTTCTCTCGGTGCAAATAACGATCGTAATAATAATGATTCCCGATTTTCTGTCACGAGCCCTGCACGCTCGATCGCACAGGGAGTATTATTATACAAGTCTGAATTTCATTTTCTCATCCCTCTCCGTTTATATTACATCCAGGTCGCAGCTATTTCGATCGTTGATTCGTATATGTATCGTGCACTGTTAAAGAAATGATGTAATTATAAGAGGAGATGTAGAGAGAAGTAAAAAGTCTTTGGTTTCAGAAACTTGGAAGTTCGATGCATTTGAAAGATCGTTCTTTTTCTTTTTCGAATTATTCGATGAGTTATATAGTGCACGATAAATTTGTTATAATTAAGTTGATTTATTTGTAACGTGTTAAATAGAAGAAGGAAATGTTTCAGAAATAATTTGTATTGAAATTTGTATAATACGTATATGGTTTTATTTAGGAAATTTATTAAAAGCACTTTTAAAACTCGCGCGCTTTTAATCGTTCGTTCGTTAACTAGAAAATCACTAGATTAGTAATTTCACAAAATTATAATCTTAATTATGTAATTTTTATTGAGAGATTATTTTTCATGAAAATTTTACTATTAATACAGTTTCCTCTTGCATTAGATTCCTCAATTAAATTCAAAGAAAAGATTCAGAAGAAAGTAGATATAATTCTTGATTATATTTGTAACGTGTTAAATAGAATAAGAAAGAAATGTTTCAGAAATAATTTGTATTGAAATTTGTATAATACGTATATGGTTTTATTTAGAACATTTATTAAAAGCACTTTTAAAACTCGCGCGCTTTTAATCGTTCGTTCGTTAACTAGAAAATCACTAGATAAGTTACTATATTTAAGCTAGTATCTTCATATTAGTAATTTCATAAAATTACAGTCTTAATCGTGTAATTTCTATTGAGAGATTATTTTTCATGAAAATTTTGCTTAATAATACAGTTTCCTCTTGCATTATATCCCTCAATTAAATTCAAAGAAAAGATTCAAAAGAAAGTAGATATAATTCTTGATTTTATTTAGGTAATTTTTTTTACGATTTATAAGAGAATTGTAACTAACATAATATACTATATTATTATCGATATATTAAAAATACTTGCAATTTCTATTTCTTTCTATTCAAAATAAGAATGCCATATTTGTAATAAACTGCAATAAAAATAAATAAGTTTTATTGAAAAATTATATCAAAGTATATTTCAACTATCGATATTTTGAAAAAATTATAATTTCAATTATTTTCATTTATTATCATTATTTTAACTATCGAAGAGAAGAAAAGAAAAGAAAGTTGTCCTAAAATTATTTTAATCAAATACCCATACCCTAAAAAGAGAAACGATATTTCACGATCCAATAGAGACGAAAGGGCAAGAACGAGGAACTGGTATATAAATCTTTATTCCTGATACACACTTCATTAATTTTACGTTTGTCGAGAGCCTATTCTTCTCGCCCAACGAGCAACGGACAACGTAGCCGACCACGTTGGAGGATTCGTTAAAACGGGAAACGGGAAACGAAATAAATTCTTTCTCGTCCCTTCGAGCGAAGGTGGCGCATACAGACGAGAAATTTTCGAGGATAACACTCGTCGAGAACAACTATAAACGTACCCTTCACGAAAATATCACGCCCCTAAAATTGTATTCGTTCCACGGAACCATCCAATTCTTTTGCGGTTTTTGCCAATCAAATTTCTTATCTATCATCTCGATCTGCAAAAATCTTTAATTCAATAGATACGCTGCTCCTTTTGAGGAAGAGTCGAAGCTCGTTAAGAACTGTTTTTTATTAATTTTAATCCTTTATTGGAGATATTATTTATATAAGAATTTTATCATACAATAATAATTGAGATATATTTATTAACACGAGTTTATTATTATTGGAATATATTGTAAGAAGCACTTGACGGCAAATTTATTTTATTCAAATCATACACGTGCACGAAAAGTTACTTGCAGTGTAATCAATTTCTAGAATACGTGCCAATAATTGCACTGTTCTCTAACGTTAATTACACTCTTAATACAGATGTTGCAACACTTTTCATCGACACGTGAAACGAGGCAGAAGTAAAGTTTGGGAAGGTAATGGAACAGCTGACAGGATGTGTTAAGTAACACATATAAATCACATATAAAATGAATGCATTCTTCTCACAGTGATGACAATTATTAAAAAATTATTGTGATTGTAAAATAAAAAAAATCACGATGCATAATTATGGTGCATGATTGTTATAGGATCACAATTCAGAGGAAAATCACTTTTCATAAGTGCGACTTACTTAACTTATTGTTCTTTATCTTAATTTATTTTTGTGTGATAATTAATTTTAAAGCTTCGCCATTCTCTTTCCCTCATTTTTTTAAATCTTTTCTTTCCTTTCCTTCCGTCTTTGTCGACATCTCAAAGTCAAATCAGCTTTTGACAACATTTTTAATTTACATTTTAATTTATATTTTGTACTTTCGATATAAAAGAATTTGTGAAATTACATCATCGGTTGAATAGCGTTTTTTAACACGCTTTGCCTGGAATTTAGATTTTGATTTTGATATCGATAAATGATTCGTGGATATTTAGTAAAGATCGATTTTTTGGAGTTTAAATTAAAGATTAAAAAGATTAAATTTATTACAATATTTATATTACAATTTTTTGATAATTGAAAATGATAATAGTTTAATAAAGAAATCCTGATAATTATTGTACCATTAAGATTTCTATTAAAAATTTATCGAGACAAATTTAATCGCCTAATTCGTTGTTTCAAATAAAGCATTGCAACATTATAAATGCAAAATTATGTTCATAATTATGTATATCGTTAGAATTTAGCATAAATTAAATTCAGATCGTAATAATTAATTTTAATAGTTGATCGTAACAACACTGTGGCAACTAGATAAAATTTAAGTAGTACAATCTTAAAAAGAGTCGTCCTGAAGTAAATATCGTGCTTATATATCATACACAATGAATTGAATACTTTTTACAAAATAGAATAATTAACTTATCGAAGATAATTACAATTAAACTTACAATTATGTTATTACACGTAAGAAATAAGTAATAATATCATTCAAAATTAATTTTTGTTGAAAATGCATTTTCCTTACCAACGAGAAAAATAATATCGATTAATTTATCGATTGAATAATCGTAAGAAAAATTCAAAAGAATTAATCAACAACTCTTAATTAATCAAATTAACGATCAAATGATATTCTCGAAATCGAGAAATATTCCTCAAAAGAGGAACATAATACAAAGTTCGAAAAAAAATTCTAAAACTTTTATATAACTTTTAAAGAAGTTCCATTCCCTCTACACATTTAACCACGTCGCATGTTATCAAGACGTTATCGAACATACCTATTACTTTGATTATTCAAGCATATGTTCGACTGGATATTCAAAGTATTTAACCATATATGCTTGAGAGGAGCCATGTTAATTGCATATGTATATCATATATCACAATTGAATATATTTATCGTGTAATCGTGGATTATTAATTTCTACGTTATTATTTGATATCCACCATTCGAGAATGGTGTAAACGTTTAATTACTATATATTATATTATTGTGCGTATTATGTACAGGATGGAGCTTTTAAGTGAATTAATTAATTTAATTAATTTTTTTTTTTATATTTAGAACTTTGAAAGAATCTTCGAAGTAATGATGATTCAATTTTTTCTATACCTTTGATTCATTTTTAAAATTAAAAATTTTGATAAGAATTTGTCGTTTTTCAGAATTTTATAATTTTTTTTTTTTGTGTTTGAATGAAATAAAATCTAAGGAATAAATTAATGAGATTATTTGAATAATTTAGTTCTGGAAGAACCGATTTTCAAACGAAAAAAGAAATGAATGCAAAATATTAATTATCGAGTTAATATCTTCTAATGTAATTTATATATTTTGTGTCTATTATTATTTTTTCATTACGCACATAATTTGCAAAATTTTATCTAGAAATAAAAGCTGGATAGCTCGAAAATCATCAGTCATCTCTACTCCGTTCTGTATTTCGTCCACGGAAGCTTAAATAAAATTTTTCAATTCGATAAATCTCGGAACATACATTTCTCAACGCGATTCACCTCATAGGACACTTTATCTTCGATTCGTTTCTGTCGATAAAGTAGGATATATCCATTTCCTGTAGATCAGTTTTAGATACCTTCAACGTTTTAGATAGAACGTTGCATTATTCATCTCTGGTATCATTAATATAGTAGAATCACGAGACAAAAAAAAGAAGAGTACGTTGTTGCTTAATCTTTCTGCTCTTCCTTCCATTATTTCATTCATTCAAAAGCTAAAATATACGCTGAAAGATTAACCTTTGTCGAGTTGTCGACTATTCTTGGCTTGAATTATATGCTATTAATAATGTTTCTTGTTAGTTGAGATGATGATGATAGTTTATAGAACTAGATTGTGGATCATTCGCAGACAAAAAGCATCAAAATGTTCAATTGATACATCGATGTTAAGATAAATATGATAAATATATGGATATATGCAAAATTTATATAATCTGATGATTCCAATTTCAATAAAAGTTTTTTTTTTGTAATGATTTGTAAATAAAAAGTATTTTTCCCTAGGAAAAATTCTTGAGGAATCAATTTCCAACCAATTTTTTTGAGAACAACAATTTTATCTGGAATTTTTTCTACGGAATATAAAAATCAAATATTTTTACCGTGAAAAATTTTTCCAATGTTTCAATGTTATATTAAAAAAAAAAAGGAAGAAATGAAAGAAATTTTACGAATATTCAGAGAATAATTCATTTGATGTAATTTTCTTTCAAACTATCTTCTTTTAAAGAAATATAATAATAATAATAATAATAATGCATCTCAATGCATTTTTATATTTTTAAAAGTTTTTGAAAGAATGCAAAAAAAAAAAATATAACTCAATATATTTTACACAAATTAAATAAATTTCCTTATAACGCAATATATGATCAATTTCATGATAAATAAATAAACAGTCATTTTAAAAATTAATAAATCTAGATATAAAAAGAAAAGGAACAATAAAATTTCTCGTATCCCAAATCATCCAATAAAACATCGTATTAAATAGACTCATTTCACGAATGACGATCGAAATAAAAATAGCACATAGATACATAGAACCGTCCGTTAACACGTTTCCACGCGATCCATTATTCTTAGAAAATCTAATATCATTTGAATATAATTAAGATGTGCGTGCTAACGAACCATCCCCGAGATCACGAAGAAAGCGAAGGATGGTTCCTTCAACTCCGTTGTTGAAGGACCAGCCAACTCTACGCGTGGGTGCAACTGACGTCACTGTTGCACCCCCTCTCTTGTGTAAATTGTTTGCAGTTTATGCAATATGCATGAACTGGTTCGTTTACAACCATACTCGTGCGTGTACGAACGAGAGAAAATTTGGGAAATTGGACGAATCAACCTGCGAAATGATTCGAGATCTATCTAAATTTGGATTGCAGTTGTATGTACAAGTGGTTGATCAATTTTTTTTTTTAAATGATTAAATAAATTACTTTTCGTAACTCTGATTAATCGATTTTCAATTATCATACGATTTTTAACTCGAAAGAAATCGTATATATTTTGTGTATCACGAAAATTATGATAAATGTTATTGTAAATATTAATATTAATGATAAATTTGAAAATATATTTGTAAGGTTCTATCGATAAAGTAAATATCCTGTTTTTATACATTTATCGATTGAGATACAAATTCTTCGTCAGTTTTTAAAGTTTATTAGCCAATTCATTCGAATAAATTTTTCTTATCAAATTTTAATATCAAATTTTTGTAATTGAGAAATGTATTTTTTCAGTAGGATAAATATAGATATAAATATAATTGTTTTATGGTGAGATATCCGACCTTTTGATTGGATTTAAAAATCAATTTATACGAGGCAATCAGAGCAAACGTGTATTTTTTTGTATAATGAAATTAAAAAAGTTGTAAAGCGAAAGTTGTTTCGATCAATCAACGTGAAAAATATTTTCTATATTTTTGAAATAAACACTGCGATTGAGTACGTGTCAAAAAAAAAAAAAAAAGAAAGTTGATTTATTCGATCTCGTGATTCGATCGAATATAAATCTCGTACCATTTAAAAAAGTGAAATATATAATCACGATGAATCTTGGATATTTTTTTCAATATCCATCTATTATTTCCATTTATTAACTATATATATATCGATAAATAAATAAACAAACAAAATTTTCAGTTATAAATTAGTTACAAAATAATTTCGAATAAAAATATTCAAACTTCACAGGTTGAGAGATACTGCATATTACCATACCATAGAGTTGAATACATCGTATTTTTATCGTAATTTCTCCTTTCTGAAACTTTTCTTCCAAGTTTTTCAAAGTAATTTGCATTCTTTCGTATACAAAGATAGAGAGAGTTATCATAATACGTAGATCTTTGAAATGCAGATCGACGATTTATTTCTCCTCTTTTTTATTCTCTTAAATCGTGGCGATATATGCATAGTTTTCGATCTACTTCATTTTGAAGTTTTGTGATCGCACGTGGTGCCGTGAAAGACAACTTTCCAACCCAACTTAATTTCGGTTTCGGTTTACATTTGTCATCTGCTTCATCCATCCAACCCTTACGTGTCACTTGTGGCTGTGACCTGTTTTATATTCTAAACGTGCCATCCATGGAAACGATATTTAACTTCTTGCTCTCTCCACATTGAAGTGAATCCACCACATTTATCCTTTTCTTCGGTGGAAAATTTTAAGAGGAGAGATGTAAAAATCTTAATGCATTTCCACTTGAAAGAAATATCGAAGGATTGAACAGAAATTTTAAATCGCACATGTTTGCTAATTTTAAGGCTGATCAAGTTAAGCAAAGTTCATTTTGGTTGACATTAATATTCGTAACTTCGTTATCACAGTTATTAAATTTTTAATCATACGATTTTAAAAAAAGAATTTAAGGAAATTTCAATATTTTCGAATTGCTTAAAGTTATAATAATAATTTTTGCCCGGAAATTCTTCTCACAGCAGAATGATAGAACTTTAAATTTTGAATACTTTGAATAATTTAAAATTTTGCTTCAACTTGTTATGAAATTATGTTTAAAAAATGGAAAACGCATTAAAACTTTGAATATTGATTTAACCTGCTTGAAACGACAATAAAAAAAAAAATTACTCGTTGTATTCTCTCATAAAGTTTCATAAAAAAAAAAAAAAGAAAATTGTTCATTGATATTTTAATAAAAGATAAAAAAAAAAAAAGTTATAGCAGCAATATATGTAATACATCAAAATTCTCATGAAATATGAATTCACTGAAACGTTTTTTCATCGTACGATTTTTTTTTTATCATCGTATTTCTTCTCTGATAAAAATTTATCACGCCAAGAATTCTCAGATTTTTCATAATTTTGAAGGTTTTTCTATCCTTTGAATAATATTTTTGAAATCAATGTATTATTAATGTATTTGATAAACGCGAAAGACGTGCTTCTTTCGAATCAAATTCTTCTTTGATCATACACGAAATATTATTTGCAACATGGCTGTTTGAAAATAAATAATAAATAGCATTATTGATATTTATTTCGATTTCACTAGCTCGAATCAACCAATAATCCAGTGTATTAGTTTTGGAATAAATTTTTTATTTTATATTTAACAGAAATATTTTTATTAAAAGGAAAAAAGGATATAACGCTATAATATCGAATAAAATGTATAAAATTTCAATGCAGTTGATATTTAATAAATGTTAACACATTTCACACATAAGTGTTTATATTTATTTTCATTACATCAAAATTATTTTTGTATGAAAATTTGCAGTAAAATGATTAAAGGGATAACGAAAATTATTTTTCGATATTTAACGAACGAGAAATTTATCAAATCTTGCTTGCAGATTGCGAATGCTGCGAATTCAATGTTTATAATTTTATTAAAAATGATATCAAGCAATGTTTAATCCAATGCATCTCGTCCATCGAATAACAAGATTGAAATACATTTTCAATCAAAATTTATGATTAATATCAAAATTTTATTTACAAATTATTCGTTCAAAAGCTCTGTTAACCAAAAAAAAAAAAAAACTGATTTTAAATCAATATAATTAAATTATTCTTTAAAATAAGAATAATAAAATAGAAAAGCAATTTCAAATTGACACGAAAGAATAAATTTATCACACCGGATATTATTTAATTCTGAATGATTTTATTCACTCGTTAAATGTGAATACTTTAATACACAGATATTGCAACAGTATAATATTAAAATCGATCGTTCGAATAATAAGAGCAAACAGAAATGATTACTGCTCAGAAATTATGATGTAAATTTGCCGTTCAATTGAAACGGAGAAATAGAAGGAGAGAAAGAGAAAGAGCAAACAGAGGGGCTAATTTTTCTTCATAATCCTCCAGAAAACGTAAAGTCATAGTGGATCAATCAGTCCTTACCAGCTGTGCTCGTTCTCGATAAATCGCATTCTTTATTAAAATTTCGCATTAACTCGATTCATTTAAACTTCCTTTTGCGTAAATATATACAGGGTGTCCCGTTTCCTAACACAATCTCTCGTGAAAATCGGATGGAATAAAATTTCTTTTATTTTGGAAATATTTCATTTAGATCGAAGATGATAATTATAAACGATTTAAAATTTTATTCTACAATTATTATTCTCTAGTGTGGAATAATAGTGTTATAATATTCTGGAATTATAGGCAATTTCATTCGTATTCGAAAAAGAATTTAATTCGTGGCACGAATAATAAGGACACCCTGTATGGATAACGAAAGGAAGCATGGCCGTGATAAATCGCATGATAAATCATGCTTTCGCGTAGAATACACATCAATTTATTTTTCACTTACTAGACTAGATAAAAGTGGGAACATTGTCTATAAGGTATAACCTCCATTATCCGGACTAATAGAAGATAAGAACGTTGGGATGAGGAAATTTTCTAAAAACACAGATATTTTTCATCACGCGTTTCGAGGAAAATAAATATTTGTCCGTTGTTTAAAAATTTGAAAATTTAAAATTGTAAACTTTACAGTAAGCTTAAAAATCTAGAATTTTGAATTATAAAATTGGCATTCTTTTGAACAATTTTCAATTTTATCCTTATATCTTTTTTAACGACAACAATCCAATGGATTTCCAAATATTTTTCCCAATTTCTTACTGTTTTCCTCTGAAATTCTGAAATTTCATTTTCCATTTTACTTGAATATTGGTAACACTGTGTATACGGATTCCACGAAACGAACGCCAATTTCAAATTAAATTCTATTTTCATTGCTAGAAGAAAAGATGTCTGTTTGCATTGTTGGGAGTAATAAAAAAAACAGTATAAAATAAGAAGTTCGATTAAAAGAACTTTTTGGAAAATTTTCACCGTGTTCTCATATTTCACAACGAAAAAGAATCTTAAGAAAGAAATTTAGAATCATTTACTCGATCAATCATTCCTTATTCAATCGTTTTCTATTTTTCTTTTTCTTTTTTTTTTAAAAAATAAATCAAATTCCTTCATATATTTGTCCTCGGGATCTTATAAACCTGACTTTTTCGATCGTATTAAAGTCGTGACTCCGGTTTCCAAGGCAATCGTTTTAAATTTCATCCATAAGCCTTTTTGCCATCTCTCCGAATTGGGATCAATAAGCGATTTCTCACTCTAAGAATCGAAAGTGGATAATGGCTGCAAAATATAACGGATGAATTGAAAATAATTCGTAAAAGATAACACTGTACATCTCTAAAAGAAGAAACCATCCTAAAATTCTAAACAATTTAATATTAAAATTAATTTAATTATTTTGGAATCTGACGATTCCAATTAATTAAAAAATAGATAAATAAATAAAGACAATTTTATCAAAAGATGAACAGAAGAAGTTTGTCCCTCTCCACATTTTATCCATTCCATTCCTAATCTTCCCTCTTTTCATCCTCCTTTTGATCATCGTAATTACGTAACAATTGCAATCAACAAAACATCTTATTTACCTCTCTTATATAAATAAACACCGCAAAAACCCAATTAACGGTATAAACAAAGGGAAGAAGGAAAGATACCTGGCAAAACGGAACTTACTCGTTCAACTTACAACTCAGAGATTACCTTTAAGAGTGAAATTTCCCTAGGCGACACGGAAAGTTATGTGAAAATCGATGAAACCGAGAGGAAGAAGAGGAGGAGGCGGAGAAGGAGGAGGAGGAGGAGGAAGAGGAGGAGGAGGAGGTATGCTCGCACCGGTGAATTTCTATTCTTCTTCTTTTCTTCCTTCCTTTTTTTTTTTTTGCGTGGGCTATCTTCTTGAGAGAACAAAGTACTTTTTAGTTAAGAATTAACTGTCCGTCTGACAATCTTCTTTTCAAATCTTCTTCTGTCGTCATATAGAGAAGAAAAAGTATCTGGAGTGTCAATTTTCAGAAATTTTTCTCTTCTAATAAGAGATTTATGATACAATTCTTGTTTCTTTGTTTGTTTTTGATTTGTTTGATACTTTTTGAACATTATCATTTGTTGTTTTTTTGAGAGAGATGATTTTAATACGCTGTTAAAAATATTCCTCTTTTACGGATGGATTGATTAGGATAAAAAAATTTTAAAAAATTAATAATTAAGTAATTATTTTAGTTTTAGAGAGTAACTTGTTTTTTTACTTTTCAATCAATCGTTGGAGATTTCATCATTATGGATTAATCTTATCTCGTATCATCTCGTGCTTATTCAAATTTTTATTCCATGGAATAAATTGATATCTCATCTTCAATTTAATCTAATATAAAATTTTTCAGTGAATTTTTTTTTGAAATTTTAAATTTTTCTTCGATAAGCATGGAAGAGAACGAACTTTTCATGACAAAAACTTTCAAAATGGCGATCATTAAAAGACAGGATGATGAAATTCTAGAATAAAAATAATATAAAGAATTTTTATTAATTAAGAGAATATATGCATATGTTTCATTTCACGTTTCAATATGATATCGATATCAGAAATCTAAAAAAAAAAAAAAAAAACTATGTATATGGTGCTTTATTAAAATTTTTATGTCTCTATTTGTTTTAGAGATATCATTTCCATCAATTTCAAAGAAATGTATCGTTTCCAGAATAAATATATAATTTCTCCAGATTTAAATTAAAATTAGATGAAGATATCTTTTAATTAATCTTAATTAATCAAAATTCCTTATGCTTATTTTTGTTAAGAAAAAAAAAGAAAAAAGTTCGAATCAATTTAACTGTTCAAGCACATTATTAATCAAACAATTCTAATAAGTTATACATGTATTCATTCACAGAATTTATAGACTCAATTTCTTCGAATGAGATATAAAATTGCCACGGTTTAATAAATTTTTATATTTATTCTCCTTCATTATTTTATACGCCCTCTTATATATATTTAATTACTAATTTGATTGAACAAAAGTGATAAATTTTACTTTTTACATATGCACATTAAAATTATTCTGATTTATTTTATAATTTTCAAGAAATCAAACAGAGAAAGCTAGAAGAAAGAATTGTGCAATAATTGCAATAATTCAATTCCTATCTGCCTTTGGTGTGAAAAATTTATTGTTAAATATAATCAGCTGTATTTGAACCAAAGACGGATAAATAGCCTATTAATAACAATTAAAGTTTTAATTGTTATTTAATTGCAATATAAATTGATACATTTTCAGATAATTATTCTAATATAACAATTATATATTTAATCCTATACTGATGTGAATTTTTCGTAACAAAAATAAACAGATATGTGCATCTTCTCTAAAAATAATGAAAATACGAATCGATTGAATTCAAAATATTCCCGCTCTTTTCTTTCGTCCATGTTCACTCGATCACGTGGTACCTCCATAAAAAAAATGACGTCTCGAATGGATTTAAATCTTATTTTTCGACGGACAAATATATATTTAATTGATATTACTTTTATAAATATTAAAAATTAAAAGCTTGATCGTTTCATTTTTAACAATTTTAACATATATATGAATCTCAATTCACTTTATATTGATCCCAAAAAAAAAAGAGAAAGAGAACGTTTCCTTTTTCCAATAAGAAAATTCCTTCGAAATAAGTTCTTTTCTTACAAAGAAATTCATCAGAAGTAATTTTTTCCAAGGTGACAGCGATTTTCATAATAACCTCTTTTAACCATCTGGTTCGGTCAACTTAATTAACCTCCACTTCTTAACATTTTTCTTCCCTAAAGTTTGCAAGGATTTTAAGAAAGAAAATCTCTTTGATCTATTCGCGCCTCGCGATCTCTTCTTTCTTTTTTATTTATTTCTCTCTTTCTTTCTTCCTCCTCGTTCTCGAAATGGAGTCGAGAGTAAATACCTTTTTTGTCTCGAAATCTTCGTGTCGAAGCAAAGACACTCTCTTTCTATCCGTCCAATTGCAATTTCAGATCCCAACTTTGAGAGACTAGGATCGTGAAAAATTCCACGATGATTAAAAATAAAAAAAAATATATATCACACTTCGTGGAACACGTGAAGAATAAATAATATCGTTAACGATGTTAAGGTTTGATTCTGGAAACGCGAGCTGTTCGAAAAAGAAAAAAAAAAAGAGATATTAATACCTTAATGGATTCGGTCGTTAGTTAGTTCGTTCCAGTAATCTCGATGATGCGATATGAGTTGCGTGATCTTGATCCAAATTATCGCGTGAAATTCGCATATTTTTTTTCGTGCAAATTATTCCAGAGACGGATCATCAACCCTCTCTCGAAACTAAAAGAAAAGAGTAATCTTCACGTGGATTAAAATATAAAAGATTTTTCTGATTCCATTGATCGAAGATTTATCGATTAAGATTATTAATTTAACTTACGACTTAACTTATGACTTATTTTCAATTCATTTATGCTTAGTTTTGGAAAGTCTAGAAAATGTTAAAGTTAGTACACAAAAAATATAATTCTGGTTTATTTATCAAGTTAGCAAACATTAAATGTAAAACAGACAAGAATGG
Source organism: Apis mellifera (assembly GCF_003254395.2). Classification (NCBI taxonomy): domain Eukaryota; kingdom Metazoa; phylum Arthropoda; class Insecta; order Hymenoptera; family Apidae; genus Apis; species Apis mellifera. The sequence goes on along the minus strand of NC_037640.1, from coordinate 2,253,982 downwards.
ATGATTTTTTTGGGTCTAAAATCAATCCTTCCAAAGTTGGTTCACGAATTCATTCATAAAACAATTTTTTTTAATAAAGTTGAGTCCAACTTGAGTTCAATGGATATTTTGTCTTTTCAAATATAATTTTGTAAATGATATGAGATAAATTTTCATCCTCTGAAAGAAATTTCTCGTCAATCAGAGAGAAAGAGAGAAAAATATATTCAATTACCTTCATAAATTATTTCACATCCAATCTCCTAATTTATTAAAAATATATCCATTCCATTCATCGAACGAAACAAGTAGTTTCTCGAAATTAAAATTAAATATTCTCGAGAATAATTCATGCCTCGAATTTTTATTGAAGCACACTTTTAAAATCCCGAAAATTTATTATTGGCAATTTGTTTAATGAGAAAAAAGATAAAATCCAACTCAAAATTGAATCATAAATATTGTTCCTCCTCCTCCTGTTTAAAGAAAATCTTTTAAAATACGATACTTTTTTAAAAAAAGAAGAGAATTGAATAAATTTAATTGATGGAGGATCTCGTTAATCTTATTAAACTGAAAAAGATTTTCTTTCCAACCATCGGTTTTAAACGGTTTTTTAAGATTAAATCGATCAAAATACCATGGAATTTTCCCTCTTAAACGCGCGCTTCTTGTACAGGCAAAGTTTCTCAGTCAACTGTTCCTTTCTCAACAACTTTTCCAATAAAGAATTCCGCTTTTCCAAAGATTGTAATAGATCACGGTCGTCCAACACAAGTTTTCGGCATCCTTCCAGTTATTCCTCCACACTTGCAGAATTCTATCCATTTCTACCAGGATGATTAATTCAGGATGGTTAATGATTCAATTTACGGATGAATTTATCTCGTTGGAATGAATTTGAATAATATTCAATTGGATAATTAAATTTTTCAAACAACAAAATAAATAAGTTGGATAATTTATATTGATTAAATTATTATATTGATTAAATTATATTGATTATAATTTTGATTATTAAGTAAGTGAAAAAAGTTTTTACAGGAACAATTTTATACATATTGAATCTGAAATTATGGATCCAATTATTCTAAATCAATTTCATTTATACAAAAAAATATATAATATTTAAATTAAATAACTTTTCGACGATTATTAATAAAATTATATTTATTTATTGGCAAGCGAATATTTTTTCAAATGTTTCTTATATATGAAGTATAATATTTCACTTTCGACATGATTAATAGTCAGGCCATAGATATTTATGCAAAAGATTTGTTATTGAACAGGAAAAGAGATTTTACTTCATTCTTTAAATTTTCTATGAATTTTTATATATAAATACACAAAGGATTTGAATTATAAAATTAAAAATGTCTGACTTAACAAATCTAATTGATGATAGATGTACAATAATTATAAAAAATAAGAAAATTCTTGAAATTTACTGAAACTATATAATAAATTATTCTAAGAATTTTATTGTGAGATTTAATATTAAATAATAGTACCAAACTCTATAAGTATTCATTGAACAAAAGATATTATCTGAATTTATTATTAACCCAAAAGTATAATGAATCAATGATATTTAAATTTTATGAAGAAAATAAATAATAATTAATTTTCAATAATTAATTACTATTAAGTAACAGTATATAAATTTTATATACATGAATATTTTATCAAAATATTTCTTTTAGATTAAATACAATATAATTTTATATTAATTTTTAAATGCAAAATTTAAATGTTATAAAGAATTAACTAATTATAATATAAAATTCAAAATTTTATGTGCTTAGACACTAAAATAAATAATATTTATATAAAAATTATTAATTTATCATTATTCTCTGCATATTTTCTTCTATTGTATGTATATTCTATATTACATATAATTTTTTATATTCCAAAATTTTCAACAATTATATCGTTACTCTTAAATAAATTCGAAAGAGAATTTAAACAGCTTTCTTCTTTTCGTAGACAAAAAAGAATCGAACGAGTTATTATTGGAAATCACTAGCCGAAATTTCTACCCTTATATTTTCGAAGAAAAAGGCGAACACGACGTCTGGAAGCATGAAAAACCAATAGTTGGACAGCGTCGTCGTCGACGATTTATCATAAGATGAAATTTCGAGAAGATAAATTGGCGAGCACTGGTTATTACCTCGACGAGTTCGACGGATTACTTGGCCTCTCTTTCTTCCAGAAAAAAAAAAATATCTATCGATGCATCGCATATGGAGCGAGCCGACATTATTTCCTTAAACAAATTTTCGTTCGATGGAAAATTTGGAAAAAATGGCCTTCTTCTCTCGAAGAGAAATGGTAAATTTATCATCGTCGCGTAAAATTTTAAACAATCTTCTGCGAGTAAAGAAGATCTTCTTCTCGAAAAGCAAATTTAAATATTGTAATTCGAGTTCAATAAAAATATATTTAAAAAGTGGCACGATAAGAAGATTTATTATTTTACAGATGCAATTTATGATATTGGAATAGTAATTAAAATCATACAATATATTGTGCAATATTTTATCATACACCCTTTCGTTGTTGAATAATTAAAGGATTATGTTGAAAAAGTTTTTTGGAATAATATTCACGGATAATTGTAATTCGAGTTCAATAAAAATAAATTTAAAAAATGGCACGTAGATAAGAAGATTTATTATTTTACACAAGATTTTTTATTTTAAAAAATGCGCGAATTTTCTTCTCGAAAAGCAAATTTAAATATTATAATTCGAGTTCAATAAAAATAAATGTTAAAAAATGGCACATAGATAAGAAGATTTATTATTTTACAGATGCAATTTATGAAATAGTGATTAAAATGATATTGTGCAATATTTTATCATACACCTTCTCGTTGTTGAATAACTAAAGGATTATGTTGAAAAAGTTTTTTGGAATAATATTCACGGATAAAAAAATGCGCGAATTATTCTTTCACTTGAGCACGAAAGCCATCAAAATGAGAGTAAAAGGAAAAAAGAAAAAAAACGGCAAAATTCTAAATCTTTTCCGCGGCAAAGGATATAAATTCACGGAAGAGCGGAAGTAAATCCGACTTCCGTTTTGAAAAAAAAGGAGAAAAAGAAAGGAAGAAAAAAAGGACGCGTTAAATATTTTTATAGAGAATTTACAGGGATTCGGGAAACGACGGTTCAGTTTTTATCGTTTCGCGAGTCTAGGATAGATAAACTACGTTGAAATCTGGCCACGAGGGGACAATGAAAACTGCGATGGAAGATAGTTTGGTGTTTACTTTTGCATCGCTGACTCGAGACTGAAGAAATACGAGAGAAGATAAAAAAAAGATAAAAAGGAAAAAAAAGGAGAATATTTCTTTTACTTTCAAATTCGTCGAAAAAAGTCAATGAGTCGAAAGGAGATTAATTTAAAGTAACTTACAATATATTTATGTAACAATTTAAGGCGAATTTTTACATGAATTTAAAATTAAACATTGAAACGTTGAAATTTTTTATTTCACTTGCCTTTCATTTAAAAATCACCTGAAATTTAAAGTAAGATAAAAAAGAAAAAAAAGGAGAAAATTTTTTTTACTTTCAAATTCGTTGAAAAAAGTCAATGAGTCGAAAGGAGATTAATTTAAAGTAATTTGTATAATGTATTTACGTTTACAATTTAAGGCGAATTTTTCGGCCATGAACTTAAAATTAAACATTGAAACGTTGAAATTTTTTATTTCACTTGCCTTTCATTTAAAAACCACCTGAAATTTAACGTTTCACGTTCGAACGAAATGATTATAGTGTAAATGTAAAATCATTCTCGTTCATTATATAAATATGAATATTAAAACGTAATCGGAATGGATAGGATTCAAGATAAAAATGATATTCAAATGTACGTACGTAGAAATTTATTTTGAGTAATTATTTCATATCTGTATTAAAAAAAAAATACTAATGAATATTTGTTACATATATTTGTAAAGTCAAATAATTATTTCGAATTATTATTATTAACTTGTAGAAGTATTATTATTATTATAAAAATATTAATTTATAAGGCATTGCTATAGAAACAATTAATTAATTATTAATAACAAGTTTTTTTTAAAAAAGATTTGGAAAAGACTTCTTTAAAAGAAAATATACTCAAAAATGTTTCAGCAATAAATAAGGCAAATGGGAATTTTAAAATTATTATTTCTTTTACATATTAAATTAAATTTATATTTATATTATATTATAATTTTATTCCATTTAAATTGCTTGATTAAAATGCAATAACAATTTAATAATGTATATTAAATTAAAATGAGAAATTATTATTGTTAAAAAAATAGAAGAAACTTCCACTTATTGCGTCGACATAAGATTAATAAGAAAATATAATCGATTTATCCATCGTTCTATTGCATCAGAACAGAGATAATATTTTAGTATACTAAATGCACAGTTCAATAGTAATGGAATATATCTGGTGTGTGGTAAAATGGATATAATTTTCACGGGATTCAATTTCGTGATAAAGTTGAAAGGGGAATTGTGAGCAAGAGAATGGAACATTGGATATCTATATTACACGACAAAATATTATTTATGCAAATTTTGGATTGATTCAAACGCATAGTAAATAATACGCGTAAATATGCTTGTTAAAAGATATTAATCGTCGCGATATTTGCTCACGGATCAACGCTTTCAATCAAATATTTATTTATATTAATCCTTGTTTTTTAATATGCATGTAAATAAGCAAAAATTTTCATAAGATAAAAAAAAAAATAGATTGTGGAAAGCATTATATTAAGGTGCGAAAATTTTCATAACATTAGATTATTTCACGTGAAATGATTTTGTTAACATAAATCCATTGATTCAATGATAATTAAATGTCCTAATAACGAAAGAGAAATAAATTGTACATTGAAACGAACTGTTGCTTCATATAAAATAAAATTATTTTCCTCTTGTTGTACATGTGCATCTTCTCTAAAAATAATTAAAATACATCGATTGAATTCAAAATATTCCCGCTCTTTTCTTTCGTCTATGTTCACTCGATCACGTGGTACCTCCGTAGAAAAAAATGGCGTCTCGAATGGATTTAAATCTTATTTTTCGACGGACAAATATATATTTAATTGATATTATTTTTATAAATATTAAAAATTAAAAGCTTGATCGTTTCATTTCTAACAATTCGATATATATGAATTTCAATTCACTTTATATTGATCCCAAAAAAAAAAGAGAAAGAGAACGTTTCCTTTTTCACTTGCCAATAAGAAAATTCCTTCGAAATAAGTTCTTTCTTACAAATAAATTCATCAGAAGTAATTTTTTTAATATAAAATAAAATTATTTTCTCCTTGTTATAAATTTAAAGAAATTTAAAATTTATAATATAGAAATATTTGCAATGAATCGAAACAATCATTTAGAAATTTTTAAATAACTTTAATTTTATTTTTTCAACAGCCTCAACGAAATACTTGAATTATATTTCGATCGATATAATTACGTTATTGAAATTTTATTATAAATAATAATAAAAATTGGAAACTTCAATTTCAAATAATAACTTTGACTCTAACCACAAACACTGGTATTTTAAAATACCTTCGTAATAAAAATTTCAACGTAAACGTATTTAAGAAACTTATTCTGATGAAAAAAAACTTTTAAAAGGCAGGCACGCCGCTTTGTACAAATCTCTTAAGCTGTTTAGTGCTCGACATCGATGAGGAGGGATGGGTTTTAGTCGCAAAGTTTACTTGATTTACAGTCAAAAAAAAAACACGATAATTTTATTATTCATAACTTTTTCTTTTTTTTTCTTTTTTTGAATAAAACAGAGAAGACACAAGGGACAATAGAAATGAATTAGTAACGAAACAGACAGGATAACGACAGGAAATATTCTCTCTTTGCATGTCCCAGAATCTTGGTGTCCTGCTAACCTGAAACCCGCTCGATGTACTCTTTTTTACGAGAAGTTTCTTTCTGTTTTATTTTATATTCGATGGAATTTCATATTCACTGAAGATAAACATAATGAAATAAGAAGAAAAATTATTTTTTTTGGATTTGGATGAAATTTATTTATTCGAATAATAATTAAAAAATTATTTGAAGATAATTTGAGAATACTTGGAAAAATACTATATTAATATAAAATAAAGTATTGATTATTCGTAGAAGTAATTTATTTCTTGATTTAAAACTATTTGTTTTCAAATTAATTTATAATTTATAGAATACTTGAGTAATGAATGCAATAATAATAAAGTGTTAATTAGGCAACTGTTGGAAACAATAACTCTGAGTATTAAGAAACTATTTTCATTAAAATTAAATGATAAATAACGATAATAAATAATTTATTTCGTTCAATGAATCGTTTGATAATCGTTTAATTGCAAATTTAATGATTCAAACAAATAATTGGTTGTATTTTAAAATTCATATCGTACATTGAGAGATCGTTTAATTACAAGTTCGATTATTAAATTGATTTAAGATATTTCAATTTTTATAAAAATTAAATGGCAGGAAAATTTAATACAATTCCAATCTTAATTATTATTATTATAATAAATAATACTTGTTTTACTTGTTTTACTATATTTATCACTGTCATCATACGATTCATCAAATATTACTTTATCAATAAAATTATTTCCTTTAAATGTAGCATACGGATATTCACGATGATCTGAATTTTTATCAAAACACAAATATTGATCGACAATAATTTTATTAAAGTTTATTTTTCACTGAAATACGAGAGACCATTATTCGTCTTTTTTTTTACAATAATCGATAAAAATACGTAACATTTATTTTCTGCAGATATTCCTTGTTCTCAGTTCACAATATAATTATAAAATTTTTAATTATAATCGGGATGAAAGTTTTCTCTCCTTTGTCTCTGTGAAAAAAAAACGTTGAAATACGATTATCAATTGCGTATCCAACTCTCGGTTAAATAAAATTCGATCGAATAAAATGAAAATTGATGAATATATATTGATGAAAATCTGATGAAAATGTGATGAATATGATGAAAATCAGTCACGTAAAACTGCTCTATCCACTAATAAAATGATTTGAGAATTAAATGATCTCCTCGCAACAAAAACTTTGTATTCCTTCTCCTTCTTTTTTTTTTTTTTTTTCATATTCACAATGAATATATAATATATACAAGATTTTGTATTTTTAGAAAGTCGTTTCTACGGGCCAAAATAAACAGAAAATTCGATATACAAAGTATCGATCGATCGTTTATTTATTAAGACATTGCGAAATTTCCACTCGTTGGACAAAGACGGAGGCAGGCATCGTTCCGTCTCTGTTACACTCCTCTTCGTCTCTGCTTCGTTTCATCCAAGGCAAACTTCAATTGGTTGTAACTTGATAAAAGAAGTCTCCGTATGTATTTTGAAGAATGTCCTCTTATTTACTTTATTTTATTTTTTTACAAGTTGGTTATTGCAAAATAAATTGGCGAAGAAATGAAAAAGTCTAGCAACATTTCAACAATCAAATTATGTATTTGAAAAATTTTCTATTTAAAAATGAAAAATATATATAACGATATCTATTTATCAATATCTATTTTCTCTCTCTGAAGGGATACGTTCAATTACATCACGAAATGATATTTGTAAAGATAATTTCATAGAATTTGTTATTATGTTTATTATTGTAGTATAAAAATATTTTAAAAAACGGAATGTAAACAAAGGTTAAAACTGAAATCGACGTTGAAATTTATACAGAAAAGATAATAAATATAGGAAGAAATAAGAAGCAAAGAGATTTTAAAAAAAAACTTGAATTTCTTAAAGTACGAATAACTTGCAATAAAGTGAATTATTTTGTTATCATTAAAAATCACAAAAAACAATTTTTTCCATCTTTTCGATCAGAAATTTTAATTTTTGAAAAACTGGTCGAAGCAACAAATTCGAATCCGGATAAAATATAACGTGCATAAAGTAGGGAATAAGAAATGCAAATTTAAGGGAGGCAGATTCGTGTAAAATGTTTAAATAAGTCTGTGGATTTCCTGGAAATGAATTAGAACGCAGAAAAATTTTCCTTACTCTTCATTGAGATTCCTATTACCCTTTGATCTATCTTTTAATAAACTTGGGATAAATATCTTCCTGCGATACATGCAGAATTCGAAATTTGTTATTTTATGCGTTCAAAAAATATTTTGAAATTTACAATTTCTCCCTGATAAAATATTCAGAAATGTAAAATCATGCGAGTAAAAAAAAAATATATATATATACGTATATCTTTAATAATATTTTATAATTTATATTATTATTAATAAATAAGCTGAGTACACACGAAAATCGATGGCCAAAAATTGGCAAAGAATATCAGGACGAGTGTGTCAACAGTGGAGAAAATATTTCTTAAATAATACTATTTCAAAAAATATTATAATCCCAATAATATTAATTCTTAAAGTTTCCATTAATCCAATATATATATTATAAAAAGAAAAATAAATAGAATAATATAAATATTATCTATTATCACATATATTCTATTCACTACTACAATTTTGATTGTAATGACATTAATCCAATATATATATTATAAAAAGAAAAATAAATAGAATAATATAAATATTATCTATTATCACATATATATATATTCTATCCTGATTCTTATATATATAATGTATATACCTTCCAACACACATAAATATTAATGATTTAAATATTGCATGAATAAATAAATGTAAAAATACTAATTCAGTTGAACCAATAGATAATATTCTTATTATAAATCCTAATTGTCTAAGAGTTGAATAAGCAACAACTTTCTTTAAATCTAATTCAAAATTTGCAACTAATCCAGCAAATAATATTGTTAATTTAGAAACTAATAAAATAAAATTTTTATATTTTAAATCTAATAAATCTACATATCGAATTAATAAATAAATTCCAGCTGTTACTAAAGTTGATGAATGTATTAAAGATGAAACAGGAGTTGGAGCTATTATTGCTATTGGTTCAATCAAGTTGAAAAAGGAATTTGTGCACTTTTAAGTAAAAGCTATTAATAATAAAAAAATCATTATAAATTCATTTATTTTATAAAAACTTAAATTTCATCATCACTACTACAATTTTGATTGTAGTGACATTAATCCAATATATATATTATAAAAAGAAAAATAAATAGAATAATATAAATATTATCTATTATCACATATATATATTCTATTCACATTATTACAATTTTGATTGTAGACAGAAAAGAAATTTCTTAATTTCTTAAAGAGAAGTCTAGCTTTTCAAATTTTTATAGAGAAATTGAAAGGATGTAAAAATGTTATAATTAATATATATTAAAGATATTAAAGATATATAACAACTTTTCTTTTGCAAGAAAAAACAAGAGAACAATCAGGCCAAATGAAAGGCTTGCATGCATCTCGGACAAAGAAACACGGAAAGAGAGAGAGAGAGAGAGGGAGAATCTTTGAAAGAATCTGCCAAAAACTAGAACTGTATACGGCAGACGAAGCGGAGCCAGAAGTGGCGCAAAATTTCTATCCCTTTGTCCTCGTTTGGAAATCGAATGGAGATTTCCAAGCAATGTGTATATATAAAATAGCTGGGAATTGCGACATCGAGGGAGGAAAAAAAATATTTTGAAAGTTATTTAACGAGAATTCAATTTTTTAATTGGACGATGAGAAAGAGTTTCCAAGAAATTCTGGATACTCTGCTGATATCTCTCGTGTACTTAGCCGCGACATATCGCAGGCTTTAACATTTTAACCACCAAGGACACTTCGAAACTTCTCGAAAGTTTAAATCTCTTATGAAGATTCGATGAATCGATTTATATTTATAACACGAGTCTGCACTAGGAAGAAGAAAAATGAAAAATTCTATTCCTTTCTTTAAACGTATAAATATTATAAATAAAATTCTCAATAATTCTTCCACGACTTTACTTTAAGATATTTCAAATATCAAAATTCGACAAGCTCAATAAAATTATAATTAATTACTTTTATATATTTTCTTTCACATCACGAATTCCTTCTCGAAAATTTCATAAATCAGTAAATTGTCATATACTTTTTTTTTTTATTAAAACGTTGTACAATTTACTTTTCATTTTAACGAAATTCTAAGAAATTGTCCATTGAAGCATTAAAAAAAAAAATTCCTTTTGCGAAACCATGCTCGTTCCCTCTCCAAAAAATCATATCGATTCGCATCGTTCCCTATCTAATCCAATCCTCCCCACGTTTATCGTGAAGCGATATAGATATCGGCCAGATGGTTTCGGTCCCTCGGTTTAATCCAATTGCGCAGAAAGGATGCACTGTTATTTGGCGAGGTGTTTGTATTCAGACGTGTAATTTAAAACCGGAAAAGAAATTTCCTCGTAAAGAAGATATCATACCGCACGGACTGTTCTTCTCGATGCTTTTCCACCATTAGTGGACACAATCGCCTCGTTATACCCTTTGTATTATTATCTCGTTCAAAGGATATACGGTATTTTAAAATGATGAAGAATTTATGAAGAATCCTTTGTGATTTTCATTCTTTTTTTAAAATAAACATTCGCGTTGTTTATCACGAGTTTGAATTTTTAAAAATTATTCTTTTATTTCGTTTATTTGTAAATGAAGCAAATTTTTCATTAAACAGGTTGATGAAAGAAAGAATTTTATATCGTTGGAAACGGATACGTGACTTGAGCATACATTTATTTCAACAATCATTATCGCAATTTGTAAGTTGAGTTTCATATTGGTTTAATTATTTTGTTTACACAGGATGGTAATACATTCTTGAGATACTGTTTGGAGGATCGATTCTAAAGGTCAAAAGGAAATATAGAAAAAAAAAAAAAGTAGCAATTATAAGCAATTTAATATCAAATCTACTTGTAATCTTATCTATAATCTTTTTCTTCTAATAGAAACTTGTGTATCGCTTAATAAATAAGAATCGAAATTATCAATTTTGCATCTACATTCATCTTTTTCAAAAATGATTACAAATATATTTTTTTATTGTTACTCGTCTATGTGTGTTGAATACATCACTTATACATTATTTATATTGACTGGTATATCGCTGTACTTTTTGGGAATGTGTGTTGGAACATGAAATTAAAGTAGGCAATCGCCTGTGAAATGTGAAACTCGTGTAAAATCCTGTGGAATTGAAAGGTCAGATAGGATAAGAGTATCATTGGAAAAATAACAGGCAGAGAAAATTGAAAATTCTGGTACGAAATATATACTTTTAACGCTTATATATAGAACGGTAAATTTAATTTTTTTTTTTAACCATTGTAAAATATTACGATATAAATAAAAATATTAAATTATTAAATTAATCGACAATACGAATAGAAAAATTTTTTAACAAACAATCAACTAAGTAAAATTTTCTGAAGAGAAAGAATTTTTACTCCAGAAAATGACTATAATATGAAATTAAAATGAAAATAATTAAATGGCTTAGAAAGTTAACGTCATCGAATATTCTTCTCAATTAAACGATAAAATCTGCCGGCCAAAAATTCTTCATTCTCCACGATCCTTAAGAAAATGTAATTAAATGGAGAAAAAGTTTTTATTTAACCCGTTTCGTTACGTTAGCTTTTATCAATTTCCCAGATTCACTAAATATATATATATATATACACCACAAATGAAGTGGTTGAATTTATCTGGAGGATTCCGCCGTATCACCCTTATAAAACTCTAGTGAAGAGGATTGAGTAACCGAGGGGGAGGATAAAATAACCGCGAGGGGAGGAGGAAGGTTTAAAGCTTTTCGCAATTTTGCGGACCGCTTTGCAAGACGAGAGTAATCGTGGACGACACGATGACAGAAACGCGATTCTTTGCGAGTTTCTCGAACCGAAATGCGGGCAGCATGCCAATAGGGTTAAAAGGGAAATGGGATTTTTTTTCATCGAGGCGCGGTATTCCCAAATGTATTTCCCACGTACTCTGAATTCGAAATGAAGATTTATCAGTGGCAAAACGATAATTTTTCCCAATACAATTCCGTATAGTTCGTGTACGAATTTTAAAAGAGCAATCCGTTTTCGTTTCTAGGTTACGTATGTCATGTTTTGAGATTGAGAGATTTCTTGTTGACGAATGATTGTTTATTTTAAACTGTTGTCAACAAATTGTCGATGGATTGTGGAAACATTTATCGTTCGTTAAATAATATTTATCACGATGTAAAGCTTGAAGTTTAGGTGTAATACTTGGTATACGAATTTTAAGAGAGCAATCCGTTTTCATTTCTAGGTTATGTTCGCGCATGCGTCGTATTTCGAGACTTGTCGGGGAATGATTGTTTATTTAACTGTTGTTACAAAGTATTGCGCGTTAATGGATTGGAAATATCGATTATCATTGGTTGAACAATATCGTTAAATAATATTTAATAATAATCCCAATGTAAAACTTGATTTTTTAATTATGCAATACATTTTATCGTGAGAAAGCAAATTACGCATGCGCAATGAACTGTGATCGTAATCGTCACAGAAATTCGAGTTTAAAATTCATTGTAACCATAATTAAAGATCGATAAGTTCAATAAAAATGTTAAGATATTATTTCGTGTTAGCAATTTGATACGCTTCATCAACAATTTAACAAATTGAATTGCAAGTAATTTAAGTTTGCGCTGGATGAAATGATAAATGTGATACAACGAGATAAAGTGAGACGGCGCTATATCTCCGTCCTGGTTCATTTAATACCAACCTTATATCGATATATAACTTAATAAATAAGCCTTAACCGATATTTCTTTATACCAACTTTTGTGTTTGTTTTCTTCGTCTCTGGAATCGATCTTTCAAACGTGTTCCACAAATATAGATATTATAACAACACCACTACGTAACCACGTGGATGTATTTACGAAGTTTCAGGGCGATCTTTTTTAAGATCGTACCACTTAAATTATCTAGGTAGCAACTGTTGCACATCCGATTAGGTGAAAATTTAATTTCTCCAAAATTCCAAAGTTTTCATTTGATAATATTTCATTGATCAACGTTTATTATAATAAAATAAATAATCTTCTTAATTTCGAGACTATTTTACAAGTACATGAAATCTTTTGAAATGAGTTAAAAAAGCAACTGAAGTATAATATATGAATTGAAGTAGAAAATTGAAAATTGAACGGTAATTTTGAAATAATTTTCGAATAAACGAGCGATCGATAAAAAGTATTCGCGTGCAAGCAGTGTTTTCGCACAGAAGAAGAAAAATTCTTGAGAATTCAGATCGAAATTACGATAGAAAAAGAACGACGCGACTTTCCATGTTCAAACTTGTTCCCAGATTTCTCATCCTGCATTCGTTAATTTTCTATCGAATTATTCCAATTTATCGAAAAGATGAAGTAAAATAGAAATCTCCTTTCACGAATTATTCCAATATTGCGTGTATCTCATCCGTTGAGTTTTATTTAATGAAAGAAAATTCAAGTTTCTGAAAAATTTGCTAAAAATTTCTTCACAAGAGACTGAAGAGAACAAGTTGAAGCGTTTAAATTTCGTTTATGATTGAGATTATGAAAGAAGAGTTATTGATTATTTATCATACATCAATATCCTTTGAAAATATCCTTTGAATGGAGGAAAGTATAAGTGATGATAAAATTTGAATATTAGAGAATACTATTGAATTATAATAGTTAAATATAAAAGTATTATTACGAATATTGATCCATATATATACACATTTATGTGAAATTATTAATTAGCTGAAAAATAACTGAGAATTTTATCGACAGAGATCAAACGATAATAAATTACTTCGTTTCACGATATATCTCAATTAATTGAAGCGTTAAAGCTAGCTTTTCCATAATATCATCCCAAATCATCTCGTGCATTTAATTATTTTGCTTTCCCTCTTTTAGCTCGCAAATACCTCAACAATAATCCACGAAATATTAAAAATCTTTGATTTCGTCGGTGAACAGGGGATAAAGTAATTATTTCGTTATGAGATTACTCTGCCGTAACAATAATTTTACTTCTTTATTTTTCTCCACAATTTTTGAGGAAAATTAATGAAAGAAAAAGGTCAAAATAAAAACTCTTTCCTCTTTGATACTCTTAATCCTTTGAAGATTAAATTTTCTTGGTATAAGTAAAAGTTGCTCGTATGAAACTTTGTCTCGTTAAATATTATCTGATTATTTAATTAATCAGAAAATTGATAAAAAATATTTAGAAAGAATTTACAGTATGCAAACTGTTCAACAAACTGATTAAAATTATGAGAGAAATATAAGAATTATAAGAAACTGAAAAATGCATAATAAAAATGGAACACGTTTTTCTTAAATTTATAAAATGATTAACGAGACGATCATCATCGATAATAATAATAATCGCGCGTTTTATAAATACAAATTTAAAATTACAAAACTATCTCGAAATTTTTATTTTTTAAAATTCCCGTCACGTATCGAAAAACGTATCAAAGATGTATTTTCCTTTCCAGAACAGATATTGCTTTTAAACACGATACGCAACTGCGTTTACATGCAGACAAATCGATTCTTAATGCAAAAATATTTGCACACCGAATTCTGGAACTCTTGCTTGCACGTATTACTCGCGCATCTCGATATCCAATATTTGCACATCAGCAAAAAGGAAAAAAAACAACTACGACATAATAGTTCAGACAAACTGGAGAAAGGTATACAATACCGAAATCTCTGGACAACAAATCGATAATTGCTCATATGTATACGAGGATGTATACTTTGCAGCTGGAAAGAAATAGGCAATGGTTCCAACGCGATGTTTCTGAATAAAAGTATCCCCTTGAATCAAATAATCGAGGAGAGTTATTTATAAAGTATTCTTAAAAGAATCTCTTTTCTTTTTTTTTTTTTCTATTTCTATAGTGAAGATGATTAAATCTCTCGTTGCATTACATCCTTGTAAATGATTCTCATCTATTGGATAAAATTATTTATCGACGAATTATATATTATTGGATATACTCGAGCTAAATAATCGAATAACACGCGTTAATTAAACGGGATTCCTGGGATTTATCCCGGGTTACAGTTTTAATTAAAGACTTGATACAACTTCGTTAATTATTATCCAATCAGTCGTAGTAAGAAATTACTGTCCCTATTTCCGCTTTTGGATTCGATTGCAGCAATGTCACTTAGGCGAGCTGTCCATGCCAAATGTTACAACAACTTTGTTCTCTAATCTTCACACGTGTAATCGTGTTACATTTTGGTTCACGAATTTTTACATTTAATTGTTCTTTTTTGTCATCTTTGAAAGATTGAATCTTTCGATCAAAAATTTTTCGAAAAACTCTGAATCGAATTCTCGTTATATTTGTCGATTACGATTGAATTTGAGAATTGATGAAGAAATATTTTTGGTCATGATGTAATTTTTAACATTATCATTTATTTTCTTGCGTTTAATTATAATTTATTCGCTTTTCTCGAAAATTTTAAGATCGACATTCAACCTTTATCGAGTGAATACATAATTTAATGGGTGACATTAACATTGACATTCGATTTTTCGTGAATATGAAATTGAGATTGGCATCGAAATCTGCATTCCCTCGAATAAAATCAACGAAGGATTAATTCACTTCCACCCTTTATTGCACTCAACAGCTTTTGCGAATGCACGTTCCGAGATCCAACGTTATTCAAAACGCGTTTGCAAGCGCATAAACGCGGAATCCAAAGACCTGTGAGCAACAAGAGCCGAGATATAATCTTGCACAGTTGTGTTACACCTCTACGGACGTTATGGCCATCGTCTAATGTCGAGTTGCAATGCAATTTCTCCATCCAAAACGAGCGAGGACGAAGTTAATGGAGAGTTAATGGAGAATGAGTTTATATATATATACGAAATGAAATTCGAATTCAGGATAAAAACGATTGTTATTCGGAATTAAGTTTGCAACAAAGAGCCACTTTAAAATACGCGATTGAGCCAATTCTTGAATATGATATATAATTTTGTTAGATTTAAGATTTGAGAATTTGTAAAGAAGAAATTTTATGGAGAATAGTTTAAAAAAGATTAATTAATCAATTTAATTTGCAGCTTCTGGAATATTGAGATAACAAAATTATTTGAGATTGGAATAAGAAAGATCGAAAGTCGATCGAATGTAGAACGCAATTTTACGGATAGATTTTCCGAGCCAAATGATGAAAAACCGCGAATAAAAAAGGGAAAAAAAAAATAATTGCATTTTCGGTTTCGATTTTTTCGCCGATTAAACGGCAAAATAATTTTCGTAGCTCGATATTCGTCGTTCTCAATTTTTAAAGAAAATCGGCCAATTTGTATTTCGCAAAAATATCGAAATAATCGAACGAAATAAATATAATCCGGCGACAATCTGCCAACTGTCCAGATACGAATGCTCTCAGCCATTTTATTATCCGTCTGTACGCAACTTACAAAATCGACGAAAAAATTCCTATGTATACGATGGGCGAACCTCCCCATTTCGAACGAATGTAGGACAGCTGAAACAGCGAAAAGCACGGTGATTTTCTGGCAATATATACTTTGGGAACTCTTTCGAGAGATTGCTGATTGTAGCAATATTTTAAAATTATATTATAAGGGGAAAAAAAAATATAAATTTAAATATAACAATATTACTAATCAAATATACAAATATTAAATGTATTAATTTATTATTGTTGTATTTCTCGAAAAATATTTTTTTTCTTCAACGAATAATTTTATAATCTCAAAATCATCACGAATTTTGTCAAAAACTTGCACATATATTTGTATATTTCGATTCTTTTTTGAGAGATTTTTGAAACAAAAGTTGGTACAAAAAAAAATATTCATTAAGTAATAAATGAATAACTATTAAAATATTTTTTATTTATTTGTAATTGTTATATTTATAATTATTTACAATGATGTATCAAATTCATTCCAACTTTTAGGATCGATTAATAAAAAAAGATGTTCTGGAACACATCTAACATCCTTTCCATCCAGGTTCACGTGTACGATTGGAATCAAGGATTATTCAAATTCCATGCATTGTTTAAAGTATTATTTAAAATGTGAATACGATATGCGTATAATAATTCTGCGACGTATGATGCTGGGAAAAAAGTATATCGAAAATACTGTGAAATTTAATGTGATTCTATTAGAAATAAAAGAAATTCCCTGGAAACAACACGTGCATTTTAGACAAATTTCGATTTGTATTCGCCGCTCCGTACTCGCATATTGAATATTAAAAAACCAATTCTGTTCTCGATATATATTCGATATATTTTTACTAGCAATATAAGCGCATATACATATTTCATTCTACTCGAGAAGTTTTTCCTTTTTTCTCTCCTTTTACGATTCCTAAGGTTTTATGACGCATAATATCAAAGACGTGTCTGTTTAAATAGAAACAGTAATCGATAAAAGTTAGGTTATGTATACGTCTTTATCCTCCATCTTTAATATATAGTAAGATTTTAACACTAGTAGTGATCATTTATGAATTACAATTAGTTATTTAATTTTTAACACGATTATAGATATTTTTATTATAAAAGAAAAAATTTTATCGTTAAATCAAAGTGTTTCTTTACGTTCTATGATATTAGAAATGAGTTTCAATAATTCGATCGTATTCGGTAACTAGGACATCGTCTAGGAATTTTTCGTTTATCGAAATTTCACGTAATCCTACGATAATTCTATCGTCTTTACCATGTTTCAAGTACAAAAAAATTTTTATTTCCAATCAAGTTACGAATCACAGTGTTTCTTTACGTTTTATCATATTATGAAATCAGTTTCAATAATTCGACTATATTTGGTAACCAGGCATCGTCTAGGAATTTTTATCGAAATTTCACGTAATCCTTTTCTACTACGATAATTCTATCGCTTTTACCATGTTTCAAGCACAAAGAAATTTTTATTTCCAACCAGGTTATGAGCTATGCTCAACTCGAATATATATTGAAATACCTCTCTCTTTAAGCTTCAATTTAATCTTTGGATATGTAAGAAGAATTCGTAAAACTTCAAATTCTTTTTTTTAGTAAAAAAGAATAATATGCGAGATAACTGTTATGCAGTTTGTCTCGAGATTCGAATTGAAATCGTAGAAAATGTTTTACTTTTAAGAGACGTATCTTCGAAAACAAAATTCAAAATCCAATTGTTTTTCATGCATTAAACAAACTCTTATCGATCACATCGATAATTAAATGCGCAATCTGGCGCATCATTAATCGAGATACTGCATTTGTTAGGTGGAAGGTTTACAGTGTGAGATCGATTACGATATCAAAGTGTAATTGATACCACTTCCCTGTGAACACGACACTGTCGTTAAGCCAACTTTTTACTTACCCTTTAATGATAATAGCTTCGATTTCATACATTAGAATCGTCACGTTTCCCTTCAATCTCTTTTTATATATCCTGTTAAGGATTAACTTTAAAAGTTTTATCAGTTTTTGCGTTATCGCTAAGCAGCCAATAGTTTCTCCTCGATGATAAGTATAGATTAATATTGTACTTTAATAATGAATTAAAAAATGGCGATTTTTTTGCTTATTTTATTGTAAAATAGAAAAGAATATAGTATAATAGTACCTTCTTTTCATCAGTCTATTATACTTTTATGCATTATTATAACGTTGAATCTTATATTGAAAGGATAGAGAAAGATTATTGAATAGAATTGAATAGATCTACGATTTTCCCTTTTTAAATTATTCTCAAAATGTTTCACATTGAATATTTAAAATTTGTTAAAATTTTAAAGTTATAGAAATGAATTTTCTTGTGCAAGAAATTATTTCATGAGTTTTTTTTATCTACAACAGTATATTTACCATTTAAATTACGTTCTAGTCCCAACAAATATGAACTTTTCACTGTATTTTGTTTAAAACTAATTTTAAACAACGTGTCTCAACGAGGGCAAAACAAATAAATAAATAAAAATTTGATTTAATTTTAATAAAAATTTTGATCAATAACACTGAGAAAAATCTGTAAACTGTTCTTGGTGTCATTTTCCAGAATGTAAAAAGGTAATATCAGGGTGATAAAGGAGGGTGCAAATGATCAGCGTAAGAAAAAAGAAGAAAAAGGTGTCTTCGAGAATCTTCGAAAACACGAAAGAAAGAAAGTATTTCCTTTTTTATCGAAAGGGGTGAGAAGAAGAATTTTCCCCTCGAATTCGATCGTTACGCGAGCCAAACCGATTCCTTTGCAACGTCGCCGTTCAAACGAGAATTCTTTCGTTCGACCAGAAAGAAGGGAAAAATTATTGAGAAACTGATACAATGCACGTGAAGAAATATTGCAGAGACATCTTCTTCTTTATATAGATATAATCCTTTGATAAAGGAATTACGAAGAATATCAGTTAAAAGTGTCTAATCATTTCAATAATACTTTAATAATTATTATTTGGTTAATATTACTCTCTTTGTGTAAACTATAAATTGATTATTTAGAAATAATGTTTAGAAATGATAAATAAATTATTTAATTGCAAATGATTGTTATTTATAACTTGAATAATTTCAAAAAGGAATTTTAAAGCAGTTTAAAGTAAAATTCAAAATTCAGCGAATGAATCGAAAAGGGAAAAAGTTTGCCCCTGTTATATCTCTTCTCTTAAATTCAATTCGAATCAATTAGCGTGGAAGGATTAAAATATACTGGGATGAAGAAAGATACGTTTCTCCCCCGAGTTTTCTAACTTTGGTTGGAAGAAGTCAAATGCAAAAACTTGGGAGGGAAAAAAATTAATCCCCCCGCTTAGAGCTCATTTCAAATTCTCTTATCAATTTTTAATAATCAGAGAAACGCTCTGTAAGTAAACCGTAGGAGGTTATCCATTTTCTCGAAAGATATATAAAGGACGTTGCAAAAACGTCACAGGTTTAATGGCTTCGTGCACACAGGCTCGCAAAAGTATTCGAGTTGTTATTTCACAGAGAAATTTTTTGTGTGTATTTAAAGAGTAATATTTATGAATTATTTTAAATTATTTCTTTTCTCAAAAATCAAGAAAAATTTTCATAGATATTTGAATTCTATTGCGTAGAATTTTCTTCGTTAAATTTTAAAGATCATTTATTTATAACAATTTGTGTCAATTGGACTATTCTTTGATCATATTTTTGGGTAATTATTGAATAAAAAGATTAAACAGTCAATTCTTCAAATTTCAATTCAATTGCTTTCAATATTTGTTCAATTCTGATTCCTTTAATTCCATAGGTCTCTTTAGACCCATTTCTGATGGCATAAATAATATTTAAAATATCTGCAATCTACAAGAAAAAACTTTTTGATTGACAATGATTTAAGATAACGAAATAACTAATTTAAAGCAATAGATTTATTTTATTTCCTTCGAATAAAAAAATGGACGATAATTTTTCCCCATTTTTACGAAAATATATTGTTACATTCGATAAAAATGAATCGAAATTGCATAAAATTAAAATTTGTAAAAGTTTTCTATATTCTATATCTAATTATTTCTTGTATATTTAAATTATAATGTATCTTTTTTACCATACGAAGGATAAATTTAAATCAATCATATCGATAAAAATTTTTATTTTCATTGCTTCGTTACAAATTTATCAAATAAATTTACTCACGTTTCGAATACTTTCGAAAATAAAAATTTCACGATTGAAAGATTAATCTCTGCTCGCTCGTTCAAATTCGTCCAAAATAAAACGAATACCAAAGTTCAATATCGCGTTGGAAATCAAGAAAAGCACGATTCACGTGCTTTGAAACAGGACTCGTTCTTTGTGCCACTCGACATACACACATACACACACACAGAGACGAAGTTAATGACGACAGTTATTACGACCCAAAGCTAATCACGTTACGATCGATTCAAGTACAATGATCCAACCTTGGAAATACCGCGAAGGATGTTGCAAGGCTGGGGCGAAACGGATGCGTGACGAAAATAACGCGAGTGCGAAATTAACTTTCGCTTGATTTTGATTTAATACCAGTCCATCACCCATCCTATCTAACTTATCGATCGAGCCTATGAAACGGAGGAACGCGTGACGAAGGTTATATTATTTTCACGTCTGATTATCATAGCAACGTTTCAACTTCGAAATTTTCCCGGGCGTCGCTTGAATTTTAACGTATATTCGGGACAGGTGGTGTGCAATGTCACGAGGAGGATTTTCTATAATCGTGTTACGAAACTTTTCTGAACGATGCGAAGGATGAGAAAGAGATTTTCCATATATTCTTTTGCACACGCGATTCACTACTATAAATGTCATCGTCGATACGCGTAGCCATATTGAATTTTATCGATAACTCGATACATCGATAATGGATGGAAATAATCGAAACTTTGTATACTTTTCTTATTCACAGAGTTATTGTTGAAGATGTTGTATATTATTATTGATTATTAATGGATTAAGGATTATTTCATTCGAACGTGAATAAAATTTAAACTGTTTATTTTAATCGCAATCGATAATCGATATATATAGTTTTATTAGAAAACTCGCTTCGATTTTTGGCGCGATTTTTCGAACGGGGGAATTAATCGAAAGAGTTTCGCGCGAAATAGCACGTTTTTTAACGAACGAACGGATTAAAATGAGAAAAGTTTAGGAGGTGTAATAAAAGCCGGTGACGTTGAAAGTGTTGTGCGTCATTCATTTCCTTCTTTATCGTACTTTTACTTCTTATTACTCTGGTAACAGAAGTTTGACGTTGGTCCACACAGCCTGTGTTGGTTAATTAATGTTACACATTAATGCAAACGTCAATGAGCGTTGTGAAATGTCATTTGTCGAGCTACTCTCATTTTTCTGGTTTCATTCAGAAACCAGAAGGAAAAATGGAATGATACGTGCTTTTTTTTGCGTAATACAGAACAAATTTTTTGTTTAAAATTGAAATTCTTGTAATTCTTCTATCATTGACAAGAATGGTGGATATTTTGAAATGAAATTGTAATTGAAGTTGTAAAAAAAAAAATACAAAAGTAGTCTTTTGATAGATCTTTTATATATTGGATAATAATAATTCATCAATAATTGTTTATTATTCATTTTATATTTCGTTTTATTATTATTACAACTTTTTAACGATATTTTTAATAACACATGTTTAAACAATATTTTGTTTTTCTTATTCTAATCTTTACACACATATATATAATTTTAACAAAAGGAAAAGATTTTGTAATGATGATAGAAAGGTATATAGATGTTAATATACACGTGTACGTGTTGATCATGTAAATAGCTTAATTTAAAAATGATTTAATCATTTTTTTTTAAATATTAAATCATAATTTCAACTTAACAAAACGATATATTTATAAATAATTTAATTAAATGTAAGTTGTCATTAAGAGCAAGTTATTTTAATGTTATTCTTTTTTTTATGTTTCTTGCATCTTTCTTTCTGCTGGAAAAAAAAAATATCTTCCTTATTAAATATTTTAGATTGAAGTAAGAAAGGAACAAAAATTCATTTGGAACTAACGAAAACAACAAAGAGAGATTAAATTTAAATTTAAAATTAAAATTGTTTTCATTTCCTTTGGCATTGTTTACGTTTTATGGAAAATTGTTTTATGTAAAATGAAATATTAAATTTTTCAATCATTAGGGAAAACATAAGATGATTAAAAAAGGACATGTATTATTATTTTTACAATCCGTCATTGTTATAATGACGCGATAAAACATAATCAAGACATTATATTCATTATATTTTTAAACATTTTTCACTTAATCATTAAATTATACCGTTTGGATGTAATAATTTTTAATTATGTTGTTTCTTGCGCGTTTAAATTAAGAGAAAATTTCTTTTAATGTGTCTCATGATATTTATAAAATTATATACCGCTTCGTCGTATTAAAACGCACGAGAAAATTAATAATAATAATAATAATAAAAATAATAATGGAAAATTTATACATTTATTGCTAAAAAAATCTTACATATTTATTTAAATCGTATGAAGGTTGAATATCTAACTTATTTTATGTGGGTTTTAAAAAAAAGGCTTTTCGATCGGGAATCTGAAAAATTGGGTGAATTCCTATTACGATTTTATTGAGGCTATGAAATAAAATCGTAACATCGATATATATATATATATATATACAAAGACCAAGAAGGATAAAACTTATTTTTATTTATTTATTTTTTTAAGACTTTGGATAAAAATATCAAATTGGAAAAAGTGAATATTTAAACAAGTCTTAAGATATGATGATCATTTTAATTGTAAATTCATTCAATGTAAAAATAACTGGAAAAATTCAATTACAAAATTACAAAAATTTATCAAATTAAATTTATCTTTAAAATTACTATTCTTTTTTTCTCTTATATTTTCTTTTCATCCTCTAAACTCTCTCTTTTTTTTTTTAATTTCGTTGATATTAAAGTCACAAGATTATATATCCTTAACACCTATTCTCTCGAATTATTCAAACAACAAAAATACGTACTACTAATTAAAATTTTAAAGCTTCAAAAAATTTATCACATCCATTTCAATCTTCAATTCATTTCCAAATAAAATCCACATCTATATATTCAATTTTTAAATTAAACAAAAATTGAACACCAATTTTGTGATCCCTAAGATTATACAAATTTCTTTCTTTTTCTCCCCGTTGGCGGCGCTTGTTTACGTATTATTCCTCTTGTTCTCTGCTAGACATCTCCCTCTAACGCAATTCTTGAGTTTGAGGGGAGGGGGTTACCGTCTAAATATACCGTGTCGCGTTTAATTCCGATCGCATGAATTGTTCTGAAAGATCCGACGGACGCATAATTTTAATTTCGACACGAAACGAGCTCGGATCGTAAATCTATCGAGTTTGCACGCGATATCATATCATAGAGAACCTTATTCCTTCGCATCTCGAGTGACAATTACAGCGTACGGCTATATTTCTCAGAGTCTGACTATCTGGTGAACGATAGGGAATAAATAGATTGGCGATATTATTATTATAATTTAAAAAAAAAAAATATATGTTAAAAAGCTTCGAGTATCGTTGCTTTTCAAGAGCTCATTGATTCGAACAATTCGAGCATCGAAAAACAATTCCTTCTTTTTTCGAGAGAGAGAATTTTGTCAAAGGAATCGCAATGAATTGGAATCGCGATTTACGTTTCGCACGAGCACACCAATCAAATTTCCATCGTGGCCCAATAATAGGCACGATAAACGCGTGGCAGGAGTGCAACGCAAATACCAGAGATAACATGGATCGAATCGATGAACGATATTCCCTGTGGCGCGCGTATTCTTGTTCTTTAGATTAGGGCGAAATTCACTTTTTCATCCATCCTTGAATCCTTCGTCGTAAATCATTCCATTCCGAAATTTTCGTTTTATCGTCGCGAGTAAAGGATTTAGCAGGGGGAAAGAACTCTGAAGATTCTTTTCGTAGGAAGAATTTTTTAACGAAAAGAGAAAAGGTTTGGATCCCCGTGGGATAGTTGAAGGAAAGTTTGAAAAGATAAATATTTGGGCCTCCATCGATATGGGACAATTCTTAATCGAGATTCGCAAGCAAATATTCCATTCGTCATCGAAAGTGACAGGTTTTTTTTTTTGAATGAAAGAATTAATTCTCGATTAATTTCTAAACGCTTTTTCGAATAAAATTTCGTTTTTAGAAAGTATGAACATTTTATTGTACATATTTAAGTTTTTATTCCATCAAAAAAAAAAAAAAGATAGTCTCTCAAAGTTTCTCTGTAAACGATACTCCAGTAAAAAAATTTAAAAGATAATTATAAAAGATAAAACAAAACATGAAAGTTGATACAGAAAAATATTGGATGAAATTTATTAATTAAGTTGCGAGCAATTTAATTTTTTAATTTTTAGATGAAACAAAATACACGGCAGATATTTTTCTCAAAATTCGTATAATATTGAAATATATTCCAAAGGATTAAATATTTCAAATTTTTAACAATTTCATGCAACAACGCATTGTTATTCCTTAATAAAGAAATTAAATTATATTATACATTAATTTTGGAAATATTTTATTTCACAAATTTTCTAAATTAATTGCCACTTTTTAAAAAAAAAGTATTCTAAAACTTAAATAACATAACTTTCGTATCAAACAACACATCCTTTACTTATTCAAGTTAGCAAAATTAAATTAGTCATAACAAATGAATCTGATTAAATTTTCACATTTAAACATTCGAAAACTCTGAATTAAACTTTCTACACAACCCGTATTAATAACTAAACCAACCCATGTGCCCGCAAAATTCCATATATAAAATAGAATCATTATCCATTTCAATACTGTTTGCCAAACCTCTCTCAAGATATTTATATACGCGAAAACTGGGCAGACGGATGGAAGAAGATCAAGCGAGGATCGCTGAACCGTCCATCAAAAGGCTATCCAACCAAATTTATATAATGATATCTCTCAGAGGCAGAATACATCCCCGAAATTTCGGAGATTTTCCATCGTCGTCCAACGCGCACAACGATTTTCATCGCCCTGGGAAATCCGGGAACGAGAGTTTAGGCGGCCCATCCATCATCCACCGTTTAAACTGATTCGTGATACCGTGATTAATCCACGCACGGTTACGCGTATCGCGGTGATCGATCGGCGAATTTCTCGGTCGTTGACCTTCCTCCCAGCCGGAGTGAAACGAGTTGTCTTACCGAGATTAGTAGATTGCGGGAGGGAGGGAGAGAGTTTCCGTGACTTGGGACAGGAAAAACGGATCGCTTGCTCGAAGGGCGGGAAATTGATGAAGGAAGGGAAAGGAGAGAAAGGGGAGAGATATCATCCGGATTTCGGGGCGTAAAGGTAAAAGGTGGGATGGACTCTCGAGTGTTCGAGTGGAACACTCGACGTGAACTGCATGTAAATTATGTTTAGGTGTATTTAGATTCGTAATTGTGTATCGTTGGATGTAAAAGGGGTCTTTGGTTAGGATATTTTTCAGTAAAACAATCTTGGTTCTATCTTCGTTCTTTTTCTTTCTTTTTTTTTGGTTTTTTATGAAGATAAAATCTGTGAATTTCCAAAATTAGTAGAAGTTGTTTTGAAGTGTTGTGTTAATAAACTTTTTTAAAGATAATACAGTATTATTGAGTTTATGATTTTTATTTTATGTTAATTTATGAATCGAATTTTAAATAATATTAATCATGCTTTTCTTTCTTTTGTTTTTTATAAAGATAAAATCTATCTGAATTTTAATCGTCGTAATATTTTCAAAATTAGTAGAAGTTATAACAAATGTTTTGAGGTGTTGACTAACTTTTTTAAAAATAATACAGTATTGTTGAGTTTATGATGTCTATTTTATATTAATTTATGAATCGAATTTTAAATAATATTAATTGGTAAGTCAAATATAATCTTTTATTATATACAATTTTAATGTTTATTTTCTGTAAATTTAATCGTATCATGATTTTCTTCCTTTTGTTTTTTATAAAGATAAAATCTGTGAATTTTAATCATCATAATATTTTCAAAATTAGTAAAAGTTACAACAAATGTTTTGAGGTATTGGCTAACTGTTTTAAAGATAATACATTCGTAATTTCAATTTTAAATAATATTAATTGGTAAGTCAAATGTAATCTTACAATTTTAATGTTTGTTTTTTGTAAATTTAATTGTATTATGCTTAATTTTAAGATGAAGTTTATTTTACACACATATATATTTAATTTGGGATGATATTTATGAGTATAATTAATTAAATAATATAAAAAATAATTTAATTTGATTCAATAATAGAATATCGCTTGAAGAATAGATATATCTTGAAAATAAATTTCCTATCACGATTTATACAATTTTTAATCAATTTAATAATAATATTTTCTTTTGTACGTGATATAAAGATTATGTAATATATGAAATTATGTATGATTTTCCTCCCTTTTCATTATTATATAAAAAGATATTTTTAGAAGAAAAAGAAAAAAACGATCATAAAGTAAAATTTATTAAAAACACTTTTATAACAAATACAAAATATTTAATATAGATCGTCATTCGATGATTACAATTTGAAATTAAAAAATCAATCCTACGAAAAGAATGTAGAAGATTTCTATTTTATCCTATTTTACATAAAATACGACGTATTTGAAAACTAAAAAATTTGGTGATTCGAAGATTACTTTACTTTACTTTTTAATCGAAAAGAAAATTTGAAAATTCAAAAAGATATACAAATAGATCTCGAAATAAATAACAAAATTGCAAAAGAGATTTTACTTGAAATTGGACGAGGATGGATTTTCCCTAAATTATCATAAATACAAATAACTATGGATACAATAAAATTTTTTAAAAAACCTCGAACCTTACAATTATATCTCTTTTACCAATTCATTCTAAACTCGTTGACGATATTAATCCATCTTCCAAAAAACGAAACAAAATTGGCGGGAAATACAAACCCATATAATAACACAACTCACTTTCCATCACTCAAATCAACGATCTAACGATCTAACTCTATCTATTTCATAAAACCAATATACACATAAATACTTACTTAATATGAGAGGATCGTTAACAATCGAAAGATCGAACGTGCCGCTGAGTTGAACGCGTGTGCACAAAGTGGACGCGTAAGTCGATCTCTTTCACTGTCTTCGACGCGTCCCGAGCTCTATGAATGAAGGCGAGGATGAAGAAGGACAGAGGATCGTCGCTGGGAACGAGACAAACGTGGGGAGGAGAGGAAGGATGGAAAATGGGGAAAAAAAGAGACGGAAGAAGACGAACGCAGCATAAAAATAAACGGGGAAAACGTCGAGCTAGAAATGAAACGCGATGAATGGTGGGAAAAACACGGGGAATTTTTTTCTCGAAAATGAGAAAAGATGGAAATGGAAAAGCGACGATGACAAAGACGGAAAGACGGATGAAGTTAGGGGTGGAGAGGGAGAGGAAGAGGGGAGACAGAGAGAGAAGATCCGCGCAGGCGGAATCCACTGCCAGGGTCACTCGTCTCACTCCTTCCGCGGATCAACTCTTGTTCTCTCGGATCATTCTCTTCGGCGGAGCGCTCAGTGCGCTGCAAGCGCTTCGAGGTTGCGTGTCGGCTTTGTCGCTTTTCGCGGGAAGGGAAGAATTTAAATCGTCGATCGGACGAGTGATCAGTGCGAAGAGATTATTTCCTTACGCGAGGATTACGTGAAAAAAAGGAGAATTTCGCGAAAAAGTTTATTTGGATTTGTTCGGCTAAAAAAAGGAAACGAACGCTCGGGTGAAATTCTGAAAACGGAGCCAAGTGATATCGACGGGAGTGTCGTCGACGTAATTTTAGAACGTTTCAAATAAGGTGCCAATAAGATAAAAAAGAGAAGATCACGGCGGATTTCGAAAAGTGTAAACGAAGAATTGGAGGAGAAACAAGAGGGATAAAAGAAGATACGTGAAAGATACGTTTTGTTGATGAAAAAATTATCGTCGTCGTTCCTCTGAATGGTCGAAAATTTATTTCGCATAATTTAACGATTAATAATTCCTGTCTCCTTTCCTTGTCAGTCTTCTTCATTCTCTTTTGGGATATGTTTGAATAGACAAAAAAAGAACTTGTGTCAGGATCAAGTATAAAAGGCTCGGGCCTCTTAACAAACTGTTGACCCGAAAAAGCGTTTTTCCTCGTTAACTTAGCCCATTCTTCTTCGAATGATATATATATTTAAATTCCTCTTCATCCAGATCAGATTGATGCGTCGACATTTTTTAATATCTATCCCCCCTCCCCCCTTCCACGAATCGTTTATTCAAAATTGGTTTTCCCATTTATCCACTCAAGTCTCATCCTCGGTGAATATTAATCCGGTTAATTCTAACGAAAAAATATCTGTGCAAGGAAAAGTTTAATATCACGTTTCCGACATTTAGAGGATCGCGTCAAATTTTATCAATTTCTTGGAAAAAGGAAAAGGATGCGTTAATTAAAATTTGATAAACTGTATCGGCAGCAAAGAGGCAAGAAAGATAATTAATGGAAGGATTGATTTTCTTGCTAGGCTTCAAGTAACAAAGTTTCTCCTCGAAGGGGAGAAACAAATAAATAAATTGCGAGGAATTATGCGAAATTAGCTTCATCCGAATGAAATTATGCATTTGAATCGGAGATAAGATGAAGAAGAACTTTCAAATTATTCTATTATTTCCTTCATCTTCGAATGAAATCACGGGAAAGACTACTTCCTCGAGATCGTCAAAATTATTAATTTCGATAAATTATTGAAGAATAATTTTAATTCAAATTTAAAAATAAATGATAAATAAAGAAGAGATACTTTTGAATAAGAGAATATTAATTACACGTTTAATTGAATCTACTGATTATCGTATATCGATAAGCAAAAAAAGAAAAAAAAAAGAAACACGAAACAATAGTTATCGAATCTCTCCGTTAAAAGAAAGAGAAATGGTATTGGTCGAAGCAGAGGGACGATAAAAAAGATACGATAAAGGCACGAGCTTTACAGCGTAAAGAAGAAATTCGATTATCCCGAAAGGGACCGTTTACCTGATTTCGAATCGAAAGGGGAGACGGTGGCGCCCTCGCGGCGATTCGATCGCGCTTGTCAACGATCGTCGAACTGAGGGCTGTTTCGATATCCCCTGCGAAGATAAGGGACAAAGGGAAACGAGGACAAGAGCTATTCGTGTTCCAACTTCCTGCTATTTCTCTCGAGAGACGGAGGAGGAGGAGGAGAAGAATGCGGGAAAACGGGGAAAGAATCGTAATCGACTTTTCTCGTAGAAAACAGTTTCTTCATATCTCTCGTATAGAGTCGTGTAAATGGAACGTCTCTACGAGGATAGATTAAAGTTGCAAAATTCTATTTATCCGCAAGAACGAGAATCGTGTAATTAAAAAAAACCAAGGATTTCTATCTGTATAAATGAACAAGTGATGAAAGTGAAAAAAAAATACGAGTGTCGATAAAGAAGATAAAAGATTCGAAACTTTTGAGGTTATGAAGAGAATAGCGCGAGATATGAAAGATGTTTGAAAGACGCGTCACATTTAAACGTCGGTTTTAACTCGAGACGAGTGTAAAGGTAGATCTCCTTTAAGCTGAGAGAAGATATATGAGACTGCATAGGGAAATTATATAGAACAGTGCCGGATCTTTATGTGCGATAATACCGACGGAGGAGATTTAACGCGCAATGTCTCGAATTGTTTCTTTGCGATCGAAAAAGAAACTGAACTCTGTCATATTGTTTGAGATTTTTTTTTTTCTTTTCTCCTTGTATTAAGAACTTTAACTGAAAGATAAATCTTCGAAAAATTAAATATGCAATATTCTCGTGATATTTGACATCGGATATGAACACGCTATACCAAAAATCGATAAAAGGAGGGGCACGCTGCAGCATCTGACGAAAATAAATCTTTGACAGATTTACGATTCTGATTATTTTTCACGCACATTCCTATTGATAAGTGATTCGTTCTATATTCTAGTGATGATGATTGTCACAGAGAGGCGAGTAATTATGTCATGATTTCGGATACGAATATTTGGAAATGCGAGTTAACACGTTCAATCAGGTGAGAGGAAAAATAAAACGGAATATGTTTTTGTTTTTTATTAACAGCTTTTTCACATTATTCGTTGATTGGAAATAAATGTAATCCATCTTATTTTCCACGTGTTATCGTGGAATCGAAAATAATAGAATAAGAGGAAGAAAAAAGAAAGTAGTTAGTTATTCTTCTATTTAACCAAATTGTCAAAAAATTGTGAGAAAAAAAAAATAGATGTTTGTTCTTTACTTTTTCGAGCAGGGAATATAATTTAATTAAACAAATATGAGAAAAAGATATTATAGAGAAGATGTAAATGTTTTAAGTTTTATAGACAATTTTATATAATAACATATATATTTTATGGAAAATTCAATAATATGCAAAAAGACATAAAATTCAAAGTAAAATGTATACATTCAAAGGATGAAATAAATCTTAAATTCAATTCCATTTTATAGTTGCATTCATATAAATCTTAATTTGCATAAACAATTTACTTGTAATATTTTTCAAAGATTGCTCAAAATGTTTAAATTCTCATTTAAAACTCATATTTTCTAACGTATAATTGTGCACATATATCTTTCAATAATTTTATATAACATTTCTTTTTCTTTCTCCCTTGTAAATTATGATAATCCTGAAATTTTGCAGAAAAAGAAAACACTCTGTATATATACATTTCATTATATTCAAGCTGAAGTTAATATTAACTTAAATTATTTACCACATTAATCATCATATTATTATTATTATCTAGATGCAACACTGTTTACCACAAGAAAGTTTGCCTCCAAGTTATACACATTATAATCTGTGAAACAAGTTCAAAATCACTCATATATATATATATATATATTGCATTTTAATCGGATAAAATAAACGGCACGAGTTAGACAAGCTGACTTGAAAATTGCTTAGTGTAAATACAATTTAAAACCTCGTTTAGATTAATCAAATTGAATTCGAGAGTCTTGAAGTCGTTTAATTTAAAACTACTTGGCCAATATAAACCTGTTATTTATTTGACTTGCAATATCCTTTCTACAACACGTTGCTCCCAATCATCGATCAATTTGACACTTGTATTTGAGTAAGTTGATAACGCTTTATCAACTTGTATACTTGAGTTGAAACTTCTTCCAAGTATTCTTCATTTCAAATTGCACGTTTCGATATTCGTATATGGCATCTGATTTTAAAACAACTTTAAAGAACAACTGACAGATGTGTTGTTGAATTGTAAAAACAGAGCATTGATATCTTTTGAAATTTATGTTTTGTGTTATGTTATGGTTTTAAATTCAAGTCGAATTTCAAATCAATCATTCACTTTCAATTCATTCAAATATTTAAGAATACAAGAAAAGTGATCAAAAGTGTTATTACTTATTGAAATCTTTATTGGAAATTGTTTTAAGATAAGAGAAGGATTAAAAATTAATTTTCCTAAAACTCTTCCATAAATATATATATTGTAAACACTTGAACATGAAATGCAAATATTTTACAATTTTAATATTGCATGATAAACTTGAAATCAAATATATACACATAAATGTATATAATAGTATACAAAGATAAATTATTGTAATTAAAATACGATTATCCATTGTTAAATTAATTATTCAATATGTATACATATTCCAACATAACCTTTCAATTACAGAATAACGTGTAATTCGGAGATATTTATCTCTATTAATTTTATATTTCCACGAGAATTTATCATAAATTTGTCGCAATTAATTATATCAATTATTTCTGAAAGCTTTAATAATGAATTCCATTGATGTTAAATTATGAGGGAATGTATGATACGAGGGACAAAAAGAAAAGAAAAGAAAAGAAAAAGATACACCTTTGTGGGAATTGAGGTAAAGTCGGTATATTTGGATGGACAAATTCACCGTATCAGGGTGAATTATTCAATCGGTGTGAATAGCTAAAACAGCGAGAGATTCGACCAATACATATGCAAATACCGATGCGTGCAGACGTTTATTTGACTGCGAATTCGAGTATCATCATCGTTATTCACTGTGCCATAGAAAATTATCTCATATTTGATCATATATCTCGATATCTCGTCGTGTTTCGTTGTTTTAATGGGAATTAATTCGAAATTAATTTTCATTAATTTTTTTTCTTCTCTTCTTTTCTCGCAAAAATATTTGAATGATTGAATATCTATAATTTCTCCTAAAAATATATTTTTTTTTAGACTATATCTATCGTATCTTTTCTTTCAAATTTTTCAAAATAACACGCTTTATCAAGAATATTTTACTATTTGAAGGGTACAATAATTGATACGTCACGAAATCTAATTTATTAGATAGGAATTTTCATTAGAAACTTTATTTTTATTATCTCAATCAATCTTAGTCATTCAAAATATACTTTTAACTTTAAAAATTGTTATATTAATTATTCAAAGTTATGTATTTTCCTTTTAATTTTATATTTCTCTGAATTAAATAATATCAAGTTAAACTAATGAAAAAAAATTTCCCATTTCATATAGTTACATTTAGATTAATTACATTAAATACATTAATCAGAACAGCAATTTGAATTTACAGATCCACTTCAATATTAATAATTTTAAACTTAATTAATTCAATATTAATTTCAAGATTATGATTTCGAGAAAGAACATTTCAAGGTATACATACATTATTTATTACTAATTTTTATCTTGAAATAGAACAATGATATCTTTATTAATATCATTTTTAATTATCAATTTATCATCTAAATTAATTCATTTTATTTTATCTATGAACATAATACGTATTTAATAAAAAGCAAAATTATCTTATTTCTGAAGCTTCGTTTTCTTTCTTTTTAATTATTAACAATTAAAATTCGTTTTAAAAATTGACTATCTTCGATTCGATGACGTCAAAAAGAGCACGACAATCGATCCAACAAGTACTCGAATGGAAGTAACAACGAAGACGTGAATTCGATGTAACGTTTCTGTTCCTTTAAGAAGCAATAATCGTGTGAAAAATATTTTCCCTCGAAATAACACATTTCGATGTAAGTACACTCGTAACGGCATAGCCAAAGATCGAAGAGGACCGTTCACGATAATGCGAAGGCGTTCCTCCACATCGTGGAGGAGTACTACCTTCCTAAATTTGCGATTTACGACCGAGATTTCCGACATCAATCGGTTTTATTTGGGGGGAGCAGTCATTGGCCGTTCAAAGGCCAAAGCCGATCGCTGTACTTGGCATTTTCTTCTTCTTGGAATTTTCTCTCTCTCTTTTCCTCTTTCTCTTTAACGTCGATTTTATGGGAATGGAATTTTTTTTATCGCGAGTTTTATTTTACTTTTATTACGAGTTATTGTTGAGATTCGAAAGAAGGAAGAAACTAGGAAGAATTCTGGGATATATCTTTTTCTTTGTGTCAAAAGTATGAATATACATATAGGATGTTTCGTGAATCGAGGACAATTTAAATTGTCTAAGATTCTACGTGCAATACATTGAGTTAAGAGAAGAGCTAATAAAATTTGTTTGTTCGAAGTACGAGTTGATTCATGAATATGAATCATACGAATTATCTAATATTATCGATAAGAGATCGTTCTGTATGTGAAAATAAACAAGATTATCATTATCGTGCCCTTGTTTTTGAGAAAATGGAGATATTGGTGTTTGATAGTGGCACGATTAATTTCGAATTTATTTTTATTCGACATCCATGTTCTTAGATAAATTTTAGAAAGCCTCTTCTCTTTCGTTTTATCTTACAACTCGTAAATAAAAATTCATCCAATCTCCTCTTTGAGGAAACAAAATCAATTATTTTACTCATTTTGAATTTACAATTTTGCTCGAGGATTTTACAACTTGAGGATAATTGAGCAAAAAAATGTAAAAAAATATTTTACATCATTTGAAGTTGTATATCATTACAAAATTTTGAAGAAAGAACATTGAAATTTTAAGAATCAACATTCAGAATAATATATTATGCTTGTTGTTACAAAATTGTCTCTGATATTTTCACACTTTAAAAAATTTTATTTGCAGCAATAAAAATATAAACTACAGCTGATAGTTTCCTTTCTACTCTAATTACTTAATTTCAAATTACAACAATATATATTTCATAAAAAAGAAATTGAGATCTCAATCGAGCAATAGCATCTACATCTAAAATCATTATATCAATAAATATATCCTCTTATATTTAAAATAGAAATTTTACAAAGAACTGCATATTCATGTCTCTGGTATAAAGTGGGTGATATTGCACGGGAACATATGTGCCCGAGTTTAGTTTTTAAAGAAGATCGTTAATGCGTTACGTTAACGTTGAGAGCCATGTGTTGTGTTCAGCTTCAAAATCGTTAAAACTCGAGCCGAGTTTTACTGTCGAACTGCTGTTATTATTTTAAAGAATTATTGAATTATAGAATTTGGAAGATCGCGACTCTTCAAAGGGGAATGATTTTTTTCTTTCTTTCTTTGAATGAAAAACGAAAATTCTGAGAGAATTAAGCTCGAAAATTCATCATGCATGCGTAGGCGTGCACTTATTATTAGAGAAAATCTGTTTCGTTTACTGAATCTGGCCAAACCATTGCTATTCGTGTTTATAAACAATGTCAAAACTGTTGATATCGCGGTAGTTTGTCTGCTTGTCAAATATCCATGCCAAATAATTTATTCGAAAAATCGAATTACGAATCGAAGGATAATATTTAAACAAATGAATGATTCGATAAAATTGATCTTTAAGAAAATTTCTTCTAGGTAATAAATAAATTATCGGAATTCTTTGCTTGTTACTTTTTCAAACTTGTAAATTATCGGGATGAATCTTTAACTGACGTTGGATATAAATTTAAACTTGAAGTGAATGAGTATGAAACGGAACGTGTCTAAGTGCTATGCTATATATACTAATATTTTAGGAACACATTGTATAAATCTATGTGATGCACCTATATTAATATATATTTTATGAAAACTTCTCTTGAATCTATATTTATAGATTTCTTATCTGCAATTTAAATAATAACAAATATTTCATTTATATATTATTTCTAAATGTGAATGATCCAATTAATTTAAAAAATTCAAGCGATGATTGATTAAATTTAAATAATATTATTCGTTTTGAAATTAAACTTTTTGAAATAATAAAAATTTAAAAATTATTGATTTCAATTGATAATATTGAGTTTCAGCAATAATATGAATCTGGATAATCAGAATAACGTGATATTGATATTAAAGCTAAAACATATTGAGGAAAGATTAAATTAATCTTTTTATCAATGAATAAATCTTGAAATAATATAAAATAATAGCAAATACTGCTCCTATTGATGATATATAATGAAAGTGACTAACAACATAATATGTGTCATGAAGAATAACATCAATTGATGAATTTGATAATACAATTCCTATTAATCCAATAGTAAATAATATAATAAAATCTAATGATCATAAAATTGAGATATTTAATTTTAATTTTGCTGATAAGTTGGTAATCATCTAAATAATTTAATTCCTGTTGGAACAGCAATAATTATTGTTACTGAACTAAAATATAAATTAACACCAAGAAATATTATAATAAATTAAATTGAATTTTTAATCACTTAATATTTAATAATAATTAAATATCAATGAATAAATCTTGAAATAATAGCAAACACTGCTCCTATTGATGATACATAATGAAAGTGACTAACAACATAATATGTGTCATGAAGAATAACATCAATTGATGAATTTGATAATATAATTCCTGTTAATCCTCCAATAGTAAATAATATAATAAAACTAACGATCATAAAACTGAGATATTTAATTTTAATTTTGCTGATAATCATCTAAATAATTTAATTTCTGTTAGAACAACAATAATTATTGTTGTTGAACTAAAATATATGTATCAAATATGTGTATCTAATTCAACAGTGAATATATGATGTGCTCAAACAATAAATCCAATTTCTAATATTATTATAAATATTTATTCTAATATAAATTATTCCTAAATTTCCAAAAATTTCTTTTTCTCCTTTCTCATTAATATGTTAATAAATTAAATCAAATCCAGATAAAATTAAAATATAAACTTCTATAAAAATCAAAATAAATGTTGATACAATATAATATAAAATGTTTCATTTATTAATTCTAATTAATTGTACTTTCTTTTAATCTTATTAAAAACGAATGCTGACGAATATTTTTCGTTGCATTTGAGAATTTAAGAAATCTAAGGAAGAAGGTGTAAAGAAAATTTGTCTGATGAATTAAAATCCTTTAAAGTAAAATAAAATATAAATTAACTTGTTCGACAAATTTCAGAATTTAAACAGTCTGATCATAACGAAAAGTATTTATATTTGATACATTACACGCTTTAGAAATTATGTTTAATGAAGTTTCCTCTTATATGAATGTGAACTCTCATTAATCGGGCGAAAAATCATAAATAAACTCTTACGTGTTATACATATGAACAACCTGGTTACATGAAATTGCTTGTCAAGTTAATATAAACCAGGAGTTCCATATCTACAATATTTAAAACTTTGTTGTAACGCTAGAAACGTTAATTTCCTGTTTATCACCCACTAATATATAAATATATGCGTATCTGCATAATTTAGTCAATTACATTATCTTTCCTTCAAAGAATTTCAATTGTTATTACAATCTGATCGTTAAAGAAAAAGCAAAGAAAAAAAAAAAGATTGTCCCTCTCAAAAGATAAACTTTCAATCGTATCTTATTGAAAATTAATTGCAATTAATTTCTAATATTTAATATTTGAAAAGTCTAATATTAATATTAATAAAGTCTAAAGTTTCTAATATTTAATATTTGAAAAGTCAATAATAAATAATTCATCTCAATAAGTCATCTAATTTTATTAAATGGGACAATCGCTAGAGAAGAATGGAGAATAAAGAACGCTGATATTTCTCTATGATAATATCCATTTTAAAAAAGAGGATGGATTGTTATTAAAACTTTTTATAAACGATGCTTGTAAAAAGGAAAGAAAGAAAAAAAAAAAGAAGAAGTGTTATCAAAAGCAGTTTACGTACAGGGTGTGGATATACGGTTGCATTTTAAGAATTCTTCCACGTTGTTCCTTGTTTCATTATATACGAGAGGCGGTATTCAATTGTGAATTTTAGGAAAATTCTTGCCAACCAGAATGTTAACCGCACCTCCACCCCTCCTTCTATCTCACGCCTGTCCTAATTTCCCTGTCCTCGTACACACGCCTTTTACGCAAGATCTTGACAAGTCAAAGTTGAGCTCACTTTTAATCGTAATTTTTTAATTATCTCTCATCGATCGATCGTTTAAATGTTGCATCTCAGTCTCGCGAGTAATGATTCAAGTTTCAAGTAAATTATTCCTTTGCAGAGAAGAGGATGTAATATGATTTTATCAATTATTTTTGTTAAATGGAATCATATATATTTTTTAATAGTGAAAAATTGATTCATAGTGAAAAATTATTATATTTTGTAAAATCGTAGGATTAAAGAAGTTTGGAAAAAATTATTAGGATACCCTGTGTATAATGAACAATCGAAAGAGAACACTTTTCCAATCACGTTAATACTCGAGCAATGCTATCGAACTGAACAGTTTTCCAATAAGAAATAACAGGAATTGTGTAATTCGATTTTATTCATTAATTAATTATTGGTTAAATTAAATTAAGTAAGTTAGGTATAATTCGTTAATCGATTAAATAAAATAAATAAAAATATATATAGTTGTAATTATGTAATTAAATATTCAATTCTCTATTTTGTTACATTATTATATGGATAAAAATATTTTTCTATAATTATTTTATTTTTTCATTATTTTAGCCTTTTAAAAAATTTTGGAATACTTATTGGAGTAAATATATAAAAAAGATTTATATTTTACATATTATATATAAAAATAAAAATTTTTCCATCCTTTGAAGGGATTCAAATTATCTGCTTTGTTTACACAAGCAATCAACTCAAATTATCTACAAAGATTTAAATGTTTATTCTTCAATTTTTTAAATCTTTTTTTTCTAGTAATTTATTCGTTATGCATACATAAAGCTTGAAAGAAAAGCTCAATGAAAAAGATTTTTCAAACAGAAAATTTTACAAAAGTGATGAATATCTTAATTTTGAAATCTTAAATATTGATGAAGCATTTTCATTCAATGCACAATGTAGATGCATCCAAAAGTGAAAGAGAAAAAATTTGATTTGACAAAAAATGGAACAATACATACAATACATATTAAAATTATATCTATTATATAAAACGATTACATACACATATAAAAAAAAGTATAATGAAAAATTATAAAATACAACTTTTTTTTTTCAAACAGCATGAATAAAGCAAAAAGATTATTCTACGTGCTGCTATCATTCTGCTGTAAAATTATCAAAAAAACAAAATTGTATTTAAAACATAAAAAAATACTGAAATTTTGGATATAATAAATTTCAATTCTTTTAAAAAAAGATTTAAAAAAAAAAAAGTATAATCCTTTCTTTATAATCCATCATCTTTCACGTACACACAAGTTTTTATACAAACCAAAATTTTCAAATTAGATTCCCCATAAAATGATGTTCGAATATCTTTAGTTAATATATTTTTTCTTATCCTGATTTGAACTTTTCCGAGTAAATAGCTTTAGTCCAAATTCTATTTAAGGGTTGTTTCATGGTTACCCGAAGAAATTTCTTCTACCTCTTTATCCTCTAGATCCAATTTCAGATCCACTCTAACGCGTAGATTTCCAAACTATGGAGAATCGCAAAGTAGTTTTTGGAAAGAGTCGAAGTAGATATTTTTACTTGGAATCATTCCAAATGGGCGATTTTATAGCGAGAAATACTTATTTATTTCAACGTAGCTACATAGAAACATAACAAAAGAAAAGTGTCTTGTTATGTCACGAGTTTTTGAGAAAATATTAAACAATTAATAAATATTAACGTTAAATAAAACTATCTACTTGTAATACATATTTAAATGATTATTCTAATTCAAGTTTTATATATAAAATGAAGATAAATAAGTGCATATAATCAAGTATCTATCACAATATAATTTCCTTTCATTTTAATTTTCTGATTTACAAAAATTAAATACTATATCTCGTTATCTGCTCTAACAGAAAAAAAAAAGAAAATGTCAATCTTCATAAAATAAACATCACTTGATTTTCTCATCGTAACAAAATGTAATGGAGGAAGGAAATGGCTGGATGAGAAAAATTAAAGCAAACAGAAAGAGATAAGATGGATCAAAACGTCTTCCTAGACATTTCGTTCAAACTTCTTCTCTATCTTTCTAAGAAAAAAAAAAAGAGAGAAAAATCCACTCTTTCAAACGATAAAGATTAGCCAGGTAAATAAGCGTCCTTGATCTCTCTCTTTCTGTCTCCAACTATATGAAGCCTTGAAGCTACAATCAGGATAAAGGGCCGCTGCTAAGCGCCACCAAATCCATGTCTTTTAGTCAACAACTTAAATTGTATCCTTGTAATAAGTGTCTTAACTTTCTCAGGTTGACAAGAAGGGTATTCCATTAGGCGCAGAGCGTTTCGAATTCAGTGGAACTTCGTTTATGCGAGCCAGAACTTGTGTTAGGGATTTTGATCATCCCTAACTTAAGATGAATTTCTACTGTATCTGGACTGTATCACCCCTTTTATGTAAGAACGTGTCCATAATATGATTAAAATAGATAGAATTATTTATGATATAATTAAAAAATTATAAATACATTTGCACAAATACATTTTATAATATTTTAAATTGTAAGAGTTGCATATATTTATTGTACATTTTAAAGAAAATATTTTTATATGAACATATGGGTTTCCTAAAATGTGTCTCTTGTTCTGACAAATTAATATAAATGGAATTGTACTGTACAATATCCAGAACTTTGTATACTGTGAACATTAATTTTGTGATATACATCTCTTGAAGAATTTATATAATATTTTGAATATAATACTGTAATGGATCAATTGGAATGAAAAATATATACATATATAGTTTAAAAGAAAAGAGATGAGATCTTTATTTTATATTGAATAAAAAGTTTTTTGTTAGTTTTTGTTATTGTAATTGATTGGTTAAATTTAATTGGGAAAAAAAATTTGTTTTTGTCACTTTGAATAAATGACACATTTTTGAAAAAAATGATTAATACATGTTTGCAATACAAGAATTTTTGCAATGTTTAAATTTTGGATTTTGGATTTCTTTCCATTTTAAATTTTTTAAATTGAGAAAACTATAGTTAACGATCATCAATATTATAGAAAACAGATATATTTTTTCAGAAATTTTCTTGAAAAATTTGAAATTTATTGGAGTGGAAATTTTAAACAACGACAAAGAAAGATAAAAGATTGGAAAGAGAAAAAATATTCTCATTTTTTTTCCGATTCCTCACTTTAACAACGAATAATGTCTAAAATATTCGTGATATAAGAATTTATTTTCATTGAAAATAATGTCGTAGTTCTGAAAAAATAAATCAAATAGAATAAAGAAGAAAAACAAGAAGAAGTGAACGAATAAATGCGTTCAATAAATATAAAACAAAATATAGATCCATTTTTTTTTTTAAATCTTGAATATTAATAATAATATAAAAATTCTACTTCATGATTGATGAACCAATAACTTGAAAGTTATTTTTTGATATCAGATAATATTTCTTATTACATAAAAATAATTTTTAATAAAGGAAATTAAAAATTAAACGATTCTCCTGAACGATTCTTAACAAATTCATTTATAAAACATTGAAATTAATAACACAATAAACACAAGAACAAAAAGATCAAAAAATAAGAAGGAAAGAAAAAAATGGATTGAAAAATTAATTAAACTAATTTTTCCATCATTAATTTGAAATCATTATAAATAAATATCGTATTCACTTATATATATATATATAAAATTCAAAATTTCCGATTTATTTATAAACAAAAAACAATTATCTCTAGAGTCCTATAAATGAATTTATAAATTGCGCACTTCCAATTTGGCACTATGACACGATATCCTTGCATTCGTTCTCATAACGAATTCAAAATATCGTCTCGCGAAATAATTCTCTCTGAAAATCGCAATTTCTTTTTTTAATTGCATCGACGTAACAACAATTAATCGCATATTATACGCACCATATAAAATCAAATTTAAATTGAATCGAAAGATCAAAAAAGCTGAAAAGAACGCGATTTTTATTTTCTCCATTTAATGGAGTATGAAAAACCTATCGTCGGCTCGATAAAATGATCAGCTGCTGCTTTCGTTATTGCCAACCCACTAAAAATACGTCTAGCTTCTAGCTTCGGATGTTCTCAACTCTGAGTCAATTGTAGGAACTTCTTATCTAATTTTAACGTGAAACACTGTCCACCAAGACCGAATCTCTCTTGAGAGAGAGAGAGAGAGAGGGATGTGTGTGTGGCCTTGGCGATTGTGAAATTTGGATCGAGCCTCGTGAACTCGCCAATCTCGCCGCATTTACGTGAAATTTTACCGATTCAACCGATTCACTTGCCGTATACAGTTGCATAATTTAATCGTGACATCACCAGAAATCCAGCTCCTCGCTCTCGACGATCAACCGCCAAATGTTGTCGCTCGAGATTTTCGTACATTCGAAACATTTGCGAATTTTATTTGCCCATCCATTCATTCATATAATTTTCACGAAAAAAATTGAAGAAACGCTCTTTCATCTCCAAGATATTTATGAGACGAGAGATTTCAAAATAAATTTTATTCTCTTAAAATTGTCTGCGACTGAAACGAGGCTCGTTTTTATTATTAAATGTTTATACAAATTTAAATATGCAATAATGTTGTCAGAATCATGATGATTTGATAAAAATTTACTTGGAAATAGTAAATAAATAAACTTTAAATAAGTTTATTTCTTTCTTCTTGATTAAGTATATTATTGTTGTTTATATTAAAACAAAAGATTAATAATAATATTTTTATTCGAACTAAAGTAATACAGTTCACAATTAAGAATTGTTCGGCTGTATTTCAATTAAAAAAAATTTTTTAAACGATGAAAATAAAAAAATTATTAAACGACGAGGATTCTCTAAAAATCGCGACAGTTCAAAAATGGGTCGTGCGTAAGAACGGCGAGAAGAGGTTTCGTAGAACTCGACCACGAGTGAACCGAAAATAATCGCATGCATGCTATCGTGCAATTTACAATCGCGTCTGGATCATTTTTTAAAAAGAATGAAATGATATCACGGGTTAAAATGCCGGAGAAACGACACGAGGATCGTAATACTTGGATACGAAATTTCGAAGCTGCGATCGAATACCATCGAAGATAATAACAAACGCAATAGAATCGAAATTTATTTTTCTTGACGCGAGTAAAAGGAGACACGCCGTCTGATCTTAAACGACTGTTACCACTTATCGCATTCCCATCTCGTGGCACGGTTACTCCACTTTCTAAACGAAGGCTAAACGACATTTCAACATCTGCGACTCGAGTTGTTGTATTTTCGACAATGATGGGGCGAAGCCTCGACTCGTGCCATCTGTTTCTGTTTGAGCGGGAAAAGCGGTGTTTAAAAAGGAATAAAAGTGAATTACGAATCAAGAACAAACTTGGCCCGCTTAATGAACATTGACAACGACTTGTTTTATTAATAATTTACAAATTAAAAGTTAAAAAGTGAAAAAAATAAAGTTTTTCTTCTTTTGATTTGAACAAATTGTTAATGTATATTTATTTATTCTTAATTTTTATAATAATATAATAAAAAGTTGAATAAATAAAAATTTCATTTTTTAATCTTAATTAATAGTACATCCTGTTATTTTCGAAAAATTCTGTTCTTTGTTCCTTTTTTTATGCTTCCAATTATATTCTCCTGTTGTTAAAATAATTACAAAATAAATATAAAAAAATCATTCCTAATAATCCATCTCTGGATAATCTGTTTCTTTATTAAACCAAAATCACTTTTTCTAACTTTTTCAAAAAAATTGATTATTC
This sequence comes from Apis mellifera, assembly GCF_003254395.2. Lineage (NCBI taxonomy): Eukaryota > Metazoa > Arthropoda > Insecta > Hymenoptera > Apidae > Apis > Apis mellifera. The sequence continues at coordinate 2,210,244 of NC_037640.1, read as the reverse complement.
TTTTTCGTCGATTAGAGAAAAAAAATTACACTCGTTTAAATTTATCCTTATTACAAATTTCCTTTTACGACGAAATGTAAAATCTAACAGCCCGACGACACGATTCCGCTTGTCTAATAGGCGATATAAGAGAAGACACGTTAGATGTTGTTCGCACTTGGAGGTTATTACTTATAAGTGACAGTAATACCGTCTCATTTCCTGGCTGCTCCACTTTGCTGCACGAGCAGCATCAGCAGCCTCGACACCATACGACCGATTTACCAAAGTCGATTTAACTAACGGGACGTTACTTTTCGTCTGTCGAGAAATTTATGGACGAAGATTGATGAAAAAAAAAAAGAAAAAGGAAAAGATGTAAAATAAAACGTTGGTTGAAATATTGCTTCGCGGTGTTGTGTGTATGTTGGGTTTATTTAATAGTCGGCCAACTGGGCCGAATCTATTCTGATGAATGTGACAAATGTTCACTGTTGCGTGCTGAAGGAAATATAATCTCTATATCTCTACCTACATTTTACAAGCTTCGATGAACACCAATTTATAATACCGTCAATTTGGCAATCGATGATGATTTCCACGTCATTTTTAATTCTTTAACCGACGACATTTACGAATCTTTAAATGGTTGCCTCGTGCAGGCAAATAGTTTTCATATTTGTGTTTATTTTATAATAACTAGGATTTTATTCCTATTTTATTATATTTTTCTTATATTATTAAAAAATTTGTCTTAATACTTTTATAAATTTATCTGATATCCAATTTTTTATATTCACTTGATAAGTGAATGTGTTAACCTCACAACGATCGACAACAAATTTTCTATTCACTGAAGAGAAAATTCTATTTTACTCTTTGAAATTAAACTCTATAAATCTCGATTTTTTTTATTTATTTAGAATTATTAGGACTCCTTATGTTATTTTTTTCGTAGAATGCTATATTTCTTTACGTACCGTTTAATTACATTATAAAATAACTAGATGCATCCTAGTGATATTTTCTACTTTTGTACTAGTATATTTTGTTTTAAACGAATACTGAAATAACAGATTTATAATATAGTTTATTTCTTTTTAATAAAAACAAAGATGAGTTTTTAAAAAAAAAACTGCAATAACATCCATTGAAATTGTAAAATTGGTTGAATAATTTTGACATTTATAAATATTATTTACACGAAATATTCATTATTCATTATCTAATGAGATATTCATTATTTATAATGGATTTATGTTACAATGACAGAACGAAAGAGAAATGCAAATGCTGTTTACAAATGGCACAGTGGTTAATAATTTTTTTATCAATCTATTCCATTTTGCTATATCTTAATTATGCGGTATTGATAAGCATACGTGAGATGTAAATACGTGAGATTTTTATCATGAATTATTCTTCCGAACATGTAAACATGTTTCATAGACGTTAGAACAAGAAAGATTTATGTTCCGAAAGAAAAGTTTCATGGAGTATTTATACACATGTTTACTCCTCGAATTGATCTTATGAAATGATTAAAAAAAATGAAGCAATAAAAAAGAGACTCCTCTTTTTATATATTTTTCTTATATATTCCATCTTATATTATTATATATATATATAATATTGTAAATATATATTATTTAAATACATCTAATTTTACTATTTACATATTAAAAGTGCATATTTGTTGTTCTATCTTTAAAAAAAATACGAGCATTTTACAAATCATTTGATCTAAAAACGTAATATGCAAAAATGCAACTTTTCACATAATAAAACTAAAATTTATTAAAATTTATAAAAAAAGTCACTATTATTAAAAGTTGCAAAATTTAGTATTGGAGTTGGCAAAAAAAAAATTGGAGAAAAAAATAGCCTAGTTTTATGATGAATCGAAATGATTTTATAATGAACTTTTATTCTATAACAGTAGTTTCTAATTAATTTTTAAAATTACAACTTTTATATATTCAAATAACTTGTCCCCCTATACATAAGTAACTCATTTCCATGTAAGGTAAAGAAAATTGAAAAACTAACTTGAAAAACTAATTTTATGATAATGACAAAGATGACACTGTTTTTTGAATCAACTTTAAACTTGACTTAAGAAAAGTATATCTTTACTGAATATGATAACGAAATTATTATTAACTCTTAATGGTTGACACATTTTTTGATAGCATACATGTGCATTTAGCATGTTTTTTCAACTATGAAGAATTAAGATAAATAAGTGCTAAAAAGCTTGAATGAATGAGAAACATAACTCTTTTCCTCGAGCTTTGTCGCGTTTCTTCTCGAATACCTCATCTGACAAATCGTAATAAATAACTCATAAATGATAATTTAAGGTCAACGATGTCTTAACGACTTTATTAGTCCTCTTCCCGTAATTATAAACTCGTTCATTAATCATGATAGCGACCTTGGTTCCAGGGTGAAACTATTGATCTCGTTATTACATGCTATTGCATCCATACTTTGAATGATTTCACGCGAGAATTAATTACTTACTCCCTGTAACTATTTAGTGAAAAAATTTAATAAAATTATATTACTAAATCGAGCAAGTAATGATAATTATATTCTCAAAGGAAATATATCGTTTTCAAACTCCATTATTCTTGATAGGATATTTATTGAATTAATGTTTAAATTTATGTTTAAATTTTTTAATGTTAAATAAACTATAATTAAAAATAAAAATAGATATGATCTATTTTTCATAAATTGTAATTATTAGAATATGAGATATCCTAATTTATATGCTCATATAAATTTAAAACCAATGTTAAATTTATTTACAATAAGTATATAACTATAAGTAAATAAAAATAGATATATATATATATGACATATATCTTCCATAGTTATATGTAGAATTTTATGAACTTGAAAAAATATTAAATTGTAAAAATTATACAAATCTTAATAATATACAATAGGATGAGGATATACAAGAAATTGCAATTGGGAATGAAGTACAAGCATTGTTATATAGTAATGTAGGACAACAAATACTGCCCTATTCACTTTTATATACGAGATGTCGTAGTAACGAGTCGTTTTCATTAAACTGTTAATTCAAACAACAATGTATGCAGTCGTTAGCCTTAATTATGATTAAAGAGATGTTGCTAATGCACCATGTACTTACTCGGCCTTACTATACTTGAAATAATTCTCGAATAATTTATTCGAATTCTGGCATATCTTCGAACGTACCTTTCAAAGATATTATTTGGCTACTTCGAAGAGTAGACTACGACTAACAAATATTTATAGAAGATGATGATAATTTTTATCCAGGATATTCTTACGAACTTATTATTACAATAATGCAACACGATAACTTTTTCAAAATGTATACAAATACCTTGAAAGTTAATTTCTGATAATTAAAATTTCTAATAATTTGGTACGGTTTTTTAGGTTAGAATACTGTTTCTCAATATTTGTGGGTTAACGAGATTTATTATTAACCTTTTCGTTGCCAAAAATAAGATATCAGATCCATGATAAAATGATTATACGATAATATAGATTTTGCTATGATATGATGAAATATTTCACGACATTATGTTTATTGCATAACTTTATCCTTTTTTTGACAAGATTGTAACATTTCGTTTTACTATATCCCCAATTAAATTTATCAAATAAATTTATTTATTTATTTATTTATTTACTTATTTATTTATTTTAACAAGAACCACAAATAAAACATTTATTTGCTTCTAACCAAATATTTTTATTCTGTTTTATTTTTTAAAAGAATTATTATTACGAAAGAGATTTAAATTCACTCTTTCAAGTTTGCACGATATTTGGTAAAATAATTCGAAAAGTTTTTATTGAAGAAACATGATATGTTAAATCAAAAAATCAAAAAAAATATTGAAATTATGTTCACAAAATTGATAAAATAGAAATTACATTAAAAATGGAAATTGGATTAAAATGGAAACGTGTCAATTGATAGTTGAAATGATGTAATGGCGATCGATCAAATTAACAACAATATCATGCTCTTTATATTCGAACAAATTAATATTTACCAATAAATATAATCTCAACGATTAATTTTTTTTATTAAATTTGTCCGCAAATAATTATATATTATCTTTTGAATATACAAATATATGTACTCAACAATGAAATATTAAATATATATATATCATATATAAATTTCAAAAATAATGTTATTCTTACTATAATAATATCATAAAAATATCTAAATAATATAATATATAAAATCAAATAAATTAATTAACATTTATAAAAATTTAATAGATAGATTTAATAAAACATTTAAAGATATATTGCAAAAAAATCCTAAATATATTCGAATTATTGGTTTATTAATATTACGCTACATTAATATTTAATTGATATATTTTTTGCTTTCATAATATCTCTAAGATGATAAATTAATTTTCGTATGACATTTATATTAATAACATTCCATATTTTAATAATTTTCTATTTTAATAACATTTTATTATTTATCTTAATCTCTATTGTTATCTTTAATTATTTAATCTTGTACATATTTCAATCGAAAAATAAATGTTCAATTGAATTAATGTTTAGGTTATATGTTTGTTTTGTATATATATCTTAAATGTACTACAATAACATTACAACATTATCTTTGAAATGAATTTATATGTATGATATGTATTTTTATTGTTTAACATTTCTATAGAAAGAGAATAATTTATCATATATTATCGTACATATAATTATTAGTCGTTTCAAAAGATATATTCTATCCATGCATTATTTATTGAAACTTCTAAGATTTCTAACTTACAGTTCAGTAGAACGTCACAGCTTCTTAATCCGATCGGCCTTCTTGGTATACAATAGCAAGCAAACTTTGAAATACTGTCGATATAAAACACGGTTTCGTTTTCATTCTTATTATATTTTTATATTTCATTAAAGTTCGTTTGTTTCACTGAGCCGTTATATCAAAAAATTTATTATTAGTTAAAACATCATTCAAAGTCATGAAATCACTAAATCACAAGTATCGGATATCGTCTGCGTATACATATCCTCCCTTCCCTATATATTACTGTTTACTTAATAAGGTCAAAGTTAATGTCTACGTATATTCGAATATAGTTAGACAGTATATGTATAAATATTTCTCTTTTACGTTAGAGAAGAGTCAACAAATTTGACAATTTAATGATCACCCACAACGAAAACTTTTCACGCGCCGTTTTTAAACCTTACGCGATAAAGAACACGGAATATAACTTTCGATACACGTCGTATTGAGTTTTGAACAGAAACACAAAGCGACACTCCTGATCTCTGGCGGTATTTGTTAGAATTTTTTTCTTTTTCTCTTCAGAAAGTAGTGAATAGATACAGTGACTAAGAAAATATTTGTACATTATTATATACATCATAAAATTTATATACTAATTAATTATATTCGAATATGTTATATTTTGTATTATTTAATAAGTATTTTTATTAGTTTACAAAAATTTGATACTGTTAAAATTTTACAAAAAAATGTTTCATCAAAAAGTAAGGGTAGCATTTACAAATACTTTTTATAATCATTATGCATACATGTTTATATGATATTAGATAAATATCTGTTAATTATTAGATAATATTTTATTCTATTCAATAGAAGTAATTTTGATTTTGATTTTAACATACTTCGCAATTTTTGATTACAGATTTATGAGAATAAAAGCCGAAAGGAAATCGAATTATCGATTGCTGCAAAATTACGATACGTTACAGATGCAAATACAAGAAGTTTACAAAACTTTCATCAAGACCAAGCAAATTGAATTAAATTCAATAATATTTAAGAAAATAGAAGAACAACAAGAAATAAGATAGCATTTTAAGGTTTTAATAAAAAAATCTTCATCATGTTATCAAAACTATTGATTCTCGATTCTTACAAAATCAAAAGATAGTGAAAATGGAATCAAAAGATAATAAAATAAGATAAATATCTAAATATCTTAATTCATATAATGCATATTGAAATCATATAATGCAGAATTGAATTATACAGATATAAAAGTGAAATAACAAAGATAAATTCATTCGTGAGTAAATATCTTTTTAATATAGGAGAAATTAATTAATTAATTAATATAAAAAGAATTAATATATATATAAATATAACAAAAATAAAAAATAATCAAAAATGGTGACATAAAAGCTAAATGAAACGAAGAACATTAATGAAGAATCGGGCGAAAAAATAAAATAAAGGTAGTTAAAAATGGTGGACATAACGACTGCTACTTCAGAACTACAATATCAAAATACTAGTCAATTATCGACAAATTTATCGATCGAGAATACGAGAAAACCACTTGTGTGTGGTTCAGACAAACAAGAAATCAATTCGAGCGGTCTCTTCGATTTCATTATTTATGGTATACTAGTAAATTTGATCGGAATTTTTGGAATATTTGGCAACGCAATCTCGATGATCATTCTTTCGAGGCCGCAAATGAAATCATCGATTAATTATTTACTAATTGGTCTAGCCAGATGCGACACTATGTTAATTATCATTTCGGTAAGTAATATTATAATATTAATAAATATGTTAAAAAAAATTAATATATTAATATGTTAATAGATTAATTAATAAAAAAAAAGTAAAATAAACATGTTCGAAGAAAAATTGTTAACAGTTAATCTTGAAAAGTTTCTAAAAATTTATGCAGGCATTATGTTCTAGATACGAGAAAGCTTAAAAGGTTAAAATAGAATTTTAAATTATGAAATAAATAGAAGATACAGAATTTTTTACACAGTAATATACAAATATATATAATAATATACAACGAACATTCCATTATCTACGAATTTATTAACTATCATTTATATATATATATATATTCTCTTGGTTAATTTATTGCTTTATTAAAGATATAAAGCTAAATACAGAAATGTAAAAAAATTATAAATTCAAACAAAAATATCATTAACACATCATAATAGTGTAAAATTTCAATTTTCAATTTAATTAATTTCAATACATTTTGATATTCAATAAATTTTTCATTATATTTTTGATTTCGATAAAAATATTTATTTTCATTATCACGCAAAAATCTTTTATAATTTCAAAATTAATAATAATTTCAAGATCTCTTAAGTATTCAAATAATTAGTTTTTAACTTCACTTTTAAATATGATTTATTTTTAATGCAATTTATACATACAAAAAAATATTAAATTCAAAAATAAAGGAATTTTTCTCCAATTAAATCGGAATATTTTTATTATTTGAGAAAGAATCTTAATTACTTGAAGAGAATTTTTTTTTTTTATTCTACTTTCAACTGTTTTCATTATTCCGCTTGAAGAATGAGGGGAAACAAATAAAATAAGTGAAAAAAAGCTTATGACATTTTCAGATATTGATTTATGGCTTAATCGCAATTTACACATACACTGGCCTGCTGTTCGACTATAGGTTCATCGTCTACCCGAAGATAGTCCGATTCTTATATCCACTATCATGTATGGCACATATAGCAACAGTATATTTGACCCTGACTGTAACACTTGAGAGGTATATCGCAGTATGTCATCCCTTACAAGCTAGATCTTTTTGTACATATGGACGAGCTCGATTAGCTGTGGCGATTATTTTGATATTTTCCTTTTTTTACAATTTACCAAAGTAAGTAATTTTGATATTCATTAGATCGAAGTTTGAATTCTGTTAATATATTTATTATTATTTTTCTTTTCTGCAGATTTTGGGAAGTAGAATACTACCCAGAAACTCACTGGAAATATAATATTACCATATATTGCGTGTATCCAGCTGATTTAAGAAGCAACAATTTATATGTCACACTTTACGTCCACTGGATGTATTTCTTTATTTGTTACCTTTTTCCTTTCCTTGCTTTAGTGATCTTCAATGTAGCTATTTATCGAAGGGTAAATAAAACAATCTTTTTCTTGTATCATCTAAAATTTAAAAAATACATGCGCAATACCGAATATTTTTATATTAATAAAATCATGTAAATTCAATATGTTTTAAAAAAAAAATTCTTTTAACTGTTATAAAGTTCTCTAAGATTTTTATTCAGCATATTGCATATTTTATTTTCTTCGTGAATGTTATATTTGAAAGCAAATATTTAAAAAAAAAACAAATTAATTTTTTTATTAATATATTTAATAAAATATGGAATATGTGTTTTAACAAGAGATACGATTTTTTTTATAAAATATTTTTATAAAATCATAATACCATCGAAAATATTTTCTTTGCAATTTAACTTCAAAAATCAAACAAATTTTTTTGTTTAATTTATTTGATAAATTATTTGATAAATCAATCAAAATAATAATATTTTGTATCGATAAAAATATTAATTAATTTAATATTATTAAATAAGCAAAGTTACATTTTAACGTAAAATTTAAATTATTTTCACTCAGATATTATATTCAAATACCAGCAAAATAAATCAAATAAAACCAAAAAAATCAAGTAAAAAACAAAAACTATGATATGAATGCATTATAACAGAGTCAAAAAAAGACAAAATAAATTTATGAATACATGGATAATTTAACTAGAATATATGCCTTAGAGTGGAATTATGAGTATACGTTTTATTATGGCCAATTTATCTTCTTTTTTTATTTAAAATTTATTCATTCAAAAATTCACGAAAGCAAATATATTTTATTTTATTACGATTAAAACAACTTTTTATATCACTTATACACGATGCAATTTATGCGAATCATTTTCAACAATTTCTTTAATGAATATAAATATAATAATTAATTAATGAGCTAAACAAAGAAAATAAATATTTTTTGATAAATGAAAAATTTATATTTTTCTAAAATTTTGTCATAATCTTTATTTCTTATATTTCCTTATTATATATATTATTTTATTATTTTAATTGTAGATTTAAATTTAATATTTTTTTTTACTGCTGCTTCCATATTTTTAATTAATAATAACAGTAATATTATGTCTTTAAATTTTTATGATTTATCACTATAATATTTTTAAAAAAAATTTTTATAATCAAAGTTAAAATTAACAACAATAAAATAGAAAAAATAAATAACTTTACTTATATTTTTCACAATTTATAACTAAAAAAAACATAAAAATTAAAATAAAAATAATAAATTAAAAAATGCATAAGACTTAAATTATTCTTAATGAATGCTCCATATTTCTGTATAAATCAGTAAAGAAAAAGAAAACTGAAAAAATATAAAAATAATAACAAAGCTTTTACGCTGTCTGATTCTACTTAAAGCTTGCAAGTTTATTACATTCATTAAAATAATATATAGGTCATGCAATCTAAAAAAGTAAAATATTCAGTCATTACTGCATTTAGAATAAACTTTAATTATTTCTTAATTTTTATTTCTTAATTATAATTTGTTTCGATAAATGTATTCTATAATAAAAAATATTCATTTGTCTTACAGAAAAATACATTTTTTTTTATATAATTTAGTTTTTATATTTATTTCAATTCAAATAAAATTAAAAATTTATCATATTAAAAAAATTAATTAAAGATGTTAATAAAAAATTTTGAATGTACTAATAATAAAATTATATCATTTTTCAGGTGAGAAAAGCGAACAGAGATTTGCAACAACTTTCACGACATCAGAGACGCGAAATTGGATTGGCAACGATGTTACTTTGTGTAGTGATAGTTTTCCTAATTTGCAACATCCTACCGCTTGCCTCAAATATTCACGAGACTTTTCTCAACGATCCGCCACTTTGGCTGGTACAGACAGGCAATCTTCTTGTGACAATTAATAGTAGTATCAATTTCATTATCTACGTGATCTTCGGTAGAAAATTCAAGAGGATATTCCTAAAGTTATTTTGCAGTTCAAAACTATTCGGACCTGGAAGAGATAGTCCAGAATTCCATTATGACGAATCAATCGTCACTAATATGACCAATATAGAATTAAGAAACTCTATCAGACATTATCACCTTAACAGATCGAGTACTATCAATAGAAATAACAATATTTCAAATGGTAGTACACGACAGAGTGTCAAAATGTCGGGAAGACCTGCCAGTCCAGGACCTTGTATTTATTATCCTGCAAGAAGTCCTAGTCAGATGTCCAGAACATCGAACACGCAAAATGGATGGAATAAAAAAGATGTGGATTCTACGCTATAAAAAATTTTAAATAATTTAATTCCAATAAGTCGACCAGTTATTAATCAACAACAACGAATATTTCTTTATTAGGCAAAATAAAATGAGGAAATTTTTTACAAATGAAAACCATTTGAATCGAATACATTCGATTAAGTTTGAAAGTACAGATATTTATCTTTATCATAGATAAATATTAATATTCATATAAAATCATCGAATAATTTTAAATTTATTTTTATATCCTATTAAATCTAATAATAATCCTATTAACTTAATATAAACTAAAAATATCTTAAAAGTAAATTCATAATTGGTAAATGATTTGATTTGATTAAATTTTTGTTGGAATTGAATGATTATTGATATTACAAATGCGATATATTTTATTATATTTATAAAATTGCTTCATAATGTATAAAAAACATTTGATCAAAATAAAAAATTATGATATGTAAAATTATTTTTAAAAGCATAATAAATATATTTAAAAGGAAAATAAAATTTAAAAGATATAATTATCGATATCAAAAAATATTTAGAAAAAAAATATTGTGATAATAAACCTAATATTAATTAGTGTGTGTTTATGTATCTATTACAAAACATATAAAACAAATGATCACCTTATGTAAAAATAAAATTGTTTAATTAAAATAGACAATATAATCTTTGTGTAAAAAAAAATTTTTTTCCTTTTTCATTAAAACACAAAGATTTTAGAAAATTGTAAATACATTCATAAACTATATTCTTTTGATATTTAGCGATAATGAAATTTTTCATTCACATACAATTAATGTATGAAAAACGAAATATATCCGTAATAATTATCTTTTTAAAAAAAATTTGTGGAAAAATAAATGATCAAAAAAATATTAAAATATTGGAATTATAATTTTTTAATAAAATTTGAGCACAAATATTATGCAAAATTTGTTTATTCATTTTTGAAATGATTAAAAATAATATTGTAAATAAATATTCAAATTCAATTTAAATAAAAGTTAATTCATTTTTATATTGAAAAACAATAAATAAAAAGATAAGTAAATATTTAGATCGTATAGAATGAATTCGAATGTTTCGAAATATTATTTATAATAAAATATTTATATGTGTGCGCGCGAATGTCTGTTGTCTGTTCGAAATATTAAACACATAAAAATATTATATTTATTATAATTCGCTTATTACTCTAAAATACTAAGGTATGTTATACTTATCAAAATTATACAAAATTAAATAACAAGTAATATTTATGTTTATTATTATGAGATATGTCTTATCTTTATATAAAATAAATATATTCTATATATTCTTCGTTGATATTTTTTATTCAAAATACAATAAAATAAAAATATATATATATATATATATATGTTTTAATATATTTTTATTTTAAAAAATATTTTTCAATATTTTTAAAAATCTTATGCCTTAGTAGTTTAGAATGTAATATAAATATGTACCTGAAATCATTTATTATAAGTAAATCTTTTAGATTCTTTTACATTCTTTCGAAATAAATTCTTCTATAAATTTCGTATAATTTTGTTAAATATATTTAACATATTGAAAGAAGCATACTAGATATTAAATGTATATTTTGTTCCATTTCTTGTAACTTACAAATAAACACATAAGTTTTTATAATAAACACAAAATATTACAAGTAACATATAAATATAGTAAATAAATTAAATTTAATTTTCAATATATATTAAATAAAAATAAGTATAATTGATTTGATGATCATTTTTAATGATCATGTATTTAGATTGATTTAAATTAAAAACATAAAAATATTATGAAATAATGAAATTGTATTATTTTTAAAATATCTATACAAGAATATAAGATCAAATAGAGGGAAAAAAAACGCTCTCATAGTTATAATAAAAATTAATATGAATAAAAATATGATAAAAATTAATATGAATCATATAAATATATATATTGTATTTTAATCCTAAAACTTTGATTAATAAATAATTAAATTCAAAATTCTTGTGATTTCATACATATATATATATATATACATATAGATAATAAAAATAATCACAAATTCTATACAAATTAATTATATGATTTCTTCCCTAATGAATTTATTTATTTTATTTTTTCATGATATATATCTATATTATGATTTTTATCTATAGATGTTCTAATTGGCTTTCTAATTGGCTAATTTAATATATTTTTTATATTTTAATAATATTCCATATCAATTACAATTATATATTATAAATTTACAAAAAGAAATTTATAAAAATAATAGAAATATATAATGAAATTAATTTTTATATTTACATATTTATTTAATTTATACATAGCATTTTAAATATTCAAGAATATATTAAATTTCAATATATTTTTTCACTATTTAGCTTGAAAACATAATATACAATAGGACATTATTAATCATGAATAATCAATCATTATTAATCCATGAATAATGAATAATTTTTTATTCCTAATAAAAGTAATATAACACAAAAATTATTATTACATAATGTGTCTATATCATTTAATATTGAAATCACTTTTCAGATACTTGCTTACTTTTTTTTGGTTTAAAATACAAATATAAACCTAAAGCAGCTAATCCACCAATAGTTGTTAAAGCTACCTGTAAAAAAAGAAAATAATGAAATTAAGATTTAAATATATTTTTAAGATTTTTAAAAAACCACACGGTAAATTTTGAGGTTACTTACATTTGCTCGACCTTGTGTGGTACTACTATTATAATATTTTGCAAAGCCAGTTATTTTTGGCTCTGGATCAGTTGAACTTGCCATTATATTTTAATAAAAAAAATCAAAGTATTTAATATAAAATTCAACGTAAAATATCACTTATCACTTTGATATAATTCGAATCAATGCAAGTTTCTCCTTACGTTTTTTTACTTAAGTCTAAAAACCATCACTAGAGGGTGCATGGTACTTGGCGGTATAAAAGAATCGTATTAATAATTTTTATTTCAAAAGTTTTTCAAATGTTTCATAATTAGCTAATTCTTAAACTATTTGAATTTAAATTAATATCAAAATTGAACTTAATATTCATGTTAAATATCTTCATCAAATATTTAAAAAGGAATGGATATTTAAAGGAAAAAAAAATGCAAATATTTAACATGCATAAAATTTATGTCATTTATATTTCAATATCTAAATAATTTTTATACTTGTTTCATGATAAAAAATAAATTATAATGAAATTTTTGATTTATATATAATTGTAAAATACAATAGAACTTTATTTATTGAAATGAAATTTTATTTAATATTTGATTAAATAAAATCTTGCCAATTAAAACCATATTTGAACATAAATTTCTATTCTTAAGAACGAAAAATAATTAGATACATATATAGTTTATAAACTATTATATCTATTTGTCCTCCAATGAATTTAAATAAATGAACTTTTACTGCATATCAATCTTAATCTTCATATACAATATAATTACATATAAATCATATGGTGAAAAAATATATTGTTATTTTTCTTAAATTATTCATCTTACATAACTTGTATAAGTAACAAAATATGTAAATATAAGTATTACAAAAATTAGATTAATACCTAATATACATATTATAGTTACATATTATTTAAAATATATATAGCACTTATTTAATTATTGCCCATTTCAATATTATATTTAAATAGTCTATATGCATTGGTAATTAACTAAAAAAAAATTGTTATATATAATATATATAAAATATATTATAATATAATAATAATAATATATAATATTTACCCAAATTTTATGTACATTTGAATCATTTAAAAATATTTCATTTATAAAAATATCAGCAATATCTTTTTGTGAAATAATTTCCAATTTATGTAATATTTTTAGAGCTAATTTTAAAGACATTAAATATAGTTTATTAGTACCATTTACTATATCATATGTTGCTTTTGACATTGTGCTAAAAGAATTATAATTTTATATTTATCAAATAAAAAGCATTAGTTTTAATAAAATATTTATAATGATTACCTGCTAGTTTTTATGAATTGTAGGGAATTCTTAGTTCTATCAATTTCTTTAAATTGTACACGTATATTAAATGTATGTAATAAGTTTATCATATCTAAAATTTTTTCTGTTTCATTAAATATTTCAATAAACTCATCTACTAATAAATATCCTTCTTCTTGATAGTGAAATATATGCACTATCTGTTTAGGTAATGCTAAAAATATAATAGAAAAATTATATGTGTTAATTAAAGAATATAAAAAATATAATTAATTAATTTGTATAGTAAAACGTACCAACTACTTGAAATAATATTTTATGATTGAGGGATAAATATTCTGGAATATATGTAGCATTTTCAATAGTATTTAATTCAGTTTTTATTGAACATGAATTTTTCATTTCCACAGCATTGGCATTAACTTCAAAATTTAAGATATTTTCATAATTATTTTCCTGTTGAATTTTATTACATAATCCTTTTTCATCATTATTTTCAGAAATAGAATAAATTTTATTGCAATTTTTTAATTGAGTAGTATCTTTAAGTGGTTTACATAATATTTTGGTAGATATATTATTTATTTTATTTGAATTTGCTATTGATTTTTGATTATATTGCACTTCATTAAGTTCTATTATTGGAGATGAACTATATAATGTATGAGAAGTAGATGTATGTGTTAAATGTTTTTCATTAATATTCGTATTTGCTAATGTAGAATATTCTGAACTATGCTCATGCAATAAAGTTGAAGATATATAATTACTTGAATCATAATTTGGAAAAAATGTAATATTTTCATTAATAGTTTTACAATTTGGAATTTCTCCTGATACAACAAACTCAGTATGTTTTTTCCATAAAGATTGATTAAAATTAGAAGTATCAATTGTAATTGGCTCATGTTTGTATGCATTTTCAACATATTGTAAATTACTATCAATAAGAGTTTTCTTTGATGGTGAAAAACAATGTTTCTCCATTTCTTTATTACGAATATTATGCTGTACAGCTTGATCATCAGTAGTAATTTTGGATGTTGTATTAATAACTTCATCTACATTTAAAGATTTTGCATTTATTGTAAATGATTTTTCCATTTCTTTATTATGAATACTATGTTGTGTAATTTCATCATCAATAGTAATTTTGGATGTTGTATTAATAACTTCATCTATATTCCAATTAAAAGATTTTGTATTTAATATAAATGATTTTTCCATTTCTTTATTACAAATACTATGTTGTGTAATTTCATCATCAATAGTAATTTTAGACGTTGTATTTATAACTTCATCTACATTTAAATTAAAAGATTTTTCATTTAATGCAAATGAATCATTATGATTAAGTTGATTTGTGTAATTCATCTTGGAATTATCATTCTCATAATTTATCAAATCATGCTCTTTCACAATCACGTCGCAATTTTTATGTAAAACATGTAATAATTCATCTTCATTAGAACATGAAGAATTTTCTTCTTGTGTATCAAGTATTTGTAATTTACCTGCTAAACTAAGTCTAAAAGGATTTGTTTCTTTCAAAGATGTTTTATCATTTATTGAATCTTCCATAGATATTTGATCAGAATCAATATCATTTCCAAAAGATTTGCAATTATATTTTTCAAATCCTAGAGGAACATCTGATATTTCTTGATTTGATAAAGATTGATTTATTGTATCAAAAACATTATTTGTAGACATTAAAAAATTATAATTTTTAATATTAGAATTTTGAAAATAATCAGTATAAGATGATTGCTGATTTATAGCAGTATTTTTTTCTGTATTAATATTTTCATTTGAAAAAAATATATTTTTTTGTGTATTTGCAATGTTTGTATTTGATGAATCTGTAAATATTGGCATTCTTTTATTAGCATGTAAAAATGCATTTTTTATTATATTTAAAGTACTTTCATCACTTGTTAAATTATCATTTACATTTTTTGTGGAATCCATTACTTTATTAAGAAGTATATTAAGTGTTGCACTTATTTGCATTTGTATTTGCATATTTTCTTGCCATAACTGCATAAATTTTTGAGGACTTATATCATCATTAAGTTGATCATAAAGAGATTCATTTTGTATAAATGGATTAGTATTATTCTTATTAAAAGTAGCTATATTAGATGTTGAATTATTTTGAAAAGTCTGATCTTGAATGTCTTCTTCTATTAGTAACTTTTTTTGTTCATCAATGTGCGATGTGCAGTCTGATGAAGGCTTAAAAAGTTCATCATTTAAAGTACTTTGTGGTGATATCAAGGGCATATTAATGGCATTATCAGATAAATTTTCATTATTATTAGATGTATTAGTTTCTTCTTCTTCATAAAATTGTTCCGGTGATAATATTAAATTTTCTTCCACATAAAGCAACAAATTACTCATATCAACTTTATCTACCTAATTAAAAAACAGTAAAAAAACATCAAATAATGTTCTAATATATGCACTTATGTATTATTTAGCACATATGTCTTTAAATTAATTAGTTTGGGAAAAATTATCACTTTATGAGTTATTATAGAAATTATAAAACTATTGGTATATAGTGAAATGTAGACAGTTGATTTTTTATCTAAATATTTTTATTGCAACAAAAATAATACAAGATTTTCCATAACATAAAGGTCGTATTTTTCCCAAAAAACATAAAAAAGAATCTTATAGTATATAAATACTATTATAGTATATAATATAGTATATAAATATACTACTGTAATTAAATAATTACAGTAAATAAATGTATAATAAATGAAAAGATAAATGTAATCATAATTAATATCATAAATAAGTAACAATCATAAACTATTGATATAATCATGCATAGAATTATAAGATAGTTTATAAAAGTATTGTAAATCTTAAGCTGTAAAAATTATTTATGAATTAATTTTGAAATTTGATTACAATTTTTTAAATTATAATTCATCTAATAATTGTTATAAAATTAAAATGCATATTTTTGATGGAAATAAAAAAATATATTCTCCAATTCTATTTCATTTTTAAACAAAGGTCAGACATTTTATTAATCTAAAAATATATCATATATGATATGTTTCAACATCTAAAATATTTTAATAAATTTTAATAAATTTATGATCGCGCTACATTAATTCTTCGTTAATTAATTGTAATTAATGCGTTCATTTATAGAAAAAAATTGATATTCCAATTTTTCTTAAAAATATATCTTCTTCAATTAAATATCTAATCATAGCTAGTTAACAAATTTTATTGTTCATTTTTATTGTATCGTTTTCATCTATCATAACAATAATAATGTATAATAATATTTTACAATCAATAAGTATTATACTATTATTATTTAGAATATTTTAGAATAAATGTTTGATGGAATTCTTTCATATAAACATAAATTTCTATTAACTGAACTAAAAATCATAAGTGATTATAAATTATATCATATATTTAATTATACACAATGTATAAAAAAAAAAAACAAAAATAAAAATTAGTTTAAATTTAAAAAATCAAAAAATGAAAACTCAAATTATTCTATAAATATAAATAAATATTTTGTTTAATAATTTTTTTTAATATCTTTTTTCAATATCACTGAAGAGTTTTTTTATAAAAATTTTATTTCATCATTAAACAAAATTTCAAAGTGAGCTCGAAAAAATATACTTTTTCATATATATATGTTTAATTTTTGATTTGAGTAATAAAATAAGTAATAAAAATAAAATTTTTTACAAAAAATCCAAAATAATATTAGATAATTACAAATAAAAATATTTTAATTAAAATTTAAAAATTTGTATTATTCAATATTTATTTCTCAACAATCTTTTTGCATTAATTTTGCTTTATTTAACATTTCTACTAATGTTTTTGCTTTACCTTGTAATTTGTACGATATAGTATTATTTAAATTAAATGTATATTTATTACTTAATTCTGAAGTCACTTCAGAATCTATTGTAGGCATCTGAGTTTCATGCTTTATACATTGATTCATTACATTTTCTGTTTTATCTTGATTAGCTATTTTATCTGTAGCATATATAATTTCATGAGTATCACTTTCTGCATCTTCATAAATTTGAATATCAGTGATTTTATTTGAGTCTTGATTATCTGAATACATAACTTCATGATTAGCTTTTGCATCTTCATATATTTTTGTATTAATTGTATCTTCAATTGAGTCAGAATCATTTATTTCTTCTATTTTTAGATATGAATTAAATTCTTTATGATTAAATTGATTCTGATTATTCTCATTAAATGGTTTTTTAAAAAGATTACAAACATCAGCATATGATACTTGAACATCCCATTCTTCTTCATCAGAATCTATATTAATATCATTTAAAATTGGTATATTAGAAATTTCAGATGATACAAGTTCTTTTGTAAATGATGTTTGTATTTGTGTGATTTCTTTATTTAAAATTGATTTTTCTTTTAATGATTCTTTTGATTCTTTTTTTTCTACATCTAGTAATTTTTCTACAGAATTAGATTTTTTTATTAAATCAGACTCTTCTATTAATGTAACTTGTTGTGATAATGTTGAATCCGATGATATATATTCCATTAATTCTAAATTGTTATTATCATCATCAAATTCAGATGATTTTAATAAAGTTACTGGAATTTCTTCCTCATATACATCTAAATTATTAGTCATAAGTGATTCTGATGTTAATTCTTTTACTGATGATATTTCTATTTGTTTGACTTTTTCATTTAATGTTAGTTTTTCTTTTAATATTTCTGATTCTTTTTTTTCTACATTTAATAATTTTTCTATAGAATTAGATTTTTTTATTAAATTAGACTCTTCTATTAATATAATTTTTTGTGATAATGTTGAATCTGATGGCACATATTTTGCTAATTCTAAATTGTTTACAAATTCGGATGATTTTGATGAAGTTACTGGAATTTCTTCTTCATTTACATCTAAATTACTAATCATTGATTTTGATAATAATTCTTTAGATGATATTTGTGTTTGTGTGATTTTTTCATTTAATATTGATTCTTCTTTTAATAATTGTTCTGATTTTTTTATTTCCATATCTAATAATGGTTTTTCTGAAGAATTATATTTTTTTATTAAATTGAATTCTTCTGTTAATGTAGTTTGTTGTGATAATGTTGAATCTGATGGCACATATTCTACTAATTCTGTATTGCTTGCAAATAAACTTTTTGATGACATTTCTGAAAATTCTTTTTTATATAAATCTAAATCATTATTCATAGATTTAAATGACTCTAGTGTGTATAAATCTGTCATATCTGTTTTAACAGAATATGGAAGACATTTAGGGAGAATTTTCAAACAGGATTCATTTGATGTATCTTCATTATTTATATCATTTTTATATATTTCTTTTGTATATTTATCATTATTATCATTATTATCATTATTATATTCAGATAATATAGATTCTTGTGATGTGCTTAAATCATCTGAATCTATGTTTAAAATATTGCTTGATGTATCTTTTAATGACAATAATTTTTCTAATAATTTTCTTTTAGGAATTGCTTTCATACAAATATAATGATTCTGTTTGTAATCTTCTGAATGCATTTTAAAATTTGTATTATGAAATATATCATTGTTATTTGTATATTTTAAATTATTATCAGTTTCCTGTGATAAATTAATTGATTGAATTTCTTCTATATTTTTAGATACATTAGGTAATTTTTCAGAGAATTTTTCATCTGTTAATGTTTCCAATATTTTCTGAGGTATAACAACTGTCATATTATTTGGAATATTTTTTTTACGTTTTTCAATATTTTTTATAATTAATGGAGATACATCTGATGTTTTATTAATATTTCCAGCTGGTGTCCATTGTATATCTTTATCATTCAATGTTGAATAAGAACTATTATATACTGCTTTTATAAAACAATTTTCAGCTATTGGTATATTTTTTTTTCTAAAAGTTGTTTCATGTGGTATCTTGAATACATTTTCTTCTGAATATTTTTTTTCTTGTTTTTTGTCAATAACAGACCAATCTGTATATTCTGTTTTATATACTTCATTGCATATACCAATAGACTTTCTGATATCATTAAAATCTAATTCATCTTCTGAAGTATGTACATCAAAATGATAAGCATATTGTTTTGGAATATTATTATGTTTTTGTAAAATATCATATTTGTTATCTATTATCACATCATTATTTTTTCTGTTTCTAGCAGATAAAGCAACTGATGAAGTATCAGTATCTGATACATCATTATTTTTTCTGTTTTTAGCAGATAAAGCAACTGATGAAGTATCAGTATCTGATACATCATTATTTTTTCTATTTCTAACAGATAAAGCAACTGATGAAGTATCAGTACCTGATACATCATTATTTTTTCTGTTTCTAGCAGATAAAGCAACTGATGAAGTATCAATACCTGATACATCATTATTTTTTCTGTTTTTAGCAGATAAAGCAACTGATGAAGTATCAGTATCTGATACATCATTATTTTTTCTGTTTCTAACAGATAAAGCAACTGATGAAGTATCAGTACCTGATATATCATTATTTTTTGTTTTTTTAGCACATAGAGTAATCAATGAAATATCATCTGACATATCACTATTTTCTTTAGTTTTAATAGATAGAGATAAAGTATCAGTATCTGAGATATCATTTTTTATATTTTTAACAACTGATGAAATATTAGATTTAGTATTATCAGATTTTTCATACAATTTTTTTACAATGGGATTATTTAATATAAAACTAGATTCTAAATATCTTTCATTTCCTCTTTTTTTAATTTTATTAATATGATTATTATTATTAATTTTAGAATGAATAGACTTTATTTTAAGATTTAATAATTCATACAAAGATTCTATTTTTTTTGTATTTTTTTTTTCAGAATTTATTGTAAAGCTATTTATTTTTTCGTTTGAAAAATCATTTTTGCAAGAGTGATTATATTCAAGAGATTGCGATTTCTTGGCTTTTTCTTTATATAATATTAGTTCATTATATGAATTTTCTTTATTATTATTTATTTTTTTATCATGAGATAAATTATTATTATGAGATAAACTTTCATCAAAATTTAAATTATATA
Source organism: Apis mellifera (assembly GCF_003254395.2). Classification (NCBI taxonomy): domain Eukaryota; kingdom Metazoa; phylum Arthropoda; class Insecta; order Hymenoptera; family Apidae; genus Apis; species Apis mellifera. Next base: position 2,188,937 of record NC_037640.1, on the reverse strand, counting down.
ATAGTGTTTTATTTTCAGGATTTATTTCCATTTCGCGAGTATTACTAAATTTATATTGTTTAAAATGTTTTTGACATTCTAAATAATATTGAAATGGAAAATTTCGTTTTTTCATACAAACCATTTTTCCATGTTCTGCTAAGTTCTGTTCAACTAACCAATCATTAATATGTACATCTTCTTCTTCCAATGTATCAGTCAAACTTATTATCATAGAATTATCCTAAAATAAAAAATAACTATTAATGAATGATTGAATTAATAATTGTTTTTAAAAAAAATTAATAAAAATATTTATTAAAGTAAATATCATTTAAACTTTTTATATTTATATTAATAATATTCTTACCTCTATATTAACTGATGCAATTGTTGCAACTAAAGGTATTTTAGATGTTCTTACTGCAAAATAATAAGTAGCACCACGAGACCATTTAGATCCTTTATATGGTCTTGTATTAATTAAACCACATGGTATTGCTTGAGCTGGTAAATTGGAAAACATTCTATGCAAGTAATATACTGTTCCTGGAGAATATGTTTTTAATGTTCCATAGTCATAAAACATTACCTATAATAAATTGTTATCAACTATGATTATTACATACAGTTACAATAATCTCAATCAGTTATATATATGCTTACAGTGACTTGTAAATCTGGTTTTACACTTTTGATTATACCTCTATGCCATAACCCATTATATATACATGCACAATTTAAACCTCTTTCTAGTACAACTAGTGGAATCACATATTGCTCATGATTCATTGTATAAAATTTACTGCAAAAAAACAATTATTAATATAGATTTATTAATATAGATATTATGAATTATAATATATAATGAATTATAATGAATTATAATTTATTAATATATATGAATAATAAATTATAATACAATTATAATAATATAAGAATTATTTATTTTAATCATACATACTGTAAATCATCCATAAACTTTATAAATATTTTTTGTTTTTTACGAAGTTGTATCCAAAAGAATGAAGGTGTAAATACTTCTACAACAAACACTTCTATGAAAGGTTCCTCATTTTGTGCTAAATCTGCAACATTTATGTAACCTACATATTCTCCAATACTCATTACATTATCTGGTATTAATATTTTACATGTATCAGGTGACTAAAAATTTAATATTATCAAATTAATATTATTAAATTTTAATCAATAATTAATAAAATCTTTATATTCAAACAAAAATCTTTACCACTTCTGCTGGAAGTGCTTCTTCATCAATTGTTTCATAAATGTTATACCAATCTGTAATATTATTAATTTTATCATTCTCTTTTATTTTATTTGAAGGTATTTCTCTTTTTGCATAATAAAGCATAAAATCTCCTGCATTATGAGGCTGAATGCAATGAAAGATATCAGGTAACTGTGATGCAAATTCTCTAACACTATTAAAACCTAATTCTTCATAATTCAAAGATACTTTATATTCTTCTAGATATTTCTTTGGTAGATCAGCACACCAAATTCCATCATGATGATTTTGTATAAGTTTTTCCAAACGAAATTTGATTCTTTCATTTATAAGTATTTCAACATTTTTTTTATCTAAAACATTTTCTTCATCTTTTTCAATACTATTATTCAATTTCATCTGAATTTGAATATCATTATTATGTTGACTTTTTGGAGTTTCATTTTGGAGACATTCTGTCTCTTGATCTTGATATTTAAATACAGTTTCTTTTATAAAGCTTGATGTAGATTTATTTTTAATTGATTTTGAAGAAAAAGAATCAGAATGTGAAAACTCTAAAATATCTTCTTCATCATAATTTAATATATCATTTAAATCTTCATCTCCAGCAACAGTTACAGATTTATATTTTTCTCCATTTTGAGATATAGATTTAGAATTAGAAGTCATATTATTACAATTTTTTAAATGATTAAATCCTTTAACTTTAGCATGTGTTGGATAAATTTTAGTACTTGTTTGAAAAATTGTATGTGATAATTCTTGTAATTGCTCTTCCATGTCTTTCATAGTAATGTTTGCAAAAGGCATGCACAAATGAATTTCTTGAAGGACATAATATTTATTTACGCCATCTGGATGATCATTAACTAAACTGATTATCCTACTTAATATCTCAGCTGGTATACGAATTCGAGGAGGAGCAGTTGTAGGAAAATAATGATTTGGTTTATAAAATTTTCTTCCAAAAAATGGTTTCTGACATTTTTGACCAGCTACTAATTTACTAACATGTTTAGATTTTTCAGAAGCAATTCCTTGTATAATAAATGTATTATTTTTATTTTCTATTTGAACTGTTTTTGACATACTATATAGAAAAGCTAACAAAGAGCTATATCCAAGTTCTTTCCATGGTATATGTTCACCTTCTGTTTCATAATAATCATTATTTAATTGCCGTAGAGTACATCCTCCTTTATGTGTAAGTAATAATGCTAATATTGTAGTTTGAGTATTCTCACGTTTTTGTGAATTTACTTGCATATTAAAATATTTAATTTAATTAAATAATCTATGATTTCTATGAACCATTCACTTATAAATATTTCACTCTGTAAATAAATTGAATAATTTTTTATATTTTTTATATTTTAATATACAAAAAATTATTTAAACATTAAATAATTTTTAAAATCAAACTCACAAAAATTGTAAACAATAGATTATTAGATAATTTATTAATTTATTTTTAATTATAATATTTGCCTAATGCGATAAAAATTTTTAAAATATATATATTAAATATTGAATTTTTTACTACAATTTAATTTAGATTTAAATTATACCAAAAACTTTTTAAATTCACGAAGGAGCCAAACACTATACTACTAAGTACTTGAAAAACTAACCTACCTGTAAAACAGTAATCAGTACAATTCAAAACCTTATATCTCTCTCTATTTGCCGCGTAAACTATTTGCCCTACTATCAAAATATTTACGATAATATTATAATCGAAATTTTAAAAACTTTTATGAACTTTTATAAAGTTATATATTAAAGAAGTTACAATGATATATTTAAAAAAACATTTTAACTAATTAAAATTTATAATTTAATATTTACATTGAAATTAATATAAAACCATAACACAAATATTAAATACATGTCGAAAAAAAATGTATTATATTATAGCCAATCAGCAACTGTCTTTTCTTATCGATTCATGTATGATTTCATATAGATTAAAAATTTGAATTATATTATAATAAAATATTTTAAATATTATTGATTTCATACAAGAAATATTAATATAGAAAATTAATGCATAATATTTAAAATTTAAATAAATTATTTTAATAGTTTCAATTGAATACTTAAATATAAAATTATTTATCATCAATATTATTAATTAATTCTATCATTATACAAATCATAAATTTTATTCAATTAAAATAAAAAATTGATATTATTTTCATTAATTAAAAAATAAGACTAAGAGCACTAATTAAATATTGAAAAGAGAATTTCATGTATAATATTTTGTAGATTGTCACGACCTCATACGTAGAAGTTCGTATTTATTTAGTCTACATAAAATAATAGGAGAAACATAAACATCTCTAAATTTCAATGTTTGTTCAAACTAATAATGTGTATACAAATATTATATGTTTTGTATATATATATAGTTACATAAAAGTATTATTTTTTTTAATAATATACAAATAATTAATAAAAATGATATTCGTTTATGTGAGTGCAACAAAATAAAAAAATTTATTAATAATAGCAAATAAAAAAAAATTAAAAATAAATTAAAATGAAAAAAAAAACATTTAACATAAAAAGTTTTATTCTAATTTTATTAATAGAAACTAAATTTTCTTTCTCTTTTTATAATTTTTAATATCTTTTTAGAAATAAATCATATATAAATGATTAAAAAAAAAATTTTTTTTTAAATTTATTTCTAATTAACTATTCTGAATCTTTTAGTTATTTTTAAAAAAAAATTGAAATTATTTCTTGATATGTAACATATCATATATATATTTTTAATTATTTTTGCAAGTTTTTAATAATATTTAAATCTAATAAAATTTATAAAAATAATTTTTATATTTTTGCCAATATACAAAATTATATTATTTTGTTGAAATATTAATTTTTTTTCATTTTATGTTCGCATTTTTTCATTTATAATGAAAAAGTCATTTTTTATAATCTATACTTTTCATATTTAATAACCAAATATATTAGTTTTTTTTTTTTATTAATTATTTTCTAATCGTAATTCTATCTATTTGTTGATTAATTATATCTGATTTTTTTAATAATAAAAAAAATATAATTAGTTATAATTAGAATATAAATATAATTAGAATATAACTTTTTTATTTGAAAATTTCTTTTTTTTCTTTTAAGTTTTCTTCTTTTTTTAAATATTTATAAATTTTTTAATTTTTTCTAAATTTCAACTTTTAAAATTAAGCATTGTTTAATATTTATTAAACAACTTATAATATGTAGATTTTTATTTTCCTAGTTGACGTAATTTTTAATATTTTTAAATAAATTTTCACATATTTCTTTAAATATTTTAAACATATTTTTGTGTTTTTATTTTAGTTTAAAATTACTTTTTATTTTTCTTTAATTTAACTTTTTAATTTAACTTTTAATTTTGCATTTTATTTTAACATGTAAGAATTAATATTTTAAAAATAATTTTTGAATTATTTATAATTATAATGAAATGATATATATACACAATAATTTATCAAATAGATCTTAATTTAAATATTGTTTTATGATATTTTCGTATCAATTTTTTAATATAAATGAAAATAATTATTGAAAAACAATGTGAAAAATAATTAATTTCTCGAGTATTACTACAGAAAAATATATATATTTTGTATAAAAATATAAAAATAATTGTACATATCGTTTTAAGTAATATTAAAAATTTAAATTTGTTATCATTTTGTTACACAATGTACTTACATATATATATATATATGTATTTAATTAATTTTTAATTTTTAACTTAATAAAAGTAACATATTTAGAAATATATAAATAATAATGTATGTATATAATAATGTATATATGTTAAAATGTTTAAAATAATAATGATGTATATATATATTTAAAATGTTTAAAAATAACTAAAATCGAGATATTTTTAATCAGTAAGATAATAAGATATAACACTATAATATATATATTATAAATAATATAAATTGTTTTTTTTTTAATTTATAACAAATAAAATTGTTGTATGAAACTTTTGTATCTATACTATAATAAAAATTGTATTCTAATATTTTGTTAACATAATGACATAAGGAGTTAAGTGACATAGGAATTTTATTGCAATGTTTCGTTGCTGATATCTTCACTAAGGGGTTAATATCACATTATATGGTTTATAACCGGAAGCTTCAAACTATAATTATATAAAATCGAATTGTGAAAATTTAAAATTCTTTAAAATAAATAATTGAGAGGTGAAAAGTGAATTTAGAAATAAGAGATCAACATAAAGAAGTAGTGAGAATAAAGTATAGTATTGAGAACAATGTACAGCTCAGTTAAAATTACGTGAACGAATATCACAAATGGTTGAATAAAATAACCAATAAATAAAAGTCTTTACATGTCTTTTATAATATTTTATATTATTTAAAGCCATATCAAATAAGATTGTGGGAAGGTGTAATCCGTAATATTAATTTTGTGGTGAAATATAAAGACGTATTAGTGTCCGCCCTTTTTCGTTATAAAAGATGGTACCATCATGTTTCGAGGTGATCCTTGTCGGTTTTATCCTTATTTTACCATTCTTATACGAAATGAGCAGGACCTTTCGTTACTATTTCAAGATTTCATTCTACTGTGGATATATGATGATAAATTCATTTTTATTGCTCCCAATTCTGATGTTACGACCAAGGAACGTAAAAAATTATCTGTTAGTAATTATATTAATTTTGAAAATATAAACTTTGTTTACTTTACTACTTTTGTGTTTTATTTTGTTATTTTTCTATTTTACCCACTTCATTATTCGTATTTTTATTTTGATTAATTTTTTTTTTAAAAACGATATGTTGTAGGACAAATTTATTGAACGGTGGTGATATAGCCTATGAGCGGCAGTTCCGATACAGTGACGATAATTATTTGAAACACACCCTACAAATGTCATGTAAATTAGAAAATAATATAAATTATAAAATTAATTTTTTTAATTTATATATAATAATTTTAAAGAGAAGCAAATTTAAATATTAAAAATACATAAAAGGTAAAGTGTTTATATAAAAATGTTAAATGTAAAATCTAACAAAAAATTAAAAAAAAAAATAATAAAAATATAAAAAAAATTTAAAAGACTTACATATATAAAATATACATATGTAATTTTTAGTATTTAGATATTTATATTTCAATTAAAATAACATGTAATTATTATTTAAGTACATATTTTAATTATTATATTTAAGTTTTATTTTAATATGATTTATATATAATTTTTATATATTTTGTTATTTTTTATTTAATATATGTAATATATAGCAAATAGTTAATAATGTATAAAAAAAGAATAATTAAAATGAATTATGAAAATTATCTTGTACAAATTAAAAAATAATCCACCATTTGTCAATAATTTTGTCACTATTATAATAATTTATTTTATTTATACTAATTAATAATACTTTACTAATTGTAAATAACATATGAAATATAATTTTAGATTAGGATCACTTATGTGTTCTTGGCTTACTAAATTCTTAGGAGTACATTGGGAATTAAGGGGGAAAGAACATTTAGAACAAGAAAGAGCATGTATAATAGTAGCAAATCATCAAAGTTCTTTAGATGTATTGGGAATGTTCAATATATGGCCAATAATGGGAAAGTGTACAGCTGTAGGAAAAAAAGAAATTTTATATGCATGGCCATTTGGTTTAGCCGCTTGGTTTTGTGGAATGATATTTATAGATAGAATGAATTCAGAAAAAGCCCATTCAGTTATTAATAATGCTGCAAATTATATTAAAGAAAAAAAGGTAATTCAATTTATTTGATGCAAAAATCCAAAAAATAATTTATGGTGTTGTATATATTTATTTTTTCTACTATTATATATCTTTTATATAGATAAAATTATGGATATTTCCTGAAGGAACTAGACGCAATACTGGTAAAATTTATCCATTTAAAAAAGGTGCTTTTCATGTTGCTATACGTTTTCAATTACCTATATTACCAGTTGTATTTTCCTCTTATTATTTTTTATCCTCTGAAGAAAAGAAATTTGATCCTGGTAAGTTTTTATCATATAAATAATAAATTTAGTAAACTAATAACAAATATTAATTAAAAATTAATAATCTTAAGGTCGTGTTATTATAACAACATTACCACCAATATCTACAAAAGGATTAAAAACAGATGATACTGAACATTTAATGGAAATAACACGAAACATTATGATGGAAGCTTTTCATGCAACTAGTCGTGAAATACAGTTTTCAAATGCTTCTGCTACTTCCTAAAGTAAAGCAGTTATTTTATTGTATAAATAAATTTTATATTCATTCGTATCTTGATCATAATTAAGTCTCAGCTTGTAAATCAAAAACTAATATTCTTTATTTTATTTATCAAATACTTTGTTAAATTTAAATATTTTAATATTTTATGAAATATTTATCCATTTTGTATAGAAAATATGTGCTAGAAACACTTAGTTATTGTTATAGCTGATTTTAATTCACAATTTCTTTTATTTATTTTCATCAAATCTTTTTTCATGTAAATCACAATTCATCTTTATATAAAATTTATGAATTTTATACATATATGGAAATAGAAATACTAATTTTTTCTTACTTAAAAAAAAATATAATAAAATATTTTCTACATAAATGAAAATGCTTAAGTATAAACAATAATTTTCATTTTATATATCTGGATAGTTTAACTAACTAGATAAAAAAATTCAAAAATCTGTATTTCGTTCAACGATTTACATATAAATGTATAAATCACGTAACAAATGTTGCACTTCGAAAGCGCTAAATAGGCTAGATAAATCTATTTTCACGAAAACTAATTATATTTGTAAAGTTTTATCTCAAAAACTATTTTGTCAATTTATATTTATATCATATATTTATATATTATCAACAAAAAGTAATTCTGCAATATAATAAATATGTTAATATCCAAAAAATATATTTCATAGCAAATATTTCAAAGTCGTAAATTCATTTCATTTATATGACGATTATGTGTACTTACAGTTTTTGACTTAACTCGTTGAACGAATTATAGATTCAAATTCTATATATGTTTTATAATATAAATATACTTTATTTAGTATTTTATAAACATTTTGAAATATATATTTCATGCTTTCACTCATTCATATGCATTAGTGCACATGATTTAATATATAAGTAATACTATTTATTCATATTTTACACTTTTAATAAAATTTTTATATGAATTATCATTAAAGAATTTTAAATCTTATAATGATAAATTTTAAAATTTGAATTTTTTAAGATTTGAGAGAAAGCAATAAATATAAACAATATCCGATTTATTCTAAAAACAAATAGTAATTATAAAAAAAAATTGTATGAAAAATATTTTGTCTCGCACATAAATATTCGCACATTCATGTAACTTTTACTAATCCTTATAAATAATAATTATATTGATATGCAAAATTGGATTTACTAATAGTAATTATATTAATAGTATATATTAATAGTTTTTTCTTAAAGTTATTTTCATTGATTAGTAATATCAATATAATCAATAATCAAAATTTATTAATAATATCAATATTTATTGTGGTAAATTATATTAAAGTTTTATAAAATTTAAAATATTACACAATGAATTGTTTAGATTTATGATTTTTTATTGGTAAAAACTTATTAAAATATATTAAAATTGACAAAAAATGTTATTTCGAAATAAATTCAGGAAAACAAATTTTATTTTTTAACAGTTTTTTGCATGTCAAAAGTATTAATAAATGTAAGTTTAGTAATTTTAAGTCAGAAGCTATATTTGTAAATACAATAGTAATAACCTCTAAATATGAATTATATATTATAAAAAAATATGTTTTTCTCCTTTTTATAGAAGTTTTTAATTTATGTATATAATAAAACTTCATTAAATAAAATATATATCAGTTTGAAATATATAACTTGTAATTGAAATATTATTATCCAAATTTCTAATTGTATAGAAATTTTAATTATATAAAAAATATTTTTATAATTTTATATTAAATGTAAATCATTTATATATAATATATAATCATTTATCTAAATTAAATAAATTTTAAATTAATTTAAGTATAAGTATAAAACATATATTTATTTAATTATTTATATTATTATTTATTTAACATCTCAAAACTATTTTAACTGTTATAAAATATTTATTCAATTCTGTCACTGTACAATATATTGTATACTATATTATAATAACATTGTAAATATATATATATATATATATATATTTACTGACTGGATATTTTTCTTATGTATATTATTATATAAAAAACTAAGTACATCAAAACAAATAAAATTGATGTTTGTATTAAGTAAAATAAGCATTTTAAAGTAAGTATATTACTACACTAAAATAATTCATATCATAATTTATATGATAAATAATACTATAAATATTATAAATTAATATTATAAATAAATATTGAGTAATAATCTAAAACAAATGAATATAGAATAATAATCTTTTATACAATATATACAAATATTAATGAAGTCATTATATGTTATTTAACGATATATATTTGAATATGCACATTTTATTGTATTTTTTAAATTATTATATTTGCATACATGTTACATAGAACATATTCTAAATTAAATTTTCTATATTTAATTATAAGTATGCAGAAATTTTTTTTTATATTTTATATACTTTATATTTTAATTTTTATATAAAAAAAATTTATATTATATTTTTAATTTATCGAATTTTTGAAACTTATTAAAATATTAAAAACTTTTAAAAAATTTTTATTTATAAATATTTTAATTTTTTACTATTAATTAATTTTTAATTAATAATTAATTTTTTTATTATTAATACCACTATTATCGGTTTATTAAATATTTTAAGACACATTTAACGAAATGTATAAAGCGATATATGTCGAATATAAGTGATATACATCGAAATATATCGAAATATATTTCGATATATATATATTACTTATCAAAATATATACATAATTTGATATTAACAATAATATTAACAATGATTTTAACAATAATGTATACATATTGTTTTAAAACATGTATTCATTATTATTGATATTATTGTATATATTAAAGCAAAAATTAATAAATTAAATGTCGTTTAAAAAATTACAAAATAAAATATTAGTTTTGTTATTTACATTATTTTTTATGTGAAAATAAAATTAATATATGATTAAAATACATGAACTAAAATATATATATGAATATATTAATATATAAGTATTGATGGTGTGTAAAATATAAGTAAATTAAATTTTTAATATCTATATATTTTTAAAAGACATAATTATGTATATAAGTTTATTTGTATGAGTTTTATTACAAGTAATGATAAATCAACAATGTACATTGGAAAATTGATTTACAGTATATTAATAAAAAATAAAAATACTTTATAAATTTAATATTACAATAATTATTGAAAATATAATTTTCAATAATTAAAAATAATAAAGATTTTTATTTGAATAAAAATACATCATTTTTAAAATTTTTATATAATAGAAACAATTTGTTTGCAAAATCAATAAGTATTCAAACTTATATATAAAAGCATTTTTATATTTTAATATTTTACATGTAGATTGGTTTGTACATTAATAACTTATAAAATAATAAACTTATATATTCATAAATATGAAATTAAGAATAATCTGATAATCCAGCAGCTTTTTTCTCCTGACTTTCTGTCCATGCTTTGGCTATTGTCTTTTTTATTTCATCATCTCCTTCTTGATACATTTTCTTCATTAAATTCATCAAACTAGTACCAGGATCATTATCTTCACCAATGTCTGGAACTGAAGATGTTTTTGATTCCTTGATTCTCTTTTCTATTCCTGTTACATGTGACCAATGCTTAGCAATTTTTTTAGCAAGAGACACAACCACCATATCTGTTTTAGTTTTAACAGTACTATTATCTGTATTAATATCTTCACATAAATTATTAATTGTTAAACTATAATTTTTATTATCTAATCCAAGAACATGCAGATCTAAAGATTTTTCAGTAAAATTACAGATCACAGCTTCTTTAGGCAATTGATGTACATCTTTCAATGTAATGTACAATTTTACTGTGGTATTTGTTTGATCCCAACCATAATTATTAAGTTTAACTTCATAACATTTTTTAGAGGAATTAGATACTACATTAGATGATATTGTATGAGATATTTTATTTTCTTCAATTAATCTTGCTAACTCTGTTTGTAATTTTCTAATTTCAAGATTAAGAATATCTTTACTTCTCTGACGACTTGCTTGTTGAAGTAAATTATTAAATTCTTCAATATCCAATTTTAACTGTAAAACAAAATATGTATGTTGTTTCTAGATTATTCCTTCAATGAAATTTTTTTTATGTAATTTTATTTAAAATATTATTGTAATTATTATTAATTGTTATTAATAATATTATTATAATTATTATAATTATTAAATAATTATAAAAAATTTAATATTTTATTTTTACAAATCACAATATATATTTTGAGTAATTTAGTGATTATATATAATGTAATATTTCGAAATATCAATATTTTATTTTTTACAATCACACACACAACAATTATTTCCTTATACAAAAATGTTATGTCCTTCTATTATTATAATAATAGAAATAATGTAAAAAATAAAAACATTTTTTTACTTACCTCGTCAGCTCTTTTCGACATTGTTTCTTTCAAAATAACCACAAATAAAATTTCAATACGTTTATTAGTAAGAAAAAAAGTTTAGCACTTGATTATATTTTCGATTATAATATTGAAATTTTTGTGTTATATATTTCACTTAATCGACTTGACGATTGAAAATCAACTGCAAACGTTTTACAAACCGTTCAGTTGCACGAACGCACGAACGATAGAAATCTCTGGAAACTTCAAAAACCTGTAAAATATAGAATAGAAATCTTCTTACTTGGAATTATATATATTATAATATTTAAAAAAAAAACATATATTATTAACATAAAATATTGTGAAATGTTTTTGCAATTTTGTTTCGAAACATTTTTATTAAAATATTTATTAAAATTTCATGTTATTATTAAATTTTTAATTGGTACAATATACGTATAATGCATCAAATTTTCAAAAAAAAATATAAAATTTGCTTTCATTGTATTTTAAAATAAATATTAATCTTTTAATATCGAAACATTGTAATTGATTATCATGTAATTTTTCATTTTTAATGAAAAACATTTGAAATGTTATAATTTTAATATATCATAATTTTTTTTATAATTGTTAATTATTGTCATATCATACATAAAAATATTATGTAAAATATTAGAATATATTACAAATGAAATAATAAATATTGGTAAATAAGAATTTTCTTATTTCTTGTATGGTTTTCCAAAGCAAACATAATATTGCATCGTGATTGGTTCATTCAAAATTGATTGACATTTTATTTGCGGGTAAAATCTGTTTTTATATAAGAATTATTATTAAAATGGATAATATTTATTCATTAGATGCTTCCCATGTAGAAAAGGATTTGGAATATAAAAAATCTATTCATAAACGACGATCTTCTGTTTTCCAAAGTCGTCAAATAATATTTGACGAATGTGAAGGTTAGTTAATCTATTATTCTATATTTTTTATGATATTTCATTTAAATAATTTTAATGATATATGAGATTTTATCATTATTATGATATAATCAATGATGTATTTTTAATTATTATATTATTAATTATAATTAATATAATAATATAATATAATACAATTTATAATTAATATAATATAAATGATGTTTTATAATTAAAGGTACAGAAGATAAAGAGACAGTTGAGAATAGAGAAGTTATAAAATGTACATCTAATACAACACAAGAAAAAGTTTTTAATTTAGAAGAATATATAATTAATTTAAGAAATGAAAGAAAAGAATGGATAGAAACTTTGAAACAAAGAAAAACACAACGAAAGAATCTTACAAAGCAAAAATTATGTTTAGAAAATCAAGAACAACTTTTGGATCTAAATGTTTTATCAGAATATGAAAAAACCTTTGTTACAGCACGGCCAAGTTATCAACATATTTGCAAAAATTATGAAAAACTATCAGATATGCTTGTGAAATTATCAGTATTACATAATTTAACTTATAAATTAAATCAAAGATTCATTTCACAAATGGAAAGAAGATTATGTAAGATTATTGATAAAATAATCAAAATATCAGAATCATGATATTATAAAGATTACTATACATTAAAAATCTTTAAAACAAGATTAATTATTGTTATACAAATGTACAATTTTTTTATATTAATTAAAATAAATATAATTATACATAATTGAAATAAACAAATGTTTGGTTTTTGTACAAAATCAATTCATATTTTACATATAAATATATTTATATTATAAGTAAAAATAAATAAAAGAACAAATAAAAAAAATTGTAATTTAAGTAAATATTTACTTAAATATTTACTCATAAATACTCAAAGAACAAATATTTTTCTTTGGTATTAGGAAATTTATGATTCATGCAATAGAAAAATGATAATAGAATTATATTTGTATTGAAACAAACATTTGTTTCAATTCTTATCATATTGACATAATTAATGTTTTAAATAACTTAAAATAGAATAGAGAAACCAATAGAGCTGTCATCTATGCAAGTGAAAACTTTTTCGTCTTGTTGCTTTTCTTTCTTTTTGAGATAAATATTCTTTTCTTGATGTACTATTATGTAATTCCAATATATGATTTATTTTTCTGACAATTTCTTCAGCAGTCATTGAATCAGCTTCAAATTCATGATTTTTAAACGATGCAGATTGATGTAAAGACTGCATTTGTCCAGATGATACTGTAAAAAAAAAAAAAATATTTTTGAAATTAATCAAATTTTGTTATATATATTTATAAATGAAGAGAGCAAACCTAAAATGTCAGAAGTAGAAGAGCGTGGTGTATAAACTAATGTAAAAGTTGTTTTTGATCCTTTTGTTTCTGTTATTTCACACCAGGCAATGTTATCTATTTGATAACTAACAGCTCTTTGTCTATTCCAAAAACGACCTGCACCTTTTCCAGTTATTATTGGATTAATTTCAATCTTTTCACCTGATATTCCTAGATATATTTCACTCTTTGTTCTGACTTTGTTAATTATGTATACTCTGTATAAAATATATATTAGTAATTACTAATTATTTAATGAATTTAATAAAGAAGAATGTACCTGTATGACTGATACAATGGAGCTTCCATAGCAGTGGTATGTCCTTCCATTTTTGCTAAATCTTCAGCAACTTCTTGTTCTTCATTTTGACCTTCTAGAAAATCTTCTTCACTTCTTAATTCTACCCAACTAAACATATTATGTCGTGCTCTATCACTTGGTTTCATTTCTGCAAGACCTAATGTTGTAAATTCAAATTTAGATATTGTTTCTTTGGGATCTAAGCAGGGTAAATCCCAATCAACTTCTCCATCATCTTCAGTAAAATATAAGCCATATCTTGTAATATCATCTCTGAAAATATTAAAATATCAATATATTTTTTATTAATTATAAATTGATTAAATATATACTACATTCATATGGAATTCACACTTTAAAGGATGATCTGGATGTTCATTTGCATATTTATAGCAGATCAATCCAATGAATTCTAATACTTTTGCTGTAGCAAGTACAATCATATGGAGAGGATATGTTCTTTGTTTTTTAGGTAACATACACATAAATATCCTATATTTTCTTATAGGAATATCTACTTGTGCCTATAATAAAATTCATATAAATGATATGATAATAACAATTAGCAATTTCATTAAAATTTATAGAACTTATAGATACATACACTACCATCAAATTTAGCATATTCTATAAATGGATTTTGTGGCACATTTGGACATTTTTCAAGTTGTTCAGATAAAAGAGAATATCTTTTAGTTTGACCAGTCTTTTTACGAAAATCTTTTCTTTGAAACAATTCTGATTGTTGAGTGACTGGTACAACAGAATCATTTTTCCACTTTACACTGATCTTAGCAGCCTTTTCTCTTTCAAGATCCATTTTTTCTAATCTTTGAGCAGTGTTTGTACGTTCTCTATGACTGTATTCCATATCTATATCAATATTAAAATCATATATCTAAAGCATAGATATTTATTCCAAATTTAAATGATTTTTTGATATTTATTTCTATATAATAATAAAATGAAATATTTTTATTTTTCAAGAAAAAAAAATATTTTTTTATTTTTATTTTTAGAAAAAAAGATGTACCCATTTGTATATCATAAGATTCTGCAAGAGCATCTAGATCTTCATCATCGCTTTCTTCCATGCCAGGATAACATTGTAACATGCCATTTGATTTTAATTGTTTAGGAATATCTTCTCCAAGCATCACCATTTCGCATTGGCCTTTAAGAAATATCATAAGAATAAATTTTGCAAAATTTATAATTTTGAAGATTACTAACAATACATTAAAGAATCTTTAATGTTTAACCTAAAGAGAATTTACTATGTACCTGTGTTGTCGGTTGATAAAAAACTATCCCTGATATGTGATAAAAGCCAATGTTCGTTATCGTAGAATGCCATTTGATTTCTTTTGATATTTTTGAATCATGAAAAGATTGTTCTCAAAATGTCGTTTCAGCGTAGCCTTTTCTCTTCACTCATATTACTTTCTATATGTAAACACACTGTTCATGCCATTGATGACAGGTGGCAGCATCTTTATCCATAAACAGCAATATGTATAATTTCCATATATGATTAAAAAATTTTTTTATTTAGTATATTTATATATACTGTGTTCAATATATTTTAAAAGTTTTTATTTTAAGTAAATATGTGTGTAACGAATTTTATTTAATGTATTTTTATTACTAATTACGTATTATATATAAGTAGTACGTATGTATTATATAAATACATATATTTAAGTATCGTAACATATTTTTATATTTTTATATATTGTTTTTTATATATTTTTGCATATGTGATATATATATATATATATATATTTATCTTTATATTTTTTATTTTAACTTTTAAGAAATTTTCTTTTTTAATTTAATAACATTAATTTGTAAAATTTAATTTATTAAATTAAGTAAAACTAATTTAAATTAACCTTTCTTAAATTTCTGTATTTATTTTTTCTGAATTTCTTATTTTGGAACATTTGCATATAGATTCATTTACTCAAACAAATATTTTTGAATGTGAAATTGCCATATTAAATTCTATTTTTTTTTTTTTTTATATAGATTGGCAAAGTTTATTTTACCTATAAATTACATAAAAAAAAAAAAAATTAAATGTCGATATTGCATAACGCTGAAAATTTTAATTTGTTAATAAGAATATAAAATATGCAAAGAGATATTCTTAGCGTTATTAATAAAAACAGTCATATTATACATAAAGATATATCATTAACTTTGTGCGACTAATATTTTCCGCAAATTATATTGGGAAGGTAATATTAAAAATTAATTAATTATTATTTTTCTATTAAAAAATTTTAAAAGAATTTCAAATAATTATCTTTTATAAATTTTATCGAGAATTTTTTTTGATCGATTATTCATTAATTATTATCATAAAGAGTATTTTAATCATAAATCTCCGATTTCTAATCAAGTAAAATAATTAATAAATAATCAATTTAAAATAAAATTATGAATAAAAATTATAGATGAATATAATAGAAATAAAATCTTATAAAAATATTATAAAATTAATATAAATTAATATAATTTATTATTTACATTATTAAATATAACAATATAAATAATTTTATAATAATGCAAAATTATTGAAAAACATATTGCATATCGATTGTATTAGCTTGTACATGTATTAATCATTAATTAATAATTAATTAAAAAGATTATGAATATAAATTGTTTGAGTTTTTATCTTTGACATATGAGTTTAAAAGTATAAAATTTTTTAATAATTTTTTAATAATTAATTAAATTTTAATATTATATAATATTATATTATATTAATATAATAAAAAGTACTTATTAGGAGTTGCATCAAAGTTAATAATACATCTTTTCTTTCCTGTTCTCTGTCTAGGATATGAAATCTTGTATATGTATTTTTATCAATATTCAAATCAAAGCTTTCATATTCGTCCGCAAGATGACGCCACTGATACTAAATGCTTATTTCATTTGTCTAATATGTAAGTAAAATGTATATTATTTTACTTATTTCATATTTCTATATATCATATCAAATTCTATATATATTTTTATATTTTTATGTATCATATACATGATTATTTTATTTTCGTTTCGTTTCGATATATTTCTATTTTGTTGTTTATATTTTATATTAAACTTTTACATGTTGAATATATATTTTTTATATTATATTTTTATATTTTTAAATTTCAGATGTATGTTTTATATATTTTTTTAAGCTATTATATATATACGATATATTTAAATTATAATATATATATATATATATATTTTTATATATAATAGCTTAAGAAAAAAGCATATTCAGTTAATTAATATATCAGATTAGATTTAAAAAAAGATTTTAAGATAAAGAGATAAGTATATAAAAGATATAAAATAATTGAATATATCAAATTCTAGCAAATTTTTACATTCTATTTTTTTTCAAATTATATTCTTCTAATCACAAAATCAAAAAATTCATGTTTATATAATAATATTTAAAAAAAAATTTTACTATGTCACTATTTCCCCAATTATATTCTCCAATACAAAATTATAACGAATAAAAAATTCATATAAAAACGAATAATATACATTCTTTCAATATTTAAATATTACAAGAAATAATAATCACTATAATTCTTTTATATTTTTTTATCTGCAAACAAAGAATTTAATTAAAATATAGTATTTAATATTTATAAAAAAATAATACTATGTTATGTATAATATAAATATGTTATTTATATTATATAAATAATATATTCTTTTTGATTCATTCACTTTAATTTTTTCTTTTCACTTTCTCTTTTTCTCTTTCTTTTGTATTTCATATGAAGTAGATAAATATATATAAAGAGAGAGAGATCACATAAAGTATTCGCAAAATAGAACGAGAAAAAGGCACTCTTGATTTTGGACGCGAAAGATAGAACATTTAGCCTGGGGTTAGAGAAAGAAATATTCAGAATATCAGACTGAAGAAAGAGTACGATTAAAATGAGCAGAAAGGGAAGTGTTCCAGAGGAAAAATGAAAAAAAAAGTGGGGGAAAATCGGAGAAAATGAAACCGCGAATTAAACGGAGAGTTGGTGGATCTTCACTTACCAAATATTCGACTATTTCAAAACTTGAACTTGAAAGAAATCACTAATTCTTCTTGAAACTTCTTTACGAAATATCATATTATCACAATATATTGTTTTATTTTCTCTTTATTGAAATATCAAAATTATTTTTAAAATCAGGATACATTTGATGATGTAACAGTGATTGGTAAAATTTGATTTAAAATAATTTTTCTTAAAAAAAAAGAAGAAAAGAAAAAATTATCATTTCAAAACATGGAAGTTTTAGTAATTAAGAAGTGTTAGTATATTACAAAATTGTTAACATAGATATATAACATAGAAAAAGATATTTTTATTGTATTATTTATGAAATTAATAAGAATTTACATCTCATTACTTCATCTTTTGAGGAAATTCAAAATAATAGATTATCAGAAAAATATTGATATTCTTTAGAATGTATTTTCAGCTTTTACAAAGATACATATTTATCGATTATCCTTATATTTTAGTCAATTGATACAATATTAAATTTGCAAATAAACTATTATTTCTATAATATTCAAATACCAAGTCAATTGAAGAAATTTTCTTATATAATTTCATTCTTTCGTTTACATATATATTCGTTACATACATTTTTATTAACTTCTCATTTTATATTTTTAATTTGAAAATGATTTTCCACGACATCGATTAAAACATTCGAGAATTGGAAGAATAAATTCGCAAACATTTTGGCTTGATATTAAATCTCAAAAATTAAATATTTACATATTTTGGAATTAAATTCAAGAGATAATGTAGAATTTTACAATCTACGTCGTGAATACATCAAATAATTAAAAGAAAAAAAAAATACGTCGACATTATACATTAGGGAAGAGTGTTTTTAATACGCCCTGGCAAAAAATCGGATAATTGTTAATAGAAAGATATAATAATGGCAAAAAAAGTACTTCCTTCGTCGTAGCGAGCCACTTTCACATCCACGACGTAGTAAGCGTAGAAATTACAACGTGCATGTAATAACCATGGTACACTATAAAGCCGACAATTAACCGTGCTGGCAGTTAACGCCATTTGTCATCCTCTACGTTACTGCCACGGAAAATATCACCGAGATTTTCCAGTAAAATATTACTCGAGGATTAACGCGATAACTCTCTGAAGGATGGTGGTCAGTCGTGCTAAATGCTTGAAATACGAGCCTCCATGCTTCGATTCGGAGGACACCGGATGCTACTAATCATTTCCTGAAATTTTCCAGCTTCATTATTTGTAATAAATCTCTTTTCAAAAATGAGAGGATTAATCGAGTTGATCAAAAGTCGACATAGTTTTTTCTTGTGTGTGTGCTCTTGCTTATTAGTGATAAACCTAACCTAAAAGTTTAATCGAGAACGAGCAGAAATATGAAGATCGAAATATTAGTATATCATTTTTCTTTCTCAACGAATTGGAAAAAAGAAAAATCATGAAACGTTCTCAAAAAAAAATCTCCTTTCACCCGCGTAATATTAAAATGGGGGAAAGTATAAAGCGATGGATGTGTTTCGTCGAGGAAAACGAACCGAAGCAAAACGAGAAATCGTGGGTAATCTAGGATGATATGCGCGAAGGAAAACGGTGTTATATTATATGTAACTACGTCGCGCGTACGAATGTTGCTCCACAACTTTGATATTATGATTCTTCACAAACGAGAAACATCCATTCTACTCGAGATGATGTGCAAACACAACTATCTATTTGTAAATTGTAATTTGTAATGAAAAAAATATTTTAAACAAAAGTTGCATGGTGTATAATAATAACAATAATAATAATTCTTTTTTAAGATGATGTAAGATATTATATTTTACATTTATCAATCGTAATGCGATTAAAAAAAAGAGTATCGAATGTTGAGAAAAGCATTATTCATCGATCGATAACGATAAAGTTTCATGAATATAAAGTTTGAATAATATTCATGATGCAGAGAATTGTATGAATGAAATTTTACTGTAGCGTTTCATCATATAAACGTAATCTGAAATTTAATTTATGTATGATAGCTGGAGGGAAAAATTAGCTGGACTGTTGCCCAAGAAGAATGAACAATTTATTTATATCATACTTTCTTGTTCCCTGATAGCTACATACATATGTATAAATGCTAATTCTACATTGCACATTTCTGTTTATGAATGAACTCGCCATCGACCATTAAATATTAAAATATTTCTTTCGTATCGACGTATTTGCATATCTTAATATATATATATATATATATATATATATATATATATATATAGTATACATTAAATTGCATTAAAATTTCAATAGCCATTTCTTCCAGAGAGTGAAACAACGAGTGACAATTGCGAGATTGCTTTTAAATTAAAAATATCTATATAACCTACAAACTTATTAAATTTGAAACTTGAAATATAATGTCCTGTCTTTATATTCGTTGCAGAGAATTGATTATAAATGTTAATACAACCGAAAAACCTATTCTCAGACAATAAAGTATACAACAGTTCAATAGTTCAGCTACGAGTACGTATATTTCAAAGTCGTGCA
Organism: Apis mellifera; assembly: GCF_003254395.2. Lineage (NCBI taxonomy): Eukaryota > Metazoa > Arthropoda > Insecta > Hymenoptera > Apidae > Apis > Apis mellifera. Next base: position 2,167,795 of record NC_037640.1, on the reverse strand, counting down.
TTAACCTGTCCCTATAAATGAACTGCGGATAAATTGGTACGTTCTACTGTATAATATCTGTAAGTAATACGTATACCTACACACACACATATATATATATATATACATACGTACATATGAATCGTACCAGGAGTCGTACAGTTGTAATGAAAAAAAAGAGAAAAAAAAAAGGAAAGAGAGAAAGGATAAAGAGAAAAAGAAGAAGAAAAAAGTAGAGAGGAGGGGAAAAAAAAAAGAGGAGAGAAAAAACTGGAAAAGCCAGAGGCTGCAAAACTGTTGAATAGGAAACAATATGCAACGCTACCAACTTACCAGAAGAAACCAGCCAGCTACGAGTACTATCCCCGTTTACCACGCCTCGGGGCTATTTGCAATTGTTCTTCCCCCTTCCCCCTACTCCATCTTCGTCTCTCCTCGTCGTTCCTTATTCCTGAATCTTCGTCTCAGAAACAGAACCATCCCCTCCCTCCCCCACTTTTGCTTACGTTATATCTCCTTCCACGGATCCTCGTTTATAAATCTTTCTTTCTCTCCGCGGATCTTCCATTCCTCCCCTCCCTTCCGATACCTGTCACTCTCTCTCTTTATTATCTCCTGCTCTTTCCCGCCTTTGTCGTTCGTTCCTGTCTCTCTGGCTCGCTCTATAATAACAGGAGAGGGGGTGGGGGCGCTATTCGAAGTACAATAGCCGGTCATAAATTAGCCTCGAAAACGGTAGCATTAGATCCTGCTGGATTCACAAACCGGGGGCGTACGCTCGCTTAATTGAGCATTCTCGATAACGCGATACGATTTTCGTGCATCCCCTCCCCTCTCGACTCCCTCTCCTCTTCTCCTCTCTCCCCTTCCCCGCGGATAAATTTTCAGCGTGCACTTTGAAAATTACCGGGACTCAAAGCGATATGGAAATAGCGCTCGAAATAGGTAGGCCTGCGCCGATTTTCCAAGTAAATTCGCGCGAAACGCGCGCCACTCGTTTCGGTTTTTACTCGTTGGATATCCTTCTGTTGCCGTTAATCCGAGTTCGAATATTTCGCTATTCCATGAGGATGGTGGTGGGGGAATAGGAGAGAAAGGAGAAAAAAAAGGGGAGGGGGGAAGGTAAGAAAGAGGGGAAAAAGTGGAAAGGAAAATTTTTGCACGAGGAACTTTTCCAGGGAAACTTGGGAAGGTGGGTTGATTTTCTGTTTTTTTTTTTTAATGTTTATTACGTAATTTTTTCCCCTGTTAATTGTGTTATCGACAGATGGTAACGGGATAATTTTAGTCGTAACCGAAGTAACTAGGCGAATATGGTGTAAATAATATATAAGTCGGTAGTTATCTTTGTTTAATATCGCTATTGCCTAGGGTACAATGCGATATAATTTTATCTCGCGTTACCAAGATAAATAATACATTTTGATTTATGAGGAAAATTTATTATTTTTAATTTCTTGTATAATAAAAATAAACAAGTAGATGGGGAAATTTTTATAGATGATCAAGAAAGTTCCGTTTCTTTTTTTAGAGAAGAAAATTTTTGATAAAATAAATATTATTATGAAAAATTGAAATTAGATATTGAAAATTATGATTTATGAGACGATAATATATCCGTAAATAGAATGGATCGTAAAATTTTATCGATCAAAATAAAACAAAAGTCAAGAATAACGAAATTGGATTGGAATATTTCAATTTTTGCGAAAATTAAATGAAGATTAAATGGAAATTTATCGAATACATGTGAATTTGTCCGATTCATAGTTAAATACGATTGGATAATTGATAGGGGACTATCAAATTGGAACATGTTGATCAGTGAATACGTTCAATAATTGAACAATTAATTAGATAAACCTTATTATGAATAGATAATTAACGATAAATTAAATACACGATAAATTTACGAATTCAATTTTTTCGAAAAACGAGGCTTTGAAAGAAAAATTTTTATTACACGTTCTTTCATATTAAACATAGCTCATAGTTTTTCACATATAAAAGTCACTTCATTCATCATTTAGATTTGTTGAATAAAGTATAAGTTAGATCCAAGCATAATTGATTTTTAAATACATTTTTCTTGATTGTGAATTTACTCTTACGATTTTCCTTTTATTTCTAATCAGAATTGAATCAATTATAATCAATCATTGCTTTTGATTAATGAAATTATATTCACAATCTATCGACAAAAGTTTCGTTTTTTAAATAAACTCATAAGATAAAGGAAAATATTAAGTCATAAAATATCCAAGTTTCAATTACTCTATCATCCATGTTGCAAAAATTTGAAAAATTTAAGAATTTCGCGTAATCGAGAAAATTTTCCATCAAAACAAAAAAAAAAAAAGAAAAAAATAAATAAATTGCTCTCGACTGTATACCGCGAATATTTTCATTTTATTTTTTTAAACTAAAATTTTCCATAAGGTATGAATATTGTATCTATTTGAGTATAAGAGATTGCAGCGATTTTCTAACTAATTGCAAACACTGGTTTTAATTGGTTTGGCGTTAATTCGAGGATGCGCAATAAAACGATCGCAACCTGTCCGATAAGTTTCAACGAGCGAGATATCGATTCTCCCGCTTCCGATCCTGACGGTATTACGTGAAATTAACGCAATACCACGCCATTCAATGTAAAAGCGTCGCGATGCTTATCATTTAATCTTTGCCGAGTTATCGACGCCCACCTCATTTTCAACTTTTTTTCTCGATTGTTTCGAAAAAGTGTTTTTCCAGCGAAACATTTTCCTCTTTTCTCTTTCAAAATCTAACCTTTACATAAAACTTTATCTCGAGTTCTTTTCTCACGCATTACTTCTCTATTTTTAATCGAAACAACAATAGCCAGAACTTCTAGAACTGATTTGATTGAATTTGAATGAACAGAAATAAAGAGAGAAAATTCTAATTTTAGTGGAATTTTTTCAGTGATCACGATGGGTTATGGGGGTAATTTTTCTTTTTTTTATTATCGAGGAGGTGAGATATAAAAAAATAGGAGAAAGTAATTGAAAACGGTGGAAAACTCTTGATTGCGAGCGATTTGGCCGTCTACCCCGAAAATACTTTTCAAGAGACCCTAGTCGGCCTGCGAAGTTCGGTTCAAAGTTCCTCCGTAAACTTATCGGAGATTTGCTCGTGGCGGGTAAACTTTTTAAGGAGATCGTTCGTTCTATCTCAACTTCTTTCTCTCTCTCTCTCTCAGTATAAACCGTGCTATCTATACTTGCATATAAATATCAGAATAGAACGAGAGAGAGAGAGAGAGAGAGAGAAAAGTTGGTTTTTCACGATTATTTCGTAATAGTTACAAAAAAAAAAAAAAAGAAATTAAAACTTGCCAGATTATACGATATAAAATGGAAAAGTTACTTTTAGAATGTCACGTGTGAAGATTTCAATTTTTAATTTTTTCCTCTAAATAATACTTTTAAATATATCTTATTACGTTGTTGGTTAAAATTAAGGAATCTAATTAATGATAAGAATTAATAAAAGATCTGTAAGAAACACACACAAGTGATGAAAGTGATTTTTATTGTTTTAATTATGCATTAATAATAAAGTGCAAGATATTTTTATATATATCAAAATACATCCCATTTCCAATATGAATTTAATTAAATCTTGTATGTATGTACAACAGAAAATGTGTCTAAACCATAAAATATGGAAAATTAAATTCATTCAAAGGTAATACTCTTGATTAATACTCTTTTTAATTTGTAGAAGAAATTTATAAATATTTGAAATAATATTTTAATTGTATTATTTAAAATCTCTTATCGCGATAATTAGAAAAATCTTCCAAGATCAAACGTTTAAGATTGCAAATCAGATTTAGAATTTACATATTTTTATATACATATTATTCTTTTTCAATTTCGAACATTTAATTGAAAAGAAATTTTCAATTAATTTAATAAGATATAATTTTGAATATTTTCACAATGTAATACATTCTATAAATAATTTTCCATTGTAAAGTAATAACTAAATTCATAGCATTGATACATATATAATAAAAATATGCGTATATTTTTAATAACTTTTCACAAAAAAACAACTAATTTCGTTCCTCGTCGAATCAACGTCGCGTGATATTGAGTGCACATCTCGATACCAAGCATCGTGTCATAAATCTTAAGTGGTCTAACAGACGCAATTAACATAGTTGCTACGCAATCGTGGAATCGAGCGATGGGTTTAAATCGACGGCGTGCAAAACAATTGGCAAACAACGTTGCGCGAGTTGAACCCATCGCTCGACTGCATCGCGACATTACATTTCAACGTACGTATATATAGGTCGCTTTAGAGTTTCCAAGGCTCGTCTGCCGATAACCCAGAAAAACGCAGCCCGTGGGTTTCTCCACGGGGTGCATCCCCCATTCGCTATTCATCCCTCGATAGAGTGACTCTATCATCCTTTTCCAGAAAAATATCGCGTTGAGAGCGCGTAATGGAAGCGCGGATCAGAGTTAATTAAACACCCTTTAGCGGAGGGGAAAGGATATTTTTAGAACAGATATTTTTAGAATAACAACAAGTCGAAATCACAGTTTCAACCCATCGCTACGTCGAACAAATTAGAACAGAATCGAATCAAAATCTATACTTTCAGTATACGCTTGAAAGTGTGATAAAGATACTCTGTCATATATCTGAAATCGAAAATTTTATTTTTTACAGATAATATCAAAGACAAAAATTTGATGATGTTTCGTTTATTGTAAAATGTTCGTTTCATGCTTCCACTATCAGCGACAAATTCAGTTTTGAAACGGATCCTCAAATAGCTTCAGCGCGAACAAAATACAGTTTCTATCCGTTGGAAACGGATTCTGGTACAAAAAGTTTCTTGTTCCAGCGGAGATGCAGCTTAAAATGCGCATCATAAAACGAAATACCTTTTTCTATTTCGGTTAAGAAATATTTCTCTCTTCTTTCTTCATCCATCGAAGTAATCAATAATTATCAAAACTTTAAACTCGATCCTGTTGACAGTTATTCGAGCGACAATCCTTTTATACATGATTTAACGCGTTATTATGAAGGAAAATGTAATCCTTTCTATTTTTAACAGCCAAAGATCAAAGAGTTCAATACACCAAGAGAAGCAGTAATCCAGAGAATGCTCTCCAGTCATGCATACTTTTATTGACACTCATCTCGTGATTTTAGCCTAACCTAACCTAACCCAACCTAACCTAACCTAACCCTTTAGCATTGGTTCAAGATTTTGATCGAAACGAATTAATCGTGTTATAGGAGGATTGTTTGTACATCGATCAGTTTCAATTCAGAAAATTATTCTAGAATACTTCGAGGGAAATATAAGTGATGAATTATTTTATGCAAAATAAAAGTAAGAAGAAAATAACGTATCGACTTAAATTTAAATTAATCTGTGTCCAGCTTCGTTGTTTATAAAATCTTTGGAATAAAAGATTCGATGTTTTCTCTCCTATCGATCAGCCGCCACTAATTTCTCCTTTGCTTCGAATCTCTGGTTTTTCGGTAACAAGGAGTGGAGCGAGAACGATTAAAGTCGATCCCCCAATCGTCGTTTGTCGTCGTTCCTTTCCTAGGAGGGATACGAAATAGAGAGGAATTCTAAAGTGGAAAGGATCGGTTACAGTGCAGAGGGGGATCTTTGAAAGGAAGAAGAAAAAAGAAAAGTCTGGTCGCTTTCATGGACGATCCCCTCGTAAGAATTTAACTGCGAAATTCGATTCGAAAGTTTCCGCGCGAACGTCAATTTTGTTCGAGCTCCTTTCTTTCGTTACCCGGCTCGGTTATCATTTCTAACTTGATCTAATTTAGATTTCATTTCTTTCATTTCATTCGAATTGATTGCAAATTGATCAACTTTTTCTCGAGAATGTTGCTGCAATGCAACATCAAGTAGCGTGCTCGATGACACGTGATAAAACAGGACTCTCCGTTCTCTCCCCCGTGATTTATCCCGCCTCCTTAAGCAAATCTGGTGCCAAGCAGAGGCTTTGGCTTCAACACTTGCTGGTTAATAAATTGGGCCAACTGTCTTGGAGGATAAGCGCGGGAGAAATCAGGAGGACTAAGCGGGTCCACGATTTAATTCGTTGCTAACACACCGTTAAATCTTAACGACTCGAGTCAGGAGCCAAGATCTCGCCTCTTCCGAACTCTCTTCCTCAAACTGTTATTTTACCGCTTCCAATAGCCTCGTGCATTCCCCTTATCCCCCCGTGTTTGCCCTTCGAATTCATCTAATCTCGCCGAAGCAGCTTGCCATTATCCTCTCCTTCCTTCCCTCCCTCCCCTTAGAAGGCAAATTTGCCCTCCTCTCTCGAACAAAAGTGCGAGCGCAATTTATTATTACTCCTTTTTTAATTCCAATAAAAAGGGTCTCTCGTTTCACGATTAAAAATCACGAATAGAAAAATCGGTTTACGATCTCTCTCTCCGTGTTTGAATTTCGATAGGCTGGATACGAGAGGAGGGAGAGACATTGCCCAGGGGGGATTAACGAAGGGGGGGAAGGGGCGCTTGAAAAGCGCCTTTAACTCTTGCTGCCTGCTATTTCCTTTTCCATCTGATCCGGCGTCGACTGCACGAGGAATCGGAAATCAAGCGTTCGATTCTTCCGGCGAGAGCAAATTTGTATTGTCGAGCAAAGTTCCCCGGCTGTTGTGCGGGGAATGGAAATAAAAGGCGACCTCGGTTAAGGGAAAAAGCGTTCGTTCGTTGTGTATCGTTCGATGGAAACGAATATCTCGATTAAAATTTGCATAAACGAAACTGTCGCGATTAACGTTGTGTTATTATATTCGCGAATATTTTCCAAGATGATTTTTTTTTCAATTCGCTCCATGTTTCGCGGTATTATAGATAAAAAAAAGGAGAAAAAGATCTCGAAGTGAAGTATCATTCGTTAATTCGACATGATTAATGGAATTAATGCGGTGTGAAAGTTCCTTCTTCCGCTCCTTCTTTCCCCCGAGTTTGAATAAAAACCATCATTAGAGGGTGGAAGAATATTTGAAAGAGTCATATTTAATGGCGCTTATTCCAAAAGTTTCTCGAATCTTTCATAAGAAATTTAAGTTTCGAGTAAAAAAGTTTTTAAAATAACAATGTGCTTTCTTCTTTTTTTTTCACAAAAGTATGATTATTAAGACTCCTGTAATTCTTTTGTCCCTCGCTTATTATTACTAACTTTTAATAAAGAAGAAAAATTGTAACCTATTGCATCAATTTAAGAGTAACAAGTTTTAACAATCGAAGCCTCTTACAAATTGAAATTAACTTACATTTTTACTTATTATTCATCGTTAAGATTTTGAGAGACTCGCTCACACGTGTATAATATTTAAAAAATAACCATCTTTTATCTGGATACTTTACAATTTCTTCAATCTTGACTCTCAATCAAGATCCAGCAAACAAGGAAAATTAAATATATATCGGATGGATACTCGTTCGCCACATTAGGATAAAAATTCAATAAAAAGGAACAAGGAGGAGGTAAAGCAAAGAAACTAACTAGAGAGAAGAGAATGGAATAAACCGTGAAAGCAGACGCGTTATGAATGTATACTTTGCGGCCCGCACATTTCCTCTCTCCCTCTCTCCCCCTTTGTTTATTCGCTTTCACACGTTTCCATCCCTTCCTCTAACCGCGTCCCATTCTTCCATCACTGCGCTTTTAAAATTATACCCCGCAGTATCTACTTTAATCGAGCTAATAAAATACAGAAGTATTTCTCTTCGTACGTTCGAGCCCTGGAAAGCTTCTTTTTTTTTTCTTTGACCCGGAAAAGATAATCACCGTTCCTTTTCATCTTCTTACGTAGCTTTCAACGTCCTCTCCTCTCTCTTCTAATTCACCAAAATGATGTATTTTAAACAAAGGTGAGAAACATCTTCGTTATCATCAGATGAGAAAATATCAATGCAAGATGTGTAATATGATACGAGATATACAAAAAAAAAAAAAAGAAAAAAATGTGAAATTAAGCTTTATCTATTCAAACCTTGATTATAAAAATTACAAATACATTTTCGAAAGAAAGAATATTCTCCATATATCCCCTTTTGCAAGTCTACGATCAAAAAACTTTTTTTACTGATTGACAGCTGAATTGCCAACTATCAAATAACAAAATGTGTTTTACATTTGGACTAGCAAACCTAAAAAATCTAAAAATTCAACTGAAGCCATCTATAAGTGAAATCCGCAATTACTTAATTGCCAACCCAATCGTTTTCTCTACTTAAACCGAAAATCAATATCCTCGAACTCGATTGATCAAGTTTTTGCGTCCACGAATATTATCTGTATATGTATATATACGAGAATGGAAGAAGGGGAAAGAAATAAATCGACAATAAATGGCGAGGATTTATTCCGTACAGTGAGCCGAAAAGAGGCGGTACGAATGGGAATAACGAATGGGATAATAATTGAAATTAGGAGGTGGCGGAGAGGGTAATACACCGACAAGTACGAGGAGCTGGCAATTAAGTTGTGACGTATCGCCATTGCGGTCCCCGCCTTAAGCCAATTTCCACGCAGTGATGGAACGCGATTCTTCCATCCGTAAGCCGCTTCGTTAACCCTACCCTATCTCGTAAATTACCGTCAACAGTCGCATAATGCCAGCAAAACTCGTTTTGCTTCGTTTTTCTTTCTGGACGCCGGTTGAGCGAGTGGATGAAGAAATGCTCGAGCGCGAGGTTTATATTCACCCTTTCGCGATCGTAATTTTTATCACGCGTAGATATTTTCTTTACTTTAATTTTGAGAATTTTTCCCTTTTATTTTGAACGAGATCTCGCTCGATTTGTAAAAAAAAAAAAAAAAGGAAAAAAATTGCGATGAAAAATTAAGAGAGAGAGAAAATAAAGCTTCTCTAAAGCCTCGTTTTCAAAGAGATTAATTTTCTCAAGTTGGTCAAATACTAAATAAATATCGTGCAGTTTTTTTTTTTAATTAAATTTTGTTAAAGTCTGGCGTTAAAAAAAAAGAGAGAGAGAAATAAATAGAAATAAATTATATGGTCGAAAATGTGGAAAATGTTTCTGCAGATTATTTATTTTTCGTTGCCGTGCAAATAATTATTATATTTATTATTCGAATTTTGATTCTTTAAACAATTTTTCTTTTTTTGCGATACAAAAGATTAATAAATATACTTGGAAAAAGTTAAACTTTTCCTGTATCCGGAAAAAAGTATCTCGAGATCAAAGGGTTAATAACGTTCCCGAGCTGTAAAATATTCCAACGAGTTCGCATTTTCAATTAGTTCTCGTTTCACGTGTTGCGCATTCGAATCAAATTTTATCCGGGGCGGAGAAACGCTTATAAAGTGTATCGTTATCTTCGAAATTTCAGTTATGCGTCCAAAGTTTAAAAAAAAAAAAGAAAAAAAAAAGCTATTATCCTGGACAATGTTTAGCGAAGCCGATATTAAACAACTGCCGTTGTGTTGAGCCGATCGACTCCCTGGGTTTAAAGGTTAAACACGTTTTCGATAAAATGCAACGCGCTCGATAACGCGCCTCCGTATCACGGCTCTTAATTAACTAATCTCGATTTCTATCTCGCCGGAAGAATATTCGGATAGGTTAATTTTGAATGGTGGTCTGCCATTTTCTTTGACGCTCTTACCGATCGTCGGTAAAAATGTTATCGAGGACGGCCATGTTTATTTTCCTCTAATTTCGAAATAATTAATCGAAATATCGTCGTGGAAAAAAAGTTTCCTTTGCGATATTAACTTTCTAATCTCCTATCTTGTAATAAATTAACTTGTAACGTAACATTTTATTATTTATCATCGTATATATAATTAATTAATTATTACAATAGATCGTTCGTATGAAATTCCTTAACGGTGGAGAGATGCAGAGAGAATTTGATTGGAGAATTGAAATCGAAACCTTTGGATTCCACGAAGAAGGTGCAATTAAGCGTCGTTGACCTGGAAAAATCGATGAAAAAAGGGAAAAAGTTGAGGAAAGAGAGAGAGAGAGTTTAACGATGACATTGTTGGGAACGTAAGTGTTCCGCGATTAAAAGTTTTTACCCAGTCGAAAGTGAAACGGTGTCTAACAAGAATCTCGACAGAGATCGACATCTGAATACCATGGTCGTTTGTCACGACATCGTGGATCTCCCTATGGGCGCAAACTCGCCCTTTACACCTCTTAGACAAGACTGAATTACCTAAAGCGATTGCAAACCTTTGGAATGGTTCGTTGCCACCCAGTGGAAGCATTAATCATTTTGAGAAACGTTTCCTCACCATTTTGTAATACGAATCACAATATAGATACAATTCCATTGTATCTTGAAACAAATTTGACAAAATTCGAATCGAGACATCTTAATCAATAATTTTTATTAATGTCATACATGGATTGGTACTTATGTATTCCCCTTCAACATTTTTCAGAGAAAATCAAAAGATGTGAAAAGCAGAGAGTGAGATATTACTCTGTACATTGAGCACAATTGGTAATAAAATTAATATAATAAAAATCTCTCAATTCTCTTTTCCTTGTATTCGTCTTTTGTCACTGTGAGATTGACGTATTGAAATTTGTCTCTTTATCTCTATCGAAAAGATTAACTTTATCTTCGATACCCATCTTCTGAAATCTTCTGCAGATCCGCGCGACTTAACGCAATACTCGTGTACGTCCCACAGGGAATTCACACACGTAGATACGTATCTAGATTGGGCTTATTTCCTTTGCTCTTTCTGGTGTACGATTTTTGTGTCCTTTCTTCCTTTCTCTCTCTATATATATATAGGACGAACAAAGTAATTTGATCACTTGGAATAACTGGTTTTTAATAATATCGAGAGATATCTCAGATAAAAGAGGAATAATCTGGATGAATATATTAGTGTTATATTGCCAAGTTTCTCGTTTCATAAAGGATTCATACGTATAAATAGGATAATATAATTTCTACGAGATAATCGATATAAACTCGTTATCCTCTATGAAAAAGTAATAAGCTATTTGTGTAGGAAATTTAAAAGGTATTTTAATTCGAATTATGAAATTTCTAACTAATTTGAAACTATATAATAAATGCAAAAGTATTCACGTGTTATTTTACAAAGGAATTTATGTATTTTGGAAAATCTTCTCGACTATGTATAAATCAATCTTTAAATTTTTATAGAAATATTTTAATAAACCATTTATATAATTTGCATTATATATTTTATACCATTAATTATTTAAGAAATAATAGTGAAATTTAGATTAATCTTGTTTCCTTAAAATGATATATAATCCATTTACATATTTATAATGTTTCACAGAAATTTATTATTGACTTTGCAATAATGCAATTTATTAATTGAATTTGCATATATGAATATTTTTGTATATATATTATTATGATGTATAATAAGTTTTATAAATATGCACATCTTATCTTTAACAATTTACGTAATCCAATAATAATTCTTTGATTTAATTTTTACCTTTTTTGTGGAGAAAATTTATTATAATGGTAATTTTCAAATAATTTGTGCTACTTTGGAAAATATCATTACCACGGAAGACAATCTTTGTTTTATCAGTAAAATTCAGGAATAACAAATATCCCAGTGAAAAGAATTCTTTTCTTCCTTTCTATTTATCCCATCTTTTTACCGGTAGATGATTTCATTGTTCACTTGCAAATGGTATTGTCTCGATATTATCGAACGAATTCATTGTCCGTTTTAATCCTGAAATTTTACCTAGACAATTTTCTTTGTCTCTTCTGCCATTTGCATTCAGCTGAATCGCGAATGGGGATCTACACAAAGCATAGCTAGTGCTCCTCTCGCCAAGATTTTCTTTATCTATTTTTTTAAAGCGGCTGTATTAGTCCCTGCGCCGAATGGCTAAATGTTTCTAGACACTTGAAATTTTACGCAGTAATTAACTTTAACGTGTAATCAGAATAACTCATATTTCTTTCTTTTTCTTATTTGCCATTAACTATTTCCATTTCTTAATTAATTCGAGTTGTAAACATTCCAATTCTTTTATTTTTTTCTCAGCTACTCAATTTGTCAAATCATCAATTGATAACAAGAATGTCATGAAAATTTATCATTAGAATCAGAATTTTAATGAAAATTTCTCCTTCCAAAAGAAAAAGCTATTCTAGTGATTGATAATATAACAAAAATAAGAATATACATTTAAAATTCTAATCTCTTGCCTTGTTCCTGAAAAATTAATTTTAAAAATTATTCTTTGTATTCTTCAATCTTGAAAAATAATCATACAATTTCATAAGTATACACAACTGTATCATCATTGTAATAATAATAATAAAAAAAGATAGAACAAATTCCTTAATTCTGTAAAAAGTATCTCCTCTCAAGATCTATCGTCAATTTATACACAATTTTCCCAAAATTGGAGATTATTCCTTTCTTTAAATATTTCTCCAAGCATAAAGAAGAAACACAATACGCAGGAGATCACCGCGTGAAAGTAAAATTTCTCCACATCATGGATAAATATCATGGCGTTTGCTTAGGCGTTTCATTTATTTCCCACCTCTCGCGTCCTCCTCTCTTTCTCCTCTCGTTGCACGAGTTCGCCGGGACGGAAAATTTCGTTCGTTAATTAACAATCTCGTTATCTTCGCGGACGATTGCGCAGACCGAAGCTCGGCTCGACATTAATTTAGTGTAACGCTTCTACGGAGCGCCATTTCCCTCGCTTGTTTGATTTCCACCGCCCTCGAGGAGAAAGAAGGCTTCGAAGAAAAATAATTGTGCCCATTGGAGAGGAACCGGAAGGAGCGATATCGACTCACTAATAACCCACTTGGCAAAGTGTTGCCACGTAAACGTAACAACTCCTCGCACGGATGAAAATTAAGTTCCGTTTTTCCGCCATTTGTTTCACCCTGTTTGCTCCTCTTTCATGCATTTATAAGCGACCCATTTTCACAGAGAGCAATTTTTATTTTTTGTTTCCTTCTCTTGAACGTTAGAATTGCTTTTTTTTTTACAATAGGTAAGCAATTATTGCGATCAAAGGGATGAATCATTAAATTGTACAATGCGCGTGAAATAAGATAGTAAAATATTCGAGCATCTTTTTCGAGTGAAAAAGAAGAAAAAAGATGAAAATGGTGGTTACCTTTCGATATTTATATCGCGTTTCAATTAAATCGAAAATAAATATTTTATTTGAATTCGAATTCGGTTATGAATATATAATATTTGTTTATGATTTATACAGGATGATGACTTCAAACAATTTCGTAATTTATTCACCGTAGAGAAAAAAAAAATTTTTAAACAAAAATTGGATTCGATTGCATTTTTTTTTAATGGAGATTTAAAGTATTTAAATTTGGAATAATACGAAATGACTTGGATATTGAATGAAATGGTACCTTTCAATGATACATGTTGTTTCTCTCTTAATTATTTCAATTTTCTATTTTTTTTTAATCAGTTTGTTTCAAATTTTCTTTTTCTGATGAAATGAATTCTTAATCAATTGAATTCCCATCGAACATGTTTACATCGCCATCGATGATTTTAACAAATGCTCGTTTACATCGAACGAGTTAATTGCTTCTCTTTCCTTCGAGTGTCAAGTTTTTTTTTAATCTTATTAATCGATTTTGCGTCAAGCTTCCAAAGCAGTTTCGAAAGGAAGACAAGTGAAAGCGACACGTGGCCGACGGAAACATTTCAAACGTATTACCGCTGATTCTGCGTTTGAGCGAGCAAATTGTCCATCCGTAAATGGATTGGACGTAAATTGAGGATCTTGCAGCAAAAAAGAGGGACAGATTCATTTTTACCAACGTTAAAAAAATGAAAAGGAAAAAAGATTCTTCTGAATAAAAAAAAAAAGAAAATAATTGCACACAATCCCTGGCTACTAAAAATTAGGACAATTATTCACAATTTTCAACATTTTTTCGGGTCTTCAGTACAATTTAATGGCTTAAATTGATGGTATTCAATAGTAATTTTTATTAATTATTAAAAATATATATGTACACACATGTATAGTTAAATAGTAGAAATATTCATATGTTATCTTATAAGAAAATTTATGCATTTTGAACTGATTTTAATGAAAATTTTTGAGTACGTAGAGTAATTTTCTTGAAAGTACTTGAAATTAATTCTCAAGTTTTTATATAATATAATAAGCTAATAAAGCATTAAAATTTAAATATAATTTAATATTTTACTCTATCTTGTACTATTGTGAAATTATATTTCAAGAATGAAAATAATATTGAAACTTTGATTTTGTCTTTTTAAAGTGATTCCATTAAAAATTATTTTACATGCAAAATTATAATCTACATATACACAATATTTTATATAAAATAAAATATATTGATTTTGATAACATATTAGTTTCATTTCACATAAGATGCACGTTTATAATTGATTGGTATTAAATTTCCAATTAAATTTCGTTTAAGCCTTCAAATTTTATTGAAAATATCAACGAATGATCTTAATTTTCTAATTAAAGATTATATTTTCATACAAAATAGCAGTTATTAAATTTTTAATTTCAATTTTTCATTTTAAATTTGAAAGATTTATTCCAAAACACCAACCAAATGGTTATTACACATTGATAATGAAAAATAGTAAAGCACAGTTTACCAATTTATTGTTGTTTTGTTATTTTTCAACTAAAAATAGAAAAAAATATATTGACATTTTTCCTGAATATAAAAAAAAAAAACATTATTCTACATTTGCATTGCACAAAAAAATAATTCTTCAAAATCTGCAATAAATCGGTTATTTTTTATCCAATCTGGTATAAAACTTGCATCAAACAAAAATATTTTTTGCGTTATTACATTACACGTATGTAATACAAAAATTACCAAAAATGGATCTGGATCTCTATTTATCACAGAATTTTCAATTTGTACAACAATTTTCAATGTTTCGCAAAATTTCGATAAATCCAATTTTGGAATTGCTAAAAATCGTAATATGAATTATACAATTTTCAATTAGCCAATATAAATTATTTTCAATATTACCAATCACAAATTAAATCCAATCCAATAAATCGAAGCCAAAAACTATAAAAAGATACTCATAAAAGACACTCTTTTCCCTCTTAAAATTATTATTAATTTTCAAATAGCTTTAAAAACGATTTACAACGCGATGATTTTCAACAACGCCCCCTCCTTTCTTTCGAACATATTTCCTATCCCTTCTAACGTGTATTTTCCCAAAGTTTTGACCAGGTTTCCCTTGTTACTTTAGCAATTCGTCTTTAAGACAAATTCCAAACGTTGCCTTTATCCTCAACTTCTTTCTCTTCTATTCGACGAACCGTTCCCCCTCACATCTTACTTTTCCAGCACTTTGATCCTTTTCCTCCTCCTTCCCTCCTCCCCTCCTCCACCCAGAACACGTAACCATTTAAACTTGCCACAGTCAGGCTGGAAAGATGTCTTCTTCGACGATTACACAAGTTAGTTCTTTTAGGAGAGGAAGAACGCCAAGGTAGTTTCATCGATTTTTAAACGTTATCTCGCGATTCGGTGGTAAGCGCACCTGTGCTTAATGGCGTCCACGTCCGACGTGGAGTATCGCCGCCGTCCACGAGCTTCCACGTCTCTGGCGGGAAGAACTTTGACACTGGAACGTAAATATTCGTCAGCAACAGGTCCTTATGATACGAAATACGAGGATCGAAGCACCGAGAAACCGTCTCGTGCTATGCTCGAGTAAGTTTGACCAAAGGGGAGGGGGAGGGGGGATCAAGAATGTATCTTGTTATTTTCATGGGACTCGAGAAACGATAAAAATCAACGAGGCGTGTTTGAACGGGTGTTTGGAAAGATTTTATTCGTCGAGTATGGGGGAAAAAAAAAAATCCAATACGAATTTGTGAAAAAAAAAAAAAAAAAGAAAGGGAAAAATGAATCCATATATTGGAATTTATGAATTCGTAACTTTCGATAGGGAATAGGATGGAACGAAGAAAGAATTTTAATGGTGAAAAAAATTATCCATTAATCTTTTTTTACGAATCGGTTAATGAAACGTGAATTCATATTGGAATTTGTAATTCGTGAGTTTTATGTCGATGGGGGAGAGAGAGAGACAGAGAGAGATAGAGAAAAATTAAGATTATTGGTCGATGGAAAAAAATTATTCGTTAATTTTTTTATGAATAAAATATGAACTCATATTAGAATTTATAATTCGTGATTTTTACGTCGATGGGAAATCGTAAGAGTCTTTTTTTTATTTTTTTTATGGCGGTTACTAATTTAATTTTTTTTCTGATTGCAAAAATGTATAAAAAAGGTTTGGTTTGGTTTTTGCCAAATGAATTTTTAAAGTGCTGTAATAGTTTTGATGTTTCAATCTTTTTTTATTTTTTTCTTGAACAAATTTTTAAACGCATCGTTGCTTTGTTATTAATTTATAATTCGTTGTATAATTATAAAATTTAAAAGTGTATTATTTTTAATGTATTAATGAATTTATAATTATACAGTGTAATTATTGTAAATTTATTAGTATTTTAAAATGATATTTCAGTGCGTTGAATATTTTATACAATAATTTGTTTGTGCCCTGAGAAATTTATTAAATATAACTTAGATTTTAATTTTAACTATTGAACTATGAATTAATTCCAGATTTTGTTTGCATTTATTAGAAAAAAAAAATTAACACTGATTTATTATTATATTTTTATAATATTATTTCAATTTTATTTATTTATATATAATATATTTACATGTTCCAGTATATATTGTATTATAGATAATTTTATCTTGAATACAATTATATTGAATTGATGGAGAAATAATGAATTTTATCAGTGCAGAAATAAATCAATTTACAATAATGTATCTATACATTCAGTCTTTAAATCATTTAAATCTTATATAAGAATATTTTAGAATATTTTATATTATTGTATCATTTATATAATAAATATTTTTTATATCTCTAGAAACTCATTACTTATTATTTATTTCAAAAATATAACAAGTTTTATTAATAAATTCATACATATTGAATGAAATACAAGCAATTGAAAATATAGATGTATTTTTTTTTTATCTTACAAGCACAACTACAATTACTTAATTTATATTAATTAAAATCAAATAAGAACAGGATTTATAATAAATAAATCATTTGAAATTGTTTATCCTGTCATAATTAAAAATCAACATATAGTGTTATGAATAATTATGAATCTATATTGTTTGAAAAAAATATAAATTCAATATTTCAATATCTTTTTATTCAATATTTTGTCAATTTTTTTTTTGATTATTAATAACCAAGATTATTTGTTCTTTAATTTTAGCATAGCATAATTAATTTTCATCATTTTTCTTACTTGAACCATATACATTTTCAATATTACGATTAAATGATTAAGATAATGATAATGATTAAGAATATTTTTCTAATTTTCTGTTATTCGAATTTAAAATATAATAACACCAACGATACAAGAAAATTACAATCTCTGGAAAATTTTTCCAATCTTCGTTTCATCATCAAAATTAGATAACTTATTTAAAAATTTATTCATAATTTTCAATCATCGATCCAACAGAATTCAATTTTTGTTCCCTTGTTAAAAGTCAAAGGAATAACTCTCCCTCAAAAAAAAAGAAAAAGAAGAAGAAAGGAAAGAATTACTCTATATTTCCCGCTCCACTCTTGCGGGCAATTTCGCCGTCTCATATTTCGCAATGCGTAATATTATCATATGGCGCGTGACGATGTAAAAATTCCGATAGATAAACATCGACTAACAAAGCGGTGGACGTGACCACGCATTAAACGAGGAAACTGAGGCTCCTCATCGCCGTGAGGATCGAAATCACAAACGACCGCTTGTAAATTACTTTTTTTCCTTTCATCCGGCGATAATAAAAGAAACGGTTGAGAATGGAAAAAAACCCGGGTTTGGTGTTAACCGGCGGTGTATACACCTTACTTACCACTGTCGCTTTCTGACCGAACGACCGACTTTCCATCCTCGTCTCTTCTTCTCCCTTCCGATCGGCCAATCTGTTTCGATCTTTAACGCTGTTCTTCCGTCGGAGCCCTGTACACGGACGCCTGCCCGCAGCGTGAAAGCGCAGTGGAACGGGCGCGAATCGTGCATGCGCGGCCGCCCACTGCGCACGCGCCACCCGTCCGTCCGTCTTATATCTATAAGGGTAGGTACCCTCGGCGGGGCCAGTCAGTTCTTGCCCGTTTTCGCTCGGGTGACGATCGATCGGCGATTCAACGCTCCGTGACCTTGTTTCCGCGCATCCCTTTCCGCGACACGATTTCCGGAGAGATTAAACGATCGCCTCTCGGAAGAGAGAAAACCACCGGCTCTGTGCGGTGGTTAAACAGAGACGGACGGTTCGTGATTCCTTCTCTTTTTTTTTTTTTCTTTCTGTGAAGTGCAGTTGTGTTTCGCGCCAATCCAATTCCAATTGTTGAAAAGTGTCACTCGGATTCTGGCTTCTTCTTTCTTCTTTTTTCACGAGGATGAACGATTCAACGATCTCCGTTGGAATTTTATATCGCTTCTTAGACGAACGGTGAACCAGATTCTTCGCGGACATCGCTTATCTCTTGGAGGGTTTCGCTATCTGTCAAAACGTGCCCCTCTCCATCCACAAGGACGATCAGCCTCAGTTATCCCGTCCACGAGTCGTGAACCACGATACGAGAGGTAAATCGAGAAAACGTGAAGGATGACTCTTCATTTTCGATCGATAGTTGTAATTTGTCACTTTGAAAAATCACATTTATTATTTCCAGTGCACTACTTCGTTTCAATATTTTCAATCCAAATTTGTTTCCTCGTGTATTCATTTTATTTCCATTAAACCGATCGATCATTAATCGAATAAAAAAGTAAATATCGATCAAAATTGGATTGCAATGATGATGCGTAATTTTAAACGAAATGCATCGAGTTAATATAGTTGGATTTTAGTCACCTCCGTGACCAACTGTATATAATGTAATGATATATAATAAAATATTCAGGAACGTTTCACGTTCGCCCTCTTTCTCGTTCAACCGGATCTAATATTAAAGTGGTGTTTAATATTATCATCGAAGTAGATAAAACTTGCAATGCTCGTGAACGTCGAGATGAAATGAAACGTAGCACGGAAATGTCGAAGGTGGTGTGTTCAGGTCGCGCGTTTCATGCGGCACAATATAACTTTGGGCTTGGAGGGAACTGAGCTGGGATTACGCAAAATGTTATTCGCTATTCGGTTGTAAATAGACGATTAATCGTAACGTGCTCGTGTTATATACGTTGTCCTCGCGATGATATTATTTAATATCAATCGTTTTTCGATCGTGAGTTATTCGAATAGGAAATTCATTGTTGTGTATATACTTTCCCTCGAACGTTTATCATTTTCGATACGTAATGGATCTGAACTTTAGATTCTCTAATTCGAAACTTTGTCACATCTCGAAATGCTTATTTCTTTCTTTCCTTTATCTTGATATTTTATAAACTCATAGTAATTAATAGTAAAAAAATTGAATTTTTATCTAAGTTTTTGACAAGAGGTAACAATATATATGTATATATGTGAAATTTATTAAATAGTATTAATAATTTAAATTTTTTTTCTTTATCAAGAATGGGATTAACTTGAATGTATAAAAGCAATAATACATGAAAGTATTTTAGAAGTAATTTTTTTTATTTAGAATTTTGCTTTTTCATTGAGTTTCCTTTGATACAATATAAAAAGCTTAAGTTATTTTTCTTTACATTTACTTTATATCCCATTGATTTCCATGTGTAATTTACATTTAAATTTTTAACAATTACAATATTTTTGTATTACGTTTGTCGATACATTATTGTATTAATTAAAATGGGTCAAAAATTTAAATACAAATTCGATTGAATTAATTACTATTATTTAAATAATAATAAATTACATCTCTTTAAATATTCTTATATTCTTCAAGTTTTTCACCTGTGATTTCGAGTTACGTAAATATTAAAATGTTTTAAAGAGATTTAAATATTTATAACTTTTTAAATTTCGAAAAACTTCTCCTCTCTCACCTGTCCTATTTATGAAGAGCGTGAAAAACAATGTCAAATTGCGCATTAATGCTTTCCCAGGATGGATCGAGTAGATTAAAGCAGATTCGAGATTCGATTCAATTGGATGTATAGTTTGCACGACGAGAAGCATGACGAGTGATGAATGAATAAAATCGAGCAGAAGAATCTTTGTGGTTTGAAAATTAATTCAAGTTCGATTAAAGGGAGGACTCGAATCTAACGAGCAAGCTTTTTACCTGTGTTCTATTAAGATCCTGCAATTTATTTCGCCGACCATTGAAAACTCGACGAATTGCTTGAAGTAGAAACGCTTTCACAGCATAGAAAATGTTTCAACGATAGATTAAGAAAAGATATATTTTTCTTTTAGGTTTAAAAAATCGATTTTATTTCCATTTAAATCACACGTAACACGAATATTTTGTAAAATTTGCATTAGAAAATTTTTGAAAATTAATTAAATTATAATTAATATTATTAATTATAAGATATTAAGATTTCGAGATTTGAATAATTTCAAGTTTTATCATTTTCTTTCTTTGTCGAGTAAATATGCACTGCTTTTGTATTTCTGAATATGAGCTTTTTAATTTTATTTCAAAATAAAAAAATGAATCTAAATATTACAATATTTGTATTTTATGAAAAATATATAAAGAATTTTAAATAGAATATATTAATAAATCTTACTTTAAATGCATTTTTCTTCAAATATATTTTTTGAATATATAAGAATATAATTGTAAGTGATGTAGAATGAATGAGACTGTGCATGGTCGTAGGAACATATGATGAGTGAGATATAGATAGAGAAGTGGGCAAGTGTCATGGAGGATGATCGAGAAGTGCGTGCGAGGTTAGAGAAATGATATATTATTTGTAGAATTCGATATTATAATATTAAAGTAAAAAGACTTGTTAGTAAAATTTAAAGTGTTAAGTGCAACAAATAAATATAAATTAAGACAAATATGCAATTTATTTAATATATATTCCCACAATAATAAATCTATCATATTTGATTCGATTCGATTAATTATCGCGATTATTTGAAGTTTCGATTATTCATTCGATTATCGAATATCTTCCGTTTAGTGGTATCAAGTTTGTGTTCTCTTTTGTTTCTGTGATTATTTTTCTTTCTTTTTCCGTTATCAAGAATTATGTGTATCTTTTGTTTAACATAAACATAAACATCAAGTTTTTCTATTCTACAATTAATCAAATTTCTATTTCTACAACTCTTTTCATTAGAATTCTCTCCATTCGTTATTCGCCAATTTTTGAGGTTGGTAATTGTTAATAGTCGTTAGCTGATATATATTAAATTTAATCGTAAAAGAAAGCAATATTATATTATTTATATAAATTTTCAGTTGTTTTTTCTTGAACGTTGATTATTTTGGTGGATTTTGTTTTATTCGAGCTGTTTGTTCTTCGTTTAAACCAGTCGATCAAGATGCTACATAAATTGACAATTATCTTCGGTATGTTGAATCATTTTTTTTGATTTTCAATTTTTTCAGTTTTTATTTAATGGAACAAATATTTATATAAATAATCAAATTTTTCTTTAAAATCTTTTCTCATATTCAATACAATATAATTTTAATAAAATTTCATTTTTTTTATCACTATGAATCAAAATTATACCAACAATTATATTTGCATTTTATTTACGCATGAAAATAAATTTCATGCTTATATTCGTTGATATAGTATTATTATCGAAAGGGAATAAGTCGAAAGATGTGGTAAATTTACACGAAAAAGTAAGTCGAAAATATAAATTTTTAACAAACTTTATTTCCAAATAAATCAATATTAAAGATTCATCGATTATGTGTAACTTGTAATATGATTTTACTTGTACATATTTAACAAATATTATTATGTTCTTTATATTGTTATATTGATTTATTATATTATATTTGAGTTATATAAAAGTGTAGTCGAAAAATAAATTAAAAAAAAGAAGAATAAAATTTCTTTATTGAAGTTTCGTTTTTAAAAATTTATCAAATGATATGATTAATATGAAATAAATAATAAAAAGTGTAAAATGTAGAATATAATATAGTTATAATAATTTTTTATTCAAGTTTTCGTTCTTCATAAAATTAAAATTGAATGTAAAAGATGAAATTCATTTACTCAATGAATATTTTTTGAAAATTTAATTTTCTTGAAATGTAGTTTTGAAAAAATTTACATTATTCATTTTTGTATGTAGAATCTTTTGTTGAAATTTTCAAATCCGTGAAAGTAAAATATTTATAAAAAGAATCTTAAAAAGGTCTCCTTCAAATTGATAAAAAAATTAATTTTCAACAACATTTTCATATATATTTTGGATGTCAATTGCATTGATATATTTATATAAACAGTTGATAAGTAGCAGATGCATATTGATGCATATAGTGTTAGGATTTGTATAAAGGAAATTCAATGATATAATGATTTCAAACAATAAAGATATTTTATTGCTCAAAATCAAGTTCTTTAACGTATTTCAAACTCACTAGAATTCGTGAGAAGAGGAAACTAATTGACAAGTTGACCCTCTACAGTAATTAGTAGCCATATGTGCATTGCTAGCATATGGATCAAATGGGGAATATCAATGTACTCTCAGATTACTGCATATCGTCATATTGACAGAACAACGAAGACTGAGAGTCTGACTCGGAAATAATAATGAGCCATAGCAATGATAATGTTCATGAATACAAATGCAACGAAACTAGGTTCACATTAAAGCCAAGAATACGCATTCATGAATTTTCGATATCGATTTATTTGGAAATGAAGCTTTTACGAAAAAAAAAACATCATTTCATATCATTTTCGATTCACTTTTTTCACATGGAAAATTCAATCTCTTTATGTTTGATAACATTGTGTAAAATCTGGCAATTCAATTATATAATATATATGTGCATATCATGAACAAAAATTCTTTAATCAGATCAGAAATATTTGAAATTTTACAAATTAAAAGTGATTATTATATCATAAACTTGGAATAAATAGGATAATAGTACATAATCGTAGAACATAATTACAGAAATATTTTGAGATAGTTTAGAGAATATAATCATAAATGTATTTATAAATTGAAACTTTTTAATGTGCAGAGTATCTAGATATTATTATTTGCAACAAAAAGAATATTTCAGATAAAAATTAAATAAAGAAGAGTATATTTTCATATTATTAATTCTTTCATGAGAGGATATCTTTCATAAACAAAGATCAACTTTCTTCTTTTGTAAATGGAATTATATATTAATAGATCAAGTTCATAGAAATATTAACTAACCATATATTACTAAAAATTATTAGTTTAACAGATATCTGAATTTGAATTTTATAAAACTTATTGCATGAAAAACAAAGAAGATATGTACAAACGAATATTATTTTGCATATTTCTTGTCTTTCATATTATTTATAAATTTCAAATTGAATAATTTATAGAAAATATCAAGCTGTATATATTGATGTAATAAAAAAATATATAATTCCATTTAAAAGAAACAAAGTTCATCTGATCTTTAGACGTCCACTCACAAAATAATTAATATACTTTCATCTAAAACATTTTACGAATAATAACACTGAGAAAAATCAGGTGAAACATCCTGTATATATTTACGGAAGAGATCCGTGATAAATTCTATTACGCTTTGAAAGAAACAATTTATGACAAAAGTCCCGAAACTTTTCGAAATATATCTCGTCGCCTTTTAAAATCGATATTAATTTTGAGCGTGAGACTCGATGCAGGAGAGAGAGAGAGAGAGAGAGAAAGGGAGAAAGGGGAAGAAAGAAATAGAGAGTTGGAAGATTGAGAAGGTCGGTCTCACGATGTTGCGGTTCGTTGGCGCGGTTTGATCGAAAGGGTATTTCCTCAGCATACAAGAGAAAAGTTCTTCCGGAAAGATAAACTGCTCTTCTCCCTTAGCGTTTCTCGTTGGAAACTTAGTCGGAACTTTCGCGAAAGATTCACAAAAGATTCTTCTTCTTTTTTTTTTCTCTCCTCTCCCCTCTTCCTTTCGATGCTCGAATATAATTCGAGGGGAGAGTGGTAACGGTTTCCTCGCGAGGAAATTTTAACGTACGTGTGCAGGGGCGGCAATTTTAAACGAGTTATCGGGGAAAATTAATTATCGCTCGGGAGTTTCCAGTGTTCTTGAAATTAAAAGTAACGAAACCGGGGCAAAAGTAGAGTTATTCTCGAGCGGAGTGGAATATCAAATGTAATTCGTTCGTGATTTTGAGACGATTATACGTTAACGTTTATCGTCGGATCTGATTAACTACTCACGAAGCGTTTTATACTTCGATCAATTTCAACTTGCATCGATTATCGAAAAAAAAAAAAAAAAAAAGAAACGATATAATGTGTGATTTTTCGAAAATGACAAAATCAAGAATTTAAATTTATTTATATATATATATGTAGAAATGTCAGAATGGTATATCGAGCAAAAAGTTTTTGCATTGTGAAAATAATCGTAATTTTGTAATATTAATAACAATTTGAATTATATTGAATACTTTAAAATTTATTAATTGATAACAACATGGATTTCCATTATTTAAAAAAGTTTAAAAAAATTTGGAAATTTTCATTCAATGATTATTACAAAACAATATATTAATATTTAATGTCTCGTACTTGTTACCACTTCTCCAATTCCAATTTAATTTAGAAAAAGTACTCTCTCTCTTTAAAAGAGAAAGAATTATCCCATATTCACCCCCGTGCTCTTATTATTCCGCAAAAAAATAATTTTCTCGTCATCGAAATTTCTTTTTTTCACCGACTACACTCGAAGCTTTAACGAGTCGCCGCTTTTCTCTCTCTCTCGCGATTAACTCGAACGATCCGCACTCCCAGAAGGGTAAATTAAGATCCCTCGACGACCCTCAAAGAGGCAACGTCGGTGGCGCGAGCGAAACAATTTTATGAAAAGGGCACGATGATGATAAAACGTCGTTCGAAAAGAAACGATTCGCCGTTGCGGAAAATTGGGTCGCTCGTCACGCTCGAGCTCTCGCTGGCGAAACCGAATGCACACGCCACTCCATCGATACGCCGATAATTAAAAATCGGGGCTGCCGAATTCACCGGGGGTGTAATTAGTCGGCGCGAAACGTTACGAAAAGCGTGTCTGTTTTGCGCGGCCCAACCTTTTGTAATCCTCGCCCACACGCTATATAACCGAAAACTGGGTCGAACTTTTGCCCAACCCTCCCTCCTTCCCTCCTTCTCCACCGTTGCATCGTTGTGGATCGATCCTGGGAATTATTAGGTAATTATCGCGTTGAGGATAATTTCGAAATCGATTAGAGGGGGGTTGCGATGATGCGAGGATCGCAAGTGCGAATTTCCACGGGTGGAATTAAAACGCCTCGTCCCGTTTAAATTTAATTTTTTCCGTTTGTTTCTTCCTTCTCATTTTTCATCCGTTTCTAATACGGATGGAATTTTATCCGCTGCATCGAAGTACACGTCAAATATTAATCTTCGAATTTGAATTAATTGTAAATTAATATTTGTGGGATGGAAAAATTGTTTAAAAATTCATTGGTAACGTAATAATGACTTGTATCATTCTGATTCCAAACATAAAATAATTCAATTGAATAACTGTTACTTAAAAAAATTTTTTTAAAATCGATTCTCTAAGAATGAATCCTTTTAAATTGAATAAAAGTCAATTTTCCTTATTTCTTTCCACCTTGATACAGTACTTTCCAGAAGCCAATTTCGAATTAAGAGAATTCGATTCGAAGCTGGCCAACGAAAGTTAAAGAAACGAAATGGATAAATTGGATAGGAAGTGAAAACGAGGGGAAATTTTCCAGAGAATCGACAGTTTCAGCGAGGATGTCCCTGCACGAGGCGCGTTTACAAGCCCTCCTCTCTTAACATCTCGTTCCTGCTGCCATCGACACGATCCTGCGAGGTGTTGGCTCGAGGCAGGGATCGGCTTACGGGGGTGGAGGCGCTATAAAAATAAAGGAAATGGGGGTGCCGGATGTAGAGCAGGCCAAGAGGCGACTCCAGGACATTCTGAGGAAAGCGCAGAAGCTCGAGATCCCCCCGCAAGAAGTGATCTCGACGCGGACCGCCCAGAAGCTTCTTGCGAGGACGAAGAACGTCCTGGCATGGACGATCTGGATCACTGTTTTTATCCTCCTGCTAAGCGGAGTGGTCTACGCCCGTTGGCCAACGAGGCAAGAAGTCGAGACCATTAGAACTGTCCTCAGGCGAACGGTAAGTCCCGTTAAATTATTTCCTTAAATTCTTATTATTCGCAATTCTTCTTCCGATCGATACTTGTTACCCGCGCGAAAAACTCGGTCGGTAATAATCGTCGCGAAACGAGGCAATTAAGAAAAATTCTCGTATCTCGATTCTCTTTTTTGCTTTCGATGCTGAAAGTTAGTTTGTCGTTATTTATTCGAAGGGGTAATTGAAGTGTAATTATCACTTGAAGTTAGTATTATTCGGTATGAATAAGTAATATATTTTGAGGTTATGTTCTTTCCTTCGGTCAAACGTAAAGGAAATTTTATCACAATAAGCGTATTAATCGGTAATAATATTTACCATTCAATGTTGTATATCGAGAAATTTCTTATTTTCATTCGAAATCGAACAACAAATAGCATTAGCAAATACCAAATAATATTCGCTTCGTGAAATATTAAACGAAATCGTTTAATTGCAAACAATTGGCTGTTTACTTTTCGAAATGAAATATTTGTGTCGTTTTCGAAAAGTAAACCATTTCTCAAATAATTTCATTTATAACTACAATAAATATAATAATAATAATTTTATTAAAACACTTGCCGGGTAATTTTCGAAAAGTTATCGAACACGTGTGTATATTGTACGGAGACGTATACGGAGGGATGAAACTGCGAGCGGAAAATGAATGGAATTGGTAAGCAATTGGTCGAATTGAACTCAACTGGAGTTCGATAGGAACGAGAGTACATCGAGTTTCTGTAAAATAAAACGATCGAATATAATCGTTGATATTTTCTGAAATAATAGAAAGAGTCTCTTCAACGGTTGTCTTACGAGTGTACTTGTAATGTCGTTGACTAGATGATCGAAAGGAACGATTGCACAAAAATCGTTCGACTTTTATCCCTGAATTGCTATTACAATGAGTTATAAAATGGTTATAATTGTCCATTTACAAGAGTTGAGGAGTTTTTTTTTTTTTATAATTGTTTTCGATTCTGTTTGGTAAAGCAGTCGTCTCTTATATATCTCGAAATCGATCAGTAGTAAAAATCTTTGTACAGGATGTTTTTATAGAAATATATGGAGATTCTCGAAGGAATTTTAAGCAATTTTTTCCTTTGCAAAAATTTTCCTTTCAGCTTCCTTAACGAGTTATTAACAAAAAAATATTAATGTATATGTAGTGTTGGGTATGTGCGTGGCTCGAACAAACAAGTTCAGACATGATATATCGAATAATGATAAATAACGAGAAAATTGATTAATTGTTATTAATATAAGAATAAATCGAATTTATTAATTGAAAATAAAATTGAAACGAAAATTTTTTCAAAGGAGAAAATTGTTACGAATCTCCAGTTAAACTGGAGATTCTCATATTTTTGGGAAGCGCTGTATATTTCAAGGGAATTCATCCGATCTAAAAATTTTGATTTTAATAGAAGTTTGCTGGAGAATAATAGCAATTACACGTGCAGCAATTTCTTTTATGGCAGAAAACCTCTTTGCGTGAAACCAACCATCAAAATTTTCATGTTATAATTTAATGAATAAAATTTCGTCTGGGAATATTTTTTACAATGAGGATTACAAAGCAAAAGCTGAAAATTTTATAATTTAAAATTCTTTTGTATTGTTATAACGTGACGTTAAAAAAAAAAAAAAGGAGGAAAGAAAGAAAAAAATATTAAAACTGCAAAGTTTGTTTTTCATTTCAATTTCAAAGAAACATTTTATCAAAAAATTACTCCATATATGATTTATACTTTCATATATTACAGTATATAAATATATTCTTGTTTGTTTTGATAATACAATTTGTTTAAAATACAATGATTTCACAAAACTATTCAAACATTAGTTATAAATGAAACTGATGACACTAAAAATATAATAAAAGTTTCTTCTTAATAAATGTTTCTTTCATTTCTAAGTAAAACATTTTTAATATTCCATTATGCCATTCTAAAAAGTATTTCCAATATTCGAAATTCTATATATCTTACTTAAAAAAATTGCTTGAAATCCAAAACAACAAATTCCTCCCTCTCATACTCTCATACAATTCTTTCCAGATTGTCGATATTTCCAAATTTCCAAATTTCCAAATTTCATCCTTTCCCCCCAAATCATTCAAATTTCATCCCCTGTCTGCCGAAAATTTCAGATTCACGACACTAACTCTAACGGAGCAATAACGATGAATCACGAGTCGCATAAAACGAATTAATAGGCGTTATATAGAGAGGGGAGGGGAGGTATTCGTTTAAATTACAAAGTTTCAACGTATCGGTATGGCCACGCTTAATAATAACGGGATAGGGGAGAACAAGAGGCTGATAAATGACACCGCGGTAAATTAGCCTTTCAAAGGTTCGCCGAAATAAAGGTGTAACGTTTTGAAGTGAGGAGAGAGAGAGGGAGAGACAATCTTTCGAAAGAGATTTCGAGTTGATTAGCGAGCAGGATCCTAATTAAGCAAGTTAACGCAATTAGATGAAGCCGGCCACAGTGTCCGTAAGTCGGTTCGTTAGCTACTTTTCAAGTAACCACTCATCCCTCTCTCCCCCAATAATGTCCACTGAAAATTAGTAAATTCTTGGCAAATCGAGTGCGAATTCCTTTAAAAATTTCCCAGAAACGATTTGCATGGATTTGAAACGCGGATTATTTTTATTCGTGCTTGAAAAAGGAAAATTACTGATGTAAAGGGATGAAAAAAAGGGATGATTTTGAGTAATAGTTAAGTTGAATCGAATTATAAAATCCTTTTATATATTTGAAATTGTTATAGATATCATAAATTTGGAAAAAGTAATTAAAGGAGTTGATATTTTAGAATGCAAAAAAAAGAATTATTATTCCCAATATTTCTTTAAATGGAATTTTTATAAGTGTAAGATGATCAAATGAACATTTCCAATGATTTATATTTTTGATTGAACGAATATATGTTATTGGAGTATTCAGTAAATCATTTAGATCGTGAATTATTTATAATATTATAATATATTCTAAAGATAGCTAAGGGAAAAGGAACATGTTTAATTGACCCTCTCGGTTAGGTTTTATGCACTGTAAAAAAAAATTCTCGTTTTGCATTTTTGATTTGTTGTTTTCGCATGAAGAATTATTCTCTTTGCTTACCATTTACCAATATGTACCCACGTCATATAATCATAAGCACATTTTAGATACGTATGCAGATATTTTAAGCGGGATCGATGATTAATTGGAAGCAACGTTGGTTCGTTCAAATAGATAAACTAGCTTATATTTTAATGCTACATTTATGTAATCGGTTTTCGATATGTATATATATATACATCAATGATTTATTTTCCACTCTGCCCGCGTGTCAATTGCCTTCGAAATATTCCAATCTTCTCGGTTGACTCTGCCACCTCGTGAGGCAAACCTTAAAGTTTCCTTCATCTTGATTTCGATTACGATAAAATGAGTTTAAATTTTCAGTTAAAATTCTAAAATGGGACGATAAGATTTATAAATTTATTTATATTATTAATAAGTAAATTTATAATTGAAATTGATTGGGAGGATTGGTAAATTTAATTATTTAATATTTTAATTTTGAATTATAATTAAAAGAATAAATTACCTTAGGGATAATTGCGTAATAGATAGATCATATAGATAAAGATGTTGAATTAAGATGAAAATTAGGCGCAGTAAATTTAAATTTTTAAGTCTGTTAAAGGGTAAAAATTGTTTAACTAAAAAAATAATAATTATTTAATTTGTTTTCGAATTTCTTTCGTCATTGTAATATTATAATCCTTTCGAAGGAATTTTAATCAAACGTTTCACTAAAAATTCTTTTAATTTTAATTAAATTGTTATTAATTTTTGCGAAATGTGAATATACATGGAAATGTTAAGATCGATTCGATACGAAGTGAATACAATTAACAATTTCGTTTGTTATGAAAGTGAATATAGTGAAAAAAGTAAAATAAAATAAAATAAAATGAATAGGAAGCCGGTTGGAATCCAGGAAAAAATATTCATTCAGAAAAAAAAAATAAACATTATATATTCTTTTTAAATATTTTTTACCAAATATTTCACAACCAACGTTTTCGCGCTCACATCTAATTGTTTCCATATAACAATGAAGTTATTAACCGTACGTCCAATTTATTTTTTTTATTTTTTTCTCCTTCATAATAAATAAAAGTTTGAATTACTTTTCCTTTTTTTTTTATATATATATATATATATATATATTTCATATACTTTATATCCGATTAATTTTGCACATTCCCGTGTAATTTTACATTTTACAATCTCAAGTTGCAAAATATATTTTTTCCCCAACTGTGTATCGTTATTTCAATCAAGCTTTTTTTGTTTATTTAAGACTAAAACTTTCTCCCCTCAATAATTTAACCTTTGATTAAAAAATTGGCTACTGCTATTTCTCCTGTTTTTTAGTCGAATCGAAAAAAAAAGATTTGAACGAAATAAATAATTAGTTTAAATAATTGTTTCTTTACTATATGAAAATGAGTAATAAAATGTCTGTATAAAATGTAGAAAGTGTATCTAGAAGAGTTAAAACAAATATAAATTATTATGTGTTCATCTTAATAATCGATAATAAAAAAATACATGAATTAATATAAATTATTATCGAGCATCATATTAAAAAATTTTCGTAAATTTTTTCAAAAAAGAATTTTCCACTATCGTCAATCATGATCATTTATTTGACTATTTGATTTATTGCATCATTACAGATCACGTGGATGCACTCTCATTAAAGGCGTCGTGTTTTACTCGATTCGAGTAGACGAATCATGTAGATAATTAACCGAGTCAATTATCAAACAGAAAATTAAAAAAAAAAAAGAAAAAAAAAGGGTGGAAAACAAAAGGTTTCGGATTGATTCGATCCGTAATCACCCGCGTGAAATTTCGAAACGTTTTCTCGTCACCGAGAACGCCCCAGGCGTTTAATAATCCATAGCGATGTTGAATAAATTGGATCCGTAACTGCGTTACAGAACGAAACAAATCGACAAAGCAAATTGTTTTTTATGGCCCCGCGCGCGCTCTAATCTCTCTCCGCCTGTACCGTTGCTATACCCAGCTCGCTCTGTGCTATACCTTTTAATCCATCGAAATCACTTTCCATCGCTGATCCATCGAAAAAAAAGAAAAAAAGAATCTAACTAACTTTGTCGTCGATTAACGTTTCTTCGCGTTAAAAAAAATTTCTTCGAGAAAAGATTTCTACAATTCGAAGCTCTAATTCGTCTAATTTCGATTTTGATATTCATATGTCAAAAATAAAAAATCCTGAAAAAAATTTCTTTCTGTCACGAAAAAGATTGGGGCTCCACTTTTGAGATAACATGAAATAACTCGATCAAGAGCTTGTTACTTAAGAATTACAATGGTTTGTGTTGCAGGGAATTTATGGTTTTTGAGGTATTATTAATAAAATTGTTGGTTACTATTACATTTTTGTATACATATATATATATTTTATATGTGTGTGTTACGTTTGTACATTTATCTAATTGTGTTATACTGTTAATACATAATTAATTATTGCAATAATTCTTTTTACAATATGGAAAATAAAATAAAATTTCTTTTAATTAATCACGAGTTAATAAAGATTTGCATAATAGGATCAACGTTTCATAAATCTTGATGCAAAAAGAATAAATAATTTTGAACACACATATTTGTATTGTTAAAAATACACAACTGATTAAAATCCATTAATATCCATTTTTGAGTTAATTATAAAGATCCTCATTAACTCTGAATTTCTAAAAAAAATTCTAGGCTAGTAAGAATGAAAGAGCGCAAGAAAGGACAATTAAACGTGCACGCTGTCGAAAACGTGTTCCTTTTATTGTTAATCTTTCTATTGGCAAGCCTAGGGAAATTTTATTCTGGGGGGAAATTTCTGGGAATAACGATAACGCGATACGCAGGTATAAAATATGCAGGCATAAATATGCGTGGTGACATAATATTCCACTGATATTGCAGCTTATAGTGTAGTATATGAATATAAATCTCGAACACGACACTATTAGCCACCGATCCTTTTATAATACTTGACGTCCCCGTGTAGCAAGCAATTTTGAAAATATCGATATCGATGTAAATATTGGAATTTTCTTCTTCTTTGATAGAATAAGAAAGGAGAGAAAGAGAGATAAGAAAAAGCGCGAGACGGGAAAATTGGGAGAACGGGAAAAGTTTAAGGATAATAGGATTATCGGAGAGGATGAATGGGGGTGAAAAGAGATAAAAAGAATGGACAGAAGTAGAAGGAACGTGATAAAGGGGATATGAAAGGGGAGGAAGGAAAAATAAATAATTGTAAAAAAATTGCTAAAAAGGATTTAGCCGGGGAGGGAAAATAAAAGAGACGAGCAATTAAAGTAGAAAATAAAGAGGGCGTTGTGGAAGAAGTGAAAAGGACAGATTAATTTTTTAAAAAAAATCAGGAAAGACCACGTGTATTTCTTGTTCTTGTGAGGAATTAAGTTAATACACATGTGGAATATTTTTATTAAAACAGAAAAGATATTGAAATTTACTCGTTAAATTATTAAACAATTTAAATTTCCGTTAAATGAAGTGAAATGATAGAGATGGTATTAAATCGATCCATTTTATTCTATTTTTTATTTCGCTTCATCTAATAGAAACTTAAATCACTCCTGAATTAATAAAATTTTAAAATATTCCACGAATAAATTGACATTCTGTATAATTACTACTTTTATACAAAGTGTTCTCTACTTTTCCAACTAAAATGCGGGATCATAATCTATAAATGAAAATAAGAAGAAGAAGAAAAAAGAAAGTTTGAAACATTTATACGCTCCATGTAACATTTTCCATATTCGAACAAAATTATAAATAACCTGATACGATATTTCATTTATACTTTCCAAATTTAAAAGTTAAAAGATTGGAAGATGAAACCATATGAACCCAAAAGAAATTATTTTTCAAATTCTCGTGAAAAAAAATTCTCGAAAGGAATCACGAGTTTGAAAGTCTCGCAGTAGCGAATGTCGGAAATCGAGTTGGCGCGTCTCGATAACGACTCTATCGATACCGCCATCTGTCGATGATATCGACGCACTGTCGAGGATTATTCGACGTTACATTATTAGACAGCTTATTCCGCCACGGAATTACAAATCCTCTTCCACGCCACGGGATAACAAACTTGACGAAATAATCCGCGCGTATAAGGTGTCATGGAAAAAATGAGCCTCCGCTCTGCGATGTTTTGGATCGATGCCAACCGCGCTTATTAGTATCTCGGCTCGTCCCGTTTTAATTTCGAAGCTGATACAACCGGTGAAATTTGAAGTTCACTAATATTGCGATAAGCGTTTTTCTCGACGTGTAAACGCGACGTATATATAAAAAAATAAAAAATATACGTTTCAAATATTATTTATAATATCTTAGATTCTTTTAAGTTTTAAATCACAGAGACAGAATATATTTAATAAATAATTGGAACTTTCTATATTAAAGATACTTTTATTCACGGTGTGCAAAATTTAAGTGAAACAAAAATGAAATCAATATCTTTGTTAAATTTTGAGAAATACGTATACATTTAAATTTTTATTTTTCGTTTATTTCTAATTCTAATTTTGGAATATGGAACTATTTCAATTTTTATTATTTCAAATTTTCTCGAGCCAATGTACTACACAGAGGATCTTAGGAAGAAACGGAGATAATTCTACGGTTTATTAACCACCGATTATAGTCGATGTAATCGCCATCTCTATAAAAAAGCCGCAGTTACGACGAAGTTGGTGTCAAATTAATAGGTGGCAGTATCTATTTAAGAACCGTTCGTGGCAAATAAATTTTAACGACGTTGGCCATTAACATTTTATAATAACGAACGATACTTTATTAATTTTTCTAAAATTTTATTATACACTGTTATTTACAGCGATGATTTAATAAAATAGAAAAAATAATCGTGTTATTAATTTCTCGAGACACACTTTGAATTGAAAATGAAATATCGTGATCTATACTTGTAGCGCACAACTTTATTTAATTTTTTCTCTCCGGTATATATAAAAAATAATAAAAAAAAGTTAACAATTTTTAATTATTTTACTCTATCTCTGTCCTGTCTGTTACTTTTATCTTTTACACGACGTGTAATTGAATATT
The DNA here is from genome assembly GCF_003254395.2 of Apis mellifera. Taxonomy (NCBI): domain Eukaryota; kingdom Metazoa; phylum Arthropoda; class Insecta; order Hymenoptera; family Apidae; genus Apis; species Apis mellifera. The sequence continues at coordinate 2,133,201 of NC_037640.1, read as the reverse complement.
TATACATATTCGTATATTTATCAGAGAAATCGACATGTTAAAAGCCACATTTCTCAAAGATGACATCTCGAGAGGGAATTTATGCTCTCGGATAGCAATAACGTTACACGTGCACGATGTTGCACTTTTCTCCAAGAATAATTTTCCTGTCTTGAAATTCCTCGCGCGTTATCGTGTATGTACGTGTATATGTACGTATATATACGTATATATGTATGCGTATATAGATGCATTTTTCCGTTAAACCCTACATATCTGCCTCGTGCCTCCGCGTTCCACGAATTCCATCGTGGTTTCTATTTTTTCCAATCATCGATTCTTTCTTACGTTTCTTGTCATTTCGCTTTCAATTTCTTTTCGCGTCTCTCTCTCTTGAATATTTTTCCTCCATTCCTTCTCCCCTTATTTTATCCAAAATTCAATCATTTCCAATGCGAAATCTCAATGAAAGTGTCACGAAATTATCTCTTTCGTTACGTTTCATTATTTGTCGCTTAAACATTTTTCTTTATAATAAAAGTTGTCATCTTTTATTCATTTCATAGAATAAATCTAAAGTGACTTGAAATTTTCATTATTGAATTCAATATATTAAAAATGTATAAGAAATTTAACAATGAAACAATAAGGATGTTATTATTGTTTATGAAATTTGGATAAATTAATTCGGAGAAAATCGTCATTCTAGAAACACGAAGCTTTTTGATTAATTATAAATCTACTTTTGGTTAATTACTCTTAGGAGATGGACGGTGAAAAAGGGACGCGAAACAACGGGGAGGAGAAATTTTATTCGGTCTGAAACGTGGCAACGCTTACACGCGTTAAAGATTTCCGATTAAATGCTTAATTAATCCGCTTGTTTCCGGGCGTGCACAGAGGGCCGACCTCATTATCTACAAATCTATCTCGAATGGTAAATTAATTGTTGCTCGCTCTCGAGCAGTTTGGTCGAGGGGCAGACTCGTGTTTCCAACTTCCAATCAGCCACTATTCTGCGTGCCGTTTTGTTTCTACTTGTCGCTACTACTTGACGCCTGCCTCCCAAAACTCAAGGCAACCCAAGACGTAAAATAGAATCGTCCAAGTTTTTGAAAGTGTATATAATTTCACGGGGGATCGTCTCCTTTTTCGAAATCACGAAACGCGATTCAGAACGAGTAATGGGAAAGTTTGTGTGGCATGGCAATAATCCAACGTAACCTAACTTTTTCGAAATGTTTCGAATAGAGAGGAGGAGATTTTGTTTATTTGTATTTTGAATAAAATCTAATTTCAAGAAAATTTAAAGAGTTTTAAGGATTTGTGCAAGGTTAGGTTAGATAATAATTTTTAATTAGAAAGATGTGCGAGTGATTCTAAAATCTAACATAACCTAACTTTTTCGAAATGTTTCGAAAAGAGAGAAGGAGATTTTGTTGTTAAAAAATGTATTTGTATTTTGAATAAAATCTAATTTCAAGAAAATTTAAGGAATTTTAAGGATTTCTAATTTTTAATTAGAAAGATGTGCAAAATTCCGAGTGATTCTAAAATCTAACATAACCTAACTTTTTCGAAATGTTTCGAATAGAGAGGAGGAGATTTTGTTTATTTATATTTTAAATAAAATCTAATTTCAAGGAAATTTAAAGAGTTTTAAGGATTTCTGCAAGGTTAGGTTAGATAATAATTTTTAATTAGAAAGATGTGCGAGTGATTCTAAAATCTAACATAACCTAACTTTTTCGAAATGATTCGAAAAGAGAGGAGATTTTGTTTGATTTAAAAAATATATTTGTATTTTGAATAAAATCTAATTTCAAGGAAATTTAAGGAATTTTAAAGATTTTTAATTTTTAATTAGAAAGATGTGCGAAATTCCGAGCGATTTTGAAGAATAAAAAGAAAATAGGACATTTTGATTAAAAATTATATTTTCTAATTACTGAAAAACAAAATATATCAACAATGATTAAACTAATAATCTTACAAAATGCGTGTCTTATTAATTAATTAACAATAAATAAGAAATCAGAAATTCGTCATTTTATTCTATATAACTATTGTTTTTTTTTTTGAATCGCTCGAGATAAATCATGCTCGTGGAATAAAGAAGAATTGTGATAAATTTTTATCACTTCACATTTTTTTTCTCTCTCTCTCTCTCCTTCGCATTTAATATCTACACCGATTTTCCCCGCATATCTGGACCAGTATCCATTCCCCAAATGGAAGTATATTGTTCATTCTCGCGGCAATTCCATTATGTAGTCGAAAGAGTAACTTGATTTTTGTAAAGCTGGCACCAAACTGGGACACCGGTCTTTCGATTCGACTTTGTGTTAACGTTGAAATTAATAGAATTCGTTAAAAGCCGTTGAAAGCTTTTCGATATAGGACAACAATGTCAGAAAACGTTAGTATTATCATCTTTGCGTAATTTTTTTCACGGAAGAAGGGGAAATAAAAAGAGAGAGAGAGAAAAAAGAAGAAGGAAATAAAAGCTTGGATCGATTTCTCGATCATCGTTAATTATAATTTGTATCATGTATAGTCAAAATATTTATATTTTTAACTAACTTCACAATTAAGAAACGAATTGATCTATTATCTATGTAAATTTATGATATAATATCACATTTAAAGATACATATCCATTCGAATTGATTAATTATATCTCGAAAGTACAAAAAAATAATTATCCTGAGAACTCGATTTACGAATTAACATAAAATCGATAAATTTTCCAGAAATGGCACGCTTAGAACAATTATCATCAACGAAAAAAAATGGCCGCGTACACATTCTGGTACAATTTTTCCTTCTTTCCTCCTCGTCATAATTTTCACGATTCGGAAGAAAAAAATTCAAAAACTGATCTGTCGCGCGAGTGGAAACGGGAGGATCGAGTAACTGAACGCTAGTCGCCTGCCTGCCCCTCGAAATGCTCAATTTCCATGGAAATGGCAGCGAAACACCAGCATTTTTCCCCTTCTCTCCCTCCTTTTATTTTTCGGTAGTTCACCAGTGCCATCCCCCTCCCTCCTGCCCACGCGCGATCGAATGTCCACCCGGTTTATCCCGCTTTCGCCCCTCCTCCCTCCTCCCCGCCGCCATCATTTCTTCCGTTCGCCCGACGAGTTTTCATTTGCTCGATTACCGGCGCGTGTTGTTTTGTCCCCGAAAAAAACCAGTGTTCGGTGACCATTTTCAGCTGGAAACAGAACAGTGTGTCAATGTGTTTTTTATCGAAAAGGAAGGAGGACAATCGTCCACGCGCACGCGCAGTAAATCGGTTGTTTCGTGTTACCTGTGTTTCGATCGATCGAGAGAGAAATTTAGCGTCAATTTATGTAATCAAGAAGGGAAATGGAATAAGATAGATTTTTTTCTTTCACTTCTGAGTTTGATACGAACGAAATTGTATAATTCTGTACAATTGTTCAAATTTAACGAGATTTGAAAATTATTATTTGTACTCGATTGTTGTTGTTATAATTTTGAATTTCCAAATTAAGAGTTTTCATTCTTGAAAATTGATTAAGATTTCTTTTTTCGTTTTCAATTACAATTTCCTAATCGTAAAAATGATATTTTTTTTACATTGAAAGAGCGATGATAGATAAAAAAGAAATGCTTCGTGTAAAATTTAGTTACTCGTGATCCTTGGTTGGATTTCATTTTTTTCTTTTTACGGAATTCTTTGAACGCTCTCCCTTTTTTTCTTTTTTTTTTTTTTTAACAGCAACAACAATATTCAGGGAATCATGTACAGAATCACGGTTCTATTGTGCAAGGTTACGGACGTGATTGCGTAACACTCGCTCGTAAATTTCCGCGTGGAACTGCTTCCCACCGGAGGAAATCTCCGCCCCTAGAAAACCTTCCTTCCCTCCTCCCTCCAACCTGAGGGAGAAATTTCGCTTTATTATCGACCTCGAACGTTTTCTCTCTATTAGAACGTTTTCCATCCTCTAATGACGAGAATTTCACCCTTCGAGGCGGGGGTGTATCTTATATGTCGATAAATCGATTTCGAAAAAAAGATACTCGAAAAGTTGAACATTTCTTCGATGAGTTTTAATGAGAATCATCGATGCTCATCGAAAGTCAATCTACAAGAGCCAACGAGTGAAATAATTCCAGTTTCTTTATTTCCAATAAAACTTTGTGAAAGAAATTAAATTTTTTTTGGACGACTGAATATTGACAATAATTACATATGGAGAGTTTAGAAACTTTGAAGAACAAACAGATTTTTGAATCATCGTAAAATTTTTAGAGAATGTGATTTAAATGGATTATCTGTACATAAAATATAAAGTGATGAAAATAAGAATTTTTAACAATTCTACAACTTTCTTTTTTATTTTCAGAAATGATAATATTCTGAATACTTTTTTGCTCTCAATTTGCTTCATTTTGTTCTCAATTAAAGAGATATTATTTAAGACTATTAAAATTGATAATAATTTCTCCTCTTCAAAACATAAAATATTTCGTAAAAATTTAAAACTAAATCTTCTTTGAATAATATTTTTTCTTCTTCTTCTTTGAAAAATATTAATTTTCTTTAGTAAATTATTTCAATAATACCATGATAATATTGATTCTCCTCTTCGTAGAAATTTAAAACTAAATCTTTTTTAAAAAATGTTAAATCGAGATATATTAATTTTCTTTAGGTGAATTATTTCAATAACACCGTATTGATAATTTAGAAGCGTACGTAATAAATCGTATAATCCATTCGGAATAATAAAATAGGAAGGAATAAAATATCGTTTCAAAAATCGTTCGAATATCCTCCCCCAAGAAATGGGAGGAGAAACGCGTGGAATTATTTCTCCCCGTGCACAGGTTTCCGCAACTGGCCACGAGCGAAACATTTTTCAACCCGCTTCGTTAATTCTCGAATTTCACAAAGCTGTTTTCAACTTTGTTCAACGCGTGAATATAGAACGTAGATATTCCTTCTTTTTAAAAATTTCTCTCTCTTCTTTTTTTTCGTCCACCCTCTTCGAACGAACAATGCCAAACCAAAAAACAAAAAACAAAAAAAATAAAAAATCAGAAAAAGAAAGAAAATTCTCTCGTGGCCGCGTTTTTTCACCATTTTTCACTCCGCCCTAAGATTTTATTCTTTCGTTCCCTCTCGTAATTGTTACATTTTTACCTTGTAATAAATCGAAACTGTCGCGAGTTCCAGGGGAACAAGTCACCAAGGGACTTTTCACGCAACGAACACGGGAAATGTAAACGTTATATAATACACGGGAAATATCCTTTTTCTCTCGCTTCGAGTCTTCGATGTTTGGTTAATGCTAATGTAAATTATGACATATTTATTTAAGTAAGTTATTAGAAAATTTTTATTATGTTTGTAACGTAGAAGATATATAAATCAAGCTACTAATTGTAGTTAATTAGTGATTTTTTTTTTTACGTATTCTTGTAGCAATAATTACAAATTTTTCATTTGAATCATGGATAATTTTCAATTCACTATTGTTCTCCTTTTTAATTTATACTATCGTAAAATAAAATAATATATAAACGGAATTCTTGTTCAAGGAATTTAAAAAAATTATTCGATAAATGAATGATATTGAGAGAAGAATGAACTTGATTGTTCACGTATCGTTACAATCTGAAAAGAAAAATTTTATTTCCCAAAGTTAGTTTGGGAAATTCGATTCGATTTAAAAACTCATAACAAACGATTCGAAAGGAATTGCAAGTAAATTTTCGAAACGAAGCTATCGCTAATTCCAATAGCAAGAACAATTTCACAAGGATTTTACCCTCCTCGACGCGCAAAAATGCAAACTTTATACAATATCCAGCGAATATTCCTCCCTCCCTCTCTTTCTCTCTCTCTCTGTCGCTTCGATTCGCCCGGCCAACGATCTAGGAAATCGAAACGAGGCGAGAGGAATCCTCCACGAATTCACTGCCGTTCGAGGACAACAGTGAAAATGGCAACAATGCGGGAATGGATTTTAATAGAAGTTGCTCGAGATATGTCGTGGAAAATATCGGAGCGAGAAAATTCCAGGCTAACCGATAACAAGTGCATTCTGTTGTTTCTGTTGAGAGGCGACCAATTACGAGAGGAAGGGGAGGGAGGGAAAAAAAAAGAAAGAAAGAAAGAAAAAGGAAATAGAAGGAGGAAGAATCGTTTGGCGGTTAAAATATGGACGAAAGAGGCGAAGTTAAATCGTAGAAGAGGGGACAAAAGGAGGAAAGAGAGAGAGAGAGAAAGGGACGAAAGAAACATGGTCGACCGGTTTAGTTGATTCCCTGATCACGAATTCAATTCTCGGTCGAGTTTTTGCCCGTTTTCGCATTACGTTTCAATTAAACGCTTGCTCCCTCCCTCCCTCGTTGGAGCGTCTCGTCGTGCGAATAGCGAAATTAGATTTTCGCTTGATGCATTTGTTGTTCGTTGTTGATTATCAACAGTTGTGGTCTGGGATCGTGCGAAGTAGACGATGCCTCTTTGTGGCGATAATTTTTGTTATCGATTTTCGTTATTACGATAAATATTATTATTATACTTCTAGTTTATTGAAATGAAAAGGGATTAAAAAGATATTCTTGTAAATCTTTCAATTGATACTTTTTTTTTTAAATGTATTGTTTTTTCTATCATAAACAAATCAGGCTATGTATATTTGAAAAAGGAGGAACGAAAAGGAAAATAAAAATTGAAAAATTGAATTGAATCAAAGTACTTGAATTTTCTTCTAGAGAATTCTAGAGGAAATTAATTTACTAAATGATATGTAAAAAATCTCTGTTTACAATTTTTTTTATTTGAACTTGTAATAACAATATATTTTGCAGATTTATATCAATTACATACGTGTTGAAAATTTCATTGCAAAAAATAATCAACATAGAAAGATAAAAATTTATAAATTTTAAAGGATGATCAAATACTTTCTGTCAAGGATTGCATCCATCTTTGTCGTTTTCTATTCGTAAAACGAGGAAAGATAAATCGTGTGCCTTAAAGAAATTCCAATTCATCCGTAAATAACTTTTAATAATATTTTCCAAACACTCGAGCGCCCCCAAATTAAACCAAACATGATACCCTTAGTGTAACAACTAGAAAACGATAAGAATCGTGTTCTGCATTATCGACGGTGCAAGCAAAATGGCGCGCGTGACATTTCCACGCGCGTCGAAGCTAGCATCTGCGATTATTTACATCGCGTGACGTATCGGCGAAGAGAAAGCCTGTGCATTTGCCGCACAGGTTCCGTGATTGCTGCGTACAACAATGCACACAATATACGCCACGTATAGCGGCGTTATCGCGTTTCAGTTTATAGTTGCCACTGCCTCCTAGTCCAGATCCCGTCTGACCACCGACCGACCGTTTCCCCTTGCTCCGCTTAATTTTCCCCATTACCGCTTCTGGCGTGCATCGCAGCGTTGCACCGCCTCGTTCCCGTGAGATTTTATCTTCATCCACGCGTGCTTCGTTATATCGGGGAGATCACGAATAACAAGAATATAGGATGGAATTCGGGCGAACTTATGATAATATGACGAAGATGGCGTTTCGTTTATTCGCCCAAAGTAGATGAAAAAATAATTTCCACGAGACTTTTTATTTACGAGTTCTTGATTTTTATGTATAAAAAAATGTTGTAATTAAGGTATTTAAAGTACTGAAATGCGAATTTCATTGTATTCAATCTCACGTGAGTATATATATATATATATATATATATATATATATTATAAAAAATACTATTTTTCTTACAATTGATCAATGAATACAATGAACTTGGAATTATGATATTTCAAGAAGAGTTTAATTGGAAATTAAATTGTTACAATTTCTTCAAGGTCATTTTTTTACTTTAATCTCTACGAAGATGTAAAATCACGCTTACTTTTTACATACACGTGTACATTAAAGCTTTTCCGGATTATTGATCGAACTAACGCTCAACAATTTTTCTACCGTGATAAAGTTGATGCATTTGTCGAAACGAAAAGCGATGAAAAATTTCGCCAACGTATTATCGATAGAACGATTAAACGGTTTTTCGGTCTGTTTTTCACGCGACGTATAATATCAATTCATCGAAACTCTGTCTGTATAATATCGATTTGAACATACAAAAAAAAAAAAAAAGAACGTCGAGGCGACAAAGTTCGCAAACGGGACCTCTCGAGGTAATTATTGAAACGTCCAAGTTGTCATTCAGCTTTAAAGTTACAGAATATCGATGCAGCCTACAAAGCGAATTGCCCTATAGTTTTGCCCTATACATTGAAACGATTAGAATTCATAGGCGAAACGAAAGACCAATATTATATATATAGAGGTATTTTTTAAAAAGTGGTAAAAAGACTCTGACAAATAATTTTTAATTAAATGGAAAAGTTTTTTTTAGTTTTTATTATAAATTTTATGGCGTCACAAGAACTTTGACGTGTTTGAATTTTTCATTCCCCTTTTTCAACATATTTCTCACCAAACTCTTTTATTCATTAATTCGTTGATCTGATAATTTAATAAAATCGAGTTAAAATTCAATTACCCTTTTTACAAAAATATCGTTTTCATTATTGATTATAATTATTGTTTAATAATTTTATTCGAATACATAATTCGATTTAAATAAACAAATTCATATCCAATTCAAGATTGATAACCTAATAAATCATTAATGTAATTCTCAAATAAATCTTAGATACGTGTTCTTTCCTATCCTATTATTTTAGACAATTAAAAATCACTAGCAAGATTTTCGAACAAAATTTCGAAAGCACCGAATATGAACAAAAGGAATTGAATAAACTTAAACTGGATGTAATTCGACGGAACGCCGCAAGAGTGGCGGAAGCCTGGATTCCTATTGGCCAGTGCTGACGCGCAACCGATTGTGCGCAAAAATCCGTTACATCGGATCATTCGCCTCGCACGTTTGCCAATCCTATTCGTTTGTTTTCGGTTTGCGGTGAAACATTCGGATAACCCTGATTACCCCCGTCAGTGGCGATCATTTCACTGCTGTTTACTCGCCAGATATTTGCCCCCTCGCGAATAATTTGAGTGAAATGAGACTAAACTAACTTGCCGCGTTACGAAATAGGATCAACGCGTCTGTCGAGCGTTTGCAGTGTGGCCAACGTCAAAGAGGGATGTTTTTAAAGAAACTTTGAAAATTACAGGTTCGTCCAATTTTATCACTTTTTTTTTTTACAGTTTCGTATAAAATCGAGTTAAAGTTCAATCATAATATATTGGTAAGATTATGTTTTCATTATTGATTATAAATAATTATTGTTAAATTTAATAATCTTATTCGAACGCACAATTTGATTTAAGTAAACAAATTCCTATTAATGACACATTTCAAGATTATAATAGATTAATTTAACGGATAAAATTAATATCATTAATCTTTTAAATGATGATCTGTAAAATTAATTTCTTTTTTTATATAGAATTATATATTTTTTTAGACCCACATCTCGTCTATTTTACAAAATTTTAATGCATAATCCTTCGAATGTGGCATCCATCGTTGAAAACGAAGCTCGTACAAAATCACGGGTAAACGATGTCGTGACTGATATTTCTTATTTTTCTTCTGCTGAAAAAACTGGAATTGTTCGTTTGTAGCACGTCGTTTCCATCGACGTGTTTCCAGGTAGAGGTTGAGTGGGAGGTAGAAACGGGGTTAAAGAACGTCAAACGGTTAACAACCGTCGAACAACCGTCCGAAGGGCCGTGTGGTTTTTCCACCTGGTTAACTTTCGCCCCCTCGTGTCACATTTTTTTTCGTTTAGCGAAAATTTCACACCCATTCTCTTCCTTTTTTTTTTCTTCCTTCCTTTGCCTCTCGGTTCACTCGCCCTTGTGAAAATTTCTCGCGCGAAATCCGGTGAAACGACTACAAAAGTCTGTTCGAAATCTTCGTTTGAGGTTAACTCGTAACTTTGAGACGAGTTTATTAATTATTATTATTGATTATTGGATTATTCTTCGATTAGTAGAAAGATTAATTTAACAATAATTCATCCGAACTTGAGCCTGAAAACTATCATTTATTAAGTATTTTCAATTCGTTGATTTGTTTGAATTAAAATGAACGTATTCGATATATTTATTATTGAATATATTTGGAATATAAGGTTAAAGAGAAGGAATATTATTATAATATTACTAAAAGTAAAAGAAAAGGAAAATGAAAAATCAAATTTCTTTTTCACTTAGTTAGAAAATAATCCCTAGAAAATACTAGAAAAAAATTATTACGTCAATTTTATATTCTACTCTTATATTGATAGTTTCAGTCTAATATTTTTTTAAATATGTTTTAGTTTTATAGATATAACAATATAATAAAGTCTGACAACAAATTTTGAATTAAAGTGCATCCTTAAAAATACTTTTTAAATTAATCATAATGAAATACATCTACTTTTCACAAGGATGAAATTGCAAGCAAGAAATTTTTATACATTAAATATCATTACTTAATGTGAATTAATTAAACAAGTTCCCGTTGTGAAAAATATAAAATTGAAATTAAATTAATGTACGCATCAAGCACGTGTGTATATCAAAAGTTACACAGACACTTGAATCTCACCTATACTCCAAATTTATCCTAACTTTTCTAAAGAAAACACAAAGTTTTATACAAGGTGCTAATATATTCATAGAATATCTTTAGAGGCTTAATTCTAATTCAAAAATGTTGGTTAAGACCTATTTATGAAGTCATAAGCAAAGTAAGCTTGCTATCAAAGTAAGAGAGAGAGAGAGAGAAAATCCTCTTCCGCATCTCGTTTCATCTAATTATATTGTAACTCAAATAATAACTTAATAAATTTTCCAACCAATCCATTTTCTCTACCTAAAAATTACGACGTTCCAAAAATTATCTCGATTATTATTCTCTCGTGCATTATTCCAATTATCCTGCACAACGAAAAAATTTTTATTGTACACGAATTTTTATTTTTTAATCGTGGAATGTGTTGAAGAACTCTCGTGATGTCTTTGACCCGAACGTAATAAAAAGAAAAAGTCGGTGTATATAGCGCGAACAAGGAGAATTCGTGGACAAAAAGGTAGAGGATTAGAAGGGTGGACGGCCTGAGACCACGTCCGAGACTGGCACACTCGTGTGTGCAATTTACATGCATAATTGTGGCTGGCTTCGTTACGTAGGCTGCCTACCGACCCCCTACCAGCCTGTTGATCGCCACTCGTTCTACTAATTAGTATTTGAAATAACGTTCAAGTGTGCTATTTGTAGGACGTCCAATTATCTCGACTCGTTGCCAAGTTCAAGCTCGCTCTTTACGAGCATCGTTATATTTTTTTTTTTCCTTTTTTTTCTAGCGTTAATTACTAGCTTTAAGTCTTAATCCGCGATCCTTTTCTCGCTTATCGCGAATTTGAAACGATTTTGCGGAATATTTTTAAATTAAAGGAGGAAATTGAAGAAAATAAATCGCGGCGATTCGTAATTTATCGCGTCAGACGGGTATGGATTCTCTGGAAATAAAAAAGGATAATTGTGAATAACGGTGTTAGGACGGATCGTTTTAAATAAACCGATTTACTGGATTTGATTAATCCTTAATTGGATAATATAAGAATATATGTGAAAATAAATGAAATTACGTGATGTGATATTTAAATGTTTAAAATTTCATTTTTTTTCAACGATGATCCAATTATAGAATATATATTCATTTAAAGATAGAAACGTATTTGATTGATAATTTTTTTGAAAACATATCATAAATAGAAATATTTTATTTCATATTATTTTCACATACATATTGTTACAATTTTTGATTTTCGTTTCATATATAGAAAATAAAGCAACAAAAATATATTGCAGATATCAAAATTGAAAAGTATAAAAATTGTTAAACTTTATTAAATTACAAGATACCCAATATATATATATATATAAAATATTCTCAAATGCGAAATTGAAATTGCGATAGGAGCAATACAACTGATTATCATTCTACCTTCCTTATCGTAGATTCCTTTCGCAGTTGCGCGCCGTGCAAGAATCTCGACGCAATTAATACGGATGCGGAGGTATGCGATCCTTAAGAGATATCTGCGCATGCTCGAACTCGAACAAAGAGAGAGAGAGAGAGAGAGAGAGAGCGTGTCGAAATTACGTGGCGGCTCGGCCGATAATGTCGCGCGCGCTCGCAATTACGCAACCGTGCGTACAGCTGCCAGGCAATTTCGTACGCGACGCTTGTTAATTAATTGCACTTTACACTCATCTTTCGTTCACATCCAACGTTATATCCGCCGTTATCCAAATTGCTTACGGATAGACTTACGCATGATCCAAATTTTGATAATGATCTAGGCTAGAATGTGGCAAGCAATTACCGATTAAGCGCACGTGTCGGCGAGTTTTGGTTCAACGTAGAATGTTTCTCGACGATACGATCTCTAACGTGATGAAACGTACATATTCGAACCATGTTCGATTGATTTTAATTGCAAAGATTTGTTCGGAAGAAAGAAATGGAAATTCCAATTCGAAATTGGAAATAATATTAAAATATAAACGTGTATTTATTGTTAGTGCCAATTCACTTGATTTCTAAAAAAAGGATTCGTTAATTTTATTATAAAAATTATCATTTTGTCGCAATTAATCGTACTATTTTTTTTTTAAATGTAGAATAATTTATCCAAAAAAAGTCTAAGTTTCCATTATCTAAAAACTAGAAAACTGACATATTTTATTTGCTGCAATTGCTAATGAATATAAATACATAGACAGAGAGAACTAATTCTGAACCAATAATGATTCTAAAAAAAGCTCAAGCTCTTCATCTTCCCTAAAATATCAGTTTTTGCATCTTTTGATTTTCACTATTCTAATCTATTTTACCTCGCTATATCTATTTCTATATATACTTAAAAATTGAAGTGACCAAGAAATTTACTCAAAAATTAGCGAGAATAATTCCAGTTGGCAGTTAAATGGTGTGTCTCGAACACGAGTTCGTCGAGTTCTCTCTTTTCCTTTTTTTCCCTCCGTTTCGTTTTCCGGCTTCTAAATAATCGAATTCGCCCGCGTTTTCTCTTTTTCCCCGCGTGACAGTGACGCAATGCTCTTTAAGACGCGTGTCCCATTTCCGGCTGCTTTTTTTTCTTTCCGGCGCTCGTTGGAACAAATTACATCGCTACGATAAGAAAGATGCATAATTTAATGTCGCGATAATACGAGACACGTGAGCGTGTTATTTACCGGTAATTAACTCGTGCCACCGTGTATAATCGAATCGATTCTTTAACGTCGCCGTCTCTATTAACCCTTTTGCGACTATGAACGAGATACCTCGAGGTTTCACGATCCTCGTAAATCCAATTTTACGAGCAAAATGTCTCGATGTCGTTTATAAGATATCTCGCCGTATTCGATGGGGTGAGTTATCGATATTAGATTTTTCTTTTTTTATATGGATGAATAAAGTTAAAACTTTGTTTTTTTTTTCTTTCTTTTAATCGAACCATGTATCTTTTTTAAATCAATTAATCATCCTCCAACTAATCATCAATTAATGTTCACATTGTGTGAAAAATAAAAGAAGCTTGAATAAAAGAATATTGTTTCGTTATTCATCTTCTGTTATCTACGATAATTTTGTAAAATTAGAATTAAGGTAAAATACGAAATTTTGAGAGAGATTTCGATACATTACTCGCACTGAATGCTGTCTATATTTATAAATGACAGTGTATCATACATTATATCAAATGTATAATGGATGAATTAATATCTGTTGGTAAAAAGAATTTGAACATTGCATGGATCCTTCGAATTATTAAGGGATATTTCATATTCAAATTTGATGAACAATTTGGATTTTTCTCATTTCTACGATACCTTCGTTTTATTACTAAAATCAAAATAATACATTCTTTTTTTAACCAAACGATTGCATTACAAAATCCAATCCAATTTTGATCTTATTAAGAAATTCATTTGATCTCGAGAAACATCCCTGGAATATCCATGAAAATCAGGATACACGCCATCGTCATTTTGTACGTAAATAAATACGTGATAAAACGCGAGGGAAGGATTGAAACGAGCAACGAACAACCGAACAAATGAACAAACTTCATTCTTTCGTTCATTTTCCCGCTTCTGTTGATATTTCTCTCCTGGGGAGGGGGAAATAGGATCCAAGCGGAGAAATAAACGCGTGATAAACGACGAGTCAGACCCTTTATGGGACGCGGAGGGATACGTTCGACCATCACCATTTCTCCCCTCCTCTTTATTTTCGAAAAAATAAACTTTTACACTCGCCAAACCATCACCAGCTTTAGACTCGCTTTCTTCTTCTTAATGTTTCATCGATCGGACGAATTGGAAAGAAACGGGTCATTTTCAAACACGTTTCAAGCGAATAATTTATCTCGATTTACCTTTTTCGTACGCTTCTCGTTAAAGGAGAATTCGTATTCGGTGTCGAATGTGTGTGTCGCGAACGAATTGGTCATTGGGAGGGGGATCGCTTGATGAATTCACTGTCGGCAACAAATAATCCGCGATGGTGGCGCCGCCATCGGTAATAATAACAGGAGTAACCGATAAGGCAGTGTGTCACGGTTTCTGGTCAGTCTGTAACGTGGAAATACAGTTGTGCGAATTAATTGGAGGATGAATGTGTTTGGAGCGGAATTTTGAAGAGAGAAAGAGAATTTCTGCGTTTCAAATTTTAGATTTTGCCAATTCTTTTACGATATGAATTGATTAAAAGTGTTTTCAATTATTCTATTCTCTTCTTTTATGCGATACTAGCGCCACGAGATTATAACGAACTAGCAATATAATAACCTCTTGCTTATATGTATTTATCGCTTCCTTAATTTTTCAAAATAATCACAATTATTAACTTCTGATATAAAAATTGTGCTCGAAAGAAGGATAATTATTATTCGAAACAAGCCTGTGGTTAAATTTCCATAAAAAGAAACGATTAACTAAACTAAAGATCGAAGAATTGAAATATCTCGACGTTTCGATCGATAGAGATAACGATCCAAACGTTCCCGATGTTTGGTTAAAATATGAGGTTAGCGCAAAGTCGATCCAATCTGTAGGCACGGCCGAGCGAAAGCGCGACGCTTGTTGAGCAACATGAATGCGTGTGTACGATAAACAATTGGAACGCGTGACGCACGCAAAATTCAAAATTCATTTAGCCGGTGAAGCGTGTTGCGGGCTGCGTCGATACGCGAGGCGTGGAGCTTTCTCTCGCGTGCACCGTTGCACATTTATGCAGCGCATGCAACGAGACAAACTGAGCTCCATCGGCTGCCAACCTGGATACCGTCGCGATATATGGATGCGTATGCGACGTTGATTCGATTTCGCCCCCCCCTCTCCCTCAAACGAGAAAATCGTTTCATATACCGTTTCGCGCTGTTTCAACGTTTATGCAACGCTAACGAAGGATCCCTCGAATCTTTCCTTCTTTTCTTTTTTTTTTTAAAAAGGATCTCGTCTCGAGGATTTAAATATAAATATAAATTAATATATTAATAATATTAATAATATAATTAAATATAAATATTCTAACGCTAACGAAGGATCCCTCGAATCCTTCTCTCCTCTTTTTCTTTTTTTTTTTTTAAAAGGACCTCGTCTCGAGGATTTAAATATAAATATAAATTAATATATTAATAATATTAATAATATAATTAAATATAAATATTCTAACGCTAACGAAGGATCCCTCGAATCCTTCTCTCCTCTTTTTCTTTTTTTTTTTTAAAAGGACCTCGTCTCGAGGATTTAAATATAGATATAAATTAATATATTAATAATATTAATAATATAATTAAATATAAATATTTTATCGTTCTATAAGAATAATCGAAAGGAAAAAAAGTTCAGTTGGAATGAATTATTCGTGGTTAAGAGGATCTTTATCGAGGAAAATCAAATTTTTGAATGAATATGGTGGAGTATTTGAATATTTTGTCGAAGGAAATAATTTCTTTCCTTTGTTATGAATATAAATCTTTGTATTTATTGTAAGAAAATTGTATAATTTGTATCCATAAGATACATTTTTGAACTAACATTAAACCTTGTTTCTATCTATTATAAAGATAATTATCAATATTATTGGATTAATTATAGAGCACGAAATTATCCTTGATTAAATATTCGATCAACTTTTAAGAACGTATCTTAAAACAATCTATAATATTAAATTTTATAATTTAATAATAAATTATATTAATTATTATATTATTATCTCTTTTTCCACATTTTTTCTCGTAGAGAAAACGATAGAGACGTTAAACGATCGCGCGTTTGTTAAAAAAAAAGAAAAATGGCGACGATCACGCAACGAGCAAAGGAATCATTAACGAGGCAACGATCTGTTAATTCATTGCTCGCATTTGTTCGCAAGTTGTCGAGTTATTTTCATCAAAGCAACGAGCAACAATTCCCCTCCCTTGGAAATTATCGAGGAAATCGTTTCCTTTTTCCTCTTTTTCTTCGCATGTCGACGAGAGTTTGCTTCGTCACGAATTTTGACGCGATAATAACTCGTCGGCAAGGTGGATGGAAAAATCTGACTTGTTCACAAAACCATCGAGCTTTATCCTATCCTGGCCTCGCGCCGGTGCAGTTTCACGATGATTCGCGAGTAATTTTCTCGAAAGCGGGGGAAAGATTTATGAACGGGCGCGATGGGAGATAGAAAGTGTCCATTCTGAAAGAATAGATCGATAGATATATCGTTCAACTGCAGGGATAACAAGTTGATCGATGAAACGCGAAGATACTTTAATTTAAAAATGAAAATATCTTTGCAATTAAAATCTTCGCGTTTGATCTCTTTTTAATTTCTCCTCAACAGGTTAACGACCAGGTTATTGCTTAATTAACAGTGGAAGAAATGTTTCTACTTAATGTTTCTATTTCATTGCTTCTTTTCTTTTTTTTTTTTTCTTTAAATCAAACAAATTTTTATTTTTCTCTTCCATACAATTTTCAAAAGATTCCTATCTTTAATTAAAAAAAACATTTTTTTCTTTCACATTCAATTTTTACAATATTTTTATTTTCATTATACTTCTTGTACAAATTATCTTGCAGATCATTTTTCTTGAGTTTGAACATTCATTTTTACATTCATTTTTATGAATTTTGTAAAAATATGAACAAAATGGCAGCTAGATTAAAATTCTCCTATAATAATTTCGTTTTACTACAAACTTCATTGTACAAATTATTTTGCAGATCATTTTTCTTGAATTTGAAATTACATTCATTTTTATGAATTTTGTAAAAATATGAACAAAATGGCAGCTAGATTAAAATTCTCCTATAATAATTTCTTATTATTACTTATTTTAGTCGATGTCATTATTCGTTTGTCAGAGATGAAATTAACTAAACATTTCTGAAAAATATTCAAATATAAATCCTACGGACAATCGACTTCCTCCCCAATTCCTGTCAATTTTCACAGTATCAATCCATCCATGATAAAAATCTCGACAATTGGAAACTTGGCATTTTTCGGATTTTTCGTCACGTTTCGGATATTAAACGAGCGCCGCGGTGACGAGCCGATATAATTGGGGAGCGTTATAGATCGTGACAGATGAACTCTCGATTAGCAGGCGTAGATTAGATATTTCTTGTTTTGTGTACACATATACGCGTGTGTATATGCGTGTACACGGAAAGTGGAAAGCATAGCTGTGCAAATCGTCGCGCGATTCGTAGCCAATTTAACCGGCATGAAATGGCAGAGCACTCGGGGGCTCGGCTTTGATGCTATTGCTCCACTAGTAGTACGCCAGAAGTGGTTATGGTCACGCAATGGTCAGCCCATCTAAATCTCCTTCATGCTTCGAACATATTACGAACAATCGATTCGTTCGATCGGGGCGAATTGAGAACGGATGGAATTTTAACAAAAACGAGAGCACAAAAAAGAAAAGAAAATATTTTTGAAAACAATTTCTTTTTTTTTCTCGAATAATGCTAAACAATGTATCATCGAATAATGAAGGTGATTATATTAATTGTAAAAATTACGCTATAAAAGTTTAATCATATACTTATATAGATGGTATAGATTTTTTGGTCATCCAGAAGTTTATATTTTAATTTTACCTGGATTTGGATTAATCTCTCATATTGTAATAAATGAAAGAGGGAAAAAAGAAATTTTTGGTAATCTAGAAATAATTTATGCAATATTAGGAATTGGATTTTTAGATTTCATTGTTTGAGCTCACCATATATTTACAGTTGGATTAGATGTTGATACACGAGCATATTTTACTTCAGCAACAATAATTATTGCTGTTCCTACAGGAATTAAAATTTTTAGGTGATTATCAACTTATCATATTTCAATTTTATGATCCTTAGGTTTTAAAAAAATGTCAAATATTTAATTCAAAGGGATAAATGATGGACAAAAATATTGAGATTATTTCTTCTTTTTTTTTCAAAGATTGATATATATCTACATAAATAAATAAATTCATCAAATTATACATATATAAAAAATAAATTCGTTAATTGGATATTATTCAGTATCAAGTAAATACATCGTAAAAATTCTTTTTCTCAATCTTTCCTCTTCTTGAAAAGGAGAATAACGAGTTACGAGATAAACGAAAGAAACGTGTGAATGAATCGATACAAGTTCAACAGTTGTGATTTCAAAACCGCTCGTTTTCGATTTAAGAAGAAGAAAAAAAAAAGAAATCGGTGGAATCAAAAGAATTTAGAGGAGGGAATCGGAACGGAAGTAAAGCGGTCGTGGAAACGTTTTTAAAACGTTTGGTGGAGGATGCAATCAGTGTTTATCGACGGGTATAAAAGCCGACTGAAGCTTACCAGGGTGAGAAGGTGACTGTAGAAGAAGGGGAACGTTGGCTGATCGGCTTCTACCCCGTCCGAGAGGGAGCTTTCCCTGGAATTCTTCCTTTTTATCTGCCATTTATCTTGTTCGCCCAAGTATACTCGCCGTCTGCTATGCCAGCCAATCGAGCCTCATGAATTTAACGCTCCTCATCGTTAGGAGCGCGATTTCCTTTTTTTTCTCTCTCTCTCTTCTCTTCTTTTCTCTCCTTTTTTTTTATCGGAAACTTGCACCGCGTCTGGTAAAAACGTTCGTTTTCACTTGTTTCGAACACGTGGTATTTTCTCAATTTGTGCAGATTGTGTATAAAACGATATCTATGATGATATCTTAACGGTTTGTTGATTAAACTCGTTTCGAGATCGAATTTCTTTTTTTGGAATCTTTTGAAATCGATTGTTGGTAAAAATGGACGGAATTAAAGGATGGAATGAGAAGTGAAATTGTTTTTTTTGGGATGTTGATATGATTATTAATATTGTAAGCTTTTGTTAAATCAAGTTTATCAAGTGACAAAATAATAGGTAAAACAAATTGTTTATAAAAAAAATAATTGTGTTTTAAAATATTGTAAGGATGGAATAAATGGATATAATGCACTTTTCACTTTTCTCCATATATAAATTTTATCCATGGATTTATTCAAAAATTTCATTGTTCCATTCATAAATATATATATTTTTTAATTTTAAATCTCCTTTCCTTCTTATTTATGTAATTGGATAAAAATTTATGTATGGATGGATAGGTAGGATATTAATTAAATATCCAATTACATTTTAATTCTTTGATAATTTTTTGATGACGCTTACTTTAAAATTGTTCTTAATTAATGAAGCTAATGGATTTTTTCAATTATTTCCCATTTATTTTTTCACAGAGCATTTCTTGCGATTACGCTTTGTATTTTCGTATTTTTCACTTTTCTTTTATGACGCACGTACAATGTTTTAAACGAATTTCTGCCTATTTAAAATTATTTAAAATTTATATTATAAATTTAACAAAATAATTAACCACGTATGAATACACGTATTATACGTATTATTTCTGCTCTTTCATTATTTCCATTCCATGTACAAACAAGGTCAATTATCTTTTGTTTCATTTGTTTAAAATTTTTCTTAAATGTTTTATGGAATGATTAATATTATGGAAATATTAATAATATTAATTCATGAAAAACCTTTCAATTTGTTAAAGGTTAAAACAGCATATAAAAATATTGATCGATGCTTATAATAAGTTTTAATTAAATGTCGAGTAATTATTGAATTATTTATTTGTTATCAAATTTAATAAGCAATTTAAATTGCATTAGATTGAACGAGACGAAGACAGAGTGAAGACAGATATAACAGATCGTTCCATCTTCATCTCGTTCCATTTCATTTGATTCACAATTCTCAATTATTTATAATTTGATAAACAGTTTTTAGCCTTTAAAATCAATTCTCCAAAAAATAATTCACAAATATATTTATAATTTGTATAACATCAAATTTTTACAAAAAAAACATTCTATAAATTTAAAGAATTAAAAAATTATATAATTTTAATTATAGTATCACGAAAATCCAAGTTGAAAAAGTAAGATTCGTTTGTAATCGTCTTCATCTCGATTCGAGATCTTCTACTTCTTTTTGCTTTTCCCTTCCTCGTTTATCTTTCTCTCTTTTGACAGTCAAAAACTGTCGCTTAAACATCCTTAAATGTCTCGAAGGTTTGTACTTCTCCAAGATACACTGTTTCAAACAATCAAAAAAATGGAGCAGATAAGAGACGCGAAAAGAACGATCGTGCTTTACTTTCAAACTTCATCTCGTGGCAGTTTGTCTCTCTCTCTTGATTGCATTCTTCTTTCTTTATTTCCAACCCGGAAAAACTATTTGAAACGCATCCAACTTGGACGATTTATCTTGAAAATCGTGATGTTTTGTTGATAAAAAAAAATTTGAACAAAACATTCGAATCAAATCTGTATTATTTCGAGAAATATATATATTTGTTGTAAATAATTTTTTGAATAATAAGATAAATAAAAATAAAGTCAATTTCGTTTTTCTTATATATGTTCTTTTGCAACGATTTACCAGTCAAAATCATTTAAGATCACCAAAAATCAATTTCGAAACGAAAGAAAATAATTTATTTTCGACATTGTGCAAATTTAACATACATTTTTTTTTATCGCAGCAGAAATATTTGAAAAATATTCTATGCCTCATTTTGTATATAAACTTAGAAACTACATTATTAAAACAATAAGTATAACTAATTTATATAGGCCACAAGATCACAACTTTTATCCTCTAAAACGCTCTGTCAATGTTGATGAACGAGCCATCGATAGTGATTGAAAAAAAAGAAAAAAAACTCGAACCGTCATCTCTTCTCCGGCTTCTAGAAAAGAAGTTCCATCCGCGAGTAAATTTTTCCTTCTCTTTCTCTTTCTCTCTCTTCGTTCGACCGAACGAAACTGGACTGCACGATTCTTTATCCACAGGTTTCATAGGAGAATAAAAATTGTTGCGGTCGAAACGCTTTCGGCTTTCGATGCTCGGTTTTCGCACTCTCCGCATTCCTCTCCCATCCCCTTTATCCCCGAGTATTATTCCCGGTCGAAAATACGGGTATCGTAATACGCGCATTGCGTACTAGCGAGCGATAGAAATGGGGTTAGAGAATCCTTTTTTATCGATCGATCCTCGCCTCCCCTTGCTGTTATTCGCGATGGAATTTTATCTCGGCCACGAACCTCTCCGCCGGTATTCGGGTGTTCTCGAACACTTTCGGCATTCGTGCTACTACTTTCAAAATATATGGGATGTGGGGTGAACCGCGGGTATTTGTGTATTTGAGATTTTTTTTTCTACGGATGAATATCGGAGTTTCCATGTTTATAACTAATGATGGATTGAAATTGTTAATTTTTAATAATATATATATAAAATATTTTAAATCATTTATTTATTTAGTTTTAATTTAAAATTTGTTACATTAGTTACATTAATTTGTTGTAATTGGTTTCAAAAATAATGAATAAGGAATAAGGAAGTAGATGTGACTCTTCTTCGTGTATTTGAATATTCATTGTCAAAGAGTTTCTCTCATTACAAAAACAAAGAAACGAGTTGAATTACGAATTTAAATAAATAAATAAATAAATAAATAAAATGGAAAGGTCATTTCTTTTTCTACTTTTTGTAATTTGTTATATTGAAATCACGATCGATCAATGTTATAAAGTTACGATGCATTCTCTAAACTGTCGACGAACCATCATTTTTCCTCGTCGTTCCTACATTCGAGAGAGTTTCCTCTGAAAATATGTAACGCAATTTTTCCTTCTCGCGAGTGGAGCGAAAGAAAAAGGCTCGAGGAAAGCTTCTTAATCTAAAACTGTTCTTTCTTGATAAAAGGTAATTTTTTTTCTCTCTTTATGACGTAATATATATATTAATTATAACCATGACCACAATATCTACACAAATTTATATTTTCATCGTCGTCAATTAAAGAAGGGAAGCCTGAAATTTAAGTTCTAAATAAAAATTCGAATCGCTGAAAAGTGCAAATTTTTCATAAATGCACAACTTAAATATAATAAGAAAAGATATGTAGATATATATACGAATATAAAATTAGAAACTTCTCAATAAGATTGAATTTTAATACGTGCCACGAAATATCGAGAATTTTCTATTATATGTGTATCGTATTACATCAATAATTTTCTTAATATAATTAGATAATTATATTAAGAAATTAATTTAATTTAATTTTCTTAGCATAATTCTATTTAAATGATTCTATTTCTATTTAAATTACGTGTATTGTTTATAATAAGCTAATTAAATCATCTCACTTGATGTCGAAAATCTCGATAAAAACATTTTCTCGTCCCAACTTTCTTTTCAAAATTTCCATTTTCAAAATCGATCGACTTCGAGTCAATCCACGTGTATTTCGAGAATTCAGCGAAATTAGGACTCTTTGCTCCTTCCTTTTTCATTTCTATTTAAAAAAGAAAGTGGATACACGGTGGAGGATACTGCGGACGATACTACATTTCATTTGAAAACGCTGAGAGTCTCTGAGGAGGGAGGAAGCTTTCATCGCCGCCCCCCTCCAGGAGTTTCCGCGAATTTCTCTCTCACGAGGCGGGGAGGAGGGTCGAGGTGTGCGCGCGAGAAGTAATTGCAGCAGGTAAAGCCGCTCGAAAGTATCACGGCTAGAAAGAAAGTGAAGTGGGTAATTAAAGAAGACCCTGGGAATTTCTCAGAGTTCGAGCGTTCCCCGTGACATTTGCATCTCGTTCGGGGGATGCGGTGCAGGCGTCCTCGAAAAGCTTCGATTGCAGACCACTTCTCATTGGAGAATACGAAAATAAGGCTAGTCTGACCTTGAGAAAGGAATTCGATCATAAAAACGTTTGTTTATATATGGAAAATATAAGTTGAAAATGTCACGTTGTTACGTTTGAGAATTTTAAAAAGAAAAGGAATATTGATCGACTGATGATAAAGTCGCACGGAGTTTTTTTTTATCGATCGAAATTATTTGTCGCAAAGGGGACTAAAATTAGAAATATATATATATATATAAATAAAAGCTTGAGAGATTAATGTTAATAATAATTAACGATAATTCAAAATTTATCATCGTATAAAAATAAATGAATGATAAAATTAAAAAAAAAAATTAATGGTAGATGATAATTAGAAAAAATAATTATTTTGATAATACTGAAAGAGTCAAGTTTTAGAAGTATTTTTTAATTTGTATTTTCTTTGAGACTCGTATTTTCGATCTGTATAAAAAAATATATATATATATATATATAATGCAGCGATTTTATTAGCTGAATAATATTTCCTATAAGATATACATACAACGCGTTCAAAAGAGCGGAAGAAGAGAGGAAATCTTTGACGCTTTAGCTTCCTGTTGACGAGTCGAAAGACAAATATGCTCGAGAACGACCTCGACGACGAACTCTTTGTAGAGGACGACGAATTGCTTTAAATTCAAAAGTAACTATTTGCTCTTAAATTTATTTGTATTCGCCGCTCAAATCTCTTTCTATCTTATGTTTCATCGTTCCTCCTTTGCTTTTATCTTGATCGTTTATGATTTCACGTCTATAAAGTACGCATACGGTGCTTAAAATCTCTCTTATTAAATTCAAATTCATATTCAATTTCACTCTTCTAATCTGTTCGTAACTCAACGTTTTAATTATAACAAAGACAAAGAAGATAGAATATGAGTAGGAAAAAGAGATATAGTAGTATATCGAAATAAAAATATATAAAGTATTATTTCGATATTCAATGACAATGCTTCATTTTATAAATAATTGTCATTTTTAGGAACGATTACTATATTTTAAATTTAAAAAGAATGATATTATTTTACAATATAAATTTCTATATAATTAAGTACTGAATTCTTGAAAGATTAAGAAGCTTTAAATGTGAAAAGAAAAGGAATCAATATGATAAAGAAAATAATAGGTTTTTGTAATTCTTATTCTACTTTACATATTTAGTTTTATTTGTACTTACTTGTTAAGTTCGTTATAAATAATATTTTTCCAGAAATAATTTATGTTGAAATTCGATTAAATTGCATCAAAACTTTAAACCGTTATGACGACGAAGATTTTCTATAAATAAAAAATCAATAAAAGCGTAGAATCTTGCTATTTGAATCTTGCTTTTTCATTTATTCTAATACGATTTCAGAAATATCGTCGAGTAAACGAAAGAGTAACTTTTAACTATTTACATAATTATAATGATGCATTATATTTTACATTTTCATATTTATATTATATATTTTAGGAAAACTTAAAAATATTATATTAATATTCTATCTAATTACAATTTTTAAAAACATGATTGATGAAAACTATAATATCAATTTATTATGATAAACTGCTATTCGTGTATTGTTCTATTATTCAAATTTATTACTCTACATCTATTCTTAATGCTTATCTTTTTTGCAAATTATTTCATAAATTAAAATTATACTCAAAAGTCATCAAACTTAATGAGAAGGTTTCTTTTCTAAATAATTAAATATAGCAATATATATAATAAAATATTCAGATATTAAAACATTTAAATAATAAATTTCCAATTCTATTAGGAAAAAAGTTCAGTTTCTGTTTCCTCGTAATGATTGCATTAATTCGTTGATTTTCGTTGATATTTACGAGGGCGGAGATGAGCGTTGCGTGCAGCTTTTCTCTTATTCTTCAATGGCGCATTGTGCACAAGCGCGAGTACAACAAAAGCGCTCCCCGCTGCCATACCGACAGAGAACAAGAAAGACGCGGCACCCGTGAAAAAAGAATTGTGGAACAGTCGTAAAACCCGTAGCGGATCTGTTTAATAAAAGAGAGGTCTAGGAAAAGAAGATCCAGAGGTCGACAAATGCACGTACGAGACACAAGACTGTTTTCGTCTATTTTCAGTAAAAATATTAGAAATTGCGCAGCCTGGCATAATTTACACGCAGTGATTTGTAGAAAATGTGAATTTTATACGTAAAAAGTGTATTAAATAAGAATTACGTTCAAAATTATTTATTATTAAGTATTTGCCAATACTATAATTAAATATATGTTTTGTATCAATGTTTTTATGGTAATTTTTTTTTATGTTTTTTCTACTTCTACAAGAATTTCTCAAGAGTATATACGTAAGATTAATAATTACAAACGAGAAAATAACTCCTGAAACTAAATTTTATAGAAATCTGAAGATACGAGTGTAGATATATCTTCTCCAGAGTTCAAATCGATGTTACACACGATTAATATTCATCTTTTATCGCTTACTGATGTATATTATACGATATATATGTAGTTGTGGATTATAGATTATCATTATTTGAACTAATTGGGAGTTTAATTTGTTCGGATGAGAGATTTCTCGATTAATTGGCCCGAGACGATTAAATTTGTGAAAATTTCATGGATAAATCGTTAGTAACAAAGATTATAATTTTAATTTCTTCTTCCATACATTTCCATCTATAGCGACGAAAGATATAAAAACATTTTATACTACTAAACTTAATTAAAATACTAAAAATACATCACGATATCACAAATTCCACGTATCGTGTATCTGGAAAGATAATAATTATCCATAAACGAGACAATTTTTTCCCAGAAAAAAATATGTTTCCGCCCGGGATCGAACCGGGGACCTTCCGCGTGTTAGGCGGATGTGATAACCACTACACCACGGAAACCACTCGATAGACTCCTTTATTTTTTTCAATATCTATTTAAATTTTATCTTTCCTTCTCTTTCCTTTTCTTTTTTTTGAATCGATGATATTTCGTTCAATCGAACGAATAATATATATAAAAAAAAAAAAAAAAAAAAAACGAGACACGCGCTATCAATCGAATACAGGAAGGGCGAATAGAGGATGTGAGCAGTAAATGCGGTTGCACGGTATTTTATGTCGCATGAAATTGAAATGTCACGAGCGTCGTTTCCGTATCTGATAACAAAGCGCAATAACACACGCGGGTGCGCAATAATACACGCGCGCGTGCAATCTATCTACGTGATACGCACGCGTAGCGCGTCTAATTTCGGATGGAAAGAATAAAAAGTATATACAGTGAACAGAAGAAGGTCTCGTCCAGTAGTCTCTGGTTTCTTTTTTTTTTTTTTTTTTAAGAAATTTTCCTCGAAGATCGGGCAAAAATCTTGATGGAAGAAAGTAGATTTCCTTTAAGATGGAAATCCAGATTTTAAGAGAGGTTCGTGAATAAGTAAAGCATAATGAATTATTGCAGAAGAATAAGTTTTTTTTTTCTTCTTTTTTTTGCAAAAGAAAATCCCTTTGAGCAGATAAAAATCCCCTCTAAAAGTTTCTCTCAGTATTCTTTCACCTGTCTTAAGTACAGGTTTGTAAGAGAATATTTTTTTTTTTTTTTTTTTACAACGGTGAATTAAAATCTGAACACTTTATACGCGTAAAATTTTTCTTTATTCTCGTGGCATTAAAAAATTATATTTTTAAGAATTTTACAATATATAGAACGGTACGGCATCAAAAAAAGAATTCGTGATT
The DNA here is from genome assembly GCF_003254395.2 of Apis mellifera. Classification (NCBI taxonomy): domain Eukaryota; kingdom Metazoa; phylum Arthropoda; class Insecta; order Hymenoptera; family Apidae; genus Apis; species Apis mellifera. The sequence continues at coordinate 2,106,159 of NC_037640.1, read as the reverse complement.
TCAATATTCCTGTTTTGTACTGATTGTTAACTGTGCTTTTACAAGTTAACGTGTATATTTCATTTATTTCTTGCATGTACAATCAGTCGCAAAACTTTTCGTAATACAAGGAATCGATTTTGAATGAAAAAGTTCCAGCATTTTTTCATACATTTTAAATACAGTTTTTCCTACGAATATTTTTTTTTCACAACAGGATCATAAAACGCTAAATGATGAACATTTTCGTAATTTAAAATTTTCTTCCATCTCGTGGGATCATGTTTAAAAAAATAAAAGAAGTATTACAACTTTACATGTTTCATTTTTTTTACGATTGTACAACTATATATACATTTTAACGTAATTTCAGAAAATTTCATTCTATATCGAATTATTACAAATTATATCTAAAAAAGAAAATTTGAGAAAGAAAATATTGAAAGAAAAATTACCATCTTTTATGATCTATTCACAATATTTGAATATTTAAACTGAATATTATAATAAATAATGAATAAAAAATAATATAATAAATTAATCAATTGATTTTTAATCCATAACTTATTATTTATCGTACATTAACTCTAACTGTGTATTAATTCTGCGACCGACTATACTTCTATAATAGCACACACATTATCCTAGCGCAGGTTTGCCGTGGAATAAACCTGAATAACACGTCCTCGTGTCAAGCAGAACTATTTCGGCTCGGGTTGGCTCGAATCGAGCCACGCTTGGCCACACATGTGCGTTCGACTTCCATTGTTTGCCTTTAAATATTCACGGTTTAATCTAAACTTCCATCTTATCGTCGTGGCCTCGATTAACGGATTGATCGCCGGTCGTTTCAATCGAACGAAACTGTTTCCGGGATGACTCGGAAATCGTAGCTCGAGCTTCTCGTCCTTTCTGTCGTCCATATTGTCATCGTTTTATCGAGCTTTGCGTATCATCGCAATACAATTTTTGCGTCTTTTCTCTTCTTTTTCGAAAGCAGTCGACGAGGAATTTTTTTTCCTCGAGAAGATAATTGAAACGAAAAGAGGTTTGTTACTCGAAAAGATTATTGCTGCTTGGAGGATGTGATTGATTATAGAGAAAGAATAGAAAATTATATCCACTTCAAAATCTATCGTTAGTGCAAATATTTTTGAGCTTTTACAAGTTTTGAGCACGTATATTATTATAGTAATTAATAAATTATCACTATAGATTGAAAATATTAGAATAGAAATAAATATTTTAATAATGAGAATAAAGAGATTGTGTTATTTGATTTTTGTTTTGATCCATTTAATTTTCAGATTACTATTCTTCTTATTTAAAATCTTTGTTAATTATTAATTATAATTAAATTCTATAATTTAAGAACGTTTCCATTTGCTCCAGCATTCTAATAATAGAGTTTATTGAATATTGAAGTGAATCGATTTTTCTGTTGAATTCTTTCAACATTTCTTTTTTTATTTCCATTTTGACATATGAATTATTCTAAATTGGAGATTTTGTAAAAATTTCTTAGATACTTGATATAAAAATATATACATTTGTTTTAAATAATTCTTTTGCAAATCTTTTGTTATTTTGTAAAAGTAATATGAAAATGCATAAAAGTTTTTAATAAAATAATATTTATAATAAGTACTAACAATTAAAATTATATTAATCTGAGATTATATTGGAATTTTATATTAATTTGTTTAATTTTCTTTTTACATTTATCTATTTACAATGATGAATAATTTATTTTTAATCATTAATCAAAAATAATACATTTCTGTGTATTTCAATGTTATCCAGTTTTAGCAAACGTGTGATCAGAATTCTGCTTGTTATCTCGATGATTCTTGCGGAAGTATCGCTGTGCATTTACTGCCATCGAATTTGCATATCATTCTCATCAATCGGTTATATACCAATAACAAGTTAAGCTGTTGCATCTTTATAAAAATCTTAAGTAACATCTTCAACAATTCTTCAAGAATCAAAGAAAAATATCATTGTAATTGTATCACTTTAATTAAATTATGAAACTAACATTTTATTACTGTTAATAAGGGAACAAAACTGAAATATTCTTATCAATCCAATTAACTTATAGATTCACTCGTGTCATATATTCAATATTTATGATCCCTTAGTTTATGATACTTATGATATATTAATATTTCTGAATCTTTATGCTGAGAAGAAAAGATCAAAATAAATAAATTACTAACTTTAATTTATCTAATCATATCTAACATCATACCATTATATTCTCTCTTTTCAACAAATTTCGAGATGAAAGAAAAATTAAACCTTCAAAAGAAACTATCGATTCAACATTATTTGAAATCGTTCATTACGAAGGATCAAATTTCGGTCGGTAATAAACCATTTTTATCGATCGAGAAATCGAAACTCCACGATTTATAATTTCTTTTTTCTTTTTCTTTTTTTCTTAACATTTTCCAATGATTTAACGTTTGAAAATAATTTAGACGCGCGCGAAATTGCCGCTCGTCGAGTTTCTCTCGAACGAGCAAAGCTGCTTTTCAACGAGCGTGAGACCGATCGTTTTGCCGTTTTACGAGAACATTATCGTGCAGTTTCTAATAGGAGTGGGAGGAGGGGAGTGGGGGAGGACGGAGAAGAGGAGGGGGAAGAGGGAGGAAGGGAGCAGTGATCGGAGGAAGGGTGAAACTGGCGGTTGGCAATCAACGAGGAAATTTATAACGGCAAATCGGCTTCGGTTACGACATAATTCTCCCCCGGCTGGCGATGCATTAAAACGGACGCATATTTGCGGCGACTGTTTCCTCGTAGCTGTATTAAAATATTGATTAACGCAACGTTGCGGCAGCCGGCCGTATACACGGGTCAATGCAAACGGCTTTGCTTAATTAATTAATCGGTACGCGCCACTTTCCCTAATGAATTTGTCGCGCGGCCAGGAATTCCCTAGGACCGTTCGAACAATTTCTCCCAATTTCGATAATTCTGCCGCTCTGTCGATTTTTTTTATTTTTTATTTACACATCTACTTTTCCTTTTCTTTCTCATTTTTTTCAATTCGTCAGACGAAAGAAAGGAAAGTCGTCGACGGGAAAGAGAATTTTATCCTTCGAATGTTGGCAGCGATATAATCGTAGAGTGGAAATTGAATTGTGCGAGTTAAGGAAAAATATTTTTATCGTATTTTTTGTACTTACTATATTTTTAATAAAAATTTTTACGTATGTATAATGTGTTAATATAATTTTTTTTATCGATGAGAGAGTGAAATCAGTTCCAAAGGTTTTGGTACTTTGTCAAGTTTTAAATACAATTTTGCGATAAATATCTCGTAAAATTATATTTAAAAGTATTAAAATTTTGATCATCAATTTCACTTTTTTGAAATTATATTCCATTAAAAAGAATGTAACATATATATATTCTATTATATTCGTAAAATCTTTCTCAAAAATTTTTATCTAATTTTTTAAACGAATGAAACTTTATAAATGTATAGAATACAATGATTATATATTAAAATTGAATTTCACTACAAGATAATATAGAAATCTTTCGCTTCAATTATTCAATTCAAAATAATATCGTATGTATTTATTAAAGGTATTCAAGTTACACATAACAATATTTATATTTTAAAATATACAATCAATTATAATTGATCACCACTTCGTTTAATCTATTATTTGATATCGTATAAAAACACATTAATATAATCTCGTTTACGCTTAATTTACGCTTGTTTGTTATAATTACAGTCCGTAACCATCGAATTAGAATTAATTGAATACCATTGGAAAATTGTTAAAGCGTGAAATTTCCTTAAAAATATATATGGAAAATTAAAATCAAAAAGTAGAAGACTTAATTAATTAATTTACTTTTTTTTTCTCAGTTCAGGCTTAAAAATTTTCACGATTTTTCGAACGATACTTAATTCTCATTGTCATCGTTAAATATATTTGTAATAGATGAAATTCCCTGCTATAAAAATATTCTATTCAGATAACAGAATAGTTTGGATAATAAATAGGACGTTCGAGCAATGAGGATTGTGTTGTGCAACGAATAAAAAAAAAAAAAAAAATAGTAAAAAAAAAAAAAAAGAAATACGATGTATAAATGTCAAAATACATGGACATATTTTTTTTTCTTTTTTTTTTTTTTTTTTTCTCTATTTATTCGACCATTTCGTAATCACAGTTTTCGACTGTGTAAAACAACTTCAACGCATCGGTAACCTTCAATACGATGTTGCTCGCGTTAAATGCAAAAATATATTTTTCGCGCAAATATTCGCACCGATATATTTTATAAAATTCTGATTCGCGTAAAATTCAATCTGCCTTTACCCATTATTCCGAATTATATTTGTATTTTTATTTATTTATTTTTTTTCTTTTTTTATCTGCACAAAGCATCCTCGTTGCGAAGGAAAATTTAATATCTTTGAGGTATTGATACACACACGTTGTAGCACATGAGAGATGCAATTTAAAGAAATCCAAGAAATTTTATTTTATTCAGATATTTTTATGATAATATTTTATTAAAATATAAATTGAACTAGAATAAGTAGAATAATTAAATAGTTTACATATAAATATGTATAATATCATGGAATGTCGATTGAATTTGAATTTCTCTTACTCGAATTCAAGATAGGTCACATTTGCATATATTGAAACTACTATATAGCAATATTTGCATTTTGAAATATGTATTCTATCTGCTTCAGATGTCTCTGATATTAGAAATTTTATATTATAATATTAATGTAATATATTTATCGTATCATATTCATTGTATAATTAGTAAAGGAAAAAGTTTATACGTTTAGAATAATGTGTAATAATTATATAATATAATATATTATTATTGTGTATAATGCTTACACTTGAAAAATATATTATTTGAAGAAGGATAAAATATATAAGCAATAATAATGATTCAAAACAATTTTAAGTAAAATTTAGTAAAATTTCTTTGTGCAAGTTTGAGAATGATGATAAATTAGATGGATCTTACAATAATAATACCAATTCATGAACTGAGCAATAAAATGAAAGTTAATAATAACAGAAATTTTATCAGAAGATTTAATGAATAAAATATATTATTCTTTAATGTAACACAGTAAAAAACCTGAACATTTATTATCCAAATTTTCTATTATCTGTTCATCTTATGATATTACATTTATTTCACACTATGTATTGATCATGTACTATTTATTTATTTTTTTTTTATGAAAATTATAAAAGCTAATGAATAATGTTATGGATTAAAGCAAAATATATTAGGAATATAAATAAAATTATTAAGGATAAATTAATATAAAAAATGATGAATTTATTAAAAGAACATGTTGTTTAGAAATGATTGATAATGATTCTATTGATGTAACTGGGGAAAAAAGATGAAATTAAAATCATCTATGGAATATTTAATTTAATTGTTAATCATTATTGTAGTATTAATCCAAAAAGAGAAAGCGATTAGAATAATTACTGAGATTGGTTTGAATTTGATAAAGGAAGGAAAAAGTCATGAAATTCTTTTGCTTGGAATTCTTCAAAATGGACGACGACGATAATGAAAATGTGTCTTTTCATTCTGAAATATTCTCGAAAAAAGTCTTACGGCATAAAGAAAATATAACTTCAAAGAATTACTTATACTAAAAAATCTTTTAGCAAGTAAAAATACATAAAATTTGTATAATTCATATACCATGTTTAAAAAAGGTTTAAAAAATATGAAATACAAAAAGTTATTGTTCTATTACGCGAACGTATTCGTCTCTTTAATACTTCAAATTTATTCGTGCAAAATAAAATTTTTAAAAATAAAAAAATGGTAAAAAAAAATGGAGCTTAAATAAAGATTTGTTTTTTATCCTTCGAATATGGTGGTAAATTTTGAATATTTTTTTTTTTACATTATCACCTGTACAGTTAAATCTTTCGAAAAAAATGCATAAAAATGTTCACAATCTCTATTTCTATCTCTCATACATGAATAATCCGCTTTTTCTTTCCCAATTTTTTCTTAAACAAAATTTTACAGCCAAGGATCGAAATGAAATTTCAGTGACGATGAACAAACATGACTGCATTTCACCAGAAGATGTTTAAGATTCTGACGTCAATGGACGAAAGAAGCAGTCGGAAAAGAATTGGGTCAGTGCTGGAAATGGATATACATATGTATGTACATGCTGGCAAACTATTTCGCGAATGTACTTTCACGTTTGCCATTTTCTCTTCCCTTTCTCTCTTCCTTTCTCTCCCTCTTTTTCTCAATCTTTTCTGATTGTAAGTAAAAAAAAAAGAAAGAAAATTCATTCGAAGCGTGTTATCATGGATAAGAAGAAACTGGGATTAAACGTGATGAATTTTTATTAATTTATCCTCCTTGTTTTTTTATCTGAGCAAGATAAAAATATCGATAAGATGATGATTTCGAGAAGTTTATAAATTTTCTTTTGCTTCCATTCATGACACTTTTAGGAGGATATATATGTATTGAATTTTAAACATAAGCTTTACATATAATAATAAATTGTAGGAAAATTCTAAAAATTCTTTTTATTCATTTTACTTATTGTTTTATTTATAATAAGTGAGTAAGTAAACTTATATTTTGTTTAAATCGAGATTATTAAAAGAAATTTTCTGATTTAAACTTATAAAATAATTTAAATAAATAGATTAAATATAATTAAAGATTAAATATAAATAGATAGAAGGAATTAAGAGAAGTTCATCTGTAATATCTGATTCAAACTCAAAAATCATTTATTGCATCTATATGAAATAGTTTAAATAATTATTGTTATTATACATAATAAAAATACATTTATATAAATGAGATAATTATTTTATGAAACGAAATAAAAATTCCATGCAAAAAAGAAATATATTTTTATAGTGAAATCAAATGATAAATATCAGATAAAGCAAAATATTAGCACAATTTCAAATACATTATTATTCAAATAATATTACTTAAGATAAAATGAAAAATACTAATTTTATTTGAATAATTGTTAGGAATAAGAGATTATTCCTGTAATATCCAATCCTATTACAAATGAAGAGATATATGTTTTGTTATTTTGTATTGTAAATTAAATGTATAAATCATACAAAAGTTAAATTGATTTAACTACATCCAATTGAATTATTTGATTTCTGAAACATTGTAATCCTACAATAAAAATTAGTAAATTATAAATTCAATAACCTTTTTTTTAAAATGTGGAGTTTTTAATTTCTGTGCAATTTGGACTTTAAATGGATTTTTAATTATTATTATTATCTTGAAAAAAAATTTTCCATGTATGATATAGATTTAATTTTCTTGTGCTCAAGTTAATGCAACAATATTCAATAATAAACATTAAACATCGTATAACACATTGCATATGCAAAAATGAAATGAGTGATATATAATATATAATATTAAATATTAAAGTAATTTCAAGTTATTGCATTATTATATCTAATAAAACCAATTATTGATTAACTAATTAATTAATTCAATATTTATATCACATTTTAACAGGTTATTTGCTTGTAACACGAATTTAAATTATTAAAATTTACAAAGCAAGATAGAGATAATTCTGTCTCTGTTTCATTTCATCTAACGAGGAAATCGAAGTGACACATTGCCAATTTTGATAATATTTAGATAAGAGAAATAATTCTCAAAAAAGTAATCAATTTTTCCTTTCATCAGTTGACGTCCAAAGAATCGAAATCAACAAAGTTAAGGCTCAAAGTTAAAGCTTTGAAAACATACTCTTTTTTTCTTTTAATATTTTCAATAAATCTGTAAGAAATATAGATTTTTCATATCTAGGGATAAAGTTAGAAACTTTATTTATAATATTTCTCTATAATTTCTTTATTATAAAGAAATATTATTTAATAATTGACATATTTAATAATTGACATATAGATTTAAGTTTCTTGTTTCTTATATAGAATTCATCAATTTGTTTATTACTCATGAATTTTAATATAAAATTATACCAAACCACGTGTTTCTCAATTCAGAGATTTTTCTACATCAACCAAACGTATGTAATCCTCGAAATCGCATCAACGCCTCTAAATAAAATCTAATTCAAATCCGTCCAAAGTATCGATATCTACGAGAAAACAATAAATTTCCTTTCCGCGTTCTCCGCTTTTCCCTCGGGTTTTTCCGCGAGCCGAAATAATCGACTCGAGCGGGTTTACGGGTGCAAGAAAAAAAGAAAAGAAAAAATAAAAGGGCAGAGGAGAAATGGGTCGAGGTTGGAAAAAGGATGTGGAAAAAAGGAGGGGGGATAGGGGAAAGTGGTGGCACGAGAAAACGCCTCGCGTTGCACTCTGTCTTGCATACGCCGGATCCATCTACATCGATTCCCATTTATCGATCCCGAAAAAGCTCGCGTGGGAAAGCTTCTTCGGTGGTTGACTGTGTCTCCACCGAGAAATGCGCGGGATCCCGTCGAATTGGAAAAATTCGAAAAGAAGGGTTTTCGATCGATCTCCTTCGTCTGGCAATCGTTTTTCTCCCTTTTCTTTCTGTCGCGTTGATTGCTCGATCTTTGAAATCGTTATTTTGATTATTCGTCACGAAATAAATCGTACGTATGATATTTAACGTTTTTTTGTAAGCAGAACGTACAGTTTTGGATAATTGTCGTTGCAATTCTTATTCTATTTTTGGAGGGAGAAATTTTGAAATTGAAAAAATTGAAAATAAAAATATTATTACTAATATTACTTTATTCGAAGTTTTTTTTGAATCACATGACCAAGTATTATTTAAAAATTTCGATATAATACTATACATTTTACAATTCATAAAAATTCTACATTTTATTACGTATCCAAAATAAGACGTGTTAAGTTGGATACAAAATTTAACACGTTTATTTAATGTAGATATTTAATTTTGTGGTAAATACTCTTTTAATTATACAAATAATACAAAGAAATTCCTCGTCAATTATCGTATCTTCCATCAAATTTTCATCAAAGCGTTGCTTTTTTTCTCTCTGTTTTGAGATATTAAAGAAAAAAAAGAAAGAAAGAAAAAGTTTCTTATCGTGGAATTTCGCGAACACGCAACCGATTACTTCGAAAATTTGGCTCGCCGGTATCGCGTTTCCGCGTTAACGCGTTATTCAGTGGCGCGAGACAAGTACTCGATAGAACGACGCTTCACTGTAAACTGAGTGCGTAATTTACAATGGTGTATCGTTGTATTATATCGGCGAGAGAGAGAGAGAGAGAGAGGGCGAGAGGACAAACCGCGAAACGCGTTTCCGATTCGAAGTCGCGTTCTCCATTTCTCCTCGTCTGCTACTTTTATTGGAAAACGTGTGCGTTGATGTTTGGATATCTGTATTACCGATCGTTCCGCCCTTTCGCTTATTCTTTCGCGATATTTATCGATCGAGTTATGAAATTTTAAAATTGAAAATAAAATTTTTCAAATTTGTTTGTTTGATTTCTTTTTCTTTTTCGAATCTTGTTCGAAAAAATGAGAAATGTAATGGAGTTTCAGAAATATAACAAGTGTACACTGCTTTTTTACATTAAATGTATGCTATGTGTTAGATTATTGAAAAATGAATTTGATATTTTAATTTCTCTCTTTTTTTTTTTTAAATATTCTGGTAATTGGCGTTGAGTTTATATTTTTATTGCGGTGGTAAGTTTCTCGTGAAACAGTAATTTATCACTGTTTATATTTTTCTGTAAAAATATAAATTTACTTTATGATAAGCAAACAGTGTACGGAGGACAGTATTTGGTAAGAGTTATTCATCGAGAATTAACATTATTACGATTAAAATGTTTAATCGATTAATTATTAATAAATTCCCAATCAAGTTTTACATCCCCCTTTTATCAATCTCCATTTTTCACATCAATGACGGATCGTTTATCAATGCAATTATTTTAAAAGCTTCGAATAATTTGGAATCTGAATTCTTCGGCCAAATCTAATCCATCTCGCGTGTAACGAATAAAATAATTGAAAAAAAAATAAAAGAACATAATTTAATAACTTTCAACAATCTCTAAGCTTTCAAATTATCCTCGAGTACAACAAATTTATTTAATTACCAAATAACGAAAAGAAATAATAAAAAATTGTTTACTTTAAATTCGCGAGATTCGAATTTGGCGCCAAATTCGAAAATCGATGCTTCGGTAAACCATATCCTATTTGAACATTTCGAAGGAATTTCTTCCTCGGCTATTATAATTTATTTCCCCCAGTATATTCTTCAATTTTCGCTCGATTTTAATGCGAAAGTTGACAATTTGAATAACAATGGGGGCAGATATTCGTGGGGATAATTGATATTCTCGATTGGCCGGAATAAATACGCATTAATAAAATAACAAATTCGCGGGATCGATCGATCCCGCCATTATTACACGCATTCGAGCGGACCTCGTTAATAAATGGCGGGTCGAATTACGTGATCGAAATGCAAAAACTCGTCGTGGGCGAGGCGCTCCGTGGAATAACAGAACGAAAAGTGTGTTTTCCACCTTGTTAAAATCGCGTGTAAATCCCTCGTTCGAAATTATACGCCGGTGTGTATTAGTTAAAAAAAAAAAAAAAAAAAAAAGAAAATGTGTATATTTTATCTACGATCGATAATTATAATAAAGTTTTCCCTTCCGTTCTCGGAATGGAATATTTCTCATTTTCTTTCTTTAATTCTTACTATTATTTATAGTTTGTTTCGAATAATTTTATTTCAATAAATATACTTGTTCGTGAAAATAAGGAAGATGATTTTTTTTGCTTGGAATTTTTATTTCAAAACGCTTTTTGACTTTACTTTATTTGTTGATAATTTTTTCTTTTAAGGAAGAGACGATTGAAATCTTCTCTCTGGAAGCTCAATTTTAATTGCAAATAATAATAATTTACATTCTACTTATAAAAAAGTTATTTCGACTTATAAAATATTTTCTCATTGGATGGACGAACTTGAAGATGAAATAAGTGAGATATAATTTTCACTTAAAAAATCGTATATAATTAAATTAGACCAATCATTAAAATTATCTTATCTGACTATTATTCGAAAGTAAAATAATTTTTCAAATAAAATCTCAAATCACTTTCTATCGTGTCAACATCATTAATTGCATCTGAAATACAGATTGGAAACGTAGCATCTTATATATAAATTGAACACATAAAACTGCTAAAATTGATAAATCGTGTCTTAAATAAATTCTTTTTTAACAGCAAACATAACTGAAATAATTCTCTTAGTTCTCGATTAATTAATTCAATATTTTATATCAAAAATATTACCATATATACTTGATTATTTTCCACATTTTTATCGACAATTCACTCGAAATCTTACTTGAGACAAGATACACCCAATTCTGGTATTTCAGAATTCGTGACTTACTTACAGAATATGTCGTAGCGACGTATTTAATGTTCTCGAGAAATCGGCGTTTCATTCTAAATCAGACAGTCGACGATTGGAATTGATCGCGCATAAAATTTCATTGTAAACGGAATGCTCTTTTCTCGGGAGAATAGCCGTCGCCGGAACGTAACGAGAATTTTATTGTACGGCTCGTGCGGTGCGTTTATCGAGGGGGGAGGGGGGTGGAGGGGAGTAAGAGGGAGGGGGGTCAATTATCGTCGTTGCCATTAATTTCCACTCGATCGACGCGGGCATAATGGCGGGCATGAAGGCAGAGGCTGAAGGCGGCACTGTCAGGGCTCTCTCGTTTTATTCCCTGCCAGTCACCGCGGTCAAGCGGAATTATCATTGTTCCCGCCGTTCCCGAACAATCATTTTCCTCGAGTGGAGGAGCGCCGCCGCTCACGTCAATAAACGCATTTTCGATCCGCCGCGCAATATCTCGCCCATTGCGAGATCTCCGCGCCTGACGGCCCATTCGATCCTTCGGACGATATTATTATTATTCACGAGCACCTTTCTTTCAAAAATGTTAAAAAAATGTATTTATAAATGTTGCTGGAAAGGGTGGATGGAATAATTTGGAAATGAATTATTCGTTTTTAATTATTGAAAGCTATTGTAAAAATATTGTCCATTATATACTATATTTGAGCTCGTTTCTCAAAAGTGTTATCTGTGATATCAAGAAAATTATTTGTAAGTATCAAGATGGTGGGATAATTTGGAAATGAATTGCTCGTTCTTTGGATTTCAATTATTGAAAATTGTTGAGGAAATTGTTTCATGTATTATATTTAAGCTCAAAACTGCTATTTATGATATCAAGAAATTTGTTTGTGAATATCAAGTTAAAAAGGATGGAATAATGGAATAATTTGGAAAATTGTTAAACAGAACTATTGTAATGATATTGTCCATTGTTCATATATTACTTGAGCATACAATTTTTCTCAAAATTGTTATTTATGATATCAAGAAAATTATTTGTAAATATCAAGACAGTGGGATAATTTGGAAATGAATTGCTCTGTTTAATTATTGAAAATATAATTGAAAGTTATAGCAAAAATATTGTACATTGTTTTTATATTATATTTGAGCTCGTTTTTTAAAACTACTATACTATATATATCAAGAAATTTGTTTGTAAGTATCAAGTTAAAAAGATGGTGGAATAATTTGGAAATGATAATTTGCACATTCTTTATATAATAATTTTCAATAATTGAAATCTATTGAGCAAATCTATTGTAATTGATCCATCGTATTGTCCATTGTTCATATATTACTTGAATTTTACTCAAAGTACAATTTTTCTCAAAACTGTTATCTATGATATTAAGAAAATTATTTGTAAGTATCAAGATGATAGGATAATTTGGAAATGAATTGCTTCTTTGGATTTCAATTTGAAATTTGTTGAGGAGATTTATTGTAATGATATTGTCTATTGTTCATGTATTATATTTATTATTAATATTATTAATATTTATTATTACATTGTTTTTATATTATATTTGAGCTCAAAACTGCTATTTATGATATCAAGAAATTTGTTTGTAAGTATCAAGTTAAAAAGAGTGATGAATAATTTGGAAAATTGTTAACTAAAACTATTGTAATGATATTGTTTGTTCATATATTACTTGATATAGTTTTTCATATAGTTTTTCTCAAAACTATTATCTATGATATCAAGAAAATTATTGTAAGTATCAAAATGATGGGATAATTTGGAAATAAATTGTTCATTCTTTGGATTTCAATTATTGAAAATTGTTGAGCAGATCTATTATAATAATATTGTTATATTTGAGTTAATCCTTCGAAACTGATATCTATGATATCAAGAAATTTATTTCTGAGTATCAAGTTAAAAAGATGGTGGAATAATTTGGAAACGATTTGTTCGTTCCTTCAACTTTAATTAATTGAAACGTATCTTGTTATATTTGAATTCGTCTCTCAAAATTGCTATCTATTGTTATAAAAGATGATGAAATAATTTAGAAATCTTGGAAATCTTTCGATTTAAAACATTGCAATTCGATTGATTCTAACCAATACCAGATAATTCAATTTCATCTTCCAGAAATCCGTGAAAACATCTATACTAAGAAAACTATCTGAAAAAGTGGTCAAAAATAATTAATTAATTATTGAAAATTTTTAATTCGACTCAATAAGCATACTACGCGAATACGAATAAAAGTGGCTCTAAAAATTAACAATAATCGATTGTCCATTATTAAAAAAATTCAAAAATCCATAATAACCTTATTCACCTGGAACTCAAACTCAAACCTTTCTCGCCCAACGCGCGAGAATCGAATTTTCGCGCGGAAAGCGATCACGTCCCACCGAGTTTTCGGGGATAATCCTTTTAAGAATTCCCATCGAGAAGCCTCGTCCTTGTTCCCCTCTTTATTTCCCCATCGTTCGAGGAAATTTGTGGCCAAACGTTTTCGTAGCGCACGCGCAAGCAACCGCATTCGGTCGTAAAAACGAAAGGTTTACGAGAAACTTTTTACGAAGTCGCAGAACGTACGTATCCTGCGTTTATAAAACGGCCTGTATTCGAATCTTGTCCACACACACACACATACACGATAAACGAGCGTTGAAAAATCTTTTCCAACGTCTTCATATTACGCCTCCTCGTCGAGGCGAATTTTAAAAGAAAACCGACTCCGTCAACGTAGCTCGCCAATCTCGTTAAGGATGAAACGCGTGATCTAAAAATCGCCCATCCCTCGCCGCGATCTTACAGCGTAAATAAGGATAAAACCGTAATATTCTTAACTCGGGTTTCATCGTGAGGAATATTCCTCTTTTCTTTCTTTCCTTTTTTCGTGAAAGAATACTCCTCGGTCGATTTCCACGATCTTGAAACACACCTAGCTTATTATTTCCCCCAAATATTTAAAAAAGAAAAAAAAGTAGCTAATTATAAATTCAGATTTGGAAATATTTATAATCTTGTAGAATAAAAAATTCTATTCTGCATTTTAAATGTATCATGCTGGCAAGATAAATTATTCGAATTAACGTATAAGAAGAAAAGTTTTACAACGCATTCTTCGAAGTCGAATTAGAAATATAAACACTCTCTTTTTCTTCTTCCATTTTATTTTTATCGAAAAACAAAAGAGAAGATACGCATTGTAGGCAGGGTTCGCATGATTTAGCGAGCAAAGAGAGAATGTAGCTTTATCTAGGGGTTGGTGGGGGGAGGAGGAGGAGTGAAAGGGCTTGGGTCAACGCGCATCGAGCACGCTTGATCCCTAGGCGACACGCTTTCTTCTCCCTGAAAAAACAATGGCGCGCGACACATGGAGAAATAAAAAGGTTTCGAAACCTGGATTCGCTTTTGTCTCACCGTTTCGCTCGATTCTCGCGTATGCGGTAAATAAATGAATACCCGCCCGTTGAAACGAGTTCTTCCCTCTTTCCACGTCCCCTTTTTCCACGTGCCTTCATGTGCGTAGCTTGATCGGCTAGATTTTGACGAAGGAACATGGGGGTCAGTCGAAAGAGGAGAATTCTTTATCTTTACATTTTTAATTTTCTTTGTGATTTATATTTATCTGAATCCTTTTTATATTTTATATATATGGATTGCTTGAAGAGTTTTCTTTTTCTTTTTCTTCAAAATTTAATTGTAAGAGGATTTATGCTTGGTTGTTTATTTTCGAGTCACTGGCTATGATTGTTCTGGTATATAATTTGTTCTATATTCCTATATTAGTTATCTAGGATAGATTAGTTCACGCTACGAAGCTTTGTAAACAAGAATTAGGACGATTATTTATAACTTTTTCACGTATAATTTTTCCCAAGTTTTTTCATCTTCTGCTGTAACAAAATTTCTACGGTTCTCTTTATCTTTCATTTCGAAGTTTTAATAATATATGATAAACTCGATGGAAAAATCAACAAAAAGTGGTATAAACATATTATTTGACAACCAGTCCAATAATTAATTTGTTAAATAATTCTCGTGATAAAATGATAGAAATATTTGTGAAACTTTCCAAAGGTATTAACGTACATTTTTTAAGAAAAAGAATCTCTCTTAATGAAAATAAATAACAATTCGGGAAGAACGAATTACGAAGAACGGGAAAAGGGATCGAGGGATCCGCAACAAAGTGTCATTGAGAGCATGCACCATTATCCGGGGGAAGCGTTCGTCGTTGCGGAAGAAGAGCGAAGGAGCGGTTCGTGTAATTAGGAAAGTTGCAGCCACGACTTGGCCGTTATTAAAATCGGGCGGACCGCGTCCCTTAAATCGAAATTTATATCCGGGTCCTCCTTTCGGGCATACGGTCCGGAAAGCACGAATTTATCATCGGAAATTTCAGACAGACTTTAATTAACCCGTTTCGCTTCATCACGGCCCGGCTTCCTCTTAATTTTACTTCGCCGAGTCGCGAAGTCGCGCGAAACGCGGTCTCCTTGTCTTTCGATTCGGTTTATCTATAAACTTTGCCAATGTTTCTTTGATGAATCCATTTGAGAAATCCTACGGATGTAAATTATTAGGTCCAATTAAAAGCGTTTCCGCCCTTTTAAGCAATCACTTTCACGGATAGGAATGATTCTATTGGAAATGGAATATTTTTATTTTCGTATAAAAAAACGAGGGAAAATTTTATCGTCGAAAAATTGCTCGGAAAATATATCCTTGAACTCGTTTTTTGTTTCATCCCGATATCTCAATTAATTGCTCAGATATAAGGACGCAAAGTTTCCATAGCGTTAGTATAGAAATTATGAATGGATCTAGTGACGGAACGGATCGATATTATTCCTAGAAACGCGTTCTATTTCCAGGAATCGCGTCCGTCACTTGTCGGGAGCTCGTGATTGGTCAGTGACGAGGTGCGAGCGAGAGGTCCGAACACGCGACCAGGACGGAGATAGCAAACGGTTAAAAATTATCCTTTTCTTTACACGACGATATCTCGGGAACCGGAAGTCGTATCGAGATCAATGAAAAAGCGTTTTAAAGGCGAAGGTTCCGCGCTTCTAACGATCTTTTATTCGTTGATCGAAAATCATTATCTTCGGAGTTATAGCGGTTTAAAGTTTTGGTAATTTTTAATAGAGTTTAGTCGAGTTGTCTCGAGGTAAATTACGTGCTACGTATGTTCGAGAATACGGAGTCAATCGCGCTTCGAGAACGTGAAACAATTTGATTATCTTTATTTCAAAAAGCCAATAATAAAATACTCTTCATCGGTACTTTACGGATAACGCTCCAACTCGTTATTTTGGACGAACAATATCCCTTGCAGTATTTTTCCTTCTTTTTGTTTCGATGTTGTCACGATGAAATTTTTACTAAAGTTGGTCTATCGACGCTTGTAAATAACTCAACGGTGCTTTACTGCTAACATGGCGTGGTCTATTGTCGTTTGCATCACAAACGACATCATTTTACAGTCTCGTTACCGTGTACACCGTACTATTTTCTCTTTATTCTGTTTTCTTTCTTTTCTCCTTTTTATCTTTTTCTTTCTTTTTCCCCCTTTTTTTTCCTTTTTCTTCTTTTTTTTTTTTTAAATATTCGCTCGGACTAGACTCCTCTCTATGGATGCCAAACGCAGACCCATTATAATACGCGACACGCGCCGAGCATTCGTTGTCATTTATCTCTGACACCGTGCACAATACGCGTAATCCTCTTGCGCTTTCATCCCGTATTCTTTAATATCGCTGCTATTTGACACAACTTGATATATGTATATATCTCTTCTTACAAGTATTCGCGAAACCAGCGTTTATTTATTGCCGAGGATACGGAATTGTATACGATTTATTCGGAGAAGCTTTTTCGAAGAATTACGATTTTTTAAAAGACAAAAGATATATTTATTAATGTAAATTGAATAGTGATTTTTTTTTTACTTCTCTCTTTTGAAGAGTAAGAGAAAAAAAAGATATTTTCTATTTCAATTTCAACCAATTTGCAATGTAATAAATTTATATAGAAAAATGAGACTATGATCCCAAAATCATATTTACTTTATTTGTAACCAAATTTTAAATTTTCTGTAAATTTCGAAAAGCAGACTTACACTCCTTTCGTGCTACTTTTATAATTACAAAAAAAAAGAAAAACTATTCGACAAAGTTTCGAACACCGATTACGAATGCAGTACCGTGGTTTACCTCGGTGGTCACCGTCAAAGAATCTCAATGTTTCACAACTTAAATCCATGCTAAATTAGAGCACGGTTTCTCGCGGAACGACGTTTCTCAGAGCCGATTTCCCCTTTTCCACGGGCGAAAGAAAACGAAACCAGGAAATGCGGATATTTCCATCGGCGGAGAAGGGAAGACGAAACTTTGAAGACGGAACTTCTCTCCACCCGCCGCAGTCGAATCCTGGATGGATAAAGAGAGAGAGAGAGAGAGAGAGAGAGAGAGAGAGAGAGATCTGGAAACCACGCGCGTAATACGCGGAATATTTCCTCGAGAAGTTCGATCTGTGGCGAGAGTCAAGTAAGATCTCTCTCTCTCTTTCTCTCTCGGTTCGAGAGCTTACCGGTAATTATTCGGGAATCAAACGAACGATGCGTCTTGTTCAAGTGCGGATAACTGTAGCCGAGAAGGGAATCGTTGAGAAATTATACAGAACTGTTCAGCAACAGTTGACGAAGCGCAAGTTTGCCAGTGACACCGGAGGCAAAGAGGATCACTGATCGAGAAGCATTATGCAGATCGGTGAATTGTTATTTTGCTGGATCGATTACCTTTACTTCTGCGAATTGAATTCTTCTGTTTATGTTTTTTTTTTCTTTTACTTTTGATATTTTTCGAATTCTTCTTGAAATTCTTTTTCTTTGGTTCGTTCAATGGAATGGTACGAATAAAATTTTAGAATTGTAGAATTGTAGGATCTGAACTGGAGGATCTATAAGTAAGGTTAAAATTTTATTTTCTTTTGCTAGGCTGCGAAAATTTCTATAAGTTGAAATAAAACTCACTTTAAGTCACTAAATTATTTGTTGGAATTATTATTTTAATTCTTTGTGATATAGATTGAATTTGGAATAGTCAAACATATATTTGTGGAACGTTTTAAGTTATATTATATGTTAAGTTATAAATAATTTAAGTTTATTTTGTAAATATGTCTGAAATTTTTCTATACGAGTCTTTATTTATTTCCAGGTTTCCAGGCTTTCAAATCTTGAAAGGTGTTTTACAAATATATTCATATCTGTAATTTATAATTTTGCATAAGTTTAAATAAACTGTATGTTATCTCTGATATGTAATTATCTTAAATGGAATGCAAACTGATAGCTTTTTGCTATTATTAATGATATTTAATTCTATTGAACTCTAAGTTTTATTATTAAATTTTTTGAGATGCTGTAAGTCACTAGAAAATTAAAATTTTCATTGATTTTAACAATTTCTTTTCTAATAATTTACATTAAATTACTTTTTTCCATTTTGTCCAATTTGTAACTGAAGAATTATCATTTTATAAGAATTCTTAAGGGATTCTTAATCTTTACTTAATCAATAATGTATCTTTTATTATATATAATTTTATATATTATATTCCTTTTAAAATAAGTAAAAATAAAAATGATAATTGTTTCAAGTCTAATCAAAATTCCAAATTCCAAATTTTTAACTATTAAAAAATAAATCATACAATTTTTCTTTTTTCAATCTTACTATAAAGATCAATAATCTCAACAAATTGCATGGCAAATTTGCACCCATAAAACATGGAAGAAAATATGTGTTATATACATGTAATATCACCTATTTACAAGTACATTATATGCAATCATCGTTTCACTTAAAAGAAACGCTTCTAATTGAAAAATCGACAAATTTAATTTTCATCGAGGATGAAGCAAAAAGTTGATCTTTATCCACTCGTTAGGCTCGCGTTAAACACTTAACTTCCCTTTGCCTAAGGATTAATGCTTTCACCGATTAGAGCCCTTCCTTAGAGGGAAGCCGAGTATTATAGCGGCTCTCCGAAGCTTTCCTTCATAATTGGAAGAAACGACGCCTCTTGGCCTTAATCGACGATCCCAGTGGCAAGCAACGACTAATTATTATCCGATTCCTCCCTCGAACCACGCAAGATACTTCTTGGATAAGTTCATCCTGTCAAGTTAACGATAAATTTGCTTTAAGCCATACTTGTAACGTAAATTGAATCTTGTGATTGGAGTAAATGGAAGAAATAAATGTTTTCTTTTTCTTAAAGTCTATTCATTTCTGTAATTATTGAAGAACATTTTTTGATTTTTTAATTTATAATATAATATATTCATTTACATAATACACTTTTTTCTAATTAATCCTTATACTTCATTATTATTCCAATATTTATATTTTACATAGCTTTCATTACTTCTTCGAGTCAACACAGATCCATCCAATTATTCATTTTTATTATGCATGTACAATTTTATTCTATTTATCAACATATATTGCTTGTTACTTTCTCTTATTATCATAAATTGGTCCTTCATATTTTTTCTGTAAAGTTTTTTTTTTAAACACATTAAAATATTTAACAAAGATATATATAGAAATATGTCATGCAATTTATATAAAACATTTAATAAATTATATGTACAGTTTCTATTTTAATAAATCAAATATATCAAATATAGCAATAGATAATAGCAACAGATTACATGACATCCTTGATTATATTGAAAATGAATATGAAAATGGGTTACTTAACGAGTGTTGTTTAATTAAGCTTTAAATCACAATCGATTGCAAAGCAAGTGCTAATTAAGTGTCTTGATGCAGGAATCAGTTTCATCAAAGAATTGATGAAACTTTATACTTTGATCAACTCCGCTAATCAATTCCGATCCAGTTTTCCTTCCATCCGTATCCTCTTTCGATTCGTTAACGATGAAATTTCTTCTTCCACTTTGGATTTTGCCAATGTAACCGCGCGATAATACCGGTGGAGGAACAAAACATTGCCGATAATACGAGGAAACGGGATCGGCATAACTAGAAATGCAATCTCCGTTAATGGCTGAAACTCACCAGAAGATATTCTAATTATCATACAAGGAAATTATAATTATAAAATTGTATGAGAAAATATTTGTTCGAATGAAAATCATTCTAGAAAATGACATTCAAACGAGAAGAATCAAAAGTTTCTCATCAAGTACAAAGTATCGAAATTTATAGGTTAGGAAAATCTAATCAATCATTAAAACAAGTATCTATGCTCATTTAACATGGAAATATGATAGAAAATTAATTAGATTTAATTATTAAAATTGTTGCATGAAAGAGTTTAATATATCTAAAAGGATCTTTAAATGTGATTCTTTGATTTTATCAATTTTATATGTGTCTATACGTAGAAGTATGTTCTTCTTTGTAAGATTCAAAATCTATGATTCTGATATATTATTATATTATATATTCTATTATAATTTCAATTATATGAAAGAATCACATATATTCGAAAAAGAATTTCATGCAGAACATTATTAAGCTAGTAATATTGTTTTTATCAAAGAAATTATACTTAACACTTATTCCATAATCTTTCTTTTTGAAAGAACGTGAAGAAACGAACAGATTGTTCGAAAATTCGTGGAGAGAAAACTGTTAACTGAAAATATCTAGATCTTGATTAATCCACCTTCGATTTAAACAGCGTCCAAGTTTTACGATAGTTTCTCGCAACGAAACTTGTGCAATTTCCGCCACTTCCGTTCAAACGCAAGACGAAAGTAAGAAACGGCCATTAACTAGTTAAGTGCTTTGTAACAGGATTAAAATGTAACGACAATGTTCTCGACCGTGACCATTGATTCGATGATGATGGAAAATGGGTCCTCTTTCGAATAATCTTCGAATAAGCTTGCGAATCTGTTAAGTTTAATTCAGCTTTTTTTAATTCGATTTCTGATACTTGGATCGTCAGATAGAAAGTAAAGTTTATGGCTTTTTACAAATTATCTCTTCTTTCCCTCCTTTTTCTACTGAAAATTCTCTTCTTTTTCCTCTGAAAATAAATATTAATATGATGTTAAAATTAATGAAGCTAATAACAGAACAAAAAATAACAATTATTCTAAAATTTTCTACGATAAAAATCATTGATAAAAAAATTGATTATTATTGAAATTTAAGAATAATCAAAGAACAAGAAGACATTGCATTAAATTCTTTAAAGATTCAAAAATAAAAATTACTTTTTTATTATATAAGAATCATTGTAAAGAATGGAATAAATAAGATAAATTATAATATCTTTGACATAGATCATAAAATATAAAAATTTTTCTTTTATAAAAAAGAAATTTCCTTTAAATAAATTAAATAAGTTTGACGAGCATAAGATTTATTAATATGTCCACAATGGTGGAACACAAAAATATTTCAATTTCTCGAAGATTTAATCAACGTTATAAATGTTTTCAGATAACGTATCCACGAAATGGCCGACGATTAAATTTTCCGCAATAATCTTAAGGGATGGCCTTATCGCACAAACTGCGCCGCTCCTTCGATTTTCGTTTCCAGGGGAAAGATATATGACCGGAACATAAACCGACAGTTACGAAAGATCTAACGTCGTTCTCCCTCGATAGTCACGTCCCTGTCAATCATCCATGCCTGGAAATTTACCGATAAATTCCCTCGAGGTGTTCATTATCGATGCAACTGGAATTATTGTTCTAGATACGCGGCCGATCGTGAAGGAGAGAATAAATTTCGCGACAAGCGACCTGTATGGTCCAACACGAAGAGAATTTTTATTATTAGAGATTATTATTATTATTAGACACGCGGAGAAAGCATTGTTTTCAACCGATGAATTGTATATATACAATATATTTTACTGGTCCTCTAATTATTTGTTAATACAATTCTTTTATGAAGAATATGTATAAAATAAGTAAGTAAATTTCTAAGTATTGGAATAACAGAAAAGAAAGTAATGGATAATATTTGACAATGAGTTTCCATAAGAGTGTATGTCATTGATTTAAATCAGCATGATTTTTTTCTTCTTAAAAATCAAAAGTAATGGATAATGTCTAAAAAATTGTAATAACAATTTCAATTCAGAAGCACTATCTTCAGGATTGAAAACAACGTTTTCTTTGATATGTAGTTTCTCAAAGAAAAAAGATAATATGTATTTTTCATAAAAAGAAAGATCACTAATATTATTAGTTTTTAAATAGAGTGTAATACTATTTACCAATAATATAATTATATAATTCTTTTGTCAATTTTAATGGGCTTGAAATTTGTTAATTATTTATATTATATTTATATTCAAATATATACATATTCGCTACAACTATAGCTATATGCATTTACTATTTCAAATATTGTATAAAATTTTAAATTTATAAGAATAATAATAATTTGCATAATTATTACTTCTTTTTATTACAGAGCAAAATAGTACTGTAAATAGTATGATACAACTACAAATTAATATTATAAATAATACAATTATAATATAAATTTTGACAACTCAACTCTTCTTGTATCTGACCAAACAATAATCTTTCTACTTGTTCACTCTATTTATCTGTAAAGAATTAATTTATGTAGGGAATATCATTACTCCTATGCGTTGCAAAACGAATGAACAAACAGATACCCGGCATTCAATTTTTCCATTAAATCAAATTTTCACGGGACAAGATAGATACGAGTTTAATTAAACCCTGCAGGCATGTTTCTTTTTAGAAAATTACTATTTCGCTAACGGTTAAATATTTCATCCATTAAGGCAATTTTTTTCGAAACGCAACATGTATAACCTCGTGTTCATTGGGATAGAATATTTGGTTCGACGTGCATTAATTTGATAAAAATATTTCATTTCTGTTCCGAATATTCCATTCTTGCGAAAATTGAAACGAGAATTTCGAAATAAATTGTTATGTTTTCGAGAAAAAATTTAAACGAATAATTTGTAAAAGAAAAGAAAGAATAAACGAATAAAAATCGATTAAATATTAAAATCATCCATAAAGAATTAAAGTGAAATAAATATTGAGCGAAATTATTTCTTTTTTATATATTTTACATATTTTACTGACATAAATATATTACTTTATTTATCAGATCATTAACTAGATCATATATTTAATTACTTTTGACATAAAATTATAAGTTTATTTATGAATAAATTCGACTTTTGGATAAAACAGATAATAAAGTTGATTATCTATATTAATTTAACAAACACAATTTTGATACATAAACAGTTTAATGCTTCTATGATGCAAGATTTATGTAATCAGATTAAATATTTGAAATATCGTATCCAGTAGAAGAATTTGATTATAACTTATTATATACTAATTATTAATTATTCTATACTGTGCGAATAAATACGAACAAAACATGTTATGATCAAGTTTTAACGTTATTTCATGATATTCTATTTAATAGCTATAAAATTTACAAACATTATTTGGATATTTTGAAAACGATAATCATAATTTCCGATATTGCAAGAAGTTTAAAGAATTATATGAAAATTAAGTAATAAATAAAATTTAATTACGAATTGAAATTCTGTTGAAATTCTATCGAAAAATATATAATTATTACATAACAAAAATCTTATTTATCAATATTATCAACTCTTTTAATGTTATAACAAAAAAACTCACATATATCACTAAATAATAAGAAAAAATATTTGCCACATTCACTTTTTCACCATTTTATCTTTTACTTAGCCTATGATTATGAAAAAACTCACAGGTGATCTGGATGTAAAGTCGAAATCGAGATTCGATATTACTGCGAATGTTGCGATCTATCGAAAAAGTGTTACTAGGTCCAATGGCCCAATGGCTGATGTGATGACGTAAGAGGGTAGGCCTTCTTGAGAGAAACTTCAGTATTCGGCCACAAGTGGCGCGGCAACACGTTCTTTCGACGACGTTCTCGATAACTTTGTAAATTATGCATGACACGGTTTGGCGTGAACCTCTCGATACATCCGCTCTACGAGGAAAAAAAGTTGAAGATAAAAAGAGTCAAAGAACAAGTAAATGGCGTGGAGGAAAAGAAGCTTAACGGTGCACGATCTTGTCGAAGTAAGATCTTCGAGAGGGTCGAAAAGAGAGATCCTTTTTAAAATTCAAGAGAACATCGTTCGATGCGAATTTCGACTAGTAAGTGCGATAAGTTACTAACTGCTCATCAAAAATGCATAGCATAATTTTTAGAAGAATAGACCAATTATTTTTTAAACGCAAATTAGATTTAATTAATGGAAAATATGTAAAAAAATTTGATAATATGTTAGATATATAACTATGTCATTATTTCTAAAATATAAAATTAAAGGTTATATCTGTTTCAATTGTCTCTAAGATATATTTATTTATATTATGCATTATTTCCACTTATTTATATATTTTTTGTTTCTGTATTTCTATTTTCATCTCCGTATTCTTTGTTTTATTATTTTTTTCAGCTTTATTTTTATATTACTATTATAAAGACAACATATATTCAATGTTTTTCAATAAAATTTTAATTGAGTTCAGCTGAATGTTGCTTATTAAGTGATTCTCTTTGCTTTTCGTTTTTTTATCCTTTTTTTTTGTTTTCAACTTATATTTTTCTGTTTTTCCTCTCTATACACTTTTTCTTTTCTGTCTGTTTTTATCTTTTTCGATCTTTCTAAGGATTTGCATATTTCGCTATATAAAGATTCGCTAATGTGTAGCATTATTGTATTAAAGATATATGTGATTATTATTTTATTATTATTATTAATATTAATAATATATATAATATTATCATCATTGTTATTATACTATATTTATTTAATTGAGAAAAGAATTATCTCTATATTTTTATTTCGTATAAAAGAATATAACATAACCTATTTTCTTTAAAAAGAAATTTAAAGAAATGTTTCACATTTATTATTAACACATTTATATTAACACTATATTTATATGATATATGAAAATTTATATTTTATTTTAATTTCAACTTTTCTGTTTCGATTCTAAAAATTTTTTTATATGATAAATAATAATTGTTAAATTGATAAATCTTAATTTCAATTTTTAGCGAATTTTTCAAAGAAATATATATAAAATATTGAGAATAGATTCAAAATCTTTTTTTATTAAACAAAATTTTCTTTATGTTAAAAATAGTAATTTAAAAAATTATCGAAAAATAAACCTGCATTTTTTTGTCTACTTTTAATACTGAATTTTAATATCAAATATATAGAAGTTAATTTTCTCGAAACTTGTGTAAGTTAACTTACGTACGTCTATCTCATCTACGATACCTATCTCTTCCTGATTTACCCTAATTTAAAAACACACGAGCTCCAGCACCGAGATAAAAGCAAGTCCTTGTAAAAGAAAGCATCGAGACGGAAATCCTGATTGCAATACGAGTGAGGTACCTAGACGAAAGTTTTCTCTCGTCATTGTTAATGACTCTTATACCTTAACCTCACCGTTTTATCTATCCTCTATGAAAGTGATTTTAAAAGAAGTGAAATTTAAACGAGTTCTCGATATTTGTTCCGAAAAGTTGATCAACGTTTTCAACGTAGCGATCTCTGGTAACAAGAGCAAGAGGGCGCCTCGATCGATTACGACTCGATTTAAAACCGTTCTCGTGTTGGCGCAGGTTGGACGAATTGTTTTGTCAATGGAAATCGATCGGTTTCGAAGCTAATTTATCGTTGGTGCAAGTGCACTCGCGTTTTTCCAACCGTTCTCTGGTTTTGTGTATCTTCGCTCGAAAATAAATACACGATGAAAGATAGCCTGTTTTTTTTTTTTAGCACGATTCGATTCGCGAAATATCGATTCTCCACTGTGAACGCAATCCTTCCTTGAATGAGGACATGTTAATTTTAAATGAACGAAATTTGAATGGGATTTTATACGAGCTAGACGAATATGAAAAATGTGAAAGGTAAATATTTATAAAAATATATATATTATTGATCTCAATTATTTTTTTAACATATTATCAAGGTCATCATATTGAATAAGTGATTTATGATTTAATTTTTTTAATCTATCAATTCTCTGCAGCAATGAGAGAACCTAACCTAATTTAACAGTTTCGAAAAAATTGTTTTTGTTAATGAACAACGACTGCCACAAGTAACATTTTCACAATGTTAAACAAATATTAGAACGATTTGATAATACATTGAAAAAATTATCAAGATAAAGTGGTGGTTTTTCTAAATAATTATCAATATCGAAAAGTTTCGTAGCTAAATTCGATGTAACGATGTGCAGAACGAAGTGATTTCAAATGTGGAGCATTTGTCAAGATGTGTGAGACATTTGTTTGCACGCGAACAATGTGTTTCACAGAATTGGAATAAACGAAATTTACCTGTGAGGCTTCTTCGAGTTGCGGATGCACGTACCACTAAGGTGAAATCTGGTTGGCGATCCGTCTAAAACGACAAACACGGCAACCCCTAATCAAGCTCATTGCAGTAAAGCTTGCACGTAATTAAACATACACGCCGCGGTGAATACAAACGATGCCTTTATCTCGAAACTCGATGAAACTTCCTTTGAAGTCGTTTCAAATTTTGTGATCAGAGGATTGCCATCTCTCTCTGGTTTTTTATTTGGACTTGTATACGGATTTTATTATAAATGTACAGTGTTCTTATGTGTACAATATCTATCTCTCAATTTATGATACAATATTTTTTAATATTTTAATTGATATGATGAAGAGAAAAATATTAATTTTTTATTTATTAATTATGAATAGAGTATGCAGATGTTTATGCAAATTGAAGTTTTAATGAATGTGATTATAGAAATAAAGATCTGTCATGTCTTTTAAATAATATATATTTATTTTGGATATTTTATATCTATTTGCATAGCATGTTCATTGTGATAGATTTTGTATTTAAATTTCCCATAAATATTTACATTAACATGTATAAACATTTGTATATAGTTTAGTTATGAATCTGTTGAGAGATTTTATACTTTATTTGCAAGCGTGTTCAGTTTAACTTGCAGAAGGAAATAATAGGTATATGATTATTATGTATTATGATTATTATTATTATATATGCCGGTTAATCACATATTCAGTATGTTACATTTGTTAAATAAATTTTTAAGCATTTTTATCTTGATAAGATAAAAATATAATTATTTCTAATGTTATATATCTGTTATTTTTTTATTTTTAAGTCTGTTTTAGATATTAAATTAAATAATTTGATCTATATTTGTCTAGTTTAATGCTATCTATTTCTGAAAAAAGAAAAATCAAGATAATCAAAGAATAAAATTCTCCAATAAAAAAAAACTTTTGAATTTAAATTCTGCAAGATCAAAAAATATTTTCATGTAACTTTATTGTAATTAAAATGACTATTAATATTTAGAGCATTGATTTCAAATCAACAATAAAATTTGCAAAAGATATATCTATAATAGATACATCTTTAGCTATTATTATTTAACAAAACATTTTGTTGTTTTTTTTTAAATTTTCTATATAATAAATAATTAATTTGAGAACATTTTATATTTATATAAAATTATACATTGTCACATTGAACACAATTTTCATAATTATGAAATTTTGTTAACATAAAACTTTTCTCCATCTCCAAATATTATTGATTTTAGATAATCTCGATTTTACAGTAAAATAAAATGGCAATCTTGGCAACGATTATTATGATTTACCCTCGTTAAATAGCATGCACATTTTCCTCGAAGTCAAACGATAACGTCTGATCGATCGTCGAACATAGATAGAAGGGAGAATGTGTCACGTGCTTTGAGGGGTGAATAGTTTGCGGTTCGTTAATTTAGAAACAGCTATACCCAATGCCAACAAGCAAATTCGTTGCATGTTTGACGTGTAACACGGGAAAATTTATCGGTAAATAATCAAACTATACAGTGTTTCCCTCCTAGCAGCCGAGTTGTCGAACTCGTCACGCGACAAATTCTGTTTTCCTTCTATTTTATGCATACAACATAATGTCCATTCAATTTTGTATTGGAATAAAAAAAAAAATTTGAATTTTCGATTTTACAGGATTGACTCTAGAAATAAAATAAAATAAAACACATATAAAAGTGTCGAAGCTTATTTATTAAATTGTAAAATTAATTGAATAGAGAGGAAGATAAAGCGATATCTAGATAGAACGAGTTCTATCTTCGTTACTGTGTTATTCTTGTCTTGTTTCATTTGACTTGGTATTGATTTTTTTTATTTATTTTAGCCTCTAAATTTCACTTTCCATGATTGCATTAATTTACTTTTGCTATAATATAATTTGAAAAAATAGAAAATGTATTTACTTTTAAGAAATTTAACATTACACAATATTCAAATCATTGTGAAAATTATCGAGTTTTCTCATTTATATATAAATCATAAACAGTTTATTTATTATAATGCAATACCATATTGTACAAACTACAATGAATTCTATAAAATCAATATATATATACATACAATATATAGTAATTATTCATTATCATTGAAATTTATTTTTATGCATGTGTAATACATATTGCATTGTTTGTAAATATATTTACAAATATACTTAATTTTAATCACTCAAACTGTGATTATACACTTTCAAAACAAAATTTCACCATAACAAAAATAAAAACTACCCTTTTCTCTCTCTCTCTCAATTATAAAAATAAATATACACAAGCATCTTTTCCAAAACAAAATTCAAATAAATACACATCAATTATTCTTAGTTTTAATTTTAAGGAACAACACGCATCGAAGAAGAATCGGCGCAAACTTCGCCGAGGGAAAACGTCGAAATAAATCGTGTCTTCAGCCTGACGAGGCTCGCTATAAACGCCCATCGTGTTTCCCCTCTCCTTAAGTGCCCTTCAACGTTTAATTCCACTAGATTTAACAGAATTCAGCCTATACCTATATATACATACATATATATATATATATATTTCAACCGGTGAAGCCAGCAACGATCCTTCCCCCTCCACGAGCAGCCCATTCACGATCCCGAAGAAAGATTTCCCTCCCTTTTCTCCGCCGTGCCGCGAAAATAAATGCGTGATTCCTCTCCTCCTCGCCCACTTTCCTTCGGAAACGCTTGCTCGTATATCAGTTGACTATTCGGTTGTCTGGCTCAGATACGGTTGACGCCACCACGAGCCCCGGAAAATTCTCTTAAACTTTAAGATTCCATTAAGCCGCGTACACAAGACCTGTCGCCGCCAGCCCCGCCAGCATTATCGAATTTATGAAACCAATAAGCGGTTAACAAACCTGCATGTCATATTGTCATTCGGAATAATTTGAAGCTTGTTATATAGAATATAGAATATTGCTCGTTTCCTTAAGTAGGTAATGATATTTTGTTTCTTTTTTTAAATAGGAATTAAGATTAAGATATTTATCAGAGTAATTGTTTTTTGCAATCTATTGTATTGGTTCATTTTTGGTTCCAGCGATTGATTTTCGACAAATCAGATATATTTATAGAAATGTCGTATTCACTACGCATTTAAGATCATCGAACTTCATCTTTGAATATTTTATACTAATCATTTCGATCGATTCGTTAAAAATTTACAACAACACCACATCGATATTGAAATGCTGGAATAAGAATTATTCGATTAATAGTGCTTCACGAATATAAGGAAAAAATAATTCGAATTCAATTTGTTCCATTCGCGCGATACAGGCTCGAACCCATCGCTACCGTTAATACCGTTCCTTAGCCGTTTCAATTAAATCATCGTGGCGAAATTTCTCGAGTGTACCGCCGAATGTACAAAGAAAAACGAAGGAGAGGGGGGAGGGGGGAGGAGCAATAACGAAGGACGGTGATAAATAGCAGCGAACCACAGTGATTCATAATTAGATTTTAATCAGAACGAATCACCGGACACGAGCGAGTCGAGACTTACCGTATCGCTGATGCACTAATTCACGACGCATTAGCTCCACCGCATTCTCCGCTCGCTTTAATGGCTTCTGCCGGTTGCTTCCTGGAGAGAAGACCCTTGGCCGCATCCAACCTCTCTCGACCTCCCCTTTCACACCCCCCCTCGAAAAGGAGGACAATTTCCACCGCGATGCTTCTCCCTCCATGTCAATTTTCCCTCTCCATTGAATACACATACACCGCACACCATCTCTGTCTGGAATGGTCAATTATCCGTCATTTCCTTATATCCTCGTTTATATCCGAGTTTCATTCGTTCTCTTTCTGAAACTTGGAACATTTGTGAACGAACGAAACTGGGCAAAATGAATTTATCTCTTCGTCACAAGAATTATATGTTTATCCTTTTTTCACATGGTGAAAATGCGTGTTTATATTACAGTCGGTTGCAAAAATTTTTGCTTCGAACGAGTTTAAATGAAATTAAAAATTTCACATGAAATTTTACACATATATATATTTTTTATAAGATATTTCTTGATAGGTGTATTATGTAATATTTGTATACATAATATTTCAATTTCTTTTATTATTATAATTATTTTATATTATTTTATTTTCTTGTGGTTACTATTTGACAAAAGCAAATAAATGAAAATTTTTAATAAATACAATTTTCCGATCAATAAAATTATGTAAATATTAATTACTCGCTTATTATATGATGTATAAATAAGAATATTCGCGACACGAATTTAACAAAAATAATATTCAAATAATTTATTACATATATAATGAAAAACATATTTATTTCAATTAATCATTTCAATTCCACGTTGAAAAATAAAATAATCATATTCGTGATATTGCATCATACTGAAATATGTATAAATGAAATACATTTTATGTATTCGTAAAATCAAGTAATTATTCCAAATAATGTTTTACAGAGGGAAATTATCGAAGTTGATTGATCGTATTTAATAACGTTTAAGAAAATAATTCTGTTCAAAAAAAAGTATTATTATTTTTCATTTCACACATTACTTTATTTAGAAATTCATTCTAAACAACTTTCACTTTTTGTGATAAAAATATTGTCCTTTCATTTTTCATTTTTTTTCACTCTTCGGAAAATTATTGAATTATCGATTGAATTATTTTTCATCGAAAGTTCTTTTAGAAACAAACAAAATGAATTATACATACTTTTGGAAAAATCAAATACACCAAAAAATGCAAATTACTCTCTAATAGACCATGAAAAATTAATTAAACAATTTTTCCATCAATCACATCACAATTATCTTTTTATCGACGATGCTACTGCAAATTAAAATTACAAACATTTACAATTATATTCCATCACTGTACGATACGAAACGAATACCACGAACAGAAATTCGCACTACGTCGTATCTCGTAATAGGATACGCAACAATAGAATGAAAGAAACAAGCAGGGAGAACCCCCCTTTATGATAATAAAGATGGCGCTTATTCCTCCATTTACGACCACCACTCCCTTACCTATATATATATGTAACCTATATACATGTATCTCTCAAGCACCGGAATTCATTTGAATATTTAACACACGGAGGGATGAAGATATCTGAACTGGGGAACAGTCGCCAAGTTAAAGCCCCGTTCTCATAGCTCACGGGTTGAAAACACCGAGTCACCAAACCGCGAAATCTTTTCATCGGTGATACGGCGTATATTTCTCATCGTGACACGTACATAAACTGCGTGCAAACTGCACGTTAATTCACGGTGATAAATAACACGGTGACGGTGGAAATGGACCGATCGCAACGCAGATGCATCTCGCGCTTGTTTACTCGTTCACGGGACAACTGTGCCGCCAAACGTGAGTATAAGTATATATATATATATATATATATATTTCACGCCATCCTGGAACGCTAATAGAGGCGGTTTCCGAGTTTGGACCACTTACAACCCTTCGATCCCTTTCCAGGGTTCTCGTGGGTTACCGCTTATACTCTATCGCTAATTTCGTCCGCTCCTTAAGGAAGGCCTGTTAAACCTTCGATTATTAGCCTCTCCATTAAGCTTCGAGTTGCTATCCTTTGGATAAACGAAGGAAGGAAGGAGGGAATCGAGAAGATCGAAGGTGTCGATCTTCTTGAATGAGAAACTTTTTTTTTTCTTTTTAATGTTGGATAATTGAGAAATTGGATTTTGATGAAACAAGTAGGAGAAGAATCTTGTATTTTTTTTTAAGCCTATGGAAAATGATCAGTGATTAAAGAAATAATTTTAATTTTAAGAATAGCTTCTCCATTAAGCTTCGAGTTGCTATCCTTTGGATAAATCGAGGGAAGGTGTCAATCTTCTTGAATGAGAAACTTTTTTTTTTCTCTTTGCTGTTGGATAATTGAGAAATTGGATTTTGATGAAACAAGTAGGAGAAGAATCTTGTATTTTTTTTTTTTTTTTAAGTCTATAGAAAGTGATGTGTGATTAGTGATTAAAGAAATAATTTTAATTTTAAGAATAGTCTCTCCATTAAGCTTCGAGTTGCTGTCCTTTGGATAAACGAAGGAAGAAAGGAGGGAAGGTGTCGATCTTCTTGAATGAGAAACTTTTTTTTTTTCTTTTTGCTGTTGGATAATTGAGAAATTGGATTTTGATGAAACAAGTAGGAGAAGAATCTTGTATTTTTTTTTTTAAGTCTATGGAAAGTGATGTGTGATCAGTGATTGAAGAAATAATTTTAATTTTAAGAATAGCTTCTCCATTAAGCTTCGAGTTGCTATCCTTTGGATAAATCGAGGGAAGGTGTCAATCTTCTTGAATGAGAAACTTTTTTTTTTCTCTTTGCTGTTGGATAATTGAGAAATTGGATTTTGATGAAACAAGTAGGAGAAGAATCTTGTATTTTTTTTTTTTTTTAAGTCTATAGAAAGTGATGTGTGATTAGTGATTAAAGAAATAATTTTAATTTTAAGAATAGTCTCTCCATTAAGCTTCGAGTTGCTGTCCTTTGGATAAACGAAGGAAGAAAGGAGGGAAGGTGTCGATCTTCTTGAATGAGAAACTTTTTTTTTTTCTTTTTGCTGTTGGATAATTGAGAAATTGGATTTTGATGAAACAAGTAGGAGAAGAATCTTGTATTTTTTTTTTTAAGTCTATGGAAAGTGATTGAAAAAATAATTTTAATTTTAAGAATATGGATATATCGTTGTTTCTTGAGATTCTCTCGAGAATTTTGTGTTCATTTTCGATTCGTTTCTTCGATTTTTGAAGAAAAGAAAAAAGGGATGCGATCGAGGAATCATGAATCGAGTGATTTTTCGAATTCTGTGTGTAAGAAAAGTCCGATGCGCTAGTTTCTAGCGAAATCTGAGAAATTTTTTTTCATTTCTCAACATAGCTACCTATAAAATCGATTTCGCGTTATATCGTTGGCCTTTGAAATTTCACGATGGAATCGTGAATTTCTTGCTTGTACCTTTCTCTGACCATAAATTGCAGTTCACGAAGGAAAATTTTGCTTCACAGCACGTCGTATCGAAATCGAAATCAAAGCAGACTTCGATCGAGAATTTTTCAACGAGAGAAGTTTCAGAGAAATAATTTCTTTTTATGAAATTATTATTTTGAATCAATGTTGATATAAATAATGATAATTCGAAAAGTAGATATTTTCACGATAAATATGTTAAATCGGTAATTTTTTATTTCGATTTATGGTGAATTTTTAAAATTTGTAACTTGTGCTAAAATGTCAAAAAAAAATATATATATATATATACATATATTTGCTTTGTGTCGAATGTTAAACAATTTATTGATTCATTTTTATTTTATTAATCAAATATGCGAAAAATATATTGAAATTTCCAGTAGACATAAAAAAAAAAAAATAGATATATATATTCTTCATTTGTATTGCATAAAACAGTAATGGGGTCAGATCCAAAATCCGCAATAAATCGTTCACTTTTTAATCCGATTTGCATTTGTGTGTACAACCTGCAAATATTTTTTTATGTATATTACATGTAATAATTCAAAACCGCTGAAAAAAAAAACTGTCCTCCTCTTGTGGCAAAAGATAAATCCTAAATTGCAAATTTAAATCTTTGGAATTGTAAATTTCCTTTATTTATGAAGACAGTTACAATTTTTGAAGAATTTATCTATGGAAAATATAGGAATTAACTTTAATTATTATCGAGATCCGGATTAAAAAAAAAAGAAACAGTTAATTTATTTTAGAGTCTAATTTATTCTAACGAATTTATAAGTAAATTTTGGCAGGATTATCTAAAGAGAAAGAACTTTATTGAAATTTTATCACGTCGTATTCGAGTGAGATGTAAAATAATTCTGAATTAAAGGAAATTCAGAGATGGATCAAAGAGTTGTTTCATATATTCATTTTAAAATATCAATAAATAGATATTAAATTTATGAAATATTATAATTAATAATACAATAAAAATAAGAACGAAAGATTTAAAAATATGTTTAAAAAATAAACCAAAAAAATAGAAATCTCAAAGTTTTGGAAACTTTAAAGAAATTAACTTTTTGCTTTATTTAGAAAATTATTATTAAGAAACATAATTTTAGCTCTAATGATTAATCACATTTAAAAACCTTGATAAAAGAATTTAATCATTTATAAATCATCAGCATAAAACATATTCAAACTATAAAAAATAGGATAAAGTAACAACTAAGATATATAATATAAGAAAGAATCAATTAAAAGAATTAATATTTGTAAGGTGCTCGAATTTATCGAAAAATCAGATGATACGTGCAGTATCTAAGATCATGCTCCTAGTCTTAAAACTAGATCGAGGCATCGATATACAATGGCCATAAGATAAAAGTTTCGAAATTAGCCCACTTAATCCAACGATACGTTCGAAAGTATGGCCTTAAAGTTCAATCGAGCTTAAAGAAGCTCAAAATAAGTTTTCTAGAAAGTTCTTTCTAGAAAAAGTAGTTTGGATGAAGAAAGAGCTGGAAAGAAGAGAAAAATATATAAATGCAAAATGCAATGTTTCGAGGCGGAAAAAAATACTTTTTTTTGTTTATAAACAAAAAGGAAAAGAGAGAGAGATGTACTTGCGCGTGTTTCAAAAGAGTTGTTCAAAGAAGGATAAAAAAACTGTAAATGCTAAAGAAAAGTAACAAGTGTAATTGCTTTTCATTCCCTTGCTTCGTATTATGGATCCGGTTCCTTGGAACTAGACGCTTGAAATCGATCCTACAACTTTCAATTTAGTAAAACTTGTCAAACTTCATTTTCAAGCTTCAACGAAAGGATGAAACGATCTTTGCGACAGAGAGACGATTTTCATCGAGGCACGTTGAACAGGATCCTGAAGAAGATATTCCAAGATAATTCTCAGAACGTTTTACAACGTTTTTTTTAATTAAATTAGTCTAATTAAGTAAAATTAAAAAAAATACCAAGACTTTTATTCATAATACGTATGATTTTAAAAATTAATAATGCTTCGATATGTATAAAAGTATAATACGTATAGAAAAATAATGTATATATAAATTCCATGGGTCACAAATTGAACAATATTGAGTATAAACTACGTAAAATAAATATTTTTATATTGGCTTTCTTCAATATTGTTTTAATAAGAGGTAGCTTTCATAAAACAGATAATTCATCATATGAATTATAATTGAAAATAACACGTTGTTACTCGATGATATAAATGTTCCAAAAATTGTTGACAATATAATGGAAATCGAAAAAACATTTCTTCCGTGAGTAGAAACGAAATGTTTGTTAAAATAAAATTTCAACGAGTTTACTTACATACACAATGCATAATAAACTTTGAATATCTTTTTTTTTATATCACATTTAAATTTAAATTCGAAATAAAAAATTCCAATATTCCAAAAATAACACCACGAATTAATCAATCGATTATATAGCCACCACTATATTATAATCTGTCTCGTCCATACTGTAAAGATAAAAACTTCCAACTCTCCATTAATCTAACCCCCTTCAGATTTTAAAAATGATGACCACTGGCCAGTCGAATTTTTCGTCACGTCGAATTCTTTTCGATCGGATGCTCGATAACAGAGGGTTGGCGGCCATTGCTCGATCGGTACGGTTTTCAGCCGGTAAAGCGGCTGAATGGGCATTGTGCCGTGGATAACGACTGTACAGCCACGGAAACCGGTCTGAAAGGAGAAGTATCGAAGTATCTTGTCCTCGGTGACAAGACGCCTCTAGAGAAGGAGAACAGAGAATAGAGAAGAGAAAAAGAGAGAGAGAGAGAGAGTACGAAGACACAGAACACAGTGACATTCGATACCTTCGATGTACACCCACGTCCTGAAACTTCATCTTGCTCTTACTTCTTGCTCGATGTAAATGATCCCTGGAGCGGAGTGATGCTCGAATTTGACGTTCCCATATTATTATTATTGTCTTGTTCATCTTGTTGGAATATTCTTACTTCCAGTCACGTCCACCAAAACATCGTCTCGATATATTTGAAGCATTCTTGAATGGAGAAGCAATTGTTTTGAATCGATCGAATTCTTTCCTTTTTTTTAATTTCTTCGCTTCGTTGTCCAGTACAATCGAGGTTCGAATTTACATAATCAAAATGGAACGTCCGAGATTACGACAAGTCCCCGACGGAGTCTGGAGAACGACTGCATTGGCATATTTTACCGCAAAACTTTTTTATTAAACAAGTTTCCGTGAGAATAGGCTGCTCCTCCTTCTCGGAAAAAAATAAGCTCGCTCGGTAATAAAAATTTTGCTTGTTTTTTTTTTTCTTTCCTTTCTTTCCACATTCTTTCGTATTGCATTTCTTCCTCGATAAAGTTGAAGGAATAATTAAGAAATGCGATACATCGTCGTTTTTTTTTTTCTTCGCACTGTCGAGGAAAGACATTCATCGTATTTTTTTCAAGTGTATTTTATTTATTAATTTTTCTAATTAATTCATTGATTGCTCCTTTAAAAATAAATAAAGAAAATAAAGATAAAGATTTTTTGAAAATTTTTTCCTCAATAGATATAAAATAATTATTTCAAATAAAAGAAAAGAGATTAATTTATTTGAAATAAAATGCAGATAATGTTTTAAGATTTTATTTGTGAAGTGAATTATTTTTAAATATAAATGATTTACGGATAATAATAAGAAAAATATAAAATGTAAGAAATAATAAAATTTTTTGTATGAAAGAAATACGATTTATAATATAAATGAAAATAATATATTTTAATATTTATGTAATGAAATCAAATAACACGTAAATATCAATTAAAATCAATTGAAATAATAATAATAAGTAAAAATATTAAGACAATTTATCTTTAGATATCAAAAAATTATTATTTAAGATAAAACAAGACGTGACAAATAAAAAACAAAATAAAAATTTTTCGTTCTCGCATAGATCAATCTTCAAGATATTTGCAAGGAGGACAAAATAATTTGAGAAAAATTTTCCTCGTATTCTCGTATCAAGAATTTTGTTATTATTACGTTGTTATTTTCTTGATCATCGCTGTATTTGCCGTGTTAAATCGGTACACGTTATTTAGAGTAGTCGATAAAATGACACGTTAACGATCAGGTGTCGCTTTAACGAAGAGAATCGATAAATTGCAATTTCCTGTTACAGGTATCGTCCATTTTCAATTAATGTCGACGGTACGTCGATTGGGTATCGTTGGATGTTGAAAATTTTCATCAAACGCAAAAAAAAAAAAAAAAAAATAAATAAAAAATAAAAAAAAAATAAAAAAGAGAATAAAAATGTTTAATTACTGTCTAAACAAAAGCGTGAATCGAAATATATCAAGAGAAACTAGATATGGGTCAAAAATTTGAATTTTATACTCGCGAAATTCTTTCTCGAAAAATCCAGACTATTTTATTTATCTTTTTCTTTTTTTTTTCTGAAGAATATTTATTTTAAACATTGGAATAAAATTTTAATAAATTCTAAATATTGAAATTTTTGAAAACTCAGATTCATAATTGGTTCGTAACAATAAAACCAATCATCTCTTTGATCTATATAAAAATATTAAATTTTAATATTATTTCTTCATTACAATATATCTTTTTATAAATTGTAAGAAAAACAATTCTTTTCTATTATTAATCTTTTTCAATAATCAACTTGGAATTGTAGGAGTTAAAGAATATTTATTTTTTCTCTTTTAAAAAAATGACTAGATAAGTAAAAAAAAAAAAATAAAATTACAGATATAAATTCTCGAGAAACATCATTAAACATTGCATTATGAGAATCTTAAACTGTTACGAACTAGTTACTCAAAAGATTAATAATGGAAAAAATATTTCAACACAACGTAAAAGGAATACACAATGACTCACAGAGATCCATTCTTCATTATCTTTATGACACGAGAAACAAAAGAATTATATAATATGACAATGAAAAATTCTTAGAATTTATCTCAAAGCACATTTTCAAAGAATTATTTCTACTGGAAGAATCTACGTAGATTAGCTAAAAAAAAAAAAGATATTATTATTATTATAAGTTCTCTCTAATTTTAATAAATAATCAAAGTTCCTCTGTAATCGCACCTGCTCTCGAATCGAACATCAAAAACGTTAAGAAATTTTGATTTTTTTCCTTCACCTTCGCTCCTAATTTCAAAACAAAACCAATCCTCTTCGATCCGAGTGGTTCTCTGCCGAAATTCTCCGCCAATCTCTCCAGTGGAGAGAAGTTTTACCGTCAGTCATACATAATTCAGCAGGTCCATTGCCAGTGGAGAAGAAAACAGCAGGAACGAGGTAAAGGCAGAAGGGAAACGAAATAACGAAGCTCTCTTGCGAAGCGAGCCAACGAAAGCAGCAACAACCGGTTAGAATCGAGTATGATTTTCGAGCACTTTCATCTCGAATCTCCCTTTTTTCCTTTTCTTCCTCCCCGATAAAATCTTTCCAGAACGAGAAAGTAAAAGAGAAAGGGTTTAAAATATTCCCATGCAAATCTCTCATCGAAGAAATAAGAACAAGAAGAAGAAGAAATTTTCTAAGAGATAAGAGACGATTAGAAAATGCTTTCTCGCAAGTGAATTTCGTGGGCTATGTTTATAAAATATAATTAACACTTTGAATAAATGTTATTTTATTCACAAAAAAATTTCGTGTTTCAAAAATTATCGTGTCTCACATTTTTGCCACGGCTCATTAATAAAAGATACTTTTTCTTTTTTTTTTTACTTTACAATTATTATTTCGGATCCGGGGAAAAGCTATTTTAAAAACTGGAACAACATCCCGTATAGCCAGCGTTGTTTCACGTTTCTATCAATTTTTCATCTATCTCGGTTTGGATGTACAACATCGTTTTCCCTATCGTTCAACAAACCTAGGGAAAACCTAAATTCCCGAATGAAAAGATATCTCACGGTATCCAGCATCCAGTATCGATATTTGTTTCGTATCCGGGGAAAGAGATTTCATCGTTTTGTCCCGATATTTCCGCCCGTGAAACACCGTGAGGATGGAAGGAGGACGAGATTCGAAGCGAGAAATCTAGCAGGATCGAGGATAGCTTAATTCATGCAATATGTATCTGGCGTATATTCTATTGATTTCTTTTTTTTCTTCTTCTTCTTTTATACTTCTAGTCTTCTTTTCAATCGTCCTTTCATTCTTCCGAGTAGATGGCGCTACTGTTGCACTTTGGAACGTTGATTAAGTTTGTGCCACGTTGATGATAAAAATTCTCGTGCAGAAATATTACTGTATTTATTATTTGAATCGACAATAAACGAAAATTAGATTGTTATAAATTTTATTACTTGATTGTAATTTCAATGTCAAAGAATTAGAATGTTTTGTTCAAAGGAAATTATAATAATAGTAATTAAAAAATTAATTATCAATATTGTTTTTAAAAAAGGATACGAATAATAGAAAAGCATCCATAAAGAATATTTATATTACTATTATTATTATTATTTATATTAATTTTTAAAGTTTTATTATTATTACACGTCTATTAAGATACCTTTATATTGCTTATTCTGAATATCATTTTTCATATATATACTGAAAAGTCTTTTCACATTTTAAATTCTTCCATTTTCCAGGAATATTATAATACAAGGTTCTCTAATTAATTTAAATTGAAAGATGAAAATGGCAAACGATTAGATGTACTTACTTCCTTTATCATTTGCCAAGTTTTATATTTATTAAAAGACACTCTCGATTAAATATCGTATATATATTTAAGGAGATATTTAACGTTTTTTTCTCTCGTCTTCTGGAAACGTGGCTCCATCTTTACGGGAGGAAGTAAGCAGGAAGAAAGGCTTCCGGACAGTAAGGAGCCACGGGTGGCCCCGTAATTTTCGTTTAGCTTCCCTGAGACGCTTTTGATCGCCTTCCATTGTCTTCCTTCCGCCCTCTGCCCTCCACCACGTTTTGCTCCACTATTTTTCCTTCCACCCTTTCCTCCACCACGAGCCGAAACTATTATCCCGCAGGAAGGAAACGTCGAGTCGCCGGAAAGTTGTTCCCCCGCGTCGACATCGTTTCGCAACTGGTTTCCACGCTGGCCTTATTCGATTTTAATGAAACTCGATGCATCCGCGAGCCCTGTCCTTTCCAATTTATAAGGATATATCCTCGATCGAGCAGAAACAAGAAATCGAATTGTGCGACTCGTGTGAAAATTAATTTCTTATCACTAGATTTAATTGATTTCAGTTTCTATCAGAAATTTAAATATTTATCAATGACGTATGTTGCACGATAATATATTTTTATAGAATAGAAAAGGAGTATAAAAAAATATTTTAAATATTCTGAATTTTATATTGAAAAATAAAATTTTGAAAGTGTTTTCGAAAGTCCATAACATTAAGTAATAAAAATGGAACGATATTACTCGTGGAAAGTGAAGTATATAAATAATTTCTAATGTTTACAAATATTGAGCAAGTTGGATTTTGCTCAATGAATCGAGATAGCGCCAAATTTAAATAATAAAAATTAGTCAAAGACTCCAAATAAAAACTATTATAAATTTTAATATAATTGTTAATTCATCTTTTCGATATGCAATCAAAAAACTATTTATTTTTTATTCTACAAGGAAATTCACACAAAAATCCCGAAGAGATTGAATTTTGAATACGTAAGCGTATACGTGACTTGTCTACAGATCCATGTATCCATCCAGGAGACTCTTTGAAATCAAAAGTTTCGCCATATCTTCTCATTTTTTTGAATACAAATTCTCCCCACACCGATGATTCAAAGTTTCATTTAAAATTTATTTAAATTTCTCCAAATTCTTTCAATTAAAAAAAAAAAAATTAACTCCATTCTTGTTTCCATTCTTCTTTCGAGATTGTTTGTTAGAAAACACAAGCCATTCCTTATTCATGGGAACGCATGAAAGCTTGATTCCCCGGCCACGAACGACGAGTAGTAAATCTCAACATTTCGGAAACGAACTCCGTCGCTTCCTTCTTGACCGCGTTCATAAATATTTCCTCTTGCAAACCGACGATAGTTTCGAACCCCTCCCTCGGTTAATGAGGGATTAAACGATCGAAATTCCACGAGATTCCACGAGATTCGAGCAAATTTAAAAATCTAATATTCCTTTTTAAAACGATTTTCACGGTTGTTGATCTGC
Organism: Apis mellifera; assembly: GCF_003254395.2. Classification (NCBI taxonomy): domain Eukaryota; kingdom Metazoa; phylum Arthropoda; class Insecta; order Hymenoptera; family Apidae; genus Apis; species Apis mellifera. The sequence continues at coordinate 2,064,068 of NC_037640.1, read as the reverse complement.
GAAATTTGATCCGTTTTTTTTTGTAAAATTAAAAAAAGGAGAGGAGGGGGATATTATGCCACGAGCTTGGCTTCTCGATGCTATTTTTTTTTTTTTTATATTTCGAATTGAAATGCATCGTGTGCGATTGTCACGGTCCTTTGTCGGATTTTGCAAAAAAAAAAAAAAAAAAAAAAGATGCATTCGCGCGTGTGTTGGGTTAACACAGTTTTTGGGGCGTAACGCGCGCCCGTAGAGATTGGGATGACGAGATTACCGTTTGTCTGTATGAATTTGTTTTTTTATGTTGTACGATTCTGTTTCTGCAAATCCTCAAAATTGTTATTCCCTCCCTTTACAAGTCTGTGTTTCCTTTTTTTCTTCTTCTTATCACGCGTAATTTTCATCTCGAATTTGTCGAGAGAAATCTTTGTATGTAATTTAAAATATATTCTATTATTATTTATACACAAAAAAGAAATTGTTTAATGCTAATTCTATGTGCAAGAGTTCAAATATCAGTTATTGTGACGAGAATCTTTCACTTTTTCTTTTCTTCAATAAAATAATTTTAGTTAATATTTTCTGAATTTAATTTTAAATTACAAATCTATTACTGAGAATACCTGCACGAAAGAAGAAAGAATATATGTACGTGTATTAATCCTCTTTGTGCAATTAAACATTTTGTTTGTTCATTTCATAGAGTCTTGATAGAATGTTTTATTGAATAGAATCACATTAAAATTTCTCTGCAATAACGAAAAACAACGTTCAAGCATTGCAATGAATTGGGAAAGAAGCATATTAAATTACTGAAGGACCACAAAGTAAAATTATTAATTCTATTTAAAATAGAAGATAGTTAACGATTAATTATATTCAGTTTTAGTTAGTTGTTGTGTCGAAGATAAATGTAACGTGAGTTGCAATTAATATAATGAAATGACAAATCGAATTATATTACAGAAACAATATAATTCATACGAAGCGAAACTATAATAAATAAAACGAATTTTGCTGCTAGAGTTAGCCAACGCTTGTCATTTATCATCTAATTCTAATATATCACGTTTCCTATGGACATAAATTTTCCTTCTGCTTCCTCTCCACTAAACTTGTGCAAGTGTGCATTTCCCCTGGGACCTTCACATTCATATAAAAGATTATATTGATCAGTTGTGTCAAAGATTAACAAAATTCAATTGTATCGTGTCATGATGATTATGTAAACAAATATAAGACAGATATTCCAAATGAGATAGATATAGAAATTGAAATATTGTGCTTTATTTAAACAATAATTTATACCTTTATTAATTATGAATGAACGGTTTCAATATGGAGAATATTCATTCAAATTTATTTATAAATATCTACAAATAATTGGATTATAGAAATGATTTATCATCATATAATATATCAGTAAAGTTTTGTATAATCATAAATGATTTATACTTATGAATTTTTTGATTTCCAATGATCAATATCTTTATAATACTATCCACTATTTGAAAAGATATTTGTAAGAAAAGAAAAGAAAAATTTCTACATCTGATTTATTATTTTCCCTCCAAAAAAAAAGTCTCAACTATTTATTAAAATTCTGATTTACTTAAAACATATAATATATTTCTTTAAAGATTTTGCAAGTCAGGAATTAATAATATTTCTCGTTTATTTACGATTGAAATCTTTCCAAACAAATCGTTATCAAAGAAATCTTTCGCGCTTTAAACTTTAATCGAAACTTTACAAAGGCAATATCTTATTACTTTAACGTGCATCAAACTATTATACCATAATCGATACCTTTTTAATAATTGAAAAGATTCAATTGCCTCTAATTTAATCCCGTCAAAATTTACCTCTTCTCGGAATTCTAAATAACCAATTTTTTAAAATTTTTTTAATGGAAAGGTTGAAATTAATAAGATATCCGTTTGCGCGGCTATAATACGGCTACCGGACACTCGAGATTGCAATCAGTCACCGGAACTCGTCCAATATTAAAAGATCGCTTTTTCCCCAAAGCGAAAGAGCCGCTTTTGAAGGGCGTTCGATTCGCGCTCTGTTGGAAGTCCATTTCCTTAATTCGAGCCTTTATGTCCGTGGTTTAATGCCAACTGAAAGGGAAAAGGGGGATCGCCGTTATCGTTAATCGTTACTGCTCTCTCTCTCTCTCTCTCTCCCTTTGGCGAGATTAATACCACAACCACGGCCAATAAACGCCGCATCTCCCCGCGATTCAACCGATAAGAGAAATTGTTATTGCGTTCGACAGTTTGAACGTTTGTTTCTTGGAATTGAAAAAAGTCAAACAGATTTTTCCCTGATTAATAAATACGAGCTTGCATGATTTTTTAAAATGGAGATGGAGAGAAATATATTTTTATTTGTTTCGAGTAATAATGGATTTTTTTTTTTTTTGATATTCCAGAAAAAAATTGATACACTCCTTTCTTTGTAAATTTTTAAAAGATATTTCTTTTTAATTTTTCATTAAAAATATTGAAATGTTATGATTATTTATGATTATTGGATATTATTATCGTAGAAAATAGTTTTTGTTTATTATAATTGTTGCTTTAAAAATAATAAATTATGATATAAAATCGAATGTTTTCGAGATTTAGAAAGAACTAAATAAGGTAGAACATTTTTAATATCAACTCGTGTAAGTATTTTGAAATGAATATTTCGTTGAAATATGAGAAAATAAAAATGTATTTCAAATAACAGTTTTTAATTATAATATTATTACGATACAACGTGTTCAAGTTATATTTTTATCGTTGTATGTCACAGCATATGAAGAACTCAATCTATTTTCAATATCAAAATTCGATCTATCCTCAATCAAGAAATAACAAATGAAAAATGGAACGTAGCCATCTTTGATATTTATTGCGTTTCGATTAAATAAAGAATAAATATTTTGTTTACGTCAAATGCAAACGATAAGTAATATTTTTGTTTGTGATTTAATTAAAATGAAACAATATTTGAAAATAGTATTCATTTATAGAAATATTATCTGATAATCCCTATTCTCTTAGCTCTGTTTACATTGTTATTTTTCTTATGTATATACACTTGTGATTGATTCTGAATAATATTGTTTCTATAATTGTTTTTATACAATGACAATTTGTTTTTTATTAAAATGCAATTTTAAAATAATTACTTGATTTAACAAGTATGCAATAAATATTTCAATCACACGTATTTATATTTTTTAATATGAACGTGAAATAATTAATTGAAATTAATATTTCCTTCAACGTATGGAGAAATATATTATTTTCAAGAAATTTCGTCCAACAAACAATTACAACTGTATCTTAATATTCGCAAATTTAAATACTGTGAAATGAGAGAAAATAAATTAATATAAAGAATATAAGAAGAAGTTTATTTTTGTAATTGAATTTTTATTTTCTCTCCTATTTATTTTATCTTACAAACAATAATCACAAAAAATATTGATCAATAATTAATAATTTAATTTGTTTGGATAGATATTTTAAATAATTGGAAATAATTTAATAATTTCACATTTGAAATGTACGTTGTTATGCATTATTTATAATAAAACAACAATTTGTTTTCAACAGAGCTGAGAAAAATTTCAAACAAAATTAAAAGAAAATACTAAAAAAAAAAATATTAAAATATTTCCATAAGCAAATACTACCTTTAATTTACCATTTATTATTGAATATTATTATATCAAAGGATACAAATTTCAATACACAAATTAATAATATCATATATTAAAATATAAATGAAGGTTAAATTTTCATATACAACACTGTATAATAATATCCATAATAATGAGTTATTATAAAAATATATACATATATTTGAAATACTATTTTTTAAGATATCAACACTCATATGTCTCTAAATAAATAAATCATATTTAAAAACTTTATTTATAAATCTCTCCCCCTCGAAGAAATAGAAATATTCATTTCCATTCATTCGTTAGAAAAATCTATATTCTCGAATGAATGTTTATTACAAACTTGTGAAATTCGTAATAAATCATATCACAAACTATATAAAACTGTTCTTGTATATATAGGCAATTCTTGGATTTCAGGCATGGAGAAAGCAATCAAGCTTGGAGACCAGATAAAACGGCTCGCCAATCGAGCTTTGTAATAATCGTTAGCAGCTTTCTTGTTACCGGAATTAATTCAATTGGCCGATCCGTTGCTCGTTGTATCAGCGGATTTTCAACCAATTGGAATAACAGGGCTTATCTTTGCATCGTAGTTGTAAACCCGCTGATTGTTGCGTGCCAAATTACATCAATCCTGATGATGATCGTTGATGTTTCGCAGAAAAGAAAAAAAAAAAAAAGAATCCCCTTCCAAAACGTGGAGAGAAAGAGAGAGAGTCGTACAAAGTTATTTTTTCAGGATTTCATAGATTTGCAATTGTCAAAATTGTTTTTTTCTTTTTCTCTCTCTCTCTCTCTCTCTAAAAAATCAAAACAGATTATTTTAAATGACACTATGATGTATTTTTGATTTTATTTCGTGTTGTAATTGATTATTATGAAGATTAGAGTTCGACGATTATTAACATGTTAACATTATGAGTTTCAAAAATCGATTAATTAAAATTTAATCTTCGTAAGGAAAAGTATAGTAGGAAATTTTTATTTGCTCTTTTTTGATTACTTTATTCGAAATAACGAATGAATTTTGTAACGACACTTTCATATTCTGCTTCCTTGTTTCGAAAATTGAGAACTATTCTATTATAGTAGAAGTGTAATATTAACCTTCTGGCGTTGAGACCTTCTGGGTCTGAGAAACTGAAATATATGTATTACTTTATATAGAATTAATGTATTATATATCACAAAATATATATTCTTGATGAAATAACTTTATATCTTTGAATATTGTTGATTGTTCACCGCATGAAAACTAATAAAATAATAATTTTAATTAGCTCTGTTATAATAGTTGAATTTTTATTCGAAAAATTCTTCAAGGAAATAAAAATATTCTTATTTCTATTTATTTGTGAAAAAAATTAAAAAATGGCGCGATTTTTAATTTTCTTGGGGGAAGAAATTTCAAGCTAAAATGAATATTCTACACTTTCAACAATGTCGCACGAATATTTAACTATCTTCGATACGTTAATTGGCGAAGCAATTTTTTTTCCCTCTCTCTCTCTTTTTTCCCGCCAGAATCAATGGATTTCGGAACTGATTCTTTCGAATTCCAATTACACACCGCAGATGGTGCTTTCCGCCAGAGATCAATGGATGCGAATAGATTCTTTTTTCTTTTTTTTTTTCTTCCTTTTTTTTTTCGCGGTAATTAAATTGACCGCGCTTTACTTTGCTCAATCCTGCGAGTTAATAATTCTTGTTCGAGAACGATCGAGAAATTGCTGTAAAACTCAATGAAATTAAATTTCTCGATATCGGCGAGCAGTGCGGGGGAAAATGAGAAACATTTTGCAGAAAATTCAATTTCAATTTTTTGTCGTTGGAAAAAGGGAGACCACGAATGATTCGTGTTTTTCTTCTTTTCTTTTTTTTTTATTCGTGTCGATTAATTTGGTATTTTGGTTAATATACTTGGTTTGAAGTCCTTTTTTTTTTTTTTTGGAGAATTGTAATGGTTACTTTTGATTGTTGATTCTTTTTGATATTGCTTCATTCTATTAATGATGTAATATTAATAGATTCTTTACAAGAAATTAATTATATTACATTGATTTTCGATTTTTTAAAAACCAATCGATCATGTAAATTGTAACTTAGTTTCAAAAAAAAAAAAGTAATCCTGACACGATAATAAGTTATTTTTAAATTATCAAATATTTTTTATTATTTTACATATATCAATTTTTGCATCAATATCATCAAAAAAAACAGGATAACACGAACGATTTGCTTACTCAAAAGATTAATATCAATTAGATCTTTATTAACAATTGTATATTTTTAATATTGTATAAAAGATTGTGGACGAATGTTGATTCGTTGCAAATTATATCCACTAATGAAACAGAAATTCGAAAAATATATCAAGGATCGAAAGCACTTTCCAAAATTCAAATTTATAATATGTAATATTTTTAGCAATAATAATTACGATATAAAATATCTTTTTTAAAATTGAATTCGAATGTTACATTAAATAAGCTTTGGAATAAACATTTGAATCCTTAAATGAAAATAAAATTACTTGTATTTTCTTCTTTTGGATTATTTTGAATTTGCATAAAAAAAAAAAAGAATTAGACGTGATATTTAATATATATTACTATATATAATGATGATTTAGAAAGAGATAGAAAAAAGATCGTAAATGCACGAGGAAATTCGAGAAAAGATTAAAAAATTTTTGGTTAAGCAAAAAATTTTTGTGCATTTTCCCCAAAAATGGTAAAAACCCAGCTATCCTTCTTTTTTCCGCCCCGAGTTTTTGAATTTCTGTCCAATAATCGTGAAAACGATAATCGTTATCGAAAAAAAAGAAAAAAAAAACAATTTCAAGTATCAATCAAATATCATCGATCGAAAAAAAAAAAAAAGGAAAGAGCAAAAATTAATTTCCGCAAAAAAGAAAAAAAAAAAATCATATTCGATCCTTCATTTATTTGTTATTCAAACCATTTCACAGTGCTTCACAGTAAAAACGTTTTAATAAACGTGAAGTGCACTCGAATTACCATGCAAGTTCGTGGCATTGAAAATTCCGAACACGAAACAAAAAAAAAAAAAAAGAAAAAAAAGGAAAAAAAAAAAGGAAAAAAAAAACACGAAATATCGAGTTTGCGTTTGCAGGGAGAAAATTTCTCGTGGTGAACATTCCAACGGCCTTTAAAAGCACGCGCATAACGATAGAAGAAGAGGATTCAATACGAATATTTAAGAGAGATGGCCATCATCGTGACATTTCAAGATACAAAATTTGGACTACCCTTCTTAAATTTAATCCTAAATTTAATTGTAAAAAGACAGATTGATAAGAGGATAAAAATCTGCTGCATATTTAAAAATTTAATTTTCTAATGGAGAACAGACGATTCAAAAAAATCTACATTATATGATAAAATACAATCGTGGTGAATCTATGCAATCCAAATTTTATATATACCATACTTTGAGGATGAAAATTTAATTTTTAATACTAGAATTTCTCAATAACAGAATCAGAGAGAGTTTGTGAAACAGATTGAAAAATTAATTAATTTAAAATTTCGAGTAATACTTTAATTAATAATATTTTTATTTTAAAATCCTCGGATAATATTCATCCCCACGTTTAATTACGATTATTCGAATGCTTTGAACGATAAATTATTCAATCACTAAAATTTTAGCCCATCGTTTCATCTATCCTTCCATTGCTGCATTAATACTTGTGATCTATGATAAATCACCGAGATCATTTGAATCGAGTTCCTAATATTAACGTCACAAATATCCTTTCAGAATCATTTTACATTTAACATTATCGACGATCGGTAAACGATACGACCAAACAATCACGAATTTAATTTAATCACATAAAATAAATGCAGATGGTAAAAAGAAAAGATATCTGCAAAATTCCATTTTTTTAATATATATAAATATATATTCGAGGAATTAATCCAAGTTATATTGAAAACCAATCTATGATCTGGACAAAAATGTCCCAAAGGGGGGTCGTCGTAAGTTGGTCCATGCAGCCGACGAGAAAATCTTGCTTGTGCATTCTGCCGGCGTCTCGATCGAGAAATCGAATTCTGGTTAGGCGGTCGACCCTCGAACGCGACATCTTCGTCTCTGATGTCGAGGGAGGAGGAGGAGGAGGAGGAGGAGGCTACGTTGAAAAGCCCATCACCCGAGCTCCGAGTCGCTTTCACGATCATCTCGCAGCCTCTACTACTTTGTCGAATAGACTGGAGGGAAGTCCATCGTGCTGATTCGCGGCGCATATTGATTCGAAAGGTTTCTTCTTCGCGTGCTATCCCCCTCCCCTTTCTTCGAATCGACGCCCTCCACGATTATTTCTTTCTCCGTTACTCGAATCCTACACATCCAGTTTCTCTGGCCCCGGTTAAATTCGTGATCCGATTCTTTAAATTCCTTCCTTCTAACATCCAGTTTTGGTCTTCATCTTTGCAGTGCAGTGTGTAGTATTATTTATTACACGTTTTTCTTAAACTTTATTAAACATATTCCATTACATTTATTCTATCTTAAATTAGGATTAAATCTACATCTACATCTACATCTAAAAGATCAAGAATTTGAAATTAAGAATTGTATTTGTAATTAAAATCTACATCTACATTTACATCTAAAAGATCAAGAATTTGAAATTAAGAATTGTATTTGTAATTGTGATTATAAATAAAAAAGAATTGGAAGGAAAGAAAAAAGTCAAAGATTATAATGTGATAATAAGTAAAGTGATTGATAAGTAAACTATTTCATCTTCAGTAATTATTTATTCATTTATTCAAACTTTATTAAATGTATTCCTATTTTTTATTATTATTGCATTGCATTTATTCTATCTTAAATTGTAGGATTAAATCTAAGAATTTGAAATTAAGAATTGTATTTGTAATTGTGATTATAAATAAAAAAGAATTGGAAGGAAAGAAAAAAGTCAAAGATTAAAGAATATAATGGAATAAATAAAGTGATTGATAAGTAAGCTATTTCATCTTCAATAATTATTTATTCATTTATTCAAACTTTATTAAATGTATTCCTATTTTTTATTATTATTGCATTGCATTTATTCTATCTTAAAGGATTGTAGGATTAAATCTAAGGATTAAGAATTTGAAATTAAGAATTGTAATTGTGATTATAAATAAAAGAGAATTGGAAAGAGTCAAAGATTAAAGGATATAATGGAATAAGTAAAGTGATTGATAAGTAAGCTACTTCATTTCATATTTATTCATTTTCCATTATAGAAAGTGTTAAAAATGGTAGTTAATTAAAAAATGAATAAAAGTAAAATAAGGATATATAAAAAATGTTTCTATATTATGGCAAATTAAAAATAAATGAAATGTATAATAGAATAATAATCAATGATAAAAGAAATTAAAAAGTTAATTATTCAAAAACTGCATCTTTCAAATTCATTATTCTTAGAGATATATTAATTCCATACAAACACTGTCCAAATAGCTAAGTGTTTGATCAGGGACCAAATCTATTGTCTATCATTTATCAATAGTTACAGAAATACTCTGATACTCTAACAGCATTCAATGAAATTTGGATAATGGATACGAACATTTCTCTAGTGTTCCAACTAGTTTCATCAAAATAGACATCAATATCGAGATATTCTATCTTGATATTTCCATTATATGCATACAGATTTGCATTCATATCAATATTCAACATTCATCCCTATCCTTTGGAAAGAAAATTTCACAATCTATCTTAAACGCTTCAATTTCTTAAAAAAAATTATCAATTAAATTATCCTTCAAAGATTTATTTATTTTATGTATATATGTTGTATTTTAAAATTCTTTCTTTATATATAAATAATATTAATTTTTTACATTGTGCAAATCATTTTATAATTAGCGTATCTTTTTCACGTAACATGTTGGTGGAAGATTAAGGCTGTTCAAATGAGGATAACCGAGACCCTTTCAGGTTCTAGTTTAAATGATAATGGGCAAGGCACATCGGGGACACTTAAATCCTCCCTTCTGCTTTCCATAAATAATTGGAGGTGGAAATGGAGCGGATTCCCTTGTGTATTAGCTGACGCTTCGCCATCGAGAATAGAGTTTCGTTTTCCGATTGCTATTCGATGGAAACTGCTTGGCTTCTTCACAGTTTCCTCTGAATAATTAAGGGCTTTGCCAAAAGCTTTCTCAATCGTGTAACACGGCTGATCACTGATTCGATCGATTAAAATTTTTACCATTTATCGAAAATCAATCGTTAATTATTAGTTTTCTTCGAGCATTGATGTTTCTTATTTGGATGATATTTAAGGATGTATGTTAATTGTATATAAATGAATTTTAGTATTTTCAAGTATTTAAATACCAGTTTAATTAATTACACTGTTAAATTGCCAATTTCTTCATCTTTTGACAATTTATTTATTTTCCTTTTATATATCGTATAAATTAAAAAGAAATTGTACTATTTGTGTATTTATAAATACTAAAATCACGTTAAGTAAAATTGATTTATCTATTATATATTGGCTTTCTTTGAACATAATTTTCTGTAAATTTTATAATTTTAATAATACATTATTTCATATGAAAAATTAAAAAAAAAAATAAAAATTTTATCATAAAAACTTGTTCAGAAAATAGAGGAAATTACATTCTTGAACTCGTTTTTTGTTTCATCCCGATATCTCAATTAATTGCTCAGATATAAGGACGCAAAGTTTCCATAGCGCTAGTGTAGAAATTATGAATGGATCTAGTGACCTAAATATTTTTCCTAGAAACGCGTATTACTTCGAGGAATCGCGTCTGTCACTTGTCTGGAGCTTGTGATTGGTCAGTGACGAGGTGCGAGCGAGAGGTCCGAACACGCGACCAGGACGGAGATAGCAAACGGTTAAAAATTATCCTTTTCTTTACACGACGATATCTCGGCAACCGGAAGTCGTATCGAGATCAATGAAAAAGCGTTTTAAAGGGGAAGGTTCCGCGCTTCTAACGATCTTTTATTCGTTGACCGAAAATCATTATCCTCGGAGTTATAGCGATTTAAAATTTTGATAATTTTAATAGGGTTTAAAGGCAAACTACGTTATTTCTGGGAAAGTATGAAATATAAAGTTATACTTATAACAACTTTACTAATGATATATTAAAAACTTTAAATTGATTTAAAAGTTGTATTAAATTTTTTTGCCTAATGTAAGTTAAATTTTGATTTAATCGACTGAAAGTCTTCAAACCGTATTTTTCAATGTCTATATATTTCAATATAGTTTTCTTTTCTACGATTTGAAATATGTTATTCGATATGAAAATCATCTGTTTCTTATTATTTATATTAAATAAATGTATATATATTCGTTCACGAAGAAAAATTTTATAAATTCATGCCTATTGATATTCTCTTTCAATAACTAAAAAACAAAAAACTGAAGACGCATTTCTTTATTCTCGAGCTTCACCTTTTTATCTACGTTATAGATATCTTTTCTTTTTTTTTTTCGTTTCTTTTTTAAAAAAAGAAATTTTTTCAAGAAGATCCAATCGTGTTCTCGACTCATAGAATTCAGCGCTTTTGGGCCAACATTGTTGATGCTGATGCCCACGCTGTTGTTCCTGTTTCCACTTGTCGTGGATATGCTTGAGGCTCGTCCGTCTCGTGTTACAAGCGCAGGATACACTCTGCTCGATCCTCCCAAGCACATAAGGTACACACGGGCCAACCTCGTGCTCATTCAGGATTTAATTGGTATCAGTTACGCCTTAACCATGTTGCGGATACCAGCATACGTTCCACTACCCCCTTATTAGACATTCGAATTAATTGCCTTTGAGAACGCTTTGCCCCGCTCAACAGGGGATCGGCGCCGACTTTTCATCAAACTTTTCACGCATCGAGCAATCGAATTAAAATACGTTTTACACGATTTTCAATTAATCGACAATTTTAAATTATGTATCGTTGGACTTATATTCTTTTCGAATTTTTTTTTTTTTTTTTTTTTAATTCATTGAGAAAGATGTGAAAACGAAACGATGTAATATGAAATATGTATGCTTGTACGGATAGCATATTTAACTATTTCCTTCTTTCTTTCTTTTTTTTTTTTTTTTAATACTTTTTTCACAACTTCACGGAATTTGCCTAGGGGCAAAAAACCGAAAAACCGCGAAAATATTTTACGAAGTTAAATCCTCTTAACGGCCAGTACGGATTCTGGTCTAGCAAATATTTAACAGCGCACTAAAAATTGATTCGAGGTTTTTTTCTCCCCTCCCCCAATCTTTATTTTCTCTTTATGACTTTCGTTCATCGAAGTCAAGTAATTTTCATTTAACAAAAATCATTGGTCAAATTTGCTTTTCATCTTTATCGCGTGTACGATTCTAATTTCTTCTATTACGTGCTATTAATCTAATTGGTTAAGTGAAAATGTGATGTGATTTGTTTATAATATTTTAAAAAATCAAATAAAATTAAATGAAGCTAGAAAAAAAGAACTTGTTAATTATGATAACTTTTTTTATCTACAAGATATCACGTTTTTAATTTGCATATTTTACTATATGTTATTAATCTGATTGATTAATGAAAATATGATCTGATTTATTTATAATATTTTAAAAAATCAAATAAAATTAAATGAATCTAGAAAAAAAAGCTTGTTGTTAATTATAATAACTTTTTTCATTTATAAGATAGATGTACGTTTTTAATTTGCATATTTTACTATGTGTTATTAATCTGATTGATTAATGAAAATATGATGTGATTAAAAAATCAAATAAAATCAAATGTAGCTAGAAAAAAAAACTTGTTGTTAATTATAATAACTTTTTTTATCTACAAGATAGATGTATGTTTTTAATTTGCATATTTTACTATGTGTTATTAATCTGATTGATTAATGAAAATATGATCTGATTTATTTATGATATTTTAAATAATACAATTATATTATATTACATGCTTTTTTTTATTAATACTACTAATTCAAATGAAGCTAGAAAAAAGGAACTTGTTGTTAATTATAATATACTTTTTTTATCTATAAGATATCACGTAGATTTTTAATTTGCATATTTTACTATGTGTTATTAATCTGATTGATTAATGATATTTTAAATAATACAATTATATTACGTGATATTTTTTATTAATACTTTTAATTCAAATAAAGCTAGAGAAAAAAGAGCTTGGTCGTTAATCATAATAATTTTTTTTTTTTTAATCTACGAGATATTACGTTTATAAAGCACTAGGATAAAGGAAAAACGGGGATTCGAGATAGAGGTAGGCGAATTTATTGAGAAAAATTGCTTTGGGCAATGAATCGAATCTATTTGTTCCGATAGATTACTTTTTAAAAAAAAAAAATTAATTTAAAAAAACAATTGTATTTATACTCTGCTAACTTAAAATATTGAACCTCGAACTCCCACAGTGTTATATATTATATTCAATATATTATCACTATTTTCAATATTGACGCTTCGAAAAAGCGTAAAAATTTTCGTCGATATTCTTCCATTCATTGTTTCTACATCGATACAATTATATATTTGTCGATACCTTCCAATAAACAATTATTATTAATCACACGGGAATCCCCTTAATGCGTGTAATGTGATTTTCAAAAAGTTGAAAAAGTTTTTGTTTTTCCACACTCGATATTGACAACTTTCGCTTTGAATCAACTCAACATCGCGTCGCCAACAAGTTTATAAAGTTATGTATAACTTGTTGTGACGCGTTTCGCTCGTGTACACAGAGCCAATACTAGTTTGTAGCGATGGGATCAAGTTTAATGCGTATTTACCCGAAACCAAATCAAATCCAAAGATTTGTTTCCCAGAATTCGTATACTATTAGGGAAATATAGTGATTAATTTTGATATTTACGAAATATTTCGATCAATTTCGAATCACGAAATGGATGAGTAAATTTTATTCACGAGTATTATTTTGAAGTATTATTTATTCAACGAAATGAATTGAATTTTTTATATATTTGAATTTTGAAAAATTGAATTATGGAAAATTCATTCGTCTTGAATGAACTTTTACTTGATAAATTTGATATTATATGAAAAGAAGGAAAATTAAAGAAAAATAATATTATTTTAATGTATATATCATTTCGTTATTAAAATTAAATTATATAAAATTACAATTTATAAAAATTACTTTCATTAAGAAAATAAATTTTAAAAAAGATTCGAATTTTTTTAAAATTCGCACAACAAATTTAGAAAAATTTCATTGAATTATAAGTATATCATTAAATATTAATAAACATGTATATAAAATATTTATTCAAATGATATCATAATATTCGTGATATTTACTTCTCCATGAGCAATCATCTTCAGCCATAATTAACTGATAACACCCCATCTTATTATTATTTCTTTTTTTACGATAATTAATCGTAATTATCAAATTTCGAATCAATTTCACTACTCAATTACCACGATTGAAATTACTGCTTGATCGTTGCTCGATTCTGGTTCGACTCCATCGCTATTACTTTGATACTCTCGAAACGCAAAGACGAATTACAATCGTAACAAAACACTCTATTATTTTCCACAATGACCACTCGATTAATAATCACGTTTTAGAATAATCAGTTTCGATTGAAATTACTGCTCTATTATTCTACCTCATTACTACATTAATTCGATTGAAACAGAGAAATGGTGTCGAGGAAGAAAGTTGCTTTTGATTTAGACGCGTGACAACCGCTGACGTCACTATCTACCTATCCTCGGATAATTATTATTGTCGACGCTATATCGAGGCTACGAGATCTTCAACTTCTTATCCCCCTCCTCTCTTTCTTCCTCGCCTAACCTCCTCTTCCGTCGTTTCTTTTTTTTTTTTTCTTTTCTTTTCTCTTCTCAACTTCTAGCCTCGCCAACTCGGTGAATAATGAATCCCCAAGATCGATGGTACAACAACTTCGCTGCTTTTCTTTCCTGCGGCGTATCCTGCAAGCAGCACGCCATTTCGCAGCGAATATTACCCTTCGGAGCGAGATTATACCGTTCCAGAGGAAATATACGATGTCACGGGGGAAAGTATCAAATCGGTGAAGTTGGAAAGGAGGGGGGAAAAGGGGGGGAGATTGAACGGTTTTAATTGTCAAATGTGACGAGGTGAATTCGAGAAGGGCGCGCCCTCTGAAGTATCTGCTGTTGCAAATTTATTTCAATTATGTTTGCTAATGTGATTCACAAGTGTATTTATAATTAAGTTGCTCTTATAGTAATATACAATATCGATTTTGAAAGTAAATCAATTTAATCAATTATTATTCAATTTTAAAGTCATTTGCAATTTTGTTTGTACCATCAATTCGATCGATATTTAATATTTATGATAAACTTTTATATCTTCTCTGTTAATAGAAATAAATTCATATTTAAAAAATATATGATATAATATATTTATATATAAACATATAGCTATGTGTATGGTATATATAAATATATATCTTGTACAATTATCTTATCGTATTGTCAATAATCGAGAAACTTATTCTTCGTAGCTTTTTTCCTCGATTAAAAAGAATCGTATTTATTTCTTTTCATTTATGGATACACTCGAACGAGTCGTGCTCTTTCATTCGAGAGCGGCTCGAGGTGAAGTAGTCGAAAAGCCGCTTTCATTGTCCTCGTTTCTAATTTCAGAGAGAACTATTTGCGGGACAATACACTCTGAAGAAGCGTGTTGCGTAATTTTAATTGATAAGTCTTTCTTTGCTATGCCCTTGCCATAGTTCTCTCTTTTCCTCTCTGACATACCGAGCGAGTTCTCTTTCGTCTCGTGACCCTCTAACCTCTTCCGCTGTTGAATAATGAACCTTCGAGTCGGTCAGTAACAATTTCACTCTGCATGCCTTCCATCAGATTTCATTTCCCATTTATTGTATCGCGAAACTGTTATTTGTACGTTGTTTATACAACGTGTGTACGATAACTGTCGCTCAAAATTATTTTAAGATACTTGTGTTTTTAATTCTTAACCTCTTTAACTCTTTCAACGTTAGTTGGACGTATTTATATTCTATACAACAGTAGTATATTTATATCATAAGCATTATTGAAGGGATATTACAGTTTTAAAAATTATTTTCAACTTTAATTTTATCATAATTTCTATAAAATATAGATATTTTTATCGTTTATGATATTATCGGATTATATACGGCGCAGTCGGTAAGATAGTTGCGTCTAACATTATAAAATAAATAATATTGTAAAGAAAAAATGAATTTTATTTATAATAATAATTCAATAAAAATTAATGTTAGAGAATAATTTAATTGTTATACTTTCGTGATTGTTGCGATTTAATAATCCAATATCTTAATAATTTAATGAAACTTTAATATATCGGATATATTCTTGTTCAAAATATTTATTTGAAAATTATAAAAAATTAAATAACGTTGTTGAAAATATAATGGAAATTATTTAAAGTTGATTTTTTAGTAGCAATGTACAATATTAAATTGCACGTGTTTTTTAAAATTATTAACAAAATCTTTTACATTTGATCGTTAATTAATTTTTTAAATTTTCAAATAATTATAATAACGATTCTGATTTTTTTTAGCAGAAATATATATACATATATATATATATATAGTTTTATGTATATTTAATCATAATAGACTCCAATATATATATGGAATAATTTTTTCGTAGCTTAAAATCTCTTTATAGGGATAAAATCAAATATTAAAGTTTTAATATTTTTTTACATTTTGAAAATAATTTTCCCCGTAGATATTTTTTACAACAAAGTTTTTACAGTATTAAAATTATATTTAAAAAAAGAACAGGAAAAAATACTCAAATTTTAGGGTTGAGTGATATTCTGCTAAAAAAAAAAAGTTACACCACACGTAACACATTAAACTCTACATTCATAAAACTTCATTAAAAACAGAGTTTATAATAATACATATAACAACTTGTTATATCCATTTTTTTAGACCAATTTTTTTTTCCTACCCTTGATTTGTATTAATAAACAAAAATTGTTTTTTTTTTATAATAGTAAGCTATTAATAAATTTTTCGAAATAAAAAAAGTGAAAATCATTTGAAAAATATTATTCTTATTAATTTTATGAATTTCTATTTCCAATAATTTACAACGTCAAAGTCTTTTATCGATATCTTAAAAATTCACTTGACAGAAAGACTTCTTCTTCCCTTCTTAATCTGAAAGGTTGCTTACAAATTTGATTTGAACTATTGGAAAATTGTCATATAATTTTGGACTGTTATAAAATTAAATAAATTCGTTCATTTGTGTCAAGATTTTGATACGATCTTTATTTTTACTTTATCTATAGCTTGAACTAATCATCGTTCCAATTTACAGAATTGAAGAAAATGTGAAGTAGTTTGAAAACAATTCTAACAAAATATTAAAAATCCTATAATATATATAAATATTCCTTTAAGCAAATGTTATTTTGAAAACATTATTTCAGAGTTTAACTATTATTAACTTGTCCACTATTTACTGAATATTAAATATACTAATTTAAATACAAAAATTAAAAGTCTTACGTTTAATATATGCATAGATTGTATTTTTTATAAGTCACCTCATTACGCAAAATAATAATTTTCGTTCGAATAATTATCATCGAAACAGTTTATCACTCGAAAGAAATAGAAATAAGTTTCCCTTTTTCTCTATTTATTTCGAGGATCCAAGGCCAACACCAGATCCGAATTTTATTTCTCACGGACAAGTCGAAATAAGTTTAATCGAATCGATGAAGCGATTTAAAGGATATCTCGAGGATTTGGACACGGCATATTTCCGAAAGTATAATACATGCACCACTGTTTTGGATTATCTGAACTGAGCGGGCAACGCGGGATTTGTATCATATATGTGAGCATATACACAGATATAGATTCTATGCGTAATCCGAACACGGAGAACCCGAAGGGGATTTCGAAAAGATGTTATTCGAAAAAGCCATTCTTCGATCCCGTTCGAGATCCTCCGCCATGTAATCTTCGTACTTCGTACTTCGCAATCTGTTCCTCCCCGAGAGATCTCATCTCGGATTAAAAATTTTAAGTAAGAAGTTAATTTTGATCTTGAAATAAAATCTGATATATGTAACGTAAAGATTTTTGTTCCTTTCCTGAAAGAAATAATAATTTATGGGGAAAGAAAAATGGATGAAGCGAAGGATCAAACGTGCTTCGAACAAACCCAATTCTTTTATCGGTTTATTTTTCGAATAAAATTTCCTAATTTGAGAATTGCAATTCCTCGATTGATAAAAGCTGGAATAATAATAAAAACCGTTTTCAATATTGAAAGCTTTGGTCTTTTCCACGTTATCCTCGTTATCCTATCGTTATCAGTGATAATTCTGTCGTCGTTTGAAATTCGAGATGAATAAAATTCCCAGTGTTAACAGCTACTGGCAACCTTCTTTCAATTTATTAAGAGTGGATGAAACGAAAAAAATCAAAATTCTACGATAATTGTTTAATATTGGGAAGCAAAAAAAAAAAAAAACTGGGCAACTAATTTTCCATATTAAACGTGAAAAGATTAATTCTTTAAGAGATATTTCAATTTTTGCTTCCTTTTTAATACTTTCTTGTTGTTATTTAATTCTTATATTATGAATATAAGAATTAATAAATTAATCAATATTCCATAAATTCTGTGATTCTGATTCTTCATCCATTACATTATTCCATCTAAATTTATTAATCTCTTAAAATAAGTATATAAATACATATTTATTTAATATATGTATTAAGAAGATATCAAGTAATTTACATTTGTCCAACAAATGTATTTACAAAACATTCTTTGAAAATTCTTTCATTTCTAAATATTTTTCTTATTAACCCTTATATATATAAAGTGTGGCATCACATTTCTTACACCAACTTCAATGTCGAGTTAAATATTATACAAACAACTTCTAAAATGTTTTTTTTTTTCAAATACTTTAAACAATATTTTATTGAGACTTCTTTTTAAATCCTTTTTGTAAATGAATTGAAGAAAAGAGAAGAAATAATGATAGAAAATGGCAAACTCTAACGATCGCAGAAAACGACTTTTCTTCTCTTCGAATTAAAAATAATCTGAAATGATAAAAAAAACTCGACTTTAACGAACCAGTTATTCGACGATGGATTCGAAAACGAACGTCTCTAAATAAATTCCAACGGCAATGCCTATGATAATTGCCGTTAAAGTAAATGTTGAAATGTTCGAAACGTTTCCCATTGATTTTATTGGGAGTGTTGTCATTTCACCGGGTCGTGATAGTAGTAGGATAACAAGGGGATGGAACGGCCATCATTCGATCGCGCCGATTATTCAATACGCGATCTGCAATTCTGTAACGGAGAGCTTTCAACGTTGCGCGTTGAAAAAAAAAAAAAAAAAAGAAAGAGAGAGAAAAATATCAGAAAAAAGGTGCATTCGTTTCGTTCGACATTCCCGGAAGAATTAGAGATTTCGAGGGGAGATTTCTCAAGGGTTGAAATATTCATTTTAATGATGGACTTTGCTCGCTCGTCATCGAGCAAACACTAGCATGAAATGAAATTTTTTGCAAAATTTTCCTCCTTAAATGATTCCCTTCCCTTGTTACGATTATCATAATTATTAGATTAATGAAATGAACACGTTTTAAAACGAAGTAATCTTTGTCTTGAGATTACACGAAATTATTAAGAAATTGGATGAGAGAATAATTCTATCATATCATTTATTATATTTTCCTTTCAATTTTACTATAATAATAATAATAATTTTATTCTATCTAAATCGTGTATATAATCATTGAAGGATGATAAAGTAAATTTTAAAGAGCCACCTTTATTCGCAATTTGTTTCGATATAGCTTATTAAAGCGTTTATCAGCTTATTTATTTCAAGGATAACTAACATGAAAATATAATAAATGAAAGCGATTTATAATTTATTGCGGCGGATATTGAAAAATATTAAAGATTTATCGTGATAATATGGTATTAAACACGTCTCGTATTTATTACATATTTTCAATATTTCCAGTTCGTATTTCCATCGAAAATATTTTTAAAAATGAAATGTTAGAGTAAATTGTACAATTGCCGCGCTTCTTTCAGTTACTGGGTCGATTATTTTTTTTAAAAATTACATAAAAGAGACGTGAAATTAAATTAAATAACTTAGTAGTGACAATCATTACAAACCTATTTTCAAGATATGAAAAATATTTGCTGAATATATTTATTTCAATAGAAACAGTATTATTATAAACAATATTAATTTACACGTTTTTGTTGAAATAGTTGAAAAATTAGATCAACCAAATTTTCGTCTACAAATTAAATTAAATTATTTGTAACAATAATCATAAATCATTGTTACATAACCTATTTTTAAGGTTATGAAAAATATTTGAAAAGACATCATTTCAAATCAAACAATGAAATATATTATTACAAATAATATTAATTTATACATTTCCTTTGAAATAATTGAAAAATAACGATTAATCAGGGATTAATAAAAATAAAGACAAATTGCATTACACAAGTTCCCATGAAAAATTAGATTTCTTCCAAATTTTATAAAAAAAAATAAGTATCATTTTTACTTTAAAAAAATATGGACAATAAAAAAGTTACTCTTCAAAATCAAACCCTCAACCCAACTCAAATTTTCGTCTACAAATTAAATTAAATTATTTGTAACAATAATCATAAATCATTGTTACATAACCTATTTTTAAGGTTATGGAAAATATTTGAAGACATCATTTCAAATCAAACAATGAAATATATTATTACAAACAATATTAATTTATACATTTCCTTTGAAATAATTGAAAAATAACGATTAATCAAATATTAATAAAAATTTCTTCCAAATTTTATAAATTTTATAAATATAATTATTTAAAAAAAAAAAAAAATAGAAGAATAAACCGAATCAAAAATCCATTTAAATCTCAAATGTACGTGCACGCACAAAAGATAGTCACATTTTCGAAAAACTTTTATTTGGAAAATATTCTATTTTTATTTGCAAATTCTGTTGAAAAACAACAACTTGAAAAGTAGCACGATTTCAGATAATACTAATCGAATCGATACCGATTTCGATATTCGTTATGTTTTAGACAGAAGAGGTAGCACAAAGAGGTAACAACCGCAAATCCCTGTATAACCCTTCCCTCCTCCTCGTTACATTGGAAAGCATTTTCGGTGTGAAGGGATTTGAAAATCGGTCAGGCAAACATCGAGGGTTGAACACTGCACGGCCGCGCATCACGAGCATCCACACGTGTACACAAATGCAACGGATTAATTGGTTAACGTGTATTTGTCTTGTAATAAAACTCGATGCGGTTTGAATAACAATAGGAACACGAATATGGAGTAAACGCAATATTGTTTGACCATCGTTTGCTTGCCTCGTTACCGCGCTCGACGATCGCTGCTTAAACGAAACGATTACGAGGAGGGAGGGGGGGTCCAGAGTTAGATCAAATCGAATACAGAAGAATGGAATTAACCTCGCTTTCCCAGTTTTCGTTCCACGCAAGATGGAATGAGATGTACGAAACGTAGGTTAGGTCTCTCTCTCTCTCTTTATTTATTGTGGTTCTCTCCAATTTTGGAGATTCGTTAGGTAAAAGAGTAGCTAATTAAATAAGATTTTTTTTAGTGAAGTGATGTGTTATTAAAATAATTTCAACATCAAAAATTAAAAATATTATTGTTATTAAAAAAAAAGGTAAAGAAAATGGTAAGTTTGCTTTTGTAATTGGATTAAAACCACATTCAAATGGAGGACTTTTTTCATACTCTTTTTTTTTATAAATTGCAATTAATTTATTTAATATAAATGAAATTAAAATAATTAAAATAAAGTATATAAAAAATAAATCTTATTATATGTATTAAATTTAATTAATTTTTTTTAATTGGAGATTAAATGTATTTTAATATACTATATTAAAAATTTGATTTTGAAAATGATTATGAGACGAATTTAACAACAAAATTTACACGAACAGAAAAATAGAAGAGTTTAGATATTTTTGTACATTTGGAAGAGATCGAATTGAAGGGAAATTTATTTTAAATGAAACTCTAAAGTTTGAACAAAACGTGTATATTTTCTGTACGAATATTTTCATTGTCGATATTGTTAAAACGTAAGTAATATTATATTAATATAATTTCCCGATATATTGATATTATGGTAATTGATTTCCATGTGATTCTATTCAACAAACATACGTGATATACTAACGATTCTGTGAATATATAACTGCATTTTAATCGCGATTTACAAGAAGATCTCTCTGTTTTTAAACAATTCTCAACAATTTATTTATTTTAATTTACAATTGATGTAAATTACCATTCGATATAAAAGCTACGAGTTTGAATTTTTCCTTTCTTTGTATCATACGAAAAATCATATAAATTATTATCATTCCTAGAATCATTGGAGGGGGAAAAAAAAAAGAACGAAGCATTTTTCGTTTCATCGCGAACGTAAATTAAATTAATTATCTCCAAGAAGAACGAATAGAAATGGCGACGATTAATTTGACAAATTAACGAAAACAATATCAAAATTGTTCAAATTCCTCAATTTCGCAGGTGGGAAAAAAATTTCGCAATGAAATCGAAAGGGAGAATCGTATCACCCATTCGACTCGACATTTGCATCTATTTCAATTTCGAGTTTTACCACCACTTCTCTATCCCCGGCCAAAGTCGAGTTTCAGAGTGCTGGGAGACGAGAATGGCGAAGGCATTAGTGTAATTGTCCTCGAGAAAATAAAGAGGAGGGAGGCAAAGAAAGAAAGAACGAGCCGGCTGCAAAAATAGAAACTCTTACCAGTCACGTTCCCGGGGAAACTTTTTTTTTTTTGCTCCCAATTTTTCTTCCCGTGTATTTTCCATCGTTTTCGCGATATTCGCCATAGTTTACTTCGACCCTTCCTTTCTTCCACCCAGGGAGAACCCTTCCCTCGGAGAAAATTAAAATCGAGTTTTTAAACCCTCGTTTTATTTAACGAGTGAAATTTTTCTTTTATTCGGGAGAGGAGAGGGGAGGGAGAGCTTGGAAAACCCGGTCGAATAAATATTTGACAAGTTTCCGGGTTCAAAGTCGGATGAAAAAACGGTTTCACTGTTTAATTTAATTTTGCAAATATTGCGTGGACGTGAAGTGAAAATGGGTTTTTTTCCTCTCGTCCCCCAAGTTTTTTCCATTTTCCATGGCAACTCGATATGTAAACCGTGAATTAAACGATATCGGATTTTGGCGCACACGCGTGTAACTTCCTATTTCGAATTTTTTCCTTTTTTTTTTATATCTTTTTTTCTCGAAAATTTGTACACCATGTTCGATGATCGATCGATGTTGCTGGATATTATTTATAAATCGATAAATTTTCCACGGATCATTTCTCTCTTTTAATACGGATCCAGATAAGTAATTGCATCTCCTCTCGATGGACGAAGGGAAATAACGGATGTAAAATCGGGGTGCTCGCTGTTTCAGGATCATCCCTTCCCCCCCCCGAAAAACTGATAGCCGAGAAGTAAATCCTAAAAAATTAATCGTACGCAAAAATCGCGCAATTTATCATCCGCCTTGTTCACGTTTTATCGCGAAACTGGGATTATAAATATAACGCGAGTCTTTAATCGTACGATTCTCACGTGATGCAATTTTATATTTTCGTTTTAATTATCGTCGATTATTGTTCGAAATCTCTATTTTGAAGTATTTTCTCTCGAAAGATTTGGAATCGTTGTTGCTATTATTTTTTCTTTTTGAAATTTCGAGAAAAAGTTTTGTTACTTTCGAATAATTTTTGAATTGGTAATAATAAATTAATTTCAAGTAAACTTGTAACAAAATTTATCACAATTATCTCTAATTATATTTATTTTCTTGATTTTCAAGAAATTATTGAATGAAATATACATTTTTCGTTGATTAAATCTACTTAAAGTATAAATTCTACGTAGAATCTTTATGATTGAGGAGAAATTGAAAAGAAAAACTGTTTGACTCTAATTCTATTAAAAAGTACAAAGTATCGACTCATCTATGCAAGAATTATTTTATCCAAATTTAAAATTGTAACAAAGATAATGAATGGAATATTCAATTAATGAAATCATTTTGAATATAATACATTCAGATGATATATTCATACAGTTCTCCTTTTACATACAACAATTGGCACAAAAAAATGAAAACAAATCAGAAGGGGTTGATAAAAGTTTGATTCGAAGGACAAGAAAATTGTCGCCAACGCTTAAACAAATATCCCTAGGCTCTCGAATGAGGAATTCCATACCCATGGTAACCCTGAACGGGACGCGCCAAGTCAAAGCAAAGAGCTTAAAAAGCTGAAAGTTCACTCCGAACTTTTGCACCACCTCTCTGTATCCCTGTTTCGCATCCCTTTTTAGCCACTTTTTTCCCTCTTCGCCTCTGAAGACTCTCTTCTTCTCGTAGAATCCTAACAAAGGAACGCGAAATATTCTTTCACCGACGTTGTTATTTATCTAACGAAATCAGAAGCTTTATCTCCTCTCTCAAATTCACTAAAGTTCTTATTTTAATCAATGATATACAGAATTCGTTATTAAAAATAAAAATCGATTTATTTTTTTAAATCCAAGTATATCTGCGTCTTACGAAAATACATTCGAAAAATTTTCTTGAGTTCGTTGAATGAATACAATATGTATCTTCTCTCTGGATAAATTTGAATATTTGCACGAGATATTATTATTATTATTATTATCGAGGCGTTAATGGAGAGAACGAAAGAGGAGAATCGAGTAAAAATACTTGTACATTTTGGAACAATCGCGGTCTCGCGGTGGAAATTTCGAATGGAAACACGATCGAAAAGATCTCTTTGTCCGACCGTTGGGCGCGCGTTGCGGGCGCCAATTGTGGCTCGACTTCGATTAAATGGACCGCAACTCGTCATTTTTCGATCGTCGATTAGCTGTGGACATTCATTGTTCACGATTTCAATTACACGGCGCATTACCTCCGCCGGCCAAATACCGCCATATTTTCGAAAAAGAGTCAATCGAAAAGATTAATAATTTCGAACCAAGAGCCACTCGCGCTTCGCTCCTCGTTTAGGGCGATTATTTTCGTGTTAAAAAACCCTCCTGGAATTAAATTAGAATAACTTTTTCTAATATCGTTATACGTTATACGAAATTTCTGATGGAGAGAGATATTAAAATATAGAGATATTAAAAAAGATATTAAAAAATAAAACGATCTTTGTTAATTATTTCGTATGGATTTATTTAGTAGTTGTGATATCGATTTCTTCGATCTCTAATAATAAAAAAAATAAAACGATCTTTGTTAATTGTTTCGTATGGATTTATTTAGTAGTTGTGATATCGATTTCTTCGATATCTAATAATAAAAAAAATAAAACGATCTTTGTTAATTGTTTCGTATGGATTTATTTAGTTGTGATATCGATTTTTTTGATCTCTAATAATAAAAAAAATAAAACGATCTTTGTTAATTGTTTCGTATGGATTTATTTAGTAATTGCGATATCGATTTCTTCGATCTATAATAATATTTAAGATATTAAAAAATAAAACGATCTTTGTCAATTGTTTCGTACATCAAATTATCAATTTCATATATAGTTATCTTAATTCACAATTGCAACGAAATTCAAATTGAAATTAAATTATAATAATAAATACAAATAATAAATTATAATAATAATAATAAATCTATTAAATTAACAACTGTTAGATTATTCGATTGCTGTTCAATTTCCATTCGAATAATAATAATGATTGAAAATACCCAAACTAGCCTTTTTTTAAAATTCCTGAAGCCAGGGAGGAGGATTAAATTTATACAAATCGTGCAATTTTTATTCCTAACTTTCTTCAATCCATCCAATATGTATCCCTCCTGCAAGCCTTGTATAATAATAATAAAGAAAGAGACAACGATTTGAATATTCGATAATTAAAAATCCGAAAGCAATTACGATCTATCGATCCTGGAATCAGCGAAGAATCGATGAGCTGGAGAGAACCCTCTTTGTTTCCTCGGCTCCTCCCGATCGAGAGGCCGGAAGAAATAAAGTTTCGCGAGATAAAAGTTTCCTTTCGGGTCGGCGAGGCGGGTGGAAAAGAGGATAGAATGAAAAATACACACAGCCGGTGGGATACACGCGCACACGGGCGCCCCGGCTAAACAACCTCCGGGTATAGATTTATAGATGGACGATACCCGCTGGGAAATCAGCATCGTCTGCGCTTTCAGCGATGCCGAGCCGAGCCGAGCCGAGCCGAGTCGAAAATGAAAGGAAAAAAGCGCCAACTTTTCAAGTTTTCATTGCTTCCCAAGCCTTCGCGGTGTCGCGGATTCCCCTTCCCTCTCGAATCGATGGATCGTTTAAACAATATCTCGCGTGCGGCAACGCGACGATGAAGAAGATTCGATGGATATCCGGCGGAGATGTCCCCGCCATTCTCTCCAATCTCTCCTCGGGGGAGATCCGAGTTCAACTTTTTTCATCCGGAAGGGAATCGAAACGTCGCGGTACTGGAAAGTTTCTCGAGATGGATACTTTTTGCTTTTGGTTATGGATAGGAGGGGAAATTAATTATACGGATTCCTGGGGCCACAGGCGAGATTGAAATTTTTAACGTAAAGTTCCTTTCTTTCTTTCTTTCTTTCTTTCTTTCTTTCTTTTTTGTGATTAATTAAGTTGTTTTCTAAAGACAAGTCTATTCCTGTAGAGACATTTATTTCTTTATCAAGAGTTTTATATGTTTTGTAAAATGCAAAATAGACTTAATTCTTAAGATTTTTATGTCACATTTCTTACTGCAATTCCAATGTTGAGCTAGAATATTTTATCGAGACTCTCTTTTAGATTCTTTTTGTATCAAGGAATTGTTGCTATCTCGTATTATTACACGATTAATGTTATATGAAACTGTTGTCGAATTCATAGGATATTCTATAGGCTTATTTATCAAGTTTACAAACAACTTAAATTTTACCAATTTTTCTCTACACGTATCCTTGTACTTGCATACTCATCCACGCGACGATTTTTTCAACTCTCTGTTTCAGTGCTCGGGAGCAGCGTCTGGGGACTTTTCGGAGCGCGTGGCCGCCCTTTTACACTCCTCCTCCACCCAGGACGACTGCTAGTCTTCGTCGAGGTTCCTCCAACTTGTTCCACCTTCCTCCAACGAGCGAACAGACCGAAAATGGGAATGCCAAACAGAGGATATCGATCCTGTGATCCACGCTCGTTCCCCAAAGCCTTATACTTTGGCTTCGAAATTAAGCGTTAATTGTGTTAATCGCTTGGAAACGATTTTCGTCGATCTGAGAAAGAATTGTATAATATAATCGAGTGGGTGCAATCGTGTTTTCCTTTTCTTTCTTTGATTATTCTTTCCTTGTTCGTCGCGGAAAATGGATGCTGTGAGCGAGGCAAAGGTGTTTGGACCTCGTCGAGGTTAATATTATTTCATATTTGTTGTGTGTGGAAGATCGAAAATAAGATTGTATATGAAAATATTATTTATATTCTTTCGAATATAATTAATTCGTGTTTCCAGATGTTAATCTCGATGATTTGCGATTAAAATTTGTTTTCTTTATTTTTCTTTAATTAAACACGAAGGGTACGAGCTGCGTGACACGGATGATCGGATCAAAGGTGATCATGAGGATAGAAATTATTCAATCTTTTACAGTAGCATTGAGTTATCGCATACGATTGGCAAGTAAATCGGGTTGAAAATGATCCAAACATCGGACTGAGAGAGGAAGTATGTAAATATGTTTACATTTTCTGTGCCAAAGGAGTTCGAATCGAAGCCCCCAATGACGAGGGAAATTCCTTTGGTTGATTGAGCGAGGAAAACATGTTTTCTTTGAAATTTCTTTGACATTACGGAATTTCCATCAAATATTTTGCCATTTTATACCCTTTAGAAATAATAATAATAATAATCCTCGACGAATCAAAGATGGATTCACAAACGCATTCCTCTATTATTGCTATTATTTTATAGCTTTCAAAAAATGATAATGAAATACTTAAAAGAAAGAATTCACCGGTCAGAGAAAATAAATTTTCCTCTCGTTGTACGAAAGATTGGATAAAAAATTGGATAGAAAATATTCGCGCACTTTTGCTTCTTCTTCTTCTTCTTCCTCTTCTTTTTTTCATTCCATCCTAGTGATCCAATAGAAAAAAGGATAAAAAGAGCACGTGGTGGTTGCAGCAAAGCGACCAGTAGGATCACTAGACGTGCATGGAAAAGGGGAAGTGGAAATTTTCTTTTTTTTTTTCTTTTTTTTTTTTAGAGAGAACGACGGATAAAACAGTAACGATCTTGGCAACCTGGAGGTACCTGTGAAGTTTCCAGAGAGAAACTCGAGCAAATGAGTGGCACGTAGATAAGCTCGAAAAGCTGTCGCACTCGAGGGCGAAAGAAAGCAACGGGAATAAAACTGGGAGAGGAGGGGAAAAAAAGTTGGTGGGGAAAAATGAGAAAAATAACTGGTACAGCTTATAACCCTTGGCAAAAAGTATTCGTATTCTTTAAAATCTATATTTATATATATCTTTCCATTCATTTCGATGAAATATAGGAGATATTTGAATATTTTTGGCGATAATAATTCTTTTCTTTTGCAGAAAATTTTAAAGTTTTCTCCACTTCTTTAAACGCAACCATTTATTTCTTTATTCATCAACTCTATGTATTATACTTGTACATAAAATTATTAGTTTAGAAATACTTTAACTTCAAATTAATAAAGCTTGTAAAGTGATATATTAATTATTCAAGCTCTCCTTGAACGGAAGAAACGTCATATTACACTAAAAAATAATCAAGATATTTATAATCCATTAATTTTCCATCTCATCTTTGTTGTTTTCTTCGTATTTCGAAAAAAAAAATTGTCAAAGTCATTTGACTCAATTTTAAAAAAAATGTATTCCACCTCTGCAAAAACTGTAATGCAATACTTTTTGCCAGGAATTCGTAGAGAACTCGACACCGTTATGAAAGGTTTTCGAAATTCGAATGGGGGATGGAACCGTTTTACGATTGATTCGAATTGGACGCGGCTGAATCAAGTAAACTTCGAACTTCAATTGGCATTGCATGAAAAATTGATTGGAAAGCTATTATCAGTTTTATGAAGTTTCGTCTGAATGGTTTCACGAAGCGAGAATATATATGTATATATGTATATACATATGTATAGGAGAGCAACGCTCATAGAGGTTTATGAAAACCGCCGGCAGCCACGGTGATTCGTCATAATTAATCATATTCCAGTCAAGCCGTGTCGTTTTATTGCTCGTATTTATCGCGCGACATCTGCCCTTTAACAGGTTTCGAATTTCCATTCGAAAATGGGGAGTGAGAGGGGAAAAAAGGGGTTGCAAAAATCAACAGGCGTGGCGCATTTAATTGTGCGAATTAATCTTTACGTTTCACCGAGCCATTCCATTCTTCTCATTTCCAGTTCATTTCACTACCCAACTTTCCATTCAAACTTTACAATACTTCATCCTCCCCCCCGCTCCTGCTCGATGACTTTTATAAAGTCCATTTGTTTATTCCCATCGGTGAATGTATTCGAAACACAGTATGGAGATAATCGAAAACGATTATAAATTTGTTAACATTTTTTAACACTCGTAAATATAAAATATCTCGAAGATTTGTTTTTCAATCAGGATAATAAAATTCGAGTTTTTGATTTCTTTTAAGAAAAATCATTTTAAAAAAAAAATGTATCTTACTTCTTCTTCCTTGATCTAAAAGAAGAGTGCTATTCGTCAATCGAGAGAGGAGAAATCGTCGTAAGACTTTTGTCTTTTGTCTTCAGCCTTTCAATGTTTCACGAAGAACAGGAAAACAAAGCGGTTTTCATTATTGTGCCCACTTCTTGTGTCTTGTATTATTCAAGTTGCATCAACGTATAAATTATTCCCTTCTTTATCCCTGTCCCGATACTGGTAAATATCGTAACCTTTCGATGCCTCTTTCGAATTTTTAACCCTCTTCTTACTTTTTCCATCCACGAAACGAATAAAATTCATTGTTTTTAAAAGATACTTCTTTGCGATATCGTTTCTTATTTATATTCGATTTTATTTTTCGTTAGTTGGACGTATAATTTTATTCAAATTTCCATATTTTTCTACCCTGTTCACAAATGAGTGATACAAAGTGATTATATGATCAAGCTTGAATTTTTCGAGTGAAATTTCATTTCATTGTTGTGAATAATCACATATTTCAAATATTATTATTATTATTTAAATTTAATTAAAATCATGATTATTTTTTTTAAGTTTAAACTTCCATCCAATTTTTACAAGTCGTAATTGTTTTATTTAATTGTCAACAAAGAACAACGAAGAAAACTTTTCTCTTTAATTTAAGAGAAAAGTAGTTTATTTTGGAGGGCGGTTATTATTACGCTTTCCAAGTATTTTCGAAAGTATTGTTCCACGATGGAAAAGAGCCAGGGCCTGTTATCTTGAATCAAGACGAAACATGGAGTACATTTCGCGAAAGACAAATGAACCTTCTTCCCCGACGGCCATGGGCCAAACGCCAAACTGGGGGTCCAACTCTCGCGTCCTTGATTCCCTTTCTTTTCTTTAATTCTACCACCCTGTTTTTCTTCCTCAAAACCTTTCCTCCCCTCCCGTCTTATCTCCGCCGTATTTCTTTTCATCTTTGCCTTTAGCCGCTTTTCCCCTTTATTTTCGACCCAGTTATCCCCGTTCTAACGACCGCGTATCTTTAATTTGTCGTCCTAAATATCTCCATTTTTCTCCCAGTTTTTAACGTTAATTTCGCGCAATATAATAAAAATGTATCCCATAGCATGAGAAATCTGTCCACTCTCTCTCTCTCTCTGTTTCTCGCTTCCTCTGGGAAAATAAATCTACAGTCGGATGGTAAATCCTGTAAAATTGTAGATGGTAATCCCATATGTCAGGATTACGAATATCCATGAAATTGAGAAATGAGTTGACCGAACATCACTTCGCAAATATTCTTAACAGTGAAACGATTTGTAACTGTAATACGATTTATTTAAAAAAAGAAAAAGCTTCGCGAATTTTTTAAAAAAGTAAATCTATCAAAATCTATCGTGGGTTAATTTTTAAATTAAAATTATTCGAGTTATTATTCGATATTCGAATCAATATCTGAATCTTTCCCTCCTTTTCTTTTTAAAAATCGCGCGCTACTTGGCTGCCATTTTGTTTTCCGATCGTTCTCGCGTGCAATTCAATCAAAATCTATCGTGGGTTAATTTTTAAATTAAAATTATTCGAGTTATTCGATATTCGAATCAATATCTGAATCTTTCCCTCCTTTTCTTTTTAAAAATCGCGCGCTACTTGGCTGCCATTTTGTTTTCCGATCGTTCTCGCGTGCAATTCAATCAAAATCTATCGTGGGTTAATTTTTAAATTAAAATTATTCGAGTTATTCGATATTCGAATCAATATCTGAATCTTTCCCTTCTTTTCTTTTTAAAAATCGCGCGCTACTTGGCTGCCATTTTGTTTTACGATCGTTCTCGCGTGCAATTCAATTGAATCGCGTACAACAAAAGATCCTGTTTTTCTTTTCTTCCCTTTCATTGATCAGTTTCTTTTTATATACCTTTTCTCCACTCATTACACAATAATTTTTCTTTTATCTCATATACGATCGTGCAATATACAATCTATAAAATAAAACGCAAAAGTTAGGTTAAGGTTAGATTCTATCTATCCTTCTTTCGCAATGGAAAGATAAAACGGCGAAACGAAGAATAATGCGCTGGCGAATAAACTTGAAATTGTATTCAATTCTCGTTCCATTTCGATCATTCATCACCCAGCAACCAACTCTTGACAAATAACTCTGAACAATACGAAATTGTCACTTAATTAATTTTTCTCCGCGATAAAAAATAATTATCCTGTATTTCTCATTTTTTCGACACAAGAGAGAAAAAAAAATCGTTATTTCAACATCGATAAACACGAACTTGGCTTCTGAGAATGGAATAAAAATTATCGAAGCGTATTTTTCGAAAAGACTTTCGAAAGATTTACGCGAGGAATATTTATTACAATGGGACCGAGATTGCTTTATCCCAGCAGATGGCGCGCAAGTGCATCATACGAGCAGACACACCGAGGTCACGTCGCAACCCATGCACTTAATCGTACGCAAATACACGCATCACGTTGATACGACCGCGAGATTGCATCGATTAACACGCCTTCGACGAATCTTTCGAGATAAAGTTTCAACGAATTCGCATTTCCCTCGCAACGAATATAAGTTTCGTGCGTTATCGGTCGACATTCGAAACGCGATCCCTGGTCGAGTCAAGTGATTTTCGATGTTAATTGGAGGAGACATTATATACAGGGTGTCTTATTATTAATCTATCAAAAAAAAAATGTTCTACACGAAAGATTTGTAGTGTAATAATAATCGTTGAAAGTATATCTTTTAATTATTTTCAACGCTATTGAAAATGGAATTTTTTAATAAAGCCAATCGTGTGATACTAAGAAAGTTTGAAATAGTTATGTGAATAATAACGTACACTGATTGTCAACAGTTGTAGATAAAAAATTCTACATCAGTTTTAAATAAAATTGTTGTTAAATCTTTTCAAATATATCCATTGTATAGAATATTTTTCATTGGCTGCAGCACTTGCTTATTAGATAAATTTTATTATCGGTTAACAATTCACAATTTTCTTATTCAAACGAGAATAAAATAAACTTCGAACGTATACTTGTGACGTATAATTGATCTCGAAAAATCACTTTTCTTTCGTTTTCATAACAAAAGAGAAAAAGAATAAACTGACTTAACAACGATTCTTTAGAAATCGATATAGAAATCTCTTTAATCCAACTGTTACAAGATCACAATTCGAAAGAATCTCTCCTCCACCTTTCACGATTATTCTCGAGATCAAGAACGATTAACCATTGCAAAAAAACAATTTCGAAACAATTATTCTCGCTTAGGGGAGGTTTCGCGTTATAAGAAAAATTTCCAACGACAGAGTCGCTCAGTTCTCGAGGAGGAACAAGTTTCCCTCGTGGAGAGACCAGCTGTTGTGCTTTCTTATACACACACACACACACCAAACCCTACTTCCAAATACCATCCAATAGCTCGTACTTTCTTCCTCGAATTGGCAAGCCAGCCGAGCGCAGCTGGGTTAAGGATCAGAAGGATCTGATTAAATTGCTCCTATAAGATGCATCCGCAGGTGCGACGCCCGGGGTTGGATGCTTCACCAGGGAAATGCATATTCTGAAATGGACGATTTTTTACGGCAGCTTAGCCTCCCCCCTCCCTTAAACGAGAAATTGCATTTTTCAAATTCTCCTCCAACGAGAGAGAGAAAGAGAGAGGGAGGGCTCGAAAATTAATTGGCCAACTCGTGCGGAACCATTTGCTCGTTAAATAATGCGCCTCTTTGCCCGGTCGCGCGGATAACTCGTGTCGCAATTGCGCACGAAGGGAGGGCATGTAATTATTTACCGGCCAACGAATCAATATTTGCAAATTGTGCGTCTTTCGAATGAATTCTTATTCTAATTCTGATGATCTTTGTATTGAATTTTGTTCCTTGTTTTTTCGTGCATTTATCAATGACTTTCGACAATTCTTTATTTAAAGTTTGTATTCTGATTTTTACGTGGAATATATGTGTTTGATTTCTTCAGGCGTTGAAATATAAAAATGTCAGGGGTTTATTTATCAAGTTGTAAATAATTGAAGTTTGCGGAAGATGGAGAGAGAAGACTCTGCTTCGTCTTCGTTACGCTGCCGTCACATTCTATTCTCGTGGCGGTTTATCCGATGCAAGCTTAAACTGTTTATAACTTAATAAATCAGCCACTTTTGTACGCCAAGTTTTATGGAATCGATTCTTCGAAGTATATATATTCCAGGAATATATTAACACTAATGTAATTGTTGTTGTTTTCAATCTCTTTGGCCGATTTTGTCTTTCGAATTTTTTAAATTTATCGATAATTAGACAAGTTATCCTTTTTTTAAATTTTTTCTCGCGGATTTTTTTATCGGAGATTGTCGAAATAAGGAAAATTCGATCGAAGAAATTTTCTTTTCGACGAGAATATAATATAATATCGCACGAATCGAATCGTATATTTATTATAAAAATTTATTATAATACAAATTATTGAATAAATGCATGGAATCATTCACATTAACGCGAGAGGAAAGAAAAATTTTATCATTATCGAACGACTATTCGCATTCAAAATTAGACCAACAATGAATTCTATGTTTTTCTAACGAAAAAACGCGCAGTTCCTATGTAAAATCCAAGCTAATCTTAGAAATTCAGATCATTCAAAAATAACGTTCGCTCGATCTATATTTAAATGCATAATTTCCAAAATCAATTTATATTTCCAAAACGAAATATCACGAGAGCTCGTGCCCGATCTAAAAAGAATAGTATTTTGTTAACACGTCTATCGAAAAGTATCCTCGAAAAGTATACTGTGAAAGTGCATAACGAGAGAGGGAGAGCCGACCGAATCGAGGGTGTAGAATATTTAAAAGAAACCGATTGATATTTGACACGGTGGATAATCGAATTAATTCGGTCGGCGTTTTCGTCTCTCAGATTCATCTAATTAATTATATTCGATAAATTTATATAGAAACGCGGAAAATATCCTCGATAAAAGAGATCGACTAAAGATTGCACTCTAGGGTGAAACGAAATAGAGCCATAATTTTTTAATATCCCTGATTTTTAAAAAGTAAATTAAAAAGTAATTTAGAATCTCCCTTTCGATGATTAAAAAATCTCTTATCAAGAATAATTAATTTGGAAAATTTTTTATTCAACAAGATTGTTATTTTATTTATTATCATAGTTATTTTATTATTTTTTACTGATTTTTCAAGTATCAGAAAATTTCAATCGTGAAATTTCGAATTTTTCGTTCCACCCTATTGTCAAGCGTATACATATTTATATATACATATAAATATACATGTATATATAAATATACATATACATATTATCGTGTATACACGTCCGTATAACGGGTGTGTACACATACACGTAGCTCGATAAAATTTGAACGAAAAAGTATTATAAATATAGATATATATATATATATATATATATATATATTATAAATAAGTTATTAAGACAACTATTATAAGTTAACTATCCGTTGATACATATCGCACTTAAAACCGGTAGAAATAAAAAAAAAGGAAAAAAAAGAAGAAAGTGTCGACGGAAATGGAAAAATCGCTTCGAGAGAGAGAGAGATCGAAAATATTTCGTGACAAAAGGAAAAAGAAACTACGATGTATTATGTATTTTGTATGAAACGAAATCGTTGATCCTTCGATAAAAACGATATTTAAAGTTATTTCCAATAACAAATTATTTCTTTAATGTATTTAAATTTTTCAAGAATAATAAAATATTTTGATACTGAGCTTACGATTACTCTAATAAGTGAAATGAATTAAATGTTTAAAATTCGTAAAAATCTATGAAATTTAGAAAATTTTAAAAAAATTACATTATCGGAAATTTCATCGTAAAAATTATGTATATTTCTTTACAACAATTTCGTTACATCGAGTTTCAACGAAGAAGAATCGAATCGAATTACATCTGAAACTGACTCCGTTGGACCCTAAGCGTTGCATCAATTGTACGTCCATGTGTGTAAAAATATCGTATTGTATTTGAAAAATTCGGGAAACTAGATTAATTGATCGAGAAGATCGACTCAATTCCCCTCTCAACTTAGATAGATAAATGTAAAAAAAAGCGAGAGATTTTCGTTCGACGCTCAGCTCTCGTTCCAATCGATCGCGATCACTGCCACGAAAATACGAGAAACACGACGACTCGGGGTCATCTTTTGTAAATTTAATACCGGTGAAACGAAAATCCTTTCGATCTTCTTTCCCGCGAGCTGTTTCACGACCGATTCCAAATCGACGGGAACTTTCATAAAGATTTTCAACGAGAAAGATATTCGAATAAAAATCCGTTTATTCCCCCTTTCGAGCCGATTGTACAGAGAGCGCATCGAATAATGATAAAGAGAGAGAGAGAGAAATATCGCGTGCGTGAGTTTATTTATGCGAGAATGAGAAGAGAGAGAGAAAGAGATATATATATATATATATATACATACGCATGTACGAGATGAAAGATCGAATGGATGACTCGTGTGATTTGTAAAATGGAGACGTCACACATCACGAAGTCTTGCGACACAACGAACGTATATAATAAAAAGAAGTTCTTCGTTTTCTACATATTGGACTGTGATTATCATTAACCCTTTCCTTCACACGATATCCTATGAAAGATATATATATATATATATTGGAAGATTAAATATCCTTTTGAATATTTTGATTCCATTTTCCATCCCCGTTGATTCAAAGGGGGAGTAATTTATTTGTTTCGCCCGTAATCCGTTTAAACATCGAACGTGAAAATGTAAGCACGATTTATTCTCCATGATAAAATTATCCTTTGTTACACGGATTCGCATTGTCCACCATCGCGAGCAAAATTTGAAGATGGAAATTGAAATGAAAATTGTCCGATCGCCTCGATTAAAATTGATTATACCGTAAATTGGCATCGACTTGGAATTGACTAAAATGTATTTACCTTGCAATTTGCAGCGTACAAAGGGTGTGTATTATGATAAAATATGTTATTAAAATATTTAAAAAAAAAAAAGGAAAAGATATTTGTATGCATCAATTATACATATTATTTAAAATTTGAAATAAATTGTTGAAATATTGATACGTAATTGTAAGAAAATATCTTGTATATTTTCGAATTTTTACGATAATATTAAATTTTCATTTAATATAACACGAACAACATGTTATATAAAATGAATAATACGTTTTATTTATATCGATGATAGAAATTTAATTTGAAAATAAATTTGAAAGAACGTGTTAATTATCACCGATCCCTCGATTTTTGATTTCGTAATAATATAATTATAACGTGGGTACATGTAATATTTGGCAATTTGCCCGTACGATTTTCAGATTTGGGGATGATTAATATTAATTCTCGATTATGAAATTCATTATTATTGTACAGGGCAATATTATTCGCGGAAAAACAATTATTACGATGTGAAACTCATTATGTGATGTTTCTACCAACGAACCAACCGCATCTTTTATAACAAAACATTATTTGTTCCATTCTTTACACGTTTGAATATAATTTACAACTTTGTTAATTTTATAATAATAATATATCTCTCTATAATACATAATCAAACAAAATTTCGCCAATTCTCCAAACGTTATATAAATTTATTTATTACGGAAAGATAAACAACAATCAATGTAAAAAAAAATTTTACACGAATTTTTCTTCGTAAAATATTTTCATTTCGATCCTCTGTAAACAATTTTGAGTGAGTTTATATTCGGGACAAAATTTAATTTTTAAATTCCTTTGAAGCAATTTTTATTTTTGCCGATTTACATTTCACTAAACGAACGATTGTAAAAATAGTGTAGAATAAAAATTTTAATTTAAATAATGAAACGTACAAAATAAGCTAATTATTCTTCTCGTTTAATTATTTATTCTTCCTTGAAATGTTTTATAAACGACAGACATTGATACGTGAAAAAATTTCGATACAAAAGGATTTATTTTTATTATCATCAAATTCGCGTTTCTAAATTCGAAGAAAATGAGGTTTTTTCGACGATGAATAAAATAACGGAACATAGAAATGCTTTATTATTCGAATGATAAATAATTTGACAAAAATAATGCAAGTTCAATAATTTTTGAATTTATCATAACGTAACAATAATCAATGCAATAATCATTAAATCGTTGGTAAAATTAATATCTGTATAGCGCGATGAATAATATGATCATTGAATTACTATTGCGATGAAATAAATATATATTATCGAATAATCGAAAATGAAAGAAATACATGCACAAACACAAAATGCACAAATGCATAGAATTTTAATTTGAAATATTATTCTTTCCTTTTAGAAATCAGTTGTAATTTACTTCACAAATAGAAATTTGTACCAGCCATAATAATTGCTAACACGATTTTTTTTGTGGTTTTTGGAAAAATAGAAAAACAGAACATTGCACGTATTCCATATTTTGGTTTTTTTATGTTTTATGTACAAACATGAAAAAAATAATATTTTTATTTAAAATTCTACAATGCGTGTTCAATATTACTTCAAACTCTACATCTATATGCTGTATATAGATACAGTCGGTGAGAAAAATATTTATTTATTATCAAAAAAATCCATCTAACTCAAAGATTTTTTAATAAAAGTTTATACAATATGATTCCAAGAAAAATTAGGCATTGAATTTTATATATTTAATTATCATATAAAGATTGAAAATTATAAATCCAAATAACAGAAACTATAATTTTATTGTTTTAAGTTACTAATCTAATTTATCCTATCTAATCATCATAGTTATATATGTAATAATAATAACTAAATAATTTAAAATAAAAATAATTCTAAAAGATAATTCTACAGAACATGTAAAGAAAGATGTTTCTATTTTAAATATTGACTTATAAATATAAATTTTTCTCAGAATATCTTGTATATAACCTATCTGCTATATAAATATATTATATAGAATAGATATATTAAAATATTTTGATTCAAGCTTACTTATTAAATTATGTATAATGATGTGTTAAATCAATTTTCAAAATCATTAGATGAAACGAGATAAAAGTCATCTCGCTTTATCTGATTCTTATAATTTAATGAATAAACTTTTGTAAACCTATTTTTTGTATTTTTATTTTCTATAATCGAAATGATTGATAAATATATTAACACTCTATATAATTCATTATTCTTCGTAATAAATTATGCCAAAAAACAGAATTTCAAATAATTGATTTTGACAACGTAATTTGTTAATTCGACTCGCATAAGAAGGCTTTTGCGACCGACTGTATATGTGAAACCGCGTATATTTTAAACACGCAATCCAGTGAAACACAATTTTCCTATATTTTTATGCCTCGCGCGGGAATAAAATACACGCATCGAAGCGATAAATCGTGGAGACTTTCCTACCGTTTTGTTTTGGACAACAGTCGTGAACAAAGGGTGCACGTCACGCTTGTTTTTCGATTCAAATCGGCGGTAGAATTTTGCCGTTGAAAATTTTCATTGCGAATCCTCGTTCCCTTCCCCCTCCCCTCTCTTTTTTTTCGTCTCTGGTTCACGTATACCCTTTTTTTTTTTTTTTTCTCCTTCATTTTGTTTCACACAACGAGCCGCGCGGATCGGATCTTTCAACACGATCTCCACGATAAATCATTTCGATTCGAGCAAAATTTACCGTGTACGTGAGTTTCAAAAAAATGAAACTCGGAAACGTTCGCCTACGTCACTTTAAATCTTAAACTTTAAACAATTTCGTTGATCCGAATTAGACTTTCAGGATAAGTAAGGTATTTGAACGTTTAGTGAATTTTTTAACGTGTAAAACTTTCGAAATTTTTGTTGGAATAAACATTTCTTTGTATTTCTTATTTCTTTTTTTACAATACGACATATTAACAAAATTGCAATGAATTATCTCCCGTTTTTATAAATGCTTTAAAATATATAACGAATGAAAAAGCTATTTTTTCGTGAATTTTGATTTGAAATTAAATCTAAATCTTCTCTTTTGGATCCATCGAATACGAAATTAAAATATAAAACAGTTTTTCGATCGAAATAAGTTGTATATGAAATAAATTATATATGATACAAACAAAAAAAACTAACATAACCTCAAAAATGAACATATAGTTGGAAATTAGCTAATTTTACTTGTAATCGAAAAATTTTTAAATTCAATTCATTCAAAAAAGTAAAACATTTCTAATAAAAGATTTTATTCTATTTCTTTTTCTTATTTTTTCAGAAGAAATTATTCTACAGCTACTTATAGATGTATTCAGCCTACGTATCAATATTTTATACATTCATTGTCATGAAAATATAAAATATTAATAAATATAAAATTTAAAATAAAGAAAACTAAATATATTACATACAAAAAGTTATATTTATTCTGTTGACCACCACCATATGCTACCATTATTGATTATTACTACATTATTAATGTTCATTATGCATGCATTATAAATATATTCTGCTTTACTTTACTCTTTTATTTAAATACTCCTACTATTTTTATAATAGTAATTCTATAAACTATTTACTTAAATTCTATAACAAAACAATTCTAAAACTTTTTCTAGAAAAATCGCATGAATCCTTGAACTTAGAATCCTTTAAATTTAAAAATATCCTAACAATATTCTAAATATAAACTTAATATCCTTTATCCAAGATTAGATAAAAGATATGTTAATTTAAAGTAGTTAAATCTATTATCTAAATCTACAATTTTTATTATTCCTACCTATATATTAGCTAAATACTTATTTTAATCCTTGCTTAGTATAACAAGTTATCAATGTTTTATGAATTTTAAAGAATTTTATGTACAAGAAAATAAGATATATATTTTCAAAAGATTTTACTTTTATTTATTTAAATAAAAGTATTAATTTGTAATAAATATTTATTTTTGAAATAATAAAATATATCATAAAAATGATCAAATAAAAACAGAATAAATACTTACATCAAATTTCTCCTTAAAAAAATATGTCCATGTTGAAACTTTTTCACTTTTGAAGTTGCATCAATAAAGTTGCATCAGGTATTCTGTTCTAAAAAAAAAAAAAAATAAAAATTTTTAAATAAACGCATAAAATATATAAAATTAATTAATTATATTAAAATAAAACAATGATCGAGCACAAATTCTATCTTAAAAAATTAAAATATGAACTATTTGGAATAATAATTATCAAATAAATGAATAAAAATGAATAAAAATAATTTAACTCTCGAAGAATCGTCAATTATAATAATAAAGACGTATTAATTGAATAATAATATAATAATTAATAAATAATATATGATAAATAACATATAACTATAAAAAGAAATATATATTTACGTACTACGCAGCAAACAAATCGTCTCACAAAATGGAACTAACCACTATGAATATCGATAGCAAAATGACGCATCACATCGCAATTTCGATTCTCGAATTAGGGAGGGGAAATGTTCGTCAACACGTCGAAACATGTCGAGCAATATAATACGAAAACAAACTCTAAATTTCGTGGAAAAGCTTTAGATAAATGTTATTACTCTTCAATATAACATTGAACGAAAAGGAAAGAAAGAAATAAACATTACAGATAGAAACGACATTTAGAAACGTAATGCGTAATACGTATTATTCGTACGATACAATATAATTACGATGATTTAATTTGACAAAATAAAATTGATTTTGTACGTTCATTTACAATATAGATTTAAAAATTATAAAATCTATTATCTAAATAAATTTATTTTTGTTAAAAAAAGAATAAAATATTACCTTGTCTTGTAGAAAAGTCATCAAACGTTGTGATGCATGCATGATATAAATTATTTTTTCTTCGAAGTTATCAAAACCGTAAAATAAATAAAAAAACCGTATAAAAAAACTATATTAAGATGAAATAATAAGTGAATTCGAATCTCGATTTAATAAAAGACGAACTATCGATAACCTCAATAATCAAATATATGATTGATTGAAAAAAACACAAAAAAAAAATTCAAAACTAATTGATTTCGATACTATAATAATAAATAGATTATTAAATAAACGAAATTGATAGCAATTTATAAATTCGGTAACAGTTTATAGAATAAAATTGTTCACTAAATCACTGAAACTGATTACACGTCCTTTCGCGATGATCTTCCACGGGAGAATGACGTCTCGCGCCACAGATCGCCTAACAGTTTCCTGATTGGCTGAAATCATAACTAATTCTACAAATCAAAAAATCGCGCGAAATATTATTTTATTTGATTTAAATTTTCATTAATCTAATTAAAAATATATTAATTTCAATTATTAAATTTGATTTAATATAAAAAATTGTTAAATAAAGATAAAAATAGTAATTATTACAGTAAACGATCAAATTCTATTTTATAATAATAACAAATTATATTATATATAGTAATTTTTAATAATTTTAATGTCATTCGTTTCAGCATTAAAAATTAAACATTTTTCCAAATCTATATCAAGAAAAAGATTTATCATTGATTTTAATTAAATATTTATTATTAACTATTTATTGAACATTACAACGTCTTCTACGTAATTATTAAGATTTACAAAGATAATTATTTATCGATAACATTTTTCATTTTGATTTCTAAAACTTAAATAATGAATCATCTAATAGTTTACTTACAAGAAATAACTATTACTATAATTTATCAT
Organism: Apis mellifera; assembly: GCF_003254395.2. Lineage (NCBI taxonomy): Eukaryota > Metazoa > Arthropoda > Insecta > Hymenoptera > Apidae > Apis > Apis mellifera. The sequence continues at coordinate 2,021,792 of NC_037640.1, read as the reverse complement.
ATAAAAAAAGTAAATAATAACGACACAAATATCCTGTTCGAATAAAAATGGCACACGTTTTTATTATATTTTATTATTATTGAATCGATCGACGATCAAAATTCAGTTTCCTTCAAGTTTCAATCTTGGAAATATCTGGAAAAAATATCAATGCCAACGGCGAAATTCGATCGAGTTCTGACACCACTGTAGGAATTGAGAATTTTACACGAAGGGAACTAAAATTCGATTCCCTCGGTCTTAAATGACTATTACAACTCATTGTTCGGAGAATTGACTGAGTAAAATCCAGAATACATCGACGAGAGGGGAGATAAATCAATTTTCGCGGAGAACTACACGTAGAAACGGTAGTAATTAAACGTATAACCTTCCTCTTCCGAATGATTCGCTCGACGAACAAGCAACCGCTTGTGAGAAGAAGAGAAGGATCGTAAACTCGATCGATTGGCAGAAGAAAAACGAATTTCTCTCTTTATTTAATCCTTCTCGAAAAAACTGCAACACGATTTTCTTTTTAAAATATTTTCTCTTTCTCTCTAATTTCTTTTTTCTTAATAACTGTCTTTATTATTTAATATAATATATTTATCATACAAAGATGTTTTTCAAGACACTAGAGAAAAGTAAAATAACATCCAAATTTAATTCTTTGATAATTGAAAAGATGATCGAGTATAAATTTGGATTTGGAAAAATTGGAAGAATCAAAATTTACGTTAAAATTTTAATTCCTCGCTTGAAAATACTGTTTCAACTTTTCGTTATTTGACTTTCAAATGTTTCCATTAACATTTCAAAATTAACTTTTAAATTTAAACGAAACTGCACAAATTCCTCCTTAAATCCAATTAACCCGAAGAATTAAACTTAAAACCGTTTCTTACAGTTTTCCTCTACTGAAAATATTATTTATAAATCGCATTAATCCGTGTCTCTTCCCCGTTTCACGAATAAAATCGACGTACTAGAAAAAATTTTTCAACTTTTATATCCCTCGCTCCGACTTCTCCCCAAAGTTGAAGAAGATCATAGTTCTATTTCGCGGACATAAATTCGAAACATTCGTCGAAATATTTCGACGGCGATGACTCTTCGACTCGGCGGGCAAAAACTTGAAAACTTCTTCTTCCTCTTTTCGACACACGGGGCTCGATTTACCTGGGTCCCCGGCGTTTTATTCTTCTATTTCGTTCAGCTCGTTTGAGAAAGTTGGTTTGACGGCGATAAGCGTTGGAACGGTTCGTTAGGCCGCATACGGGCATCACAGGGCTTCTTCCCTTCCGATACCGAAGTTAACGTTGCTCAAAGCGCGCGCCAACTTTTCCCTCCCATCGACCAGTTTAGAAGAAACCCGATTTTCACCACCTCGAGTCGCGTTCACGTCCCTTCAAACTTTCCTCCCTCGTAAAAACTATCCGTCTTTTAATCTTCCCGTACATCGCTCGCTTGATTACACTTTCGAGCTTCCACTACTTAATTCTTCGGTTATATCGTGAGTGGATCCGATTATAACATTGAATAGTTTTTCAATTTTATGGTTAGAGGGATGAAATCTTTATTTTCACAGTTATTTGGAATTTCGAAGATGTTGGAATTTGTAATTAAAGCAATTGCAATTTTTAATTAATTTATCGAAATTTTAACTTCAAAATCATTAATCTATTTAATCAATTTATGTTAAAATTATTTTTAATCGAAAGAATCTCATCAGTACTATTTTTACGCAATGAAAATTTTCTTTCACTCATCTGAGATTAAGCCAGATTGCTAAGTTTATATATATCTATTCTCATATCGAATATCGATAACAAATGTTCCAGAATTTTTTTTATTCTTCACTAATTGATGATAGATAGTATATAACTTGCTATCACTTTATTTAACAATTGTATTTTTTTTAAGTATTTTTAAATCATACAATTCTAAGGTTGTATTCTAAGGAAAGCTTAATACAATTTTATAATTTAATAACACAATTTTAAAATAACAAAATTTGTGCGTTCAAGTTTTCATTTACAAATTCATTTACAAAGATGTTCATTTAATTAAGTTCTTATACCAATTTCAGTTGAAGAAATTTTCCACATTCCACGATTTTTTCTCTTCTTTGTGTACACTTTGCTAGTATCAGAAATGAAATACAGTGTTTCTGTACTTCGTTTGTACTGGCTGGAATCACGTTGAAAAAAAAAATAAATCAACAGATTTCATTTAAAAATTCACTGCTAACACCACAGACAGAGATTCTACAGCGAAGCGTTGTATTGGTTAAAAATAAATTAAATTTTATATGAAAATTCATTTAAAATTGAGTGACAAGAAGACTTTGAATCATTAAAAAATATATTTTAAAAAATCAAAGGAAAAATTAAATTTAAAATAACAATTTATTGTGATTTTGCTTACACTTTTTCTACAATAAAATAATAAAAATATAATAATAAAGATAAGTGTAAGGATAAGTATACAAATATTTTATTGAGTTAGTGATAAAACTTCAAATTCAATAAATCACAACTTTCTTTTGCAGTTACAGATATTAAATTAAATATATTATTAAAATAAATATTACTTTTTTTTATTAATTAATCATTAGTCAACTTATCATTAAGAAAATATATAAATTCTAAATACAAACTCAATTATCTGATGTTTTTTTTTATTAAAACAATTGTTTCCACTTCTACATTGAGCCTGAATCATTGTGTACAGCATTGTTCAAATGAATGTCTTCTTGCAAGAAGACTATATCAAATTACACAACACTTATTTCAGAATGTTGAAATCACGTCTTTGAGTAAAACAATGTAGTCTAATTTATTATATTAATTTATTAAAAGATGTTATAATTAATAATATAACAAAAATGGCAAGATTGAAAGAAAATGTTTAAAAATAATAGTTCAGATAAAAAATTAAGATATAAAGTGAATTTTAAAAGTATAACTAATCTGAAAGATCAATTGCAAATTTTCTTTTATTATTAGTAATTACAAAATTTTTATTTTCAATATATAATATATTTTATTATAAACATTAACATTACATCTATAAAAAAAATATCAGCATATTTATTGTAATTAAATTTATCAATAGAAAAATCTATAAATCTATTCAACTTGTTTGATGATTCTACTGTTAATTACAAATTATTTTCTTTATTAGATGTAGACATAATTCGATCTTAAAAAAAAAAAAAAAATAGTCCATCTTTTCCGAAATTCCTCAAATATCTCTCTTGTTTTCGAGATTACGAGCTAGTTTGTTCGAGTAAATAAGCGACGTTGTTCGAAATCCACGAAAACGTTTTCCTTTCGATTCTCGTGTGCGCCGCACGAACGTCGGCCACGAACACGGATCAAGCGTATAAAGGATGCCATACATGTAACGAAGAGACCGGGTCCGAGGGATCAAAGAGTCGAGGAGGAAATGTTCGATGCCACGCTCGTCCAATGGAATGATTCGTGTTTGAAAGTCGAGTAGGAGAAATTGCGGATCCGAGAGAGAGAAAAGAAAAAAAGAAAAAGCATCGGTCGGGTTTACGAGCGGTTCGCCATGAAAAAAAGCAGCGAAGACCGCAGTCAGCAAAACGATCTTTGAGATTCCCCGAGAGATTCGTAAGGGCCGGTCAACCGAACATACACGAGTCCGTCCGAACACACACGAGTATCCATCCAGGTAGGTAAGAATGCTTCCCTCTGCTGGCCGAATGAAAGAAACAAATTCCCTAGGGGAATCCGGAAAATTTCACGAGACACCGATGATTTTCCGGTTGCTAAGCTCGATTGCGGAAGAAAATTAAATAAACCGTACAAAAGAGATACAGTATATAGGATGTTTCATGAAATATGGCAACTGTGATTTCGGTATATCAAAATAAAAATTCGTTTTAATTTATCGAAAGTTTTTTCGGTAAAAAAGATCGAACCCAATTGAAATTAATTTTTAAAATTGTAAAATCAATGATATTATATAATATTATTAATATATTATATTATATAAAATTTTTAAATGGTTAATATTTTCGGAAATGGATACCGCATTAATAATTATCGATTCGTTAATGCATTAAATTATAATAAAAAAAAATTTTAATTGCGAGATATCGATGACATCATTAATTATTTCAAATTATATCTTAACAATAACATTATACCTACGAAGAGGGATATTAAGTATAATATATTGTTATAAGTCAAAATAAGCTATAACTAAAGGTAGTAAAAGCCTGCATCGAACAAAAACGTTTACACAAAAGTTTTTTCACATTGAGCAAACAGCTTCCAGCTATATTTTCCACATATTATGGAACACCCTGTGGAAAAGCAATGCGTTTCCCGCATCGTCGAACGTTTTTATCTAAAATTATTTCGCCGGGGAAAATTCGTCGCGTGGCGGTATGCCTGTAACGAAGCATAAGGCTGCTTCCTGTCGGAAATTCAACGTCGTTGCGCCACGAGGAGGAGACAAAAGAGGGGAATCCTTCTCGCAACTGTCTACCGTTGCGAATTTTGTAGCCCGACTCGTGCGTAAAAGCAGTCTACGGGACTGCAAAAGAAAAATCCAAGTCGACTCGGCTGGTGTTGGGAAAAGTGCAGCTGGTTAGATTCACGTTGAAGCAACGTGGCGAGTCGCGAAACCGCTTAAATCCACGAAAAGTAAGATTCCTTTTTTTCCCCTCCTTTCTTCTTCCTTTCCACTCTCTTTGCACCCGGATGCATCCTCCTATCGCTGTCTCTCAAGAATCTCATCCCCCCGTGCTTTGTTTCGTTTTCTCTCGTTTCGTTTCGCTTCAACCTCGTATTCAATGGCGTATTTTCACTTCAGTCTCAAATTATCCTCGCACAAAGGGGAGATCGAGAGAGGAGAAAAATACAATTTCTAAAGTTTTTCGAGATTTAGATTTTTAGTTATAGAGTTAATGGTACGAGGTGTTGCCACGACGTTTCTTTGAAGGAGGAGGATTTTTTTTAAAGTTGGAGTTCTTTTATTCAGATTAGCTGAAGAAAAAACACTTTTTGATAATTTTTTGCCAATCTAACCCTTCAATGGAAATTTAAAAAGAAATAAATTAAATAATTTTATTAAATTAATAAATTAAAATTAAAAATTAAAAAGATACATTTTACGCGGATTTATGTTATATTCATGGTAAAAATTTCTATAGATAAATTGTTTTATAAGATACTTTTAACTTTTCAAAATTTTTCGAAACAGTTATCGTGTTTGTAAAGGATAATTCGTGGATATTATTTTAAAAGTTATGATGTTACTTAAAAATATTTTGCTTCAACGAGCATTATTGTATCGAAAGCTTTTGATTTATCTATATTTATCGACAAATAATTTTAATTTTCAAAGTTTTCAAAAACGCTTCCCTGTCTCTTCCAACCTACCATCATTTTCTGTCCTAAACTTTTTGCGCAAATTTTGTCTCGTTTTTCCTTACTAACAACGAAAGATAATTATTGATTTTCACATTTTTCTTTTTCTTTTATCGACTCGGCAAACTGAACTTTGTAGCATAATTGAATTTGAATCGAGTAGTACATCTTTCATATTTCAATTTTTATCAGAGTTCCTCTCCGAATTTTATGGGGAAAAACTTTTAAAATTTTCATCTCACCTTGAAAGAATATAACCAGGCGATAGATTAGGCAAAAGATTGCCCGAACAAATAGTTTTTATTTAATCTGGATAAAGGATACATGGATGAAAATTTGTGCCTTCCTTCCTTTTCTCTATTTTTTAAAAATCTCTCGATTAAATGGATGAAACGTACTTCATGGATAAATCAATTTTACTTTTATAACATCAGGGGAGGATTTACCTTTCCTCCTTTCGCCTCCTTGAAGATTACCAATGTAGAATGAAAAATATATGAGTGTACATAAAATGATCCATACTTGAAAATATTTGAGATTGAATTTTAGAAATATAAATAAAGAAATTAAATTTCATCAAAGGAATATTATATTTATCCCATGCAAGCTGATTTTGATAAAATTTGTATAAGAAATGTACAATTTTTAAAAATGCTAAAGAAAAGCAATTAAGTTATTAAATCATGTACATCTATCTCTTAGAAAAAGTTTTTGCAAATTCTTTTTTTCAAATTTTAAAGGATTCAAGGATTAATCGTACATCTATACCACTCGATCCATTATGATTGACCCATACTACTGAAGTCAAGATCTATACTTACCCTGTTGTTATTATTATTATATAAAATCAATAAATAATCTTCAAATATGAAAAAGCACACGTTTGAAAATTTTCTAAAGATTTATCTAAAGATATTCTACGAATATATTTTCTACATATTAATAGCAGCTATGATAGATATATATATATATATATATATATATATATATATATACACGTGCATTTGAAACATGAGTGATATGTGAAAACCACATATAACTGCGAATGTCGTAGCTTTCACGATTTCATGAGTTATTGCTCATATTAACAATGGTTGAATGACAAATGTACCATACAATTAGTATGAATATAATCGATCTTCCCATTGGTCGTAAATAATGTTTTATTAAATTTCTTTTTTTATTTTGCGAGTCTCGGAAGAACAAGGAAGATAAAATATTGCTCGATAATTATAATTTAAGAGAATAATCTATATTCTCAAAATAGATTTCAAACTTTTCTGAAAAGAAAAAGATAATCCAATACTCATTATTATCGTATGCAGAATGAAATTTTCATTTATATAATTACATTGTTGTCTCACATTCATATATATATATCATATTAAAAGTTATTCATCAAAATTTCTTTGCAAATTTTCTGTTAAACTTATTCATCTGTTTCCTCTTCCAATGAATCTATTAAAAAAACTTATCACTTACGACTTGTTGTATATAGGAACTTTTAAACGGAGTTAAAAATCTTGCAATTTAGCAAGTTTCACGCGTTTCAAGATTTCGCTCGATAATATGCACCGTCACGCGGCTGTGGAATTAAATCCTGCATACCAAGGCAAACGTATTCGAGAATGTTTTGCGATATTTGAATAATTACCGTGTTGTATGCAAAGTGGTGTGATCGTGGAAGGGAAACTGACGAAACGAAGATGCGATGGATCTTGTTGTACTCGTCCCTGCCTGGAAATGTTCACGAGATCTGTGGAAACTGTACCGCCTCGGGTAAGGCTAGTAACACCCGTTGGATATACGTATGTACACACGTATCTCTATCCGTAGCTAGTAAATACCAACTATCTAACTAACTGTGCCACCACCCTGGCCGAACTTGCCGAGGAATCTCTCTTGTTTCCCTCGACGACTTCCACCCCCTCCCCCCTCCACGTAACGCGTGTTCACCGTGAAATATTGAAATAGCCGGTTCCTGGCACGTGTTCCTCCACGAGTGTACGAATCACCTGAATTTGTCGAACAGTCTCGCTACCCGGCTCCAATGAATTTTCCCCCAGATTTATGGGGGACACGCGATCACCTTTAACCTCAACATCTCCAAGGAAATTTTCGTATCGTGTCGTATTTTATCAATCTTATAAAAAGGAAACGATCAAACTTCACGTTCTGATGGAACTCTCTATGAGATTTGAGGTTAGGTTAAAAAAAAGAAGTTCTATTTTAACCTTATCAATCTTGAAACGATCAACTTTACGTTCTAATGGAACTCTCTATGAAATTTGAAATTAGATTAAAAAAAGAAAAGAAGTTCTTCTATTTTTTAGGCTATTAAACGTCAACATAGATAGTTTTTCAAACTTTTAACCTTCTCTTCTCCTTTCAACATATGGATATTAAAATAACACGTCTTAATTCTCTTTTCAAGGAAATTTTTTTATCGAATTTTATTAATTTTATAAACGAAACGATCAACTTTCTAATAGAACTCTCTATGAGATTTGAGGTTATGTTAAAAAAAAAAGAAATTCTACTTTTCAACATATGGATATTAAAATAACACGTCTTAATTCCCTTTCCAAGGAAATTTTCCTATCGAATTTTATCAATCTTGTAAACGAAACCATCAACTTTAATAGTTCTAATAGAGATTTGAGGTTAGGTTAAAAAAAAGAAAAGAAGTTCTTCTATTTTTTGGGCTATTGAACGTTAACATCGTTTTTAGAACTTTTAACCTCACTTTCTTTCTTCAATCTTTTCTTTCTCTATGAGATTTGAGGTTAGGTTAAAAAAAGAAAAGAACTTTAGCCTTTTCTTTTCAACACATGGATATTAAAATAATATGTCTTAATTCTTGTAAACGAAACGATCAAACTTTACGTTCTAATGGAACTCTCTATGAGATTTGAGGTTAGGTTAAAGAAAGAAAAGAAGTTCTACGTCTTCTACTTTAACCTTCCCTTTTCAACATACAGATATTAAAATAACACGTCTTTTCCAAGGAAATTTTTCTATCGAATTTTATTAATTTTATAATCTTTATGTTCTAATAGAACTCTCTATTTGAGGTTAGGTTAAAAAAAGAAAAGAAGTTCTACGTCTTCTACTTTAATCTTCAACAGACGGATATTAAAATAACACGTCTTAATTCCCTTTCCAAGGAAATTTTCCTATCAAATTTTATCAATCTTGTAAACAACAGTTCTAATAGAACTCTCTATGAGATTTTAGGTTAAAAAAAAGAAGCAAAGTTCTACGTCTTTTATTTTGATTCCAAAGTATAGTCGATTATCTTTCGAGCAATTTCGACACACGATCTTTATTTTTTAACCGATACCAGTACCTGCACACTTGAACTTTCTAAAATTCTTGCAAACAATCGAAGCTTCTCTCCCCCTCTCTCTCTTCCTCTTCAAACAATCGCCGATAAGTTTCGCCATTTTCGCGTAGCGCCGCGTGAAAAGCCTCGCTTAAATTCGAGCGAAACTTTTTGTCGGCTGGGATTTAATTAAATTAAATTGCGCGTTCTATTCAACCGGGGCGAAAGTGGCTGGCACCAAGTGGACAAGGGAGGAGGAAGAGGGGGGGGCAGGGGTGGAAAAAGGAAACGCGTCGTCCTAAGGCCCCCCGGGGGGACGACGTGTGCAACGCGTGTTTTTCCTTTTTTAAGCCCCGTTAGCTTCATTACTTCCTGACCTTTTCTGTTTGCCAGTAGGCAAACAATCAGGAAACTACTTCCATTTAGTCCAGTTTGGATGAAACGCCCTTTACCTTCGCGTGGATCCCGGGGCTTGCCGCTAATTCATCGCCAGCAACGGTTGGAAACAGCACGGTTGAAACATTTAATTATTCGCGATCCCGCGAACTCCCTTCAATTTTACTTCGTTACTTTTTCAACAAGCATCTTTTTACGATAGCAATGCCGCTTTTGAAAATTAGATTTCGCTATTTTTCTTTATTTTTTTCCTTCTCTCCTCGGATCTTCTGCGGAAAGAATAAAAAATTGTACTTGTTATCTTGCATAACAACGAGAAAATTTATCTTATATAGATTTTAGAAAACCGGTTTGCATAAATAAATTTTTAAAAGAAGATTTTTAATTTTAATATTTTTATAATAATTCAAATTTCTTTTTTTTTTCCTGACAAAGATAAGTTAAATTTATTCCTAATATAATCTGAAGGGAAACTCGAGAAACCGATAAGAATAATAATTTCTTAAATAACATCTTCCAACACTTTGATTTCGATCTACAATTCTACATATATATTTAAATCCTGTTTCACGGATGAATTGGAAGATTATTAAAATCTAATCGTTTAGACGAGATTACATTCACAGGGTAAATAAGAGTCGCGAATGATCGAATAAAGCGTTAAATCGAAACGTCCCTCGTATCGATAGAGGGACATTTATAACCACGACTGGTGGAAATGGTATTATTCCTGAAGGGGCCGTAGGAAAGCTGATGGCGTCCACCGCCGGCTATTGTTCGCGGTTGGACGAAGGGAGCTATTAGACGCCTAGTTTAGTGGTTACTAGCCCCCAGGTTCCTTTCCGCCCCTCTCCGCCCCCCTTCTCGCTCAACCTCTGATTCCAACCTCGCTGTACTTCCACTCCTGAGAAATGAGAGACGCCTCCGGGAATCGAAAGACTCGAGGACCGTTACCGGCCTCATTGTCGACCACGTCTCATCTTTTCTCCTGTATTTCTTGTACCCGTATTGTAATAAGCTCCTCTATACATATATATATATGTATTTGCAAACTTTAGGGGCAACCTTTTATCGTGCAAAACTTTCGATTCTACATACATTGTTGTCTCGTATATTCGCAAGTATAGAATGTTCTTTATTCTTATATTCGTGGAAAACATTTTTTCCCTGCTTCCTTTTTTCAGAAGTATGGTAGGGGAACAATGACACGTCTATATTGGCAGGCAAGTTTTTCGAGGCTGACAAGAATCGAGGGGAATGTGAGAGAGGGATGGCGGTGGCCCGCAGGTCGTTAGTCAGGATAATTAATTCTGAGAGCGAGTGTTGGGAAATTTCACGGGTGGTGAGAAGGGGGATAGATCATCGCGAGGGTAATTTTCGTTTCTTAATGTCTTTCCTCTTTTCGATTTGTTTGAATAGCGTGGATCTTTTTGTTGATTCGATACGAAGAATAAAAATTAATAAAACTTAATAATAATTCTCTCGTAATCGTGAAGAAACACGAAGAATTTTGTAATCTATGTTTTATATTTTGATTGCAATTCTATGTCATTCATCGCTGAAGAGTAATATTTTTAAGAAATCTTCATTAAAGAAAAGTGCATCGGGGAGATTCGAGTGGGAAGATTGAAGACGCGATTCTTCCGCTGTTTTATTTTGCACAATCCTTCACTTAAAGTCGTATATTTTATTTAAATAAGCGAAACGAGATACTCGTTTTAAAAAATTATTTTAAAAGTATTTTTATTTTCGCCCTTCATCATCCATCTATTTTATTCCTCTTTTATCATACAATAATCGAAAAATTAAAAGAAGAAAATCTCAAAATTTCTAATTTTAAGATCATATAAAACATCTCACTGAAAAAAAAAATATTAATCCAAATCTAAATTTACAGATAAATTTCCTTCTACATTTTAAAACTTTGATAATAATTATTAATATATAATTGATTTCTCTCTTAAAAATTCAAAAAATTAGTCGTATTTTATTTAAATAAGCGAAACGAGATACTCGTTTTAAAAAATTATTTTAAAAGTATTTTTATTTTCGCTCTTCATCATCCATTTATTTTATTCCTCTTTTATCATACAATAATCGAAAAATTAAAAGAAGAAAATCTCAAAATTTCTAATTTTAAGATCATAAAACATCTCACTGAAAAAAAAATATTAATCCAAATCTAAATTTACAAATAAATTTCCTTCTATATTTTAAAACTTTGATAATAATTATTAACCATAATTGATTTCTCTCTTAGAAATTCAAAAAATTAGTCGTATTTTATTTAAATAAGCGAAACAAGATACTTGTTTTAAAAAATTATTTTAAAAGTATTTTTATTTTCCTTCATTATCCATCTATTTTATCCCTCTTTTATCATACAATAATCGAAAAATTAAAAAAAGAAAATCTCAAAATGTCTAATTTTAAGATCATATAAAACATCTCACTAAAAAAAAAAATATTAATCCAAATCTAAATTTACAAATATAAATTTCCTTCTACGTTTTAAGACTTTGACGTATAACAATCATTAACCATAATTGATCTCTCTCTTAAAAATTCAAAAAAAATTAGCCCCCTTCCTGGGAAAAGATCGGTTTGATCCATAAATACCGCAGCGAGGAATAAAAAAGAAAAAGAGGGGAGGGAGAGGGTAGAACAGGAGGAGGAGGAGGAGAGAAGAGCCGTCGACGGGTGGGGTAGCTCTCCTCTCGAGGGATAAAAGCGCTCCAACTGGAACAAGACATGCGGAGAGAAAATGAAAAGAGAGGGATGGATGGGCGGAAGAGGGAGGGGAGATGGAGAGAGTTAGTCGGAGTCAGGCAGGGGTGTTAATTACATCAGTGTGTGCTGGCACGTTGCCCAACCGTTCTTGCCTGTGTATATATATATATCTATACACGAAGAGGGGAGAGGGAAGCTTGAAACTTTGGGGAAGCGAATGGAAAGGCGAAGGGGGAGAGGATGAGAAAGAAGAGAAAAGATGAGGAGAAGGCACGCGATCAATGAGAGGTTTGGCGCTCCATTGGCACGCTGCCTGTTCTACCTATACTTCTCCATACCGAGTCTTTCTTCTTCTTCTTCTTCTTCTTCTTCTTTCTTCCTTTCTAACCCCGAAATTCCTTCATTCAAACGGACAAGAATATCGCATTCTTGCGCCAATGGAACTCGACCGGAAATCTTATCCGTTTAATGTCCAGGTAAGAAGATGATTGGTTTAATTTCAATTCCAGTTTCTACCGAGTTTTAACCAGATTTGGCTGGCGAATTTCCAGATAGAACTACTTGGAATAGAAATGATTCTCAATCGGGGATCCGGGGAGGATCCATATGCGTTTTCAAATGCGTTTGATTTAAAGTTGGTTAAGAAATTTTGAGCAGGGATTTAATTCAATTTCGAAATAAGAAGAATAATCGTTTGTTTTATTTTATATTTGTGTGAAATTAAAATTCAATTCTCTTAATTATCTTGTTTTTCCAGTTTTTCCATTCTTTTTTATCGGAGAGAATCTAATTAAAGGGGATGGTAAAATTTTGGATAAAGTCGAAACCGAGTGTGGAAATATTTCAGTAGAAGGAACGAAGATATATGCTTTTCAATCAAATTTTTATTTAATTTATTCAGAAACTGAATTTTCTTGAAATTGACTTTTGAACTATTAATAAGTAATTCAAAATATTATTTATTACCACTGAAATCACGGAGGGAGACGGTTTTATAATTTTATAATATCTCAGGAATTATAAATTGTACTATTCAATAATTCATCGATATTTATTTTAACTATTAAAAATATTACGAGTGTGCATTGAGTGAATGACAGAATCTGAAATTATGACTTCAAAAATCCATTCAAAATTTTACCAAAAATTATAAATTTAAATATAATTTATATATTTTCTTTCTAGTAAAATGAAAGAGAGAAAAAGGATAAAGAATACTTTGTCTTGCCACTAATGGATCGGTAAGACTATCCAAATAAATAATAAATCCATTGTATCTCTAAAAAATAAATTATAAATTATGCGAATATTTATAAAAATTAACATATAACAATTGCTTGACAAAATTTTCGATATCGATCTTTGAATTAATCGAAGAAAGTGAAAAGTTTCTTAGGAAAATGATCCTTAATTTATTCCTTCCAAGGAATGTCGTGCCACGAGCTGTACCCATTCATTCAATTTTCCCTGCCTATCTTCTGTACGACTGAACCTCTTTTACATGATAATGCACAAAGAGATGCCAGCCCTTTTTTAAGAAAACTTTTACTCTTTCTTATCTCGGTGACCGGCTACATCCTTTATTCTACTCTCACTCATCCTGGGTTAAAGCTCGTTATGCTAAGATCGTTATCCACCTGCTGCTGTAATACGAAACAGAAATTTCCTTGGCTCGAGGAAACGTAAACATCGAGAAATGTTGATGCATCGTGACGTAATTCCAATAAGTTTCCATGTATAATTTCACGAGAGTGATTTTAACGAAGGATCGACGAAGAAAAATTACTAGAAAGGGTCGTTAATTTTATGCCGAGTTTCTTTCCGAAGATGATTCGGAAACAATTTAATCGAAAATTTTTATCATCACAGCAGACATCTTCTTCCTAGTTAGAGTTTCTCAATTTCTTTCGTTCTTAATGTAGCGTGAGTAATGTTGTAATTAGCGCCAGCCTCGTTTGCAAATATTAACGATTTCTTTTCTTACCACGTCCTAGTAAATTTGCTTTAAATTGCCTCGTCCAGCCTCGAAGATTGAAATGTGGAATTTATGATTGACGAACGCGCTGAACTGTTTCCGTGATAAATTCGTGTGCTTGAATTACGCGAGGAGCAAATGTGTATATAGGGTGTCCAATTTGTAAATGCAGATTTATTAAATCCGTAATATAAAAATTTTTAGTAATATTCAACGTAATGAGATTTTTCTATCGCGTGTATTGCGATATAACATGTTTTCTTTAAAAAAATCATTATTTTAAAGGATATTTTAAAAATTAGTTTCACTTTTATATCAATGGATTCTCTATATGTTTATAAAAAAGAGTCAATATTTTATTTATAAATTTATCTGTATAAAATTTATTTATACATTGTCAGAAAACAAAAATGAAAAAGTTCCATAATATTATATATTCTTATTTGCCTAATACATTGTTTCTTCTTTATTTATTTCCTAAGAGAAAATAATATATTTTCAATTATATAAAAACATTTATAATAATAACAATTACCCTAACATTCGCCCCAATTATCTTTAAATAGTAAAAAACTAAAATACGATTAACTCAGATAATTATTCAATGGAAACAATTTTATTTTATTTCTTTCTTTTTTTTTTTCTTAATTCATTAACCACGATTATCTCGTACAATTGAAATTTCGTACAATTGAAGCATCATCGTAACTCGAGAATTTCATCCCTAATTTTTTTTAAAACGAAAAACTTCACACAGGGAGGATTTAATTCGAGATTAAATTTTTTTTAAAAATTTATAGAGGGGGGAAAACGCATAAATCGAAAGATCGGTTGTCAAATTTGGATTCTGATAATAATAGGAAAATCAACAGTGGTCAGTGAAGAATCTGTATCAAAGCAGGATCGGTTAAACTGCAAATGTCTATGTTTAGCGACCAAAGGTTCTACCTCGAGGCTTTGCACGTTACATGATCGATATATGATCGGATAAATGAACTAGGTATTCGCAATATCTTGAAAGCTGGGATGGTCAGTGTCTATCAAATGTGTACTCAGAGTTTATCACGACTAATCCAAACATTCTTGGATTACATCGACCAATTAAAAATAGTGTTGACGATATTCTTATTTCTTATTCTTAACATTAATCGATATTTTAAAATGGCGCTTTCGATAATTCAAATTCTATGCTTTAATCTATTAATTGCCGTTCCCAAATTGGCTCGTGGCATTTATAATATTCTTGGATTGGAATAGAGAGAGACTGGCTAGTTAATAATTATCATATTGATGATATAATTAAGGAGAAATATTCGTTTTCATTTCAGAGGATATTGGCATTTTTCTAATTTTACAAAAATTTGAGAGAATTAAACGTTCTTAGTGTATAAAAGTTTAAATAGGAGTAAGTTTTATATAAATAAACGAACTTTGTTAGAATTTATAAAATATGTAAAAGTATATACTTGTATGATCTTATTATTCATTTATATGCATTGTATTCTATGTGAGATAAAACGAAAATAAAATAATGATTTTGTTATTTCGCTACAATGATTCGATTCAATTTATAATTTGTATATATATTATAAAAATACATTGAAATACGTTTAAAAATTCAACAGATGAGTTTAATCGCAAAATGCTTTTGCTGTTTCACAATATATACAATTAATGCATGACGAATCTTTCTTCGATAATATAATAATTTTTAAGTATTAAAAATAACATTTTCGTTCAACTTCTCATCTTTCTTAACCTTCTTAACCAAAGATAAGTTACACGTACGAGATATTAATATATTCCTAATTACTTATTAGATTATAAATAATTTAAACGAAACAAGATGGCACCTAAATTGTAATATTTCAAAATATCATCCATAAGAAGATTATGGATCCTTGTACAAGAAATAATAAAAAAAATAGTTACACTTTCCATAAATAAAATCCTCCAAGAAGGAATCGTTTTCGTTTTCCCAAGAACTCGTAGTTATTACTATTAGGAGCACGATAATAAAGATTTCCGGGAAAAGTAATCGACGATTTCGAAACGATTATTCGACAGGCTATATAAAACGTGTTCCTGCTATACACGTACAATTCGTTTCGTTCCTCGAACTCGAGCGAATGCAAAACGTCAGGTCGGGTGGGGAGGGGGGTCGAGGCGGTCGAGGGAGGGGTCGGTCTCTTATTCAGAGCGCATAAGTTATTCGTTTAGCCCGCACCGAGTCCCTTGTACGTGGTTACCGTGTCACGAGAGCTGCACACACGTGCATGGGTTTCCAAGGGCCGACCCCAAACTTTCGTGGGGAAAAACGAGGGGAATATCCACGAGCTCGCGCGCCTGTATATTTTTTGGCAAATGATCGCGATCGTGAAACCATCGACGGGGATATTAGCGATCCCCTCTTCTCTCTCTCTCTCTCCCCTCTCCTTCCGCATCTTTGGAATACGTGCAACCGCAGCGCCTCTACCGAAAATAGGGTCCATTACGTAAATTTTATTCCCTATCGCGTTCAACTAAATTCATTCAGAGTATCTCGTACGTGGTCTGGTTACGATTCTAAGAAGCTAATGAAGCCACCGGCGTAATTTCGACGATCGATCGGGCAGCGCAGCGCCAGCGGTTTCTCCAGCTGTCCCGTTACCGATCGAGACACGTTTACCTTTCGCCCAAGTTGCAACGGAGAGATCTAAAAGATATTTTTCTTTCCTTTCTTTTCGTTTCTCGAAAGAAATACAGTATCCAATTTGAGCGAGATTTTATTTTACTCGAAGCCACGTCCCTTGAAACATCGATTAAATAACTTATTTTATTTTAAGAATCGTGGAGGAAGATATTGACGTATTCTTTCTACGAAACGTTATATTAAGAAAAAGTAATTTATAATAAATTAAATATAATAGAGAATGGCACATCTTGATTCGAGGAGATTCAAAGAATCAAAGAAAGTCAAACGGATAATATTGACCGGTGTTGAGCGCGTAATTGCGTAATTGTAAATGTTTACTTGCGCGATGGGAGTGGCGTGAGGAGCGATGCTCGATGTAACGTCGATCGGACGTGCAACATGCGACACGTGACACGCGACACGAGACATGCGACACGCGGCATGCGCTTGATAGAACCATCGATATCGACGGTAAGCGACAATCTCTGCTCACTGTAACAAGCAAGAATGGAACGATTCAAGGAAAGAGTGCGTATCGAAGGAATAATTATTATGAGGGAAAATATTGATTTCGCGTAATGGAAAATAATTGAAAGAATTTAAGAGCATATAGAGAATATAGGAGGAAATTATTGTATTTTTAATATATATATCAAAACTGCGAAGAAAAAGCATTTACGAATTATCAATGTAACGATATAATATCTAATGTTCAAGAAAATATTAAGGCAATTTTAATTTATTAGAAGATAGTTTTGTTATTATATATTTAGATACAGAGTATAAAATTTAGTTCAAATTTAAACGCATCGTTATTTTAAAAAAAAGTATAAAATTCGTATTAAAAACGTTTCTAATTAATTTGCTACGGATCAAACGACATTAATCGAGGTAATTAATCTTACAAGAACAATTTAATGAGAAGCTGTCCATCCAACTCGATCAAATTTGAATTGCATTGCGCATATATAGAAACGCTTTATCGATATTTATAAAAATCATTCATTTATGAAAATTTCATAACGAATTTCCAGCTCGTTTATAAATTTATCGAAAATCCTCAACATTGAATTTAAATGTATTACGACGTAATACATGCAAAAAATACAAGATCTAGAAATATTTTCTAATCTTTTCTTTAGTGAAACAATATTTTTAGCTAATATTATTGATATTAAAATATTATTATAATTATATATATATTTATAATGTCACTTCTTTTTATCGGGGATCTAAAAATTGAAAGATGATAATAATTGCAGATTGTTTATCATAATAAATCGGATACTCTTTTATTATTACATTTTTTTATACAAAGATCTTCATTCCATAAATGAATAAAATATTTCCAAAAGAAAAATTAATGTTATATATACAATGAACAAAATTCGAAAGAAGAAGAAAAAGAATTTCGCGAGAAATAAAAGAAAAGAACAATCAAAAATCTTTATCTTGCTTTACGAAGGCGAGAGAGGGTGTGAACAAAGTGCGAAAAAACATCTCTATATACGTCAAACCATCCATCAAATCGAAGAAAGAAAGACATAGAGGAAAGGGACAAAAGAAACTGTCGCGTGGAGCAAAAAGAAAAAAATTGTCATCGATGTTGTCCAGATTCTTTACACCATCCATCGAAACGGTCATTATTTATTATTCGCGTCGCGTGACGATCGCGAGACGGAGATAAAAAGAAAAAAAAAAGAAAATGGCCGGAGCGTTTCCCAATTCTTTTCTCTCCCTCCCCCCTTGTTCCTAGATCCGGCAAATTGCACGACGTCCAACGAAGGGATTTATCGTTTTTCCGCGCTCGATTCTGGTCTATTTGTTCTAACGTTTCACGCGTAGCCACGAGGAGCTCGAAGGCCTCCTCCTCGTTGTGTGAAATATCGGGATAACTGGAGCGGAGGCTGAATTGGAGGCAAGAATCCCCGTCAAAATTCTCCTCTGCCGTGGACGCGGCGAAAGGGGAAAAATAGAAGAATGGGGCAGGAAAAAACAAGGAAGAGCTCGATTTTTTTTTTCCTTTTTTTTTTTTTTTTTTTGAAGCAGATCTCGTCGAGAGGATCGCGATATTTTTGCGCGCGACAGACAAACGCTAAAAATGTTGAGCGGCCCGTGAGAACGTTGCCACCCAATGTCCAAGATTCCAAGTTGGTTGATATCGCGTCGAAAAAATTTTTTTATCCATCCGGGATTCCGGGTTTTTCAGACGCAGTGACATCTCTCGCGAAAGCTTTTCAAAATCGGAGGAAGGAAAAAAAGAAACGCGCGAAGCGTAATGAAAAATAGTGAACATCGCTTGGAAATTTCGACAATGGATTCGATGTATTTTTCTTCTTATATATCTTTTCACAATTTTGTCTCGTTCAGTACAATTGAATTTACTCACTTGTTATTATATTGTATCGTTACACGAATGAACGAGACGCAGTAATTTTTGTTTGCAATTTTCGTTTGATCGGACTCGCCGATTGTTCGTAGCCAACACTACCGTGCCGATTAGTTCCACGCGTCGTGCGATTGGTTTTGTTTCTTCCTCTTTTTTGATAATAACTCGTTAACAAAATCGTAACGAAAGTTTTTGCGGAGGGAAATGTCGCTCGAAATTATCCGAGGAATGTCCAGTTAACCGATGCATTTTTGGAATGAGCATCGGTGTATACGTTCGAGGAGATAAAACGTTCCGTATTCTCGCATCTCACGAAAGGATTTGGAACGTAGATAGGGAAGAATAACAGGGAAGATTACGCGTGACCGTGTTATGATAAAACGATTTATCTCTCGTCAAAGGATTTCCGTGTGATTCTAACCGTTTATACCGAGCGGAATTTATTTTGAATTTTTCTTATTTGATTGATTGCTCGTAGAGTAGCAATATTTTGAGAAATTTATTCGTTATTTCAAATGAGCTTCTCAGTTTATTATTTATTATTGTGAATGGAGAAGAAGAAAGGATGAATGTAATTTAATATGGAAAAGTTTATAATTGTCGAGGAATAATAAATTAATTGGAATTTTATTATTGGATATTAAATATTTTAATATACATTTGAAAATAACAAAAATGACGATAAATTAGATCGAGCAATGTGCAAATGGATCTTGGAGGAAAGAAGTATCGATATGCCAATATCAGATCCATTAATCCAGAGAGAACTATTGAATCGAATATAAAGATCAGATTGTTATAGAAATTTTAAAGCATTTAAGTCGAATAATTAAAGCGTAGATTTTTTTTCAATTTAATATTTCAAAATCGTTTCACTTGTAGTTGAATCATAATTTATCACAATCAAACTCGTTTATTGTGATACTTTTTTCAATTATTTATTCATCACATTAGCAACAATGTCCCTTTTTTCCTTTCACAATTTCTCACAAACTCATTTTATCTGAACAAATCAACTCAAATTAACTTAAAAAATACCTACTTTATTTGTATCTTGAACGACACAAAATTTCAAAATCTCCAAAAGTTAAGCATCAAAACAACAGACTTTAATTAATATCGCTATCCCCTTTGATAAATTGCATGCTCGTACAAAAATAGAAAACGTTATATAATCCATGCGTTATTAATCCACTCAAATAATTTATAAATAAATTGATAATAGTGATAAGAATCGCGGAAGGTTAATGACGATCCTCGAGAAAATCGTATCCCACGCGGGGATACGACGAAGAGGAAGCAGACTTGCCGACAACAAGCATCGATGTGTTTGCTGAACGTGGAAACGTGTGAACCAACCGGAGAACCGGCTTAACCGTCGACTTTGCAAAATCTAAGACGAGATCAAACAAACGGTGTCTGCGTTCGGATTACAAGACTTGGTGGCTCGGTCATGTTCTAACTACGCTTGTTATCCTCAGCCGCCATTTACTTTACCACTCCCCTTCCAACGACTTATTTCACATATTGCGAGTATTTACGTTTTTCTTTTTTTTTCTTAAAAAAGAATAATTTTTGTTAAATGTAATTATTCAATCATATCGTGATATATATATTTCAGAGATAGGAGTAAAGTTTCTTCTACGTATGTAATTTTATATTAAAAATTAGTAGAACGTTAAAATATTTAATAAGGATTTTTATGCAGATATAATTAATAATTAATATTTTATAATTGGCATAAATGAATGTATTGCATAATTTTTTTTAAGCATATTCTGAATACTGAATTTCTCTTTATGATGTAACATTAAAATATTGGAATAATTTAAATAAAAATAAATCATACGTTTTCAAGTTTCAGTAAATTTGACTTGTCTCAGCTGTATGAGAATCCGCATTCTATTTGCACATAGTTGGGAAGAGACGCGCCGAATTCGAAGCGTTCGATAACTGTCCAAAGAGAAGTATTTTAACGAAAGAGCGAAACCTTTCGTAGCCATTGCACAACGAAATAATCGATAATCGGTTTAACTTTTCAAGCAAACGCCGCGTTAAGACGTCTTTACATCTAATGCTCTCCCCTCCCCCCTTTATTTAATTCCCCTTGGTAAACTTTTCTAATGTAAATTTCTTGTCTGAAATTCTTTAAAATGTATTACTTTGCCCGAGTATGCGAGAGTACGTGTCACTTCTCGTACGAGGCAAGCGAAAAGTTTTAATGGAATCCGCCACCGCGTTCCTCGGCTGTCTGCCTATTTAAATTACGCGTTTCGAGTCCCTCGTCTTCCCCTCCCCCCCCCCCTCCTCGTCCCTCCACCGAATCAACCAACCATCCAACCGACCACCGCAACGGCGAGAGATCAAGCTGAAAAATTTGCTTTATCCTCGGCCCCGAAACTCATTAATTCTTGTTTTGCCAATTAGTCGTAATTGAAACGTAATTCTTCCCTTCCTTTTTCAATATTTTATTTCCGGCGGGAGCTTGTTACGAAAGCTCGCCGTTTTCTAAATTTCTAAAAAATGGTTAAAACGGATCTGGTCTTGTTATCCCGTCGAGTCGGAATTAAAGGGGAAATTAAAGTTTTAAGTGAAAATGGCGTCTTTTCAATTCTCTTCCAATTTCGAGTCGATTAATTTCGTTTGTTTCCTTTTTTTTCTTTTCTTTTCTTTTTAAAGAAGAAAATGGCGACGTTCGTTTGCCGTAAATTCGATTTTTTTTATTCCGTAATTAATTGCGTGAAATTTGAATCTAGAATTTTTAGAATAATTTTAAATTATTCAAACATTTGGTCAGAGTCTTGAGTTTAAGATTAAACTCGATTTCATTAAATAATCAGTTGGATATGGATGTTTAAATTTTTTGTTAATTGCTTAGAATTTTATCTGCACCGATAATTTTAGTTATTCTCTTCAACTTTGAACTTGAATTATTATTTTTAAACCAGTTTATTGTATCTTATTATATTTGACATATAATTGGAATAATTTTTTACTTCTTATCAATTATTTCATTTTATACATAAAATAAAGGAGATGTTCAAAACAACGATAAGGATGAATTTTTATTACAACATTCAGTTCATTAAAATTGAATCAGCTTCTTTAGAATTGTACGAAATATTGTATGGCAATGATAATTCAAAAAAGCAAATAGAAGACACAAATAAAATTAATAAAACTTCGAAAGGAAAGAGAATCATTTTACAAGTAAAAAAAGGATAAGAAACTATTTTCGATTCGTACATAAATTGATATCTCTCAAAAAAAGATCGATATTTTCTCGTAATTGTAACAATGACGAATTGAAAACCAATTTTTCTTTTTTTTTCTTGTCTGAAACAAAATCTCATCTTCGAAAATAAACATTCGTGAGCAATGAGACAGACAACAAACGGAAACGCGATCAAAAGTTTCCGGAGGGAAGAGTAACCCTCCCCCCTCCCCCCCCCCCCTCTCATGTCCATTTGTTCATATCAGACTTGTTCCCCGACTTGTGATAAGTTTGCCGGTCCCCAAGTTTTGCGAAGGGAACTTCCATCTCTCCTCCTGTACTTTTCTTCCGTTCACCGGTTTATCCCCAAGTGCAGGTGGACACCCAAGTATTCCCCTATTTTTTCCACTTAATTCCTCGGACACTTGGCCGTTTAGTCTTTCTTCCTCCAGACTTTTTCCCGTCCTTGAATGTTCCCCTCCTCGCGTTCGCTCAGTTGAAGCGAAGAAAAGGAACGAAAGAATTAATTTTGCTGTATTGAAGAAGAACTAGATATTAGTTCTTTCTGATTTTTATATTTGTGAAGAAATTGATTTAAGGTCATCCCTTTACATTCATTATCTTCATTTTTGGGTCGTAAACACGAATTCGAAGATTTATCCCAATGTCCTTGCAGTATCCATTTCTTTATATATTCTGTTCGATTTAAAATCTTCCTTTTTTTCTTGCTATTTTTTCTTCATATTGCATCTAAAATGTATAATATGTGATTAATATGTATTAATATTATACATACGTTAATATTTAATGATATTTGAATAAAATAAAATTTTAAGATTAATATTTTAATATACTTTTTTCATTCTCGTTGCTCATTTTTCTACTGATGAGATATCTGCTCTATAAACAGGTGATTTAAGATATCTATCAATATTCTCGTGATTATCTCTAACAAAATTTTCCCAAAGAAAATCACTTTTGGAAAGATTATTATTGCAACGTGATGATATAAGTTATTTGAATCTGTGGTGTGATTTCAATAAGAGAAATATGTTATAAATGATAATTCTGAAAAGGTTTTTTTTTTTTATCAAACACAGAGTTACTGATTTTAAAGATAAAAAAGTTTCCCTGAACTTTGCTTTATGAACGTATTCATCGTGAATTTTAACTTAGAGGCTATCGTAAAATTCGTGTATTATTCGAATACTTGAACGATAAAAAGAAAAATTTTAGGTTAGATCGATCAAACTTCGAATCGAGTTTGAAAATGTTCAATCTTGTTCAATGCAATTTGAGTGAATTGAAAATTGAAAAGAAAAATATAAAACAAATTTTCTTTTATACCTTCTCTACACAATCAAGTATTACATAACACGATATAATGAATTCTTTGCTTGTATATTTATCATATAAAATATGAGGCCTTGCAACATATATTGATGAATAATATTTTTATAACTTTTAGGTAGAATTCATCAAAAGCGCATTTCATCCTTTGTGGACTCATAATATATTCTTCCTTGCTCTTCCATTTCTTCCTCTCAACATGTCGTCCTTCCTTTTCTTCGTATATCTCTTTCCTTCCCCTCCATTCTTTCTCGCTCATTGTCCCCTCTAATGGCTCTTTCATCCCCCCCCTCCAAACATCGTTCCTCGTCACCTTGGAGGCAGGGTTTGCTATCGTTTAATCGAGCACGCGATGAGATTTTCGAAATCGGCTATACCATGACGACAATCCGACTATGGTGCGCGGTTGAAATGAACTCGCGTGCAAACGACAGATTCGATTTTCGACCCATTTACGAACCGCATTCGCTCGTTCCACGAATTCTCCTTGAAGAGGGGGAAAAAAAAATCGGCGAAATATCTAAACGTTCGAATTTGATCGATTTCGATTGTAATTCAACGATTATTTCTTCTTTTTTTTCTTCTTCTTCGTTTTTAAGGAGCGAATTATGGGATCAGGTTCAAAGATACGATTCGAATTCATCGATGTTTTCGTTTCCACACTGTTTCAAATTTCCATTAACCTTAATTTGTATTCATTCGTTCGTTCAAAATTCATTTGGAAATGGAAAACAAATCTTGATAGCTTTTTTGGATAAAAACGTAGAGTTTGTACGTACAGAGTTGCGTATTGAAAAGCAAGAGAAAAGTTATTTTTGACAATTTTTCGTTATTAATTTTTTTGTAGTTGCAACTTGTATACGTAAAAAAATTCTGTAGCATGAAATGTAGCAATTTAGTACAAATTTTGAATTGTTGTAATGCGAGCAGATTTTTGTTTCGCATCTTTTCTAGATTTTAATAGGAAACGATTTATGAAATGAATAAGAAGGAAAGGCGGGAAATTTGAAAAATTTGTTCAAAATTGAAACTGATAATAAAAAAATATACGTTATTTTAATCGGTATCTTTTTCTATTATTTTAATTTCTTTTCCAACTTCTTTTTAAACTTCTTAAAAGATTTCTTCTTTTACCGTAAAATCTCAATTTTACTTAAGAAAGAGGTTTCATTAATCTCCTCGTGATGTAATATATACCTGAACCTCGTGATATAATACGGGTATTATGAAATTACATATGTTATAAAATAATTTGTCATAAAACCGAAGAAGATATTAAAGTGAAATATAATTACGATATTATACAATATTCGAATATAATTTTGTTACAGTATATACGTTTATTTGTAATTTATTTATCTATTTCCGAATTTTTCTTTAAATTTACATTCATCCAGTGAATGCATAATCGTGAAATCGTTTCAATAAATCATCTATCTATTATATCTGGATTTTTCACATGATAAATTATTTCCTACAATATCGATCGAGCGTTTCTATTATTCATTGTATTAAATTTATTCCGAATTAAATATCCATCATATATTTTTCGCTCGTTCGATTCGTTAATTTCTTTTTTTCTTTTTTTTTTTTTTTACTGTAAAAGTTCTCTTAAAAATTAAGACAGATAATTATTCGATATTCGACAAAAACGTAATCGTTCGATCATGAATAAAGAATCTCTTCTTTACATATTATAATATTTGATTAAATTTTAATGAAATCTCCATTTCTGAAAATTTAATGAAATTTTAATGAAATTTTAACAATTCATTCTTGCCTCTCTCTTCTCTTACTAATCAGAATGTAACATTTTGAAATTATTTAATCATAGAAAAAAATTATTATATATTCGAATATTCAAATAAAATACTTCCAGTATATCATTGTGATCTCAAACACGAAATTCAGAGGGAAAATTTCGTGTAAAAACTTGACAAAGAACTTTGCGTTTCATTTAAAAATTTCTTTTTTTCACATTCTTTAATCAAACTCTCCAATAATTCTCAGATCAAACTCTTCGAAAAAAATTCTTCTCAAAGTTTCTCAAGCTGCCCCCAGCATCCCTTTTTAATCTTTCTATTAAATAACTGTTTAAAAATTCTTCGAGAAGAAATTCTGCACACGACGCTCATAGTTCTCCAGTACGCTTCTTAGAATAACTCTATTTCTTACGTTTAATCCTCGAATTGCTGACAAAAAGTGGCCAACCAGTCGCTTATGACCCATATCTGAATAATAGGTACTGAATGTCGTTTATATCGTCAGAAATATGGGTCAAAGGTGACCTAGCTTGGCTTAAGATTATCTCGGCTGCATTGTCACAGACAAAACATCCATTCACTCATCGATCTTGGAACGTAACAATATGTAGATATATATATATATATATATATATATATATATATATATATATATGCCTATCTACTGTGTGATTGTAGGTTAGGTTAGTTCGCTCTATATATTAGAGTTTGTAAATTATGATAATTCGAACGTGAAAAATTTTGAAAAAGAAAAAAATAAAAGTTGAAGAATAATGATAATATTAAAATATATAATTTTATATATTTAATATATTTCGATAATTTTCGATATTAAAATTAAAAAGTTATTTAAACTAAATATTTATAATATTTAAGTAAATTTAAGTAATATTAAAGTAGCATATAAATATTAAAATATAAAGTAATATTATAAAAAATATTAATAAATATTTGAGTAATATTAATATTTAAATGATAATTAAATAAAATTAAAGTAATAATATTTTTAAATATCTAATAATAATTTCTCGTGGATTAATCTTTTGATTTATTTTATTTAATTAACACGATTAATTAATCAAACGAATCTATTAATAATGAATTTTTAATAGATATCTTTAATGCTTGAAAATATAAAAATTAATCGCGTGATAAAGAAAATTTCATTTTTTAAATTTTCCCTCTTCCCTTTTCATATCGAAGATGATGATATTAATTGATTGTCGAGATTCTTCCGATTAAAATGAATCCATGAGCACGACACATTAAATCGAGTTTTAATAACATATGTGTATTTATTATCGTAATACGTATTCTTCTTCTGCTTCTACGATATTGGCCCATTTGCTTTTACGATATGAAATTCCATAACATGAAATTATATTACACGTGAAAACAAACCTGGTGCATTTCGCATAATCGTTATATTCGGTACTTAATTAAATGGCGCATAAATGCGATTTCGATGATTATACGAGCACCTTTCTCGCCAGCTAAATTTCCTCTTTGATCTCCCTCTACTGATAGATAAGACGAAGTTTCGAACATTATATACGCGCGATGAAATATTTCCATTATAACTACCTGCGAATATTAATTACAGTATCGATCTCTATCTACAAACCTTGAAGCTATAGAAGTCTCGACTCGAAAAATATATGATAATAAATAAATAGATAATAAATTTTTCGAATATAAAATTTATCTAATCATGCATCTGTTAATCTTGTTCTGCGTTTCACTTTTTCTATTATTATTTTATCACGAATTAATTAAATAACATAATTACATCATCTTTCTGTGGAAAAAATTTTTTGGAATAATTCGATGGAAAATTTGAGTAAAATAAAGTCTGATATGTTTAAATTACTTTTATCATAAAAAAATGAAATTATTCATTTTTTTTTTGTAAGTGTAAGAAAATCAAATTTCGATATTTTTAGTAATATTTTTAGTGTGTTTGTTCATTGCAGTTAACACTTTTATGATATTTTTTAAAAAGAAAAGAAAATTAAAGGAGGAAGAATAGTAATCAATTTATCAACATTGTTAAAGTATCAATAAGAGTTGCAATATGCAACAATGTACAATGTGTTTGCAACACATTGTGCAGGCGCAATGAAAAGAATGAGAGATTAAAAGATGAGGAAAAAGTGGTTGGAACGTGAATAGGAAGAAAAAGAAAATAATGAATAAAAAAATATGACATAAAAAGAAGATTTTTAAATCGCAAAGAGCCAAGATAAAAATGTCGGATTTAGTGAAAGAGTTTTATTTCAAAGGATCTTAGCATCACATTATTATTCTTACACTTCTTATTACTTTAACACAATACTGGGTGATACTAAATACATTACGTGACACTTTGTTCATCACATAACCATGAATAAATTGAGTAAAGTCTTATTTTATTTTATACTTGACATGCTAAAGTTAATTTAATATTGTTTAATTAATTAACATTTTATATACGTATACAAAGTGTCTATTGAGTTTAATCTCAATAAAGTGAAATACTTTCCAAAGAAAAAGAAAATTTTTTCTTTTTTAAAATTACAAAATGTTGTTGGATATAAGAAGAATGTATTATGCAGATATATTAATAATTTTTCAATGGATTGTAAAATAGAGAATGAAAGTTTATTGAATGAAACTTGTACAATTTTTATTGCATCGATGCTGTTCGTTATTTCCTATAAAAAGAAGTATTAAATTATTTATATTGAAAAATTTTGTAAAATTTTTAAAAGATATTTTAATACGAGAACATTTTTAGAATTTCTTTTATAAAAAATAACAAATTGCGTCGATTGATGTATTAAAAATTATATAATTCCATTTAAAAGAACAAAGATCATCTTCATATGATTTTCTATATCTATCTACAATGAAACTATTGATATTGCATAAAGCATCCTTTTATATCAAACAATTTTTGCAAAAATATAATTTTCATAACATTCTTTCTTTAAAAGATATTTCATCGTATTTAAATAAAATTCTATAAACTATGGATAAATTTTATATTACAATAATTATAAAATTGTTACAATAATTAAACGTTTAAATTTGTTTTAAAAAAAAAATTGCTTTTATGAATATTTGAGACGACAAAGAAGAGCCAATTTTATTTATTAAAAGAAAGATTAATATATCGAAAAGATTTATTAAAAAAATTTTGAAATATTTCCCCGTATTAAAAAATATCTCTACAAAGCGAAAAAAGAACTTTTATGAATCCATAGGAAATCGGATTTTAGATAGAAAATTGAAATTTTCAACCGAGTTAAAACAGATTTAAACGTTTCTATTTATAGGATAATAATTGCAACGCAGCTTGTCAAAAGCTTTATCATTGAAAGCTCAGATGCTAAGCAATACATAGTTTGCATAATTTCACAAGAACGAGATTATGTTACCACGACTTCTTTCGCGAGGCGGAATATTGGGAAAACAGCAAGAAACAAGAAACTCCAATTTGACGAAACCTTTGAACTTCGATTCAGTGAAACGTAGCTGAGAAACTAGTTACAAATATCCACTCTCTCAAAATTCTCCAGATTTCTCTTTTATTTCTAATAATAGAATCTTGAAACTTTGTATAATATAAACCATCAATTTTAATTGCATATATTTTCCAATGAAATTTCTAATAATACCTTTTTTAATATATATTTTCACACACTCTTTTTCTACTTTTCTTTCTAATAATAGAATCTTGAAACTTTGTAATATAAATCATCAATTTTAATTGCATATATTTTCCAATGAAATTTCTAATAATATCTTTTTTAATATATTTTCACACACTCTTTTCTTTCTAATAATAGAATCTTGAAACTTTGTAATATAAACCATCAATTTTAATTGCATATATTTTCCAATGAAATTTCTAATAATACCTTTTTTAATATATTTTCACTCTTTTTCTACTTTTCTTTCTAATAATAGAATCTTGAAACTTTGTATAATATAAACCATCAATTTTAATTGCATATATTTTTCAATGAAATTTCTAATAATACCTTTTTTAATATATTTTCATACACTCTTTTTCCACTTTTCTTTCTAATAATAGAATCTTGAAAATGAATCTTTGTAATATAAACCATCAATTTTAATTGCATATATTTTCCAATAAAATTTTTAATAATATCTTTTTTAATATATTTTCTACTAATTAATAAATGTCAATTAATTTAATCTCAAAAATCAGAAAGAAACTAACTTTAAAAGTATCTTTAAAGAATAAAAATTTCAAAGCAGTTTAAAAAATAATTAAATATCGTTTAATTTCTTCGAAACTATCACTTTTTGAGAAATTTTTTTTAAACAGGAGCAAGGGATTGCTCTTAAAGATCGATGAAATCGAGGAAGAGTTTTGTCAACGTTTTGAGAAAACAAAGACTGTATAAATAAAATGACTGGCGACAGGCGAGAACGAGAGCGTACGACTCTTTCGTGCTAGATCTCGATATACGAGGATGGGCAGCGAAAAGCTAAGAACAAACGGGAGGGATGGAGAATGGAATGAAATAAGAGGAAGGAACACGCGGGATCGATGAAGTCGATTCCAAAAGTCCTAAACTACGGAAAAATAATAAAAAAGAATACGTTGGGTTAGGAGAGTTGTTTTTTCGCCTCGAACTTATCTTTTCCAATGTTTCCTCGTTGTTCTTGCTTACCTGAGCCACCGAGATCGTGTTTTACGTCAGCCTTAGTATTCCCTGGAACCGTATACCAAAGCAAATCTTGTCAAGGGCCCCTCCTACGAAGGGAAAAAAGTAAACATCCCCGTACACCTTCCTTCCTTCCTCCCTTTCATTCTCTTTTTTCATCGACCTCATTTTTTATTACAAGGGTCCAGCAAGCCAATCCCTTACCTAGTTGCTCCTTCTACTTTCGATTTTTCTTCGTGACATCGAAAACAAAAGTTAAACCTGATGATGAAAATGTATTCGAATTTGTTATTATGCTGTTATTGTATTGATCATGGAATCACAAGAGAAATCATTGATCGAGTTTATATCGAATTAGAAGAGAATAATAAAACAAAATATTCGAGAGAGAAAATTCTTTCCAAAAATTATATATATTCTTTAAAAATAAAACGATGAAAGTTATTATTTTTTTAAGAAATATATATAAATTTTGTAAATTTCTGTTATTAACTTCAATTCCTTTTTTTTTTTAAGATAAGATACGATTGTCTGTGAATGAAGATACAATTTGTTAAATTCTGAATCAAAACTCGAGGCTAAAAGTTCAAGAAACGGCATCGTAAGATATGACAGCGCGATCTACACACATAACAGTAGAAACTTTGAAAACAAGAAGGTTATTTCGTCACCCATTTTACGAGAGACTGGGATAGTCGGCACGGTTGTTGCTAGCGGAGACGCTCAAGAGAAACCCACTTGAACTGAAGGATACTCGAAACAGCACGTACAAGGCCTTCCGCGTCTATGTCTTCGCTTCGTCCAGACGGACTCGACGACATTTGTTAGCAAAGAAACATGACACTCGATCATCCGAGTCGCAAGAACCGAGGAACACGCGAAAAAAAAAGGAGAGAAAAAAAGATGAAACCTTTCAAAGCGCCGCGCGATTTAATAAAAAATTTCCCCCCGCAGTCTGGAAAATAAAAATGGGGGAGAGTTTTAAATTTTCGAAATAGTTGAAATTCTTTGAAATATTTCATATGCAGGCACGAAAATAGAATTTTAATTGTGTAATTCATTTCAAAATTGTAAAATATTCAACTTTTTTATAATCAGATAACTTATATTACATCTATTTGATAAATGCATTTTTCTATTCTGGAAAAGTAAAAGATACAACACTATCAATAGTTGTCCAATTATTGAATAAGTTAAATGAGAATATAAAATGAAATAGAAATGAATAAATGTATTTGAATTTAAATAGTTTTATTCTTTTTCATTTAGATAAATAAATAATATATGATCTCTCTTCCATTTTTATAAATAATTATAAAAAAATGTATTTTTAATTAATAAAAATTAAATATACGTACACATCATAGTAACCATAAAAAAATTTACAGAGAAATTTATCTAAGCCAAAAATTTTAATGAAAGTTTGTATATATGTAGAATATAGTGAAACAACTTTTTTTCGGTGAAAAAATATTTTTGAGAGGGTAAAATCAAAGTTTTCCAAAGTTTCAATGCATTTCTCATTTTTTTTTTTAACATAACGTTGTTAATAACTCTATTATAGAGTTTAAAATAAGAGCAAAATAAAGTAAAAGTTTAAATTATGAAAATTTCAGAAATTAATGCTCTATTATTCTTGTTCGTAAACAAAATTCTCAGGCAAAATTGTATTATAAAACTTAATAAAATGTTAAAACTTTGGAGGATTGATTTGAAAAAGATTGTTTCATGTATATATATGTATCATACTCTACATAAATTTTCATTAGGATTAAAATTTTTAGATGAATTTCCTTGTACAAGAATTTTAATCTTTCTTATTTCTGTTGAATGAAATTTTCAATGGAAAAATATTATCATCAACAAATATAAATAGAAATAATGAAATATATTTATATAATAAAAGAATTATATAAATCATTTCCATTTATTGTGTTTCTATATTGAAATTAATAAATCTTGAAATTGTTCATTATAACATTGTTCACATAAATAATTGAAAATAAACCATGAATTATCTATTATATCTAAAAATTAGCAGATCACTTCCAAATAGTATTCTCTTTAATTTTAAACAGACAAGGTGAGATTATTATTTAAAATTAATAAATATTTTGTATCGTTCATTGCCAATTGCCTTAAACTTATAACATGGATCAATACCCAACTACCCAGTCTATTTATTCTCTTTATTCTTCTTAGCTTCTTGTTACATTATTGTATTTGCTTTTCATTTTCCGCCTTTACTTTTCATTTCTCTCTCTAAACCATTTCCTTTTTCTTCCTGTTTATCCTCTTCAATATTTATACTACTGAAAATAAAGAGAGATATTACAATACATGTCACAAGAAAAATGTAAAATTATTCGATATCACTGTGATATTTTTCTTTTCTTTTATACATCTTAATCCTATGATTTTACTTTTTCCTTTCACTTCATCGATACATCATTAAATAAATCCACTTTTCCATCTCTTACCTTTGATCGAATGCATCTTTATATTCTTTCGTATCTCGTTTGGGCGAAATGTTTTCATTTTGACGGCTCGAACGACGTATATTTTGTTTAACGCCCGTTTCTTAAGCGCGTGCATTTCTCTATCTGCCAGACAAACCTGTGCCACTCACTGGCGCATTTTCAGACCGCTAATGCATCCCTCAGATGCCTCACCACCTACCTTCCAAACCGGCACACAAATGCTCTTCGAGCACCACCACCATCTTCGCCGAAAGGGAAGAAGGGAAAGAGAAAGGAAGAGGAGGATAGAAGCGATTCTGGTTTGCCTGTTCTAGATTGCTTCTGTAAATACCAGCCTCGGATCCCCGACCAGACCTGTCTAACGTCTGTTTCTACTTCCACCGATTTGAGAATCTCTCTTTCCTTCGACGGTTTATCGAGGACACTGATTAAAACCTTCGATTAGATCCTCTCCAAAGTTCGGATCGTATCTGATACGAGACGATCGTGAAACATATAACTCGTTAATCATTCAGTTTCGTTGAAAATTGTTGATTCCAATTTTGGAATATTTCTGGAACGAGAAAGAGGTTGTTTCGACCGATCGAAGATTTATTTATCCGTTTATTGAAAGCATTTACTCGAAACAAATTGGAGAAAACATGCGAAAAGCGAAACGAAAGACAAGAAGAGTCGTGGAGGATACGAAAACTTGTTAACTCAAATCCCAAAGTAGCATGGGCGCTAATGTAATATACATTCATGAGGGCCAAATCAACCTTTCCCATTGTCCAACAAAATTTGCCAGAGAACACAATGAAGGCCATCCTATCTAATACTATCTATCTGCTTCATCTGCTGCCTGCATCCTTTTCACTAACTTTATCTCCCCCTCTCTACTTTCCCTCCTATTTCCAGTTTGGCCTTCAATGGACATACGTTAACTAGGAATACCTTGTAGATTTATTTGCAACGTATAATTGGTCAATTTCTCTTGAGATTCTTGTCGAATTTTGGTTTGCTTTAATTGTATTTGGTGCAAGAGCAAGGTGAAAATATTGTCAGGGCGTATAATTAGATTATTAATATTCAAATTAATTATTATTTAATTGTTGTTAATATTAATATTAGAATTATATAATTAAAACATATTTACAATTCATATTTACATAAATTTGTGTGGTAATATCTATTATATTTTGATGATTCTTCTGTATTCATGTGTAAGGTATCATACAATACATATAAATAAAGAAAAGAATAGTAATATTACGTGAATTTTATATTTCTTTTTAAAATCTAATTTAAACTATTTTAAATTTTTATTTAAAATATAATAGATAATCATAGATAAGAAAAAGTGGAAATAAAAAATATTGAATTGAATTTAACATTTAACCATTATCAAAATAATTCATTTTAACTTTTAAATTCCTAATAAAAATGAATTAATATGAAAAATTAAATTAAAACATTCATTTTACACATTTTATGAAAGAATTTCAATTAGTATTTTAAAAGATGAGTTTTGAAGCTCATAACTATTCTTTCATATACCTATTTATTTCTGATTCAAAGAAATTGCAACATTTAGGAATGCATGTTCATGTTCTTAATTTGTAATTTTTAGGGATCATATTATTCTTCATTATAGAAGATTTATCAGTATGCATAATTTAATTTAAAAATATTTATTTCTTAACAAAAAATCTTGAAGAAATTTTATAGATTATTTATTACTAAATGTCAATTATGCTCCAATGCTGTTCTATGTAAATATTTAAATAATTAACACATAAAATATATTACATTATTTTCTGCCAGATACCTTTATTATAAATATGAAAATCACTAACTTACCAATTTTTCTTTACTTTCTTTGTTCTAATTTCTGACTATTCCCTTTTATTGATAAAATCACAAACAGAATGCCATATTTTTATTTTCTTCAATACCATATTTCTTCTCTTCTTTCCTTTCATTATACCTTCACAATAAGATGATACATAGATCTAAAAAAAACAGGGATAAATTCATTTGAAAATGCTTGAATCATAAATCTATATCGATTTTATTGATGATATCCGATATTTACCAATGGAGAAACATTCCCCGTTTATTTTTCTCTTATTTTCTAGCTGTTCTTGCGTCTAGACTCATTCGATCGAGAAGTTAAGCCCATTGATCACGCGTTCAATTACTCAACTCCAGCTTTTCAAGCACTTAAGGACAAACATCCCCTTACATTTGTCACTACCACATTCTCCTTATTGTATATCCTTTGTTTCTCATCTCGTCAATAAGATGAAATTTCTCCAATCTTTCTCCAATCTTTCAAATAAACTGCTGATGAATATTAATTATATAAATCTTTTTTAATAAAATTATTAATTATTAATATTAATAAAAATCACTTTTTAAAAAAAAGAAATTAATTATAAAACTCTAAAATTCTACTTCTAAAACTATAAAAATCTAAAATTCTAATTATAAATTTAGAATTCTCTAATTTGAACATATATAAAGAAAAGACAAACATGATATTTTTGTAATGAAAAATAAGTTTGTTACGATCTCGAGAATTGATCTATACGTAAACCCAGTCGACGTTACGGGATTGATTCTTCTTCCTCCTCCTCCTCCTCCTCTTCCTTCTCTTTTTAAGGAAAAGTTCCAGCTAACGGCGCTGGCTTCCCTCCGGGAGTTTTATTACGGTGGAGACGCGCTTATCCCGGCCACAGATTCGCGCCAACATATCTTCGGCTGTCGATAAGTCTATGGTCGTGCGAGAAAAAAGAAGGATGGTGGGGAGAAAAACAAGTAGAAATAACCAAAAAGAGCGGTAAGAACGATTTCACATCGAATATTTATATTTCTTTCTTTTCGTTAATCTAAAAATTAGGAGGATAATAAGAGTGAAGAGTTAGCCTATTATATTAAAGTTAAACGGTATAAAACGTGATCCATCCTCAAAGAGAAAGGATCGATAGATGACGAGTTAATGGGGAAGGCATGAACCTTGGTGAATGGTGGAAGACACCGCGTACGCATAAAAAAAAAAAAAAAAGGAAAGGAAAGGAAGAATGTGGAACAATGTCGAAAAGAAGAAAACACGGGCTACTTTGAAATGACGAGGTAAAGACAAAGAGGATGCAACCCCAAAAAAGGAGAGAATACCTCTCGTGCCAGAGATAGAGATGCCAGAGAGCTGCTTAGCCTGGAATTCCGTTGATGGATGGAATTCACTTCGTGCCGACGAGTAAGTATAATAGAAGTGAAGTTGGGCCTCGTGATGCCTACTGTTGCTGAATAGAAGCTTCGTTAGGCTTTGTCTAAGCGGAGTGCTGCAGCTTTACCCCTGCCATCCGCAATTTCCACCGCCACGCAACCCTCGCCCTTACCCTTCCAGTTTCCACCTACTTGAATTATTCTCCGCCGCGTCTGTACGAGAGGAGGGCCACCTCTCTCGCCCGTGCTACGGCCTTAACATTGCGATTTTATACTTGCCAGTATCTCTAATTCTACTCCCGTTACCGGTGCCGTTACCAATTCACACTCTCGCGCATCTCCCATCTCCTTTTTTTTAAATCCTTTCCTTTTTCACTCTTGCATCAATGATATAATTCTTCTTTTTTCTTCAATTCAAAAGAGAAACGAGAGACGACTCTCAAAGGCCCAATTGAGTAATTTAATTTCACTATCTTCCAATACAAGAATGTTCTCTCTCTCTTAATGTGTAAGAGAGAGACTGAAGAATATTAAATAGTGATATTGAGTAAAAGAGTAAGTTTTTTATTTTCTGTGCAAAAAGAAAAAAAGAAATAAAATATTTTATCACAATAGGTATATAAAATGTATATAAAAGGTAAATTATATATTTTATATAGTTTGATTAAAAACTAACTTGATAAATAAATTCATATAGGATGAAATGATTATATGAATTTAACGAATTCACGTTTTGACGTGTGAATAAGCTAATCTTTCTACACCTGGTGCAAGATTTATGTCACAGTTTAAACAGTATATCAAGCCCATTAAAGAAGGATTTGCATATTTGCACAATTCATAATACAGAAACTATACTGTCTATTATATTTTCAAAGCATTCTCCAATCAAATCTATTGTTGAATCTATATGTTGGATTTTTTATTATATTTTATATTCAAAATTAAAAAATAATGCAAAAATAAACTTAAGATTAATATTTTAAACTTTTCTTAATAGTAAAATTTATTGCTCATATAGAGCTTATTTTTATTTAAACTCTTCATATTAATTTTTTATTAAAGTTAATTTTTCATTACATTATATTTATTTTAATTTGATATCTATCTTATTAAACTACATTATTATATTTATGTACAGGTGGTTAATATACTCAAGGAACTCTTTTGATGAACACTTTTCACAGACCAAAATAAACGTAAAAAAAAAACGTAAAATTGGTATATAAAAATATCATTTAAGATTCATTATTAAGTTATTAAAATTTGCGTTAGAAGAAGCGAGACAGAAAGAGAGTGAAATCGCTCTATTCCCATCTTCATTTAACGCGAATTTAAATTTCCTCTAATTTAATAAGTTTCAACCAACATTTTTATATATTATATACATTTTGATACAACTTTTATATTTATTTTAGCTTCTAGAATCAACACCTTGTAAATTACAAACATAAGAAAAAATTATTATAATATGTATTAACAAAGAGAAAAGAAAGATGACCAGTTCGCCAGTTTAATCCAATCTTTCCTAATGCAAAGAAAAATAATAATAATAATATCATTATTATTTATTTGAAAATTAAGCAATAAAGAGGTAATAAGTCGATGGTTATGAGTCAACGACACTTCCGTTGTCTGATAAGTTTTCGGTAAGTACCGGAAGCTTCGGGTTGAAACTACGACGGTGATGTATTCGAGTTCGGTTACGCCGAGACAGTTGTTCGGTGTAGTTTCCCGACGATGTTGCAACTAGAGAGAACCTCTCTGATAGTTCCTACCGCCTTAATGCAGTTCTCTGTACAGTAGCGATGCAGTCGCACAACAATAAATCTTCTACCTTCGACCATTTTGCATTTATATATTTATCTTTATTAGCCTTATTAAATTTGTTTCCTCTCATCCTGATTATGTTACGATGTTCCAACATTTATTCCTCCATCTATAAATCAGTATTAGTTAATACAAATTGTATACAATGAATAAATAAATTTCCCTGCTTGAATATATATAAAGCTTCTTATGAAATATTAATTGTGAAGCAGAATCAAATTGAAAACTTCTATATAATTTTGTTGCACAATAATTATAAAACACATATTTATTATAATATTTTACAATGGATACAATGAAGAACAAATTATCCTAAGACAAAATTCAAAAGTTATGTTATGTTATAAATTTGAATTTAAAAATTTTTCATATACAAATAATTATTACTTGATATTGCTAATAATATACAATATTTTAAAAATTTCAATTCAGAAGATAATGGAATT
The DNA here is from genome assembly GCF_003254395.2 of Apis mellifera. Lineage (NCBI taxonomy): Eukaryota > Metazoa > Arthropoda > Insecta > Hymenoptera > Apidae > Apis > Apis mellifera. The sequence goes on along the minus strand of NC_037640.1, from coordinate 1,983,947 downwards.
ATATTTTTTAATTATATTTTAAAAATATTCGATACGAGACGTTTGTATTTTGTCCACATTGAAGATTTGAAGTTGACGTCTTTGTTTAAAATACGTATTACAAGAAACTGGAATAAATTCCAGCTCACCAAATAAGGTGGATGAATAAGAGAACAATGACTCAGAATATAACGAACATAAACGAAAAATAAGTATTATCATAAACTTTGTAATGCTGACGTATTGATAAAGCATTTAAAAAAAAAGAACTATTATTATATTGTTGTTTTAATGATATCATAAATTTGAGTTATCTTTCTTGTAAAATAAAGGAAACTATTCCAAAGTCTGCAATATGAATATTAAACTTTGTCTACAGATCTCTGTTACATATGCATAACCTTTAGAAATATGCATAATATCGATTATAACCTTAACCTAAATTCCACATCATTTTTAATTGTTTGTTTTCGATATTTTGTTTACTGTTCATAAAATTTTAAATTTTTTAATAATTGAAATTACATTTTCCGAATTATAGTTAATTAGTTAACAAGTAATTATGTTGCATTGTTATGTTGTTATGTTATTTATCAATTCATTCTAATTATATAAAATTTAAAAAATTGATATCTCACTTCTATAAATTTTAACAGATTTCTTATTTTCAATTCTACTATGATTTTCTTCTTTTTCGTATCCAATATGAGAATAAGTATAAAGCAATATTAAAGTTCACGTAAGACTATCTAGCACGACACATATACCTGTACATAAACTATAAATACGAAGCTAGGTGGTAAAGACCGTAGGATGTTGGTAACCGGTGGAAAAAGGATGATAGAAGCTTGCGCATGCGCTCTAGTAGTGTGCTTAAATACACACGCGAAACACGACACACGATGGTTTCATGCATATAACGTTGCACGTATATTTGGATGGTGCACAGGATTTTAGTATGCAGAACAGGGTGTCTTTAATGCTAAAATATCGCTGCGAACACCGCAACGTCGTCTTCTCATCTTTCCAGCCGCCAAAATTTCATAGCCTTTTATGACACTACTATGTGCTTCAACCAAAATCTGCGCTCCATCAAGCACATCAAAACGGTACGTGACATGAAATATATCAATAATATTTCACTAATTTGTTATAAGATCTTCTCTTTCAAGATTATCGTCTTTAAGTAATTTCTTATAAATCATTTATTATATAATCATTATATATCAAAGACTTAATGAAATAAAATTTCATCAATCAAAATAAATAAAATTCAGAATCTCTTTTGTGATTCGTATGTATATACAAGTATTGTATACACATATACATATATATTGTATATATAATGCAAACATATATATATATATTAATTTTTTTTATATTGGATTATAGATGATTATTTCGATATCGAAAATAAAAAGATATCAAGATTAATTTTCCTAAATTATAAATATTATATAATTATGTAGACTTTAAGAAATTGACTGAATGTTACCAGCCAGCTGCCAGTTCTGTATTAAAGGAATCCCTGCATTCCTGCTTTTAATCCCCTTTCAACGGCAGTCAGCTTGTTTTTCCAAGCATCCGTTTCCAGATGCTTTACCGAACTCCCTCGCTTCTCGTTTTCGTCGTTGTTTTGTCTCCTAGCAGCATGCACCGTTTGTCGGTTGATTCACGCCTGGATGAACACCCACGAATTTTAACCCTCTTCTCCACCTTTCTACCGTTCAATCTTTTCATCCAAATCAGTTTATCTCTCTTCTCTTTTCCTTTTCGCTATCCCTTTCGTTTCTCTAGTGATTGACAAAATTGTATCAATTTGTGTTTGTATTGTTTGTTTTTGGAATGTATTCAACAAATATAAATACAAAATAAATTCAAATAATTTAAATATTTTTATATTTTATAAAAAAAAGTAGAACGTATTAGGATTAGAAAATAAATGATTTCATTTTATTCAAAAATTTTTTTATGTATTATGTAAAATGACTTTATTATACTATACATATATATATCTTTCCATCTTCATTAATTATTATTATATTGTGATAAATGTAATTACAAATAAACATTTTCTAAGTATACATTTTATTAAAGAATTTATTTATTTATTATATTAGAAAATTAAAGATTCATGATTATGATAAAGGAAAATGTAATTGCAATGAATAATTAAAACAGCTTTTATCGATTCAATATTTAGAAAACTTTTTTTTTCTTCACTGAAAAAAAAATCTTTGAAACAAAGTCTATCAAAGAAATGGAGAAACTTGAAGCGACCGATAAAGAATAGACCGAAGTTCAGTCGATTTCTTGGAATTTTCATTAAAGAGCAAATCGTTTCTCTCTCTTTCCGCTTACTAAACCTCGGCTACCTTTTTTTTTCTTTCATTAACGGCACGAGCTACTCTGCAATTTCCTTAGATAGACAATAAGCACGGTTGAGAAAAAGAAAGACGAAACGAGAGTTGGTGCAGAAAGAGTCACTGCCGCCTTTCATAAAATTCAATTTAAGAACTGCTTCTGATCTCCGTCGTTCGTCCTTATTCTACAGATAGTAATAAAGAGCCACTGAGACCTCTTCTTTATATACTTGCAAGTAAACTGCAGTTAATATGACGATTATTATTTCATGTCCTCATATTGGTGTTATAAAAATTTACAATACATATTGAAAAATATCTTTTATACAAATAATATCGATAAATCGATCGAAACATTGTTAAATAAATATATCTCTATATTTGCATTTCAAATTAAAATAGTATCTTCTGTTTTCTTTTATTTCTTTTCTTTCATATATATTATTATATACAATATATTATATATAAATTTATGTTATTAAAACATATAATATCGTTTAACTTTAATATTTCTTTTAGTACGCTAATTTTTTATCAAGTAATTGTTATTTTAAAAAATCATGAATATTGTGTCATGAAGTATTATGACAAGGCTCTATATCATTTATAATATTACGATAATCATCCCATAACTTTTTGAAACACACAGTTCCACCGCCTCGTAAATATTGTGTATCCTAAACAGGAAAACATTTTTAATGTTTATAATTTATACATTTATATTTTATTTATTTTTACATAAGAAAAACCTTTTTTGATTATAAAACTTACGGCTCTATTAATATCACCAATGCAAACCCAATGATTGTTAGATTTTTTAGTGGCTGTTATTGCCCATTTTGAATGATCGTGACTGCTATTATAATCTATATTCACTGTCTCGAATTTAAGACTTTTAACATTGTAAATTCTGAAAGATTAATGAATTTATGAAATGGAAAATAATTTAAAATGAAGGAACAAAGATTAAAATATGATAACCTACTTTCTACGGGTACAAACTGTAGGCAACTTTCCTCGACTATTCAACCATGACTGGACATATAAATCTGCTTGTAATTGTGGTGCTACAAAATCGCCATACAAATCTGAAATTTAACATTAAATAATGTAAATATAATATTGTATAAAAAGAACAATATATACGTATAATATAATTTTATATATAATATAAATAATTATTATCTATAATTACTTACCTTTTCCCCATTTACCACTCTTAGCAAACGAAGTGAATTCAAGATCTCCTAAAGATTTTATAATGGCTTTATGAGTATATGGAGGGTTTTTAAAATGTTTTTGATTGGTTGCATTCTTCAATACTGGATACTGTTTACCAAGAGTTTCGGGAATATTTTTTGCATATACTGCTATTTCATTGTACATTAATTGTTTTCCAACAACATCAAATTGATCATTCCCAAGGGAAATACATAAAAAGCTCTGTCCGTATAAAGTTCCACTTTCTGGATAACTATATTTGCCATCGATAGTTATATTTTCCCTTCTTAATGGTCGAGTTTGCATACCTTCTATAGGAACTGGAGGAAAATTTGGAACACTATGAATTAACCAAAATCCTTGATCACTGTTTATCATCACTACACCTTTAGTATGACCATAATTCCATGCATAAGATGCATTTGGCGGACTATCGTTATATAAATTCCACAAATTATCCTTTTCATTTTCCTATATAATTATTATATAGGATTATATTATTACATCTATTAAATTATTCTTTTTATTGTTATATATGTAACATTAATTTATTCTTAAAATATTTTTTTTTCTTATTTTTTCTTAACGATACATCATAAACATTAAATCAATGATTTTCTTGTTTTTTATACATTTAAAATAAATATATTTTATTTTTAGAGATTATATAGCGAATTTAAGAAATCTATCGCATTAGATCATAAATCATTAATATATATTACATTCCTACGTAATTATAGAATAAAAAAATAATGAAACTTTCATTAAAAATTTATAAATTGAACATTCAAATTAAAACATGTTAAATTATAATAAAATGAAATTTTATTTTTCATCATTTTTAAATTATAATATAATAATTAATGAATTCTAATTAAATAGTTCTATTCTAATAGTATTATTTATATTTCTAATAAACCTAATCAATAATTAGTATTTGCTAAATGCTTACACGATTGTAAAGAGGCGCTAATGTAATTCCAGGTATAGAATTACTCGAACTGATAGGCCTAGTGGATAATTGCCAACCTGTTCTAATGGTTACATTTGTTATGTACAAATAAGCGAGACCTTCTCTAATTAAAGGATTACTACTTGTTTGAATTTTTGGCAACTTATAAAGCACATACCTAAAATAATAAGTATTATTTTAGATTTATAATTAAATTATATTTTGTATTATTTATTAATTAATTAGGAGATATATATAAGTCTTATACAAAATTAATTTTATTTTAATTAAGATAATTTAATAAATACTTACCAATCTACAGATAAATTATTTTCATCTTTACATTGTAATTTATTGTAAACATTTCCATGTGTGATATTACATACAATTAATAATGCAATCACATAAAATAAAACTTGCATCTTTTCGATGATTTCTATTAAAATAGAAAAAAAAAGAAAATAAAATGGAAAGGAAGAATATTAAAAATTATGTTTAAAATTCTATTCAAAAATAATTATCGTTTCATAAATTTTTCATTCAGATCATTTAATGTTTTTAAATCGTTATGTTACATAGAAAATTTTATATATATTATATTTATATTATATACAAATCATAATATCATAATGAATCTTAATTAAATACTATATTTTTATATTTAGATTTATTTATATAAAAATATAAACAAATTATACGCTTTAATATTTTGTATATTTATATTGAATATACAAAATAACTTATTTAGTATTGAATAACAACTGAATTGACTGTCGTATTCATTATGATTTATCTCGTATTTGAAAAAGGATTTTATTTATTATATTTTATAAATTTTCCTATAATATATACAAAAGAAGATTAAGAAGATACATGTGATAATGCATAAGTATTAAAAAATTGAAGTTAAAATTTTTATTTCAAATTTAATTAAAATTGAAAAATTTATTATATATTTTTAATGTAAAAATAAAAAATATAGATAGAAAGCTAATCAAAAAAAAATAAATAAATAAATAAAAGTCAAGTGTCAAAACCAAAATATTGAATATTGTTCAAAATATATAAAATAAAATAATTTATCATTTATTAAATCTCAATGGCTGTCATATGTTAATTTACAATATGTTTTATTTCTTTTTATGTAATAATATAATAAATTGTTGCATTAAACTTACTTATTTTATTATTTATTAATTTACACATAAATACAATCTAAATGAAAAATTATATAAAGACGAACAATAGAAAAAATATATTAAAAATATTATTCACGAAATAAAATCATCGTATTTTTTGAATCAAGTTTTCAAAGATCAGTTTAAGATCACAATATAAATCGATAAATTTGTTTTAAAATGAAATATAACATGAAAATTCCATAAAGAATAATCTTGAAAATTTTTTGATACAATAATGACAAATATAATGAAAATGTTTAAATATCCTATTTTTCGTGATTTATTCTGTATACTATAATTATTTTTACATATATTGAAATATTTTATATTTGAACATTATCCAAATAATTATTATACATTGTTCTTGTAACAATAATAATTTATTTTTTACCCATAAAAAAATATAATTTATATAAAATGTTAAAAATCCGCCATTGAAAATTCGAAACAATAAAAACGATATATTCGAGTAAATAATATTTTATTTATTATATAAATACTTACTTTAATACTTTATTCGTATAAAATTTATATAACGTATATAATTCGTATAAATTTTATAGATGTAAATTTTAAAAATTAGCGAAGAGAATCATGAACTATTTTTTAACTATTTTTACATTTTACACCGAAGTTGATCAGAGAAAAAGAACAAACTTCTATCCTCTTTATCATTTTGTCATGACTAATGTAAGAAAAAAAAGTCAAACAAAAATTATTTTAATTATTTATAAAATACCGTATACGATACATAATAGTTTGATAGATGATAAAAATTATTCAAATATATTATATTGATAAAATTAAAATATTTTCAAAATATCTTTTTTATTCATATAATATCTTTTTATAATAATATTTATCGTATAAATAATTTGTATACGTATAAATAAACACAATATTTTTAAATATAAAATTTAACAAACAAATTTACCATGATTTATTATTAATTAATGATATATTATTAATTAATATAAAATATAATACCACTCAATAGCTCTTAAACAGTAACACTACTGTCATTATGATCAACACACTGCATTAAAGTAACTATAAGAATGTGCTACGAACGGTAAATATATGAATGTGTGTGTTTATATATATGAAACTTCACTTTACGTCACGAGGTTTATTTATCCTATTGGCTGAGAGATTGGTACGTTTTGTTTTAAATAATATACTGATTTATACATTAATATATAGTATAAATAAAATTCTTAAAATTAATAATTTTTATTTTTATTCATACAAAATATTAATATCTAATAAAATTAAAATCTAAATATAATTTATAAAATTTTTAAAATAATAATTAAATATTTATATATAGCTGTTTTAATAACAATCTCATTCTTTAAATAAATTATTACAAATTTATTAATTCATTAAATAAATTATTACAAATTTTATATTTTTTTTAGAAAATATATTTATGAACTTTTTATTTTAAATAATTTAAAAATGTATTTTTATTCAATTCTTCTTCTACTTAAATTCTTACAATAGTTATAATAAAATATAAATGAATATTACATTTTGGTAAAAAAATAAAGCAAAAAATCATTTGCTAAAATCAATTTGTTTCAATTTTCAAACTTTTGAATATAATATTAATTTAGACATATAGCTCCATCTATGATTGAATACATGAAGCAAATATTATATTGAGATTTATAATATGATCGACTGCAGTGAAGTAGCAATATGGCGATCATAAGTTGCAGCGGGTTGAACGTCATAATATTACAATGAGAAAACAAGGCATATCGTGTAAAATAATAACCACGTATTAAAGTTATAATTTGGCTAAATGCTTTCTTAGCAATGACACTGCCAATAAACCATTTTAAACGGCACTATAGATTCCGTTGAGATATCTTTAAGAACCGACACGGAACAATAATGAATTCCTTTATAAAACTGGTTACAGAATATTCTTAACACTGACAGAAGAACGAAGAAACAATTTATAAATTCTTCGTTGAATGGAGGTACATTTTTAAAAATATTATTTATTTTAATGTTATATTTTACTATGTTTTTTTATTCTAATGCATTTATACACATTCAATTCTGATAGTTTTATCTATTAAAATTTCCTTTAGATATGATTTCAATTTATTTTTTTATTATTTGTTAAAGCATATCTTTGTATATTATTATCTTTATATTGTCTATTATTATCTCGTGATATTTTTTATAATCATTGTTTTTACAGTTTCATAGCATAAGAAAATACATCTATAAAATCTTTATGGCCTAATGTATTATAGATTGAAAGAGTTCTTATTATAAACTTTTAATATTTTGTATTAAACCAAACATATAAAAATGAACAGAATAGAAAGCAGTTCAGATAATGGAAGTGGTTGGCATGAATGTGTTAAATGGTTAACAAGATGTGGAGCTTTAAGAGCAGATCATAAAGCAAATTGGCCAGAGGCTACTGCAGTGGATTTAGCATATACATTAAGAGATGGTGTGCTGCTATGTAATCTTCTAAATACAGTGGATCCCGGTTGTATAGATATGAAAGATGTAAACCAAAAACCACAAATGGCACAATTTTTATGTCTAAGAAATATAAAAGTATTCTTATCAGCATGTTCAACTATATTTGGATTAACTGATTCTGAACTTTTTGAACCTTCTATGTTATTTGATCTATCAGATTTTCTTCGTGTATTACGTACTTTATCAGCTTTATCAAATTGTCCTCGTTTAAGACGCAAGGGTATACTGTAAGTAATTTGTTACCATGCAATTTTTTTATTCATAAATTATATTATGTTAATATAAAAATAAATTAAAAAATATATTTATTACAGTGGATTTTCTATAAGTCATGGTAGATCACAAGAAGATATTTATAAAGATTTACAAAGTGCTGGTGCAGGGTAAGCATTTAAACTTCTAAATTTTGTAAATTCTATATAGATTATATTTTGTATCCTAAAGTACAAACAAAATATTTTCTTAAACACGATAGTTTTATAAAGCTATAATAAAAATTGATATGAAAAAATTATTTATGATATTTATAATAACTGTATCAATGGGTTTAGTCCCACAACAGGAGTGGGGACATTTACCATGAAACCTAAGGTTATGGATGTAGATGAATCTCAAGTATATCAGGAATTACTCTGTTTCTCGAGTAATTCTCAACACGACTGGCCTTCCACAGAGAAGGTATCTGTCGTTTTTTGCAACTTAAATGTTTAAAAATTTGCAGTTAAAGTACCAACCATCACTGTATTCAATTAAAAGACAATTTTTACATGTATTTATTTAATAAATTACTTATAAATTTTTATTGAAAGATTAACTCAGTACAGTGATACTGGCACTAATTTAAATTTTATTCTACATTTGTTCTAAAATTCTATGTGCTAAATTATATTTATTGTTTGTAATGAAATCTATAGTTGCTGCAAATAGTTTAAGTTTGCAAGAAATTTTATTTTTTTCATGCATGAATAGTGCATGGCTGTTCATATTTTTATGCTAAAGCCGTGAAGATGAAGATCGTCGTAGGAGATTTAGGAGGCGAGAAGGAAATGAAGCAGGTGGAGGAGGCGACAATGAAGATCCCGTTGAAGAAGAAGATGGATATGGAGCATACTGCAGCCATGCTCAAAGTGAAGAAATCTACCAGGACCTTTGTAGTCTACATTTGCCACCTCCTCCATCTGTTGCACAGGTCGTTAAATATTTATATTCTTTATATAGGCAATCATCAAAAATTCATTTTAATATTATAAATTATAGCTAATAATTAATTTTGTTATGCTTCATGGTATTTCATATTTTATATTATTGTATTTTTTACAAAAAAAAACTTTTAATCAATTTTTATAAAACAGGATGGAGCAATTTCTGGAGGTGAAAAAAGGGATTATGTAATTCAAGAACTTGTTGAGACAGAACGCAATTATTCGGATGTTCTTAATAGTTTACTTAAATATTTTGCTAGACCTCTTTCTTCATTATTGCGACCTGAAGATTCTACACGTATTTTTTTTGGTATAAAAGAACTCGCAGAAATTCATGCCGGTTTTCATAGTCAACTTCGAAAAGCAAGGACCGGTGCTGCTTTAGCGCAAGTTTTTCTCGATTGGCGAGAAAAATTTCTTATTTATGGCGATTATTGCGCAAATCTTACTCTTGCTCAAAACACATTGCAAGAAGCATGTGCGCGTAATGAATTAGTTAACCAAGAAGTTATTGTATGTTTTAAAATATTTATTCTTAATATATGATATTCTAATAATCTTAATGAAAGTGATAATTTCAGAGATGTCAACAAGAAGCAAATAATGGGAAATTCAAATTGCGGGATATTTTATCTGTTCCAATGCAAAGAGTATTAAAATATCACTTATTGCTTGATAAATTAGTAGAAGAAACTCCTTGTGATTGGCTAGAAGATAGACGTCAACTTGCAAAAGCTAGAGAAGTAATGGTTGACATAGCACAATATATTAATGAGGTAAAACGTGATTCAGACACATTGGACATTATAAGAGATATTCAAGCATCGATAATTGATTGGGATGTACCAGAAGATACACAATTAAAAGACTTTGGACGATTACTTAGGGATGGAGAACTCAAGGTAATAAATTTGTTTAATAATTAAAATAATAAATAATTTAAACATTATTTATAAAAATTAACAAAATATTACTATCATTTTAGGTAAAAGCTCATGGTGATCAACGGTTAAAAGCGCGTTATGTATTTGTTTTCGAACAAGTAGTATTAATTTGTAAAGCAGGCAGAGGAGAACAATATTGTTATCGTGAAACGTTACGTCTTGATGATTATCGATTAGAAGATCACACAGGAAGGCGAACTCTTGGCAGAGATTCTCGATGGTCCTATCAATGGCTGCTGGTCCATAAACAAGAATATACTGCATATACTTTGCATGCAAGAACCGAAGAACAAAAACAAATGTGGATGAAGGCATTACAAGATGCAATGGATAATGTTAATCCTGCCGCGTGTCGTAATACAAATCATAAGTTTAAGCTTACAACATTTAACACTCCACGTAGTTGTCAACGATGTGGCAAATTTTTAAAGGGCCGAATTTTTCAGGTACAATATTATAGAGTTATTAAATATTGTAACATAAATTTATTATTAAATTATTCATTCAAATAGGGATATCGATGTGAAGCCTGTTGTTATGCTGTACACAAACAATGCATTGCACATTCAGGTCGGTGTATGCCAATACCGCCTCCGCCTCCACCTCCACCATCCTTATCATGTGAACGTGCTCTCTCTGTGAAATTATGGTTTGTAGGAGAAATGGGACGTGATACAGCATCAAATAAATTAGAACCTCGTGAAGATGGTACCTATATGCTGCGAGTACGGCCTGCAGGACAACCTCGTTTGAAGCATGAAACTAATTATGCTCTAAGTATCAAGTAAGAGTTTCATATAAATAATATCTTTTCCTGAAATATTTTTTTTTATCTTTCGATATTTTTTTTTTTTTTTTTTTTTTTTTTTTTTTTAATAATCTATCAATATTATAGGGCAGATGGAGCGGTAAAACACATAAGAGTATTTAAACGCGATGTCGATGGTGCTGATGTTTATTATCTCAGTGAATCTCGTTTCTTCAAAAGTGTAGTTGAACTTGTTGAATATTATGAACGGGCATCGTTATCAGAAAATTTTGAAAAATTAGATCAACGTTTATTATGGCCATATAGACGTGTCTTGGCTAAAGCATTATTTGATTTTCGAGGAGGCGAACGCAACCAATTAAATCTACGACGAGGTTGTAGAGTTGTGGTATTAAGTAAAGAAGGTGATGCCAAAGGTTGGTGGAAAGGAAAAATTGGAGATCAAGTAGGATTCTTCCCAAAAGAATATGTTGAAGAAGAATAACCATACATTACTTAGATATTTTTTTCATGTGATAGCACAGTGATCAAGAATATTTTATATTATTTGCATCATTATGCAATCATAATGTTATTAAAACAATTCTTAATGAAAAAAAAGAGAAAAAAATTATAATATAATGCATTTTTACATTATAAAACAAAGATATATCTTCATACATTGGTATAAAAATACAATTTATTTTCTTGTTCTCTTTATTTGAGATTGTATTACAAATATATAAATAGAAAGTTTATATTCATATACGAGAACTGAACGCATAAAAACAAATATATATTTAGCTATTTGTATAGACAAAAAAAATTATAATTATTTTCGATATAATATAACAGTACGAATAAAGATATAAAAAGTCATAAAGATTAAAGTTGTCTATTGTTGTATATTAGAATCATACAAAAAAAAAATATCGCTAAATATTCATATTTCTAGACAACTTTCTTCTTTATGACTATATTTTAAAGTCAATTGCCAAGACTCAATTGTATATATTATAATTCTGTACTGTTGATAATACAAATTTTAGCTATTTCTTAAATAACATATACATACATAATTATAAATAATCAAACGCTACATGTATTATTGTAAGAAATTAATTGTACTATTTTTTTAATTGTTACACATCTTCTAATTGTGCCAATAAGAAAAATCAATAAAATTTAGATCTTATCGAAATGTTAACATAAAAATACAATATTTATATATATTTAAAGTTCTAATTTATGCTTTTTATTGGCATATATAATAGTACCTACTTTTTGTTCTAGTCTTTTACAGCCAGTAGTTGCATAAATATTATGTGGAGGTGGTCCAAAGATCACATATGATAATGCTTCTTCTATCATCTCATTAGTAGGATATATTCCTCTATCTATGAAAATTTTGTTTAAACATTTTTTCACATGCACTTCTTCAAGTGGTAAAAAAGGTATATAATGATCTATAACATTAGAATCTATTGTATCACTATGGTAGAAACCACCCCTTTCATTAAATGCTCCAACACTTATTAAATTTTCAAAATCTTGAAGCTTAGTTGTATGCCTCTGTCTACCTTCTTCCCAAAGTGTTAATAAACGTTGCGTAATTCGTGAACTACCTGTATTAGATAAAAATATGTAAATTGCTTTCCTTGCATTTATAGAACTTGCAAGTCTCCATGATTTGATCCATGTATTATAATCCAAAAATGGTACAAGAACATTCAGTAAACCTTCTGGCATTTTATCCACTTCATCAAACACAAACATTGATCTTTCACATTTTTGTAAACTATTAATAATAATTTTGTATAATTCATCCTGTGTAGTAAAATAATATATCATTATATTTACATTAAATTTATGCATATTACTTTCAAAAATAATTTTATAATAACAATGAAAATATACCTTATATTCATTTACTTTATCTTGCAGAGGAAAATCATTACGACCATTAAAAAAATGATAAAATTTACTTTGATCACCCTTTTTATAAAGAAACTTAGCAATCATTTGACTTATATAAGTTTTGCCAGTTCCTGGTGGACCATGAAAGCTCATAACTAAAGCTTTTGAAGGATTATTTGAAGTTAAATGTGCACGTAAAGCATTTATAATTACATGTTGAGCCATTTCTTGACCATAAAGTTCTTTATTAAAAATTTCATCTAATTCTAAAATTGTCACTTATATATACAAATTCTAACACAAATAACCTAAAACGTTTAATTTTTTACTAAATATACATACTATCAATGTCAGAGAAAATATATTCGTTCGTACAACATTCCACAAAATTACATTGTATATTTTCTATTATGGAACCAATTTTATTAAATCCAGATGTTAACATTAATGTAAATGAAAATTCACAAATAATTAACAAAATACCGATGTACACAGAAAAAGTACCGGCAAGATTCATTTTATATATTACTAGTTAATTGAGTGTAAAATTAATTGTAATTCATAAAATTTAAACATTACTTGCCGAAGCTGAAATAAAATATTAAAAATTATTTATTATGATACCAATTTATACAAAAATGTTTGTATTCCGTTTAAAAAACTGCATTTGATATAAACATTAATATTCTAAAAAATTATGCCATAACTATCAATTCAAATACTCAACAGAAGAAATGATTTCCTATTGGTTTTTATTTATGATATATGTAGTTTTTAATTCAATTAAATCTTATAATAATTAATTATAAATATATATATATATATACAATTAAATTAATTTACATTTTTTGTTTAAATTTTATATTATATTATTACATCAATAAATATTTTTTCGCAATAAATTCATTTATCATAGTAAACAATAATTTTTTAAATTTTATAAATTTATAAAATATTATATAAAATCTAAATATTTATTACATATTCAATTTATTTAAAAGCATATAGTTACATTTTTATCAAAGAAGTATTTATAGTTTTTAATATAAAATTATTATTATATTATTTAAGAATTTAAATTATTTATTAATCAAGAATAATTCATAAAAATATAATTTTTAAAAAAGAAAATTGTATAGCTTTTTTTTATTGTCCAATATTATTACGTATAAGACATAACTTACTAACGGATTCATTGAATTCAGACTACAATACTCATAGTTAATATAGGTGCGGAATAAAATTTTTTATATTTTCTAAACGAAATTTAATATAACAAATTTTTAACGATATATCATTCAATATATTCAATATTTTATTCATTTCTTTCAGTGATATCTATATAATATTCATATATCTACTATAAAATATTATCTACTGTAGAAGAATAAATATGGCGTCTGAGAATAGTACTGTTGATACCGCTTATACTAAATTTTACACGCGGGAAGAAGTTGCTAAGCATAACAATAATACAGATTTATGGTTTATCATTCATAATAAAGTTTATAATGTGACTGAATTTACAACTGTAATTATATATTCTATATTTTTTTTTTATTTTATAATCGACATATACTTTACAGAAGTATGTATAAAAATATTGTTCATACCTTAAATTTAAGCATCCTGGAGGAGAAGAAGTACTTTTAGAACAAGGTGGTCAAGATTGTACAGAAGTCTTTGAAGATATTGGACATTCAAGTGATGCAAGAGAATTAATGGAGAAATTTAAAATTGGAGAATTAGTAGAAGTATGTAGGATTTAATAATTTTATATTTGCTGATATAATTTTTGTTTTATTTATTATCATGTTTACTATAGAAATAAATAAATTATTAATTTTAGGAGGAAAGAACACAAGAAAATAATGAATTTACTGAAGTATCTGAAATAAATGGTTCTAGGTATAAAATTTTATATTTAATTATTATATTATTATATATATTATTATTAAGGATAGTATTACAAGTATATAATTTTGCTACTAACATCTTTTTTGCATTGGTGTTGGCATATTTATCACTATTTAATAACTTATATTCATTGAATAGCACATTTGAAAATTTAAGTTTGTTAAAAAAATCATTAATTTATCATTTTTGTAACAATATATTTGTATATTTTTTTCTTATATATATTAATAATTATCTTATATATTTCCTTATATATTATTATAAAAGTATGCTATTCAAAATTTATAATGTTATTAAAATTCAAAATGTATGATATGTAAATAGTTAATGCTGCATCGTGACATAATAATTGGCAGTTGCAGTGGTGCTTGGAGATCATGGCTGATTCCTATTGCTCTTGGGGTTCTGGCGACTCTTGTCTACCGTTATTTTATTAAAGTACATTGAAGCATTCCAAATATTTATTTTCTTTTTTTGTAACTTGTATTATATACACAAACATTTATTATAAATAATTAATCAAAAAATATTACATATATTGCACACAATCATAGTCTTGTTTTATGACTTGAAATTGCACATATGAACTGGCCTAACATAAGAACAATTATAAAATAAAAATTCATTTGTTATATTGAAACTCTAAAATATTCAATACATATACATGTTTATGAGTTTCATATATATGTAATAATATGAATATATATATATATATTAATTACAAGTACAAAAATTAATTAAATTTATTTATAAATTAATTGAATTAATTTTAATTGAATTTATAGCAAATAAAAGATTAAGAATTGATTTAAAAAGAAATATATTTAAAAAATACAATTTTTTGAAAATTAAATTTAATCACTTCTAAAATTTTTTTTGTATTCATAAATTACACTTAATTAAAAAATACATATAAAAGAAAAATATTGTTTAAAAATATTGAAAAAATATTTAAAGAATTCTTAATATTTGAAAATTTATCTCTAGATATATGTATTTAAGATCAGTTTATATATATAATTTTACAATAAAAGATTTTTATTTTTATATTGTTATGAATATTATGGTATTATATTATGAAAATTAAATTGTTAAATTTTTGTTGTAAAATGTTATATGTATAAAAATATTCTATTTCTAACATTGTATTTAATAATTCAATAATTAATTTTTTACAAAAATTTGTATATTTTCATACATAAATGTATTGCTATAACATAATAAAAGCACGATTCTTTTACATTATTTTATAGCAAAAAGTAATTTGTTAAAATGTACATATGATCTACAATTGCAAGTAGAATTATTTAATTAATAATATTGAATCTACTTTATAAATAATGTTCTTTATAATTTATAAAATAATTTTAAAAATGAAATATTATATATAATATTTATTATTTTTATTTTATTATTTATTATTGATACAATTTTGGATCTCAACTAATAAAATTTTCTTTTCTTATTTATTTTTTCATTATTCTTCTTAAGTTAATTTTAGAAATAGAATTAGAATTAGAATTTCCTTTATTGGAATTCCTTATTACTTATAATATTTTATAAAATGATAATATATCAATAAAAGATTATATCAATATTACTATTTCTATAATTTTTAAAAAATAAAAAAATATTTTAAACTATTTAAACTTATTATAACATATATATATATATATATGTAACTTTATCAATTTATTTTAAAAAATTATAGATATATAATTATATGTACAAACATGAATAAAAAATTACATATAAACATATATAAAAAATCTTTTATATATATTGTACATAAATATTTTATATATAATATATTATAGAAATGAAAAATAAAAAATAGTTAAAATATCAAATAATAAATTTATAGATATCTAATAGAACTCGAAAGACAGAAAACGATATCGAGCGAATTTGAGCGCCGACGCTAGACGCTCATGGTACTATCTTCGTTTCCCTGTCGCACTTCCAATTTCCCCTTCCCGACCTCGCTCCTGTTCGTTCTTTGGCGGGTACGTCTCCCTCTGTCGAACACCCAGTTCATCATCAGAGGTGGATCGGTGCTAGTCGTGTCGAAATATTATAATCATATAAAAGTCATACAAATTTGTGTTGATTATATTGATCTCGTTGAAGAAATTCAAATTTAAAAATACTTAATTTGAAATTAAGAGAATTATTTCAAACAAATTATTATTGTTCAAAATTTGAAGCAAAAGTAAGGGCGTACATAAAAGTCGCCCACTGAAACGCAAATTAGAAATTTGCGAGCGAATTTAGCGCAAAAAAACAAGCAGACGGCGGGCCGAAGACAGCTGTATACGGCAGAGACAGTGGTTATTTCGAAAAGTCGGCGTGGTGTCATGAGAGGCGGTCTCACAGTCCGCCCTTTTTATCGGTCCCTTTTAGAGTCATGCATGTCGCGCCCTTCAAACGAGGTAATTTTTCATTATTTAATATTATTTTTCATTATGTCATAACATTTGATCTCATGAAGAAAACAGTCACATATTTGTAATTGGTGAAATTCGCGCGCTTTTTTACTTTGATCAGAATGTTCATTCATAAATGCGACTTCCATTCTTAAAGAAATCTTTTCATTGACTGTTGCTACTGAACAAAATCTATTATTAACAATTGTATATATTTTTTAAATAAATCAACAATTTCAAGAGTTCAATAAAAGTGATTATAAAAATGACATTAAATTATAAACGCATTCGTAATACGATGCAATCTAATAAAAAAGTAATAATTTTTTTTTATTTTTAATTTAATAGATCAAAAAAAATAAGTATTTATTAAAAAGATATATATTATTTTACGAGTATTATATAAGTATTATGTTGATAGAATTTTTTTAAATTTTCATTAAAAAAAATTTAATTAACAAATAAAATTTATTAATATATATTTATACATTTAGTAAAAATAGTATTCGTACTTTATAAAATTCTTTATGTTTTTCTCTTATATATTAAAACACAATGCATAGAAATATATCAAAAAATTTCATCTTATAATGCAAAAATAAATATATGTACAAAGAAATAAAAAAATATTTCTACAACGAATGTATTATTTGTTAGAAAAAAATATTACTTTTTTACTTTCTCTTATTTTATATTTATTAATATACATATCAAAACAAACAATTATTAATGAACTAAATAAAAAATTCATTTAATATTTAACATACGTATTTAACATATAGATTTTTTGAAAAATTCAATAATCATTCATAATTAGCACAAGCGATTCAATAAACCGTTCAATAAACTGTAATCGAAAGAAACAATGATATCGAGTATAATTAATACGAGTATAATAATAATAAATCAAAGAAAATAATGAAATACAATAGATGAAACATTATTTTAAAATTAAAAAATGCTAATTCGAAATCCAAAGAATTGCGTCATTCTATGAAATAAGAAATGTAAGTACTATACATACTCGAATGTATATTGGTATAAAATTCTTACGAAATGTCAAAAATATCTACGTTTTCTATTTAAAAATCATAATTATTAAATTAAATTAATTTACTAATATTCGTTAATATCTCATTTATACATCCATATTTTTATTTAATTTTACTACAGAATGGAATCAAATTTCCGTACTCCACTTCGATGTTAAATCTAGTCCATACGTGTATTTTAAGATATTTTGCGCAAGTGGTTTTTCGTTTCCGTCGCAGAAAGAAATTTATAGTTTGTTAAGCTTAGCTACCATATCTTATTGTGTTAATGAAACAATCAATAGATCCAAACGATAATTTTCAAGTTAATGAAAAGAATTATTGACTATATGAAAAGTTATTTTTTTTTATTAGAGACATATTCACATATTATAATTATAAAGAGCATTAAAATCTTGTTAAAAATCTTGATATTTTTTTTTTTTTTTACGTAAAATTTATTTTTAACATTTCGTTATGAATACGTGTTGCGTATTGTCTGTCTACAAATAGATGAACAACGATTTCTTAAAGAACTGTTGAACGAACAGACAGCGATAAGTACTCTACAACACGCGTATTCCATTTAAGCCAATTATAGTACTTTCTATGCAAACCAATGCTTCTTTGTCTTCTTCGTGGTGTTCGGTTACTATCTTAGTTAGGTCGTATTCGAAGCAGAGTTGATTTTATCGTAAAATCTTGTTATTCAAAACATTAGAGTACAGTTATTGAAATTCTATTCGTAATCTTTTAAAAAATGTTCATAATCATAAAAAATGAACGCACATCATATGCACGAAGCGCATTTCATTAGTGGATAGTTAAGTTTCGAAAATCTTTAAAATCTTTAATAAAAATTCGATTTTTCACATAGAATATTTGTATAAAATATAAAAAATTCTTCTTCTAAATAAAATAAATTGAATTTCATAAAAATTATCTTTTCGAATTGGAATTTTATATAAAGTAAAACAGTTAAAAGTTATCTTTCTTCCTTGGAATTATGAACAATAGCAAGTTTAACGATCGATAGTGTAAAACGGAAACCATTGACCAATGTCATACGATTATAAATCGACAGCTTTACACGAACAATTTTACGGTTTAACGTTGTGAGCAAATTGACCGTTCTTCATCATAATTTACGTAACAGAATGACCAAGTATTTAATTTTAAATATAGCAAGCACAGAATATTGTCATAACTTTGAACTTGATGAATTGAAAAATATATATACAGTTGAAAAAAATGATTTAGATTTGACATTCTTTGATTATCTCTCAACTGATTTGGAATAAATACTATTCAACTTGAAATAAATTATTATAAGGAGTATAAAGTATTGTCGATTCTTAAAATTTGATACAATTATTTAATAACTTCTTGATACGAGTTCCTGATATTAAGACTTAAATAGAATTGGAAATCATTTCAAATTATGACTCATTTTTCTTTTTTTTTATTTTTTCTATAAATGTTACTCGTAATAAAATTTTTGTCTTCTATTTTTGTATGTTCATTTTACAATCTATTTGACCTTTACTTGTGGACAAAATCATCTTTCATACAAGACAAAGATTGGTTTCTTTCTCGCGCGAATTAAACGCAATTGGATCATTACGACAATTTATCACAATAGACATTAACACAGTTTAGAATAAATATTTAAAGCATACTTATATATAATATATAAGTAATAATGATCCTGATATAAATGACAAAGGATTACGAAAAGTATAATTCAAATATAATTTACATTATACATCTACATACTTTACATACGCTTGTATCAGCATATCTTATTACTAATTCGACGAATTTTATAAGCTAATAAGTAATACGTCATTGGACGAGTATAATGATTATTAATAATTCTAATAAAGGATTTATATTATTTCATATCTTGATTCATTTAAAATTATTACTAACTAATTTCCTCTACTATGCAAAATAATTATAAGATAAGATTTGAAAATAATAGAGTAGAAATAAAAACAATTTCTATTAAACAAGTTTAAATTACACGTCACATATAATATATTGAGAATGATTTTAAAAAGCTAACAATTTTGTTTTAAAAAAATGTTGTATTATATTTCTGTGTTATATTTCTATCTTTATATTTTATTTTATTATATAAATATATATATATATATATTTTTACGCAGTACTTTACAAAATAATATCGAGCGCGCACGTCTTCAGTGGTATTGCATCATTCTTTTGTAGATTAACAACTAAAAATCTAAATACTTTAGTTATAAATCTCGAAAGACTTTTATTACTTATTTGAAGTATCGATAAATTCAATTTTTAATTGCATTTCTCATGAACGACCTTGTGTGCTGACAGTATATTTTATATTCAATATTATATTAAAACAGTTGTACAAATATATTTTATATTAATACATTGCCACATAGTAACACAATATAGTCAGCATTTTTTCAACCAATTTCATCGTTATATAGATATTTAAAAATGCTTATGGATAAAGAAATTGGCAAACGAAATAAAAATTGAATCGATTCATAAATTCCATAAAGTTTAATTAATTAGTCAAATATTTTCAAATATTTTTGACGATCTTGAGTAAATTAAAGAAGTTTAAAAAGAAAAAAAAAAAATGCTGAACAATTTATTACATTATCATCGTTTTATCGATAAATTAAATAAAATATTTTAAATATTTCTAATATGAGAAAGGATACGCCTACGTATTTACATATTTTACGTGATTCACTTCAGAGGAGAAATCCGGATTCTATTTTAAGAATAAACAATATTAAAATCTAATACAAAGCGTTAAATTGTTAATGTAGATGTGCTAACAAGAAAATCGATAATTTATCAAAGGTCACCTTGAAGATGAAACCACGAACGCTTTATGTGGTAGACGTTCGGTTGAAAGAATACAACATATCTAATATCTGCTTGTATATATATATATATATAATTCAAGCGTTCAAGGGATCATTAAAATAAATTAATATAATTATAAATTAAACTTTTTTATTTTCAAAGTGATTTACGATCATTTCGATAATCAATATCGAAATTGTTAATTACAATTATCAATGAATATACGATATAGATATAGGATAAGAAATTGATATTAGATGGTTTATTAAAAAAGATAATGAATTAAAAATACTTCATAAAAAAAGATAAGGATATCGATATCAAAGAGGGAATAAGCGCGTAAAAATTCTGAGAAATACATTTGTATTTTACGGTTTATGTATGTACACTAAAATGTGTGAAGAAAACAGACTGACCTCACTTGATCACGAGAAATCTTTGGCATCTAGCCATGCAAACTATTACGGCAACAGTACTTTGGTTATAATACAATAATATTTGTTGTGTGATGACATAAATATAAAATCAACGACTTGACGCTTTTTAGATCGCCACAGTACTTCGTAGTATGCTAATGTGTTTCATTATTAAAAGAAAACAGTAGTTCGATAGTATCTCAATGTATTATTACTTTGAATAATTAATCGTTTTATGATAATTTCGTTTATTTGTTTAAGTGAATTCTTTTAAAAAATATTATTATTTTTTTTTTTTTTGCTTCGTTAAAAAAAGTGTAAAGAGTTACAAATTAAAAAAAAGAAACATGCACATTTAAATATTTTTCTTAATAATATTAAAGTTAAAATATTAAGTTAATGGCAAAACAAAATATCTATTATATTTTTTTCGCAAAAGTTTATATTATTTACACCTAGTTAGAGGATTTGATTGAAATTGTCGATAATAAAGTCCGATGAATTATGTACGAAGGTAATATTCAATTTCAATTTTTGTAAACTTTTCAATTCGATAGACGATAATATAATACAATTATTATAACATAATTTACTAATTAATACTACATATTTATATACTTTAAAAATTAATATATACTTTAAAAAATATAATTAAGCAAATTAAATGATTTCAGTTACCGTGGGACATGATCCACAGACAAGTAACGGTAATCAGTCGCAACAGCAATTGCAAGGCAGTGGATGGAATGGAATTCCAGAAACAACATTGGTCTCTCGATCGATCAGAAGCAACGGCAACAGCAACGGCTGGAACCCAATTACATCGCCGTTCCAACGTCAACCGGAACAACAACAGCTACACGAACGGAAACAGAAAGAAATTAAATCTGGGGATCTGGGCGATGATGAAGACGGGGGTGGAGGGGGTGGAGGGCTGGAGGGGACGGACCCAGAGGAGAACAACTCTGTTCACCTCAAGAGACGGGTGGGACTCGTCAGTGGGGTGGCTCTAATCGTTGGTACCATGATAGGTAGCGATCTATACGATTTCAGTAAAAAAAAATCTTAAATCTTAACGGTTAACTGAGAATAGTTAGTTTAGTTTCTCAAATTCTTCTTCTTATTGTTCTTCTTCGTCGTTCATTATAAAACGATAGGTTCTGGGATATTCGTTTCGCCGTCAGGGCTTTTGGTTCGAACCGGCAGTATCGGAATCAGCTTCCTCGTATGGACGGCCTGCGGCATGTTGAGTCTGTGCGGTGCGTTAGCATACGCCGAGCTGGGTACGATGAATACGAGCAGCGGCGCCGAGTACGCTTACTTTATGGACGCATTCGGTGCACCACCTGCTTTCCTCTTCTCGTGGGTTTCCACTTTGGTCTTGAAACCATCTCAAATGGCAATAATCTGTTTGTCGTTCGCACAGTATGCGGTCGAGGCCTTTGCGGCCGATTGTGATCCACCCGAGGAAGTCGTCAAAATCGTTGCGCTTCTGGCGATCATACTTATATTATTAGTGAACTGTTACAGCGTTAATCTGGCCACAGGTGTACAAAACGCGTTTACCGCAGCCAAATTGATCGCCATACTTGTCGTAATTGCCGGTGGCTCTTATAAGTTGATACAGGGTAATACGCAGCATCTAAAAGGCGCTTTCGATACGTTCGACGGTAGTACCGTTAATATAGGCAGATTAGCCACTGCTTTTTATACTGGTTTATGGGCGTACGATGGATGGAATAATCTCAATTATGTCACTGAAGAAATCAAAGATCCTTCGAAAAATTTGCCACGTTCTATTATGATTGGTATACCTCTCGTCACGCTGTGTTACGCATTGATAAATGTTTCTTATCTAGCCGTAATGTCACCTTCGGAGATGATTGAAAGCGAGGCTGTTGCAGTGGTAAGGATAAATTTTCAATATCCTTTTTTTTTCTATTGGAAATAAATAAAACAAATATCTCAACAAAATTTAAAATGTAATAACAAAAATACGAATTAATTTTGTAGACTTTCGGAAATCGAATTCTTGGCGTTATGGCATGGCTTATGCCACTCTCGGTTGCGATTAGTACTTTTGGTTCCGCAAATGGTACTCTTTTCGCAGCAGGTAGACTTTGTTTCGCGGCATCTCGAGAAGGCCATTTACTCGACTGTCTTAGTTATGTGCATGTGCGACGTTTTACTCCTGCACCTGGACTTATTTTTCATTCCCTCGTTGCAGGTATATCCATCTCCCATTCTTGATATATATATATTTATATATTGTACTACATATATAATGAAATATTTTTATTAATTAGGAGCGATGGTAATATCTGGAAACATTGATTCCTTGATCGATTTTTTTTCATTCACTGCTTGGATCTTTTATGGTGGAGCAATGTTAGCTCTATTGGTGATGCGAAGGACCAGACCGAATCATCCACGACCATATAAATGTCCGCTAATAATACCTGTCCTCGTACTTGGAATTTCTGCGTACCTGATTATAGCGCCAATCATCGATAAACCTCAAATTGAATACTTGTATGCGGCTGGATTTATATTAGCGGGCATGCTTGTCTACCTCCCGTTTGTTAAATACGGATATGTGCCCAAATTTATGGGTAAATATTAAATTTATTTACATTAAACATTAACAAATAACCGAAAAAAAGGAAGATTATTTGTTAAAAGATTATTTTTTTCTTTACAGAAGGAGTGAATGCTTTCCTTCAAATGTTACTCGAAGTTGCACCAACAGCTGCAGCTTTCGATTAACTTTAATCAGATACAAAAGCATGATTTTTTAAATGCCAAATCATTCCATTTTATGGCATAGTAAACATAATATGAATATCTATTTTAAATATAAATAGATAAAGATGAATAAATAAATATATCCTCTCATTGAAGCTCAAGGCTGGCCCAAATGAATTCACAAATATATAAAAATATTATTTTATTACTTGTTATAATATATATTGTCATATATACAATACATAAAATACATTACTGTTAGATAATTAGTTAATGTTGTAACTATTAAACAAAATAACTAAAAATATTTTAAATGTTTATGGTTAATATTTTATTAAATTTTTTAATTTTTATCCAATAATTAAATATTTCCTTACTTAAATTTTCCTAATTAAAGAAAATTTATTTAATTTTTTTACTCAAAGTTTTCTTATTTATTTTTCCATACATTTTTAATAAATTATTAGAACTTTTCCTATGAACTTTTTTAATTTTACGATTTATCAAACTTTTTTCAACGCCTGATACAAATTTTGTATCTTTTTGTTGTGTTTCCTGTTTTTTTTCATGTTTTAATATTTTATAATTAATACCTTTTTTCTTTGGAGGTTTTGCTCCTAAACTTATAGCAAGGGCAACTTCTGCTTCTTCTGCTTCTATTCCTTTGAAACCAGACATACCAAATTTCATAACCTCAAATTTGATACGTTTCATTTCTACTTCTTTTTTCTTTTTTTCATCATTATTTTCATTTCGTTCATTTTTTGTTATATTAAATTTAGAATTTTGTATATCATTGTTTTCTTTACTTTTAATTATTTCTTCTTTTTTTTTCGGCTTTTCATAGCTTACCGATATGAATTCCTTTGCAGCATCTTTTTTTATCCTTGATACTCGTGTTGGAATAAACTCTTCCATTATAAAATACTAAAAGAATAATTATTAATATATTAATATCATATAATAATTAATTTAATTTTAAAATTAAAATTTTAAATTTAAATATTCAAATAAATAATATAATACTTAAAAAGTAATTATTTACTTTTTACTTTTTCTTTTTTTTTTATTTATTAAAAATAATAAATTTTAATCGATTAAAAAAATTAGATTTTTTAACTATAATATCTAATAATATTATTATAATAAATAAATAATAATTTTCACGATATTATATTTGATGCTTCATATTATGTTTCATTTATACTACTTACTACTTACAATCTTAACCTTGATATATCATAATCAATTTCAGTAACAATCATAACCTCTATTATACTTTAAGAAAAATATATATATATATATATATATGTACTTCTTTAAATATTAATTATTATTATTTTATATATATATATACATATATATAATATAAAAAAAGTTGTTGCATATAATGGAAGAATATCCACCTATTAATATTCGTTTAGCAGTAAACAGAGCTGATTTAAATTTATTAAAAAATAAAGATATACAACCTCGAATATATACTCCCGGAGAAGAAATTTCTAGTCAATCTGATTTCTTAAGGTAAACTTAAATATTATTTATTTTAAATATAAAAAATTTTTTAATTTTTTTTTATTTTTATCATTAGAGGACATGGAACATATGTAGATGACGAAAATACATTACGTGCATCTGTAGCTGGTATTTTAGAAAAAGTAAATAAGCTTATTTCGATAAAACCTTTAAAAGCACGTTATCAAGGTGAAATAGGAGATGTAGTTGTTGGACGTATAACTGAAGTACAACAAAAACGATGGAAAGTTGATACAAATTCCAAACTTGACTCTGTATTATTACTTTCCAGTGTTAATTTACCAGGTGGAGAATTGGTATGATACAAATATTAAATTTCATTTAAACAAAATTTTTTTGAAAATAAATACATTTTTAATTATTAAAAATATTTTTGGCATATAATTTATAGAGAAGAAGATCAGCTGAAGATGAACAAACTATGAGACGTTATCTTCAAGAAGGAGATTTAATTTGTGCAGAAGTACAAAGTACTTTTGTAGATGGTTCTCTTTCATTACATACTAGAGTTTTAAAATATGGTAAATTATCTCAAGGTATAATGTTGAAAGTTTCACCAGCTCTTATAAAACGGAAAAAGACACATTTTCATACTTTAGAAAATGGTGCAAGTTTAATATTAGGGAATAATGGTTATATATGGATTGGAGCTAGTAGACAAGATACTGATAGATCAGAAGGTGGTTTCACACAGGACTTGTCAAGAATTCCTCAAGTAAACCGTGAAGTTTGTGCACGATTACGTAATTGCATTTTAATTTTAGCACAATGTAATATCCAACTTACAGATACATCTGTTACATATGCTCATGAAGAATCTATGAAATATAAAGTAAATGAATTATTGGAACCTGAAGTAATGATTGATATATCATTGCTAACTCATCAAAGATTAATTCAATAATTCATTTTGATTTGTTTTTCTATATTTGTATATTGTTTAACAAATAAATGAATGAAATAAATTTTATATTTATTTATATTTTGTGTATATATACATATATATATATATACACAATAAAAATTTTAGAAAATTTTTTTTTGAATTTAATTTTATTAAAAGAGCAAAAAATTTAATGAAATTTAATGATACTCGAGTATTTATAATCAAGTATTTAATAATCTATTGTTTTTATAATCTAATATCAATTATATCATCTGTTAAAAATCTATATTATAATTAAGCAATAATCTATTATTTCTATAATATACTAACAATTATACCATATATCTGTTAAAAATTCATCAAATATTTTGCATTCATCCAATATTTTTTTAAACCGAATTATAAGATATTATTAATATATACTTGATAGATATTGTATTGTAATGTTATGCATAAATACAAAAACAAAATATTGCAATATGATTAAAATTAAATATTGTAATATAATTAAAGTTAAATAACAGTTTAATTGCTTTATAGCTTTATCCAACAGTTTTAAACAAACTTGAAAAATAATATATAATAATGCACATCATTAATGCAACTATTGATTAAATAAGTAACTTGGAAACGACAAAGTTACATACCAAAGAAACATGGATGCATGTTTTACTGCATTTGATAAAGATGGAGATGGATATTTATCTATTACAGAATTTGAATTTATTTGTCGTGCATTATTTCGCAATGATCGTGGAAAAGTATACAATGTTGAAGAAAATCAATTAAAAGAAATATATTCAGTATTTGACTTGAATGGAGATGGAAAAATTGATAGAGAAGAATTTGAAGTATTTACTTATATGTATAAATATTAAAATGATTATTAAATTGTATAAAATAATTTTTAAATAAAGTCATTTTGTTTTTAATTTATAGATATGTTGGAATCGTTGGATTAAAATATGCACCCGTCCAAAAAGTGCATTTTTAATTGTGGATGTTCAAAACGACTTTATAACAGGTTCCTTAAATATTAAACAATGTGCTGCACAACATGATGGTTCAGAAGTAATTGAACCAATTAATCGTTTATTGGAAACTGTACAATTTGATGCAGTATTTTATTCTCTTGATTGGCATCCTATAGATCATGTATCTTTTATTGATAATTTACATCTAAGGTAATTAATTTTAATTAATTATAATATACATAATTAGTTTAATTTAATTAATTTATAATTATATTTTTATAATATAATTTATAAATTTATTATTTTTTTGCAGAGAAATTGATCCCAGTAGTGGAATCTCAAAAGAAACAGTACAAGTTTATGATACCATAACATTTAGAGGTCCACCATTATTAAAACAACGTCTATGGCCTCGTCATTGTATTCAAGATTCTTGGGGTGCTGAACTTCATAAAGATCTAAAAATTATAGATAATGCAATTAAAATATATAAAGGAACTAATTCAGAAGTAGATTCATATTCAGTTTTTTGGGATAATAAAAAGATGATGGAAACAAGTTTATCTTCGCAATTACAAGAAAAGGGAGCAACTGATATATACATATGCGGATTAGCCTATGATGTTTGTGTTGGAGCAACAGCTGTAGATGCACTTACAAGCGGTTATCGAACTATTCTTATTGATGATTGTAGTCGAGGAGTAGATCTTGTTGATATTGAAAAAACTAAAGCTACTGTTATAGCTAATAATGGAGTAATTGTAAATTCAAGTCAAGTAAAAGCAATGGTTGAAGGAAAAGATCGCCGACCAGAACTTGGATATAAGTTAGCTATAGAAATTAAACAAAAATTAACTTTTGTAGATGACGATAATCAATAATTTTATTTTCTTGTAATTTAAAAAATAGTACAAAATGTTATACAAACATTAGATAAATTAATATAATATTTTATATCAGTTTTTGCTTTTTTAAAAAATATATTTATAAAATAATTTATTAGAATATATTAAATAATTTATTAGAATAAATTAATTTCTGCATTAATTATAATTATAAATATTAATTTTATATCTTTTATAATCATATTTTTTATTATTTAAAAAGAATATCATAAATTGAATATCAATATAAAATTTTTCTGAATTAAAAATTAGTAAAAATCTTGAGTTGAAAATTGAAAAAGCGAGAAAAAATAGTAATAACAGTATAAAATAGAAATAGAAAAAATACGTGCAAATGTACATTATACAAATACACAAAAAATACACAATTGTATTTTATTATATTTTATTCTATTGTATTGTTTGAGTAAAAATTACAAAGATTTGAAAAAAAAAGTTTAAGAGTTATCATATCATATTAATACTGCATTAATTTGAATATTAAATACTTTAAAATGATATTATTTTCCAATATATTCATAGTATTTTTTTTTTAATTTTTTTCGATATGTTTAAATTTATTAGTGATTATAATTGGTGTGTGTATGTGTATATATATATATATATATATATATATATATATATATATATTATATTTTATTATAATTTAAATATATATTAAAAAAAATATATATATAATTATATATATAATTATTATATAATAGAGAAAAAAAATAAAGATTTAATATAAATTATAAATATTAATAAACATATTATAGATTTATAAAAGTTCGGAAAATATTCAAAATAATATTTAACATTTTTTATTTCCAATAATTTCCAAAAATTTATAAAAATTTCCAATTTCAAATATTCAATTCAAGTTTGATACAAGTTTGATATTTTTTTTTTTTTCTATAAAATTTTTCCCTTTGCAAAATATTTCTTCTCGTTTCTTTTAGAATCTAAGTTGTTTTGCATCATTCTGATCCAATGATGGATCAAGTTCTGTCCATTCGATACTTTTCTTGAAGTATATGAAAAAAAAAATATTGCATAGAAATGATATGACGCATAGTATGAAAGGAAAATGCATCCAAAAAATAGGATTCTTAAGAAAATTTATGATTTCTTTTCGATACAATTAATAGAGATATAAAATAGTTTACAATTATTCATAAAAGATTTCAATATTTTTAAAAATATGAACTAATTTTAATCGAAAATAGCTAATTTAATTCAATTTATAATAAATCAATTTTAGAAATTTTCTTCGACTGGAATGCGCTTGTTTTTATGCACTGTAATTTTCCTTCAATTGATTACCTGATAAATACTTAAATAATATATAAATAATGTAAATAATAATATATAATATATAATATATAATAATATATAATATATATAAATAATATATAAATAATATAAATAATATACAATATTATATTTATATTTAATTTCAAAAGTTTGCTTTAGTTTTATTAATATCATTATAACTAAATGTATAATACATTTACAATTTTCTTAAAACCGAATTCACACGATGTTTTTCAATTCATATGATATAAAAGTATAAAGAATATAACTAAAAACTTTTGCTTTATTCTAAAAAAATTATATATTCTAAAAGAATTATATAAATTAAACAATAGAAACACTAGTATGCATCATATTCAAATTATCTTTTGATTAAAAAATAATACACGATAGAATTAAAACATAATTATTTTTGAAAAATATATTGTCTGTCGAATTATTATTATCAAATCATGATTACTTATTTTTGTTTGTTTTTGAATTAAACAACAAAAGTACAAGAAAAAACAAAGGTAGATATACAATTGTATGGTAAAAAATTATTTTTCTGTATCAATTAAATATTATAATATTATATAATACATAAATAATATTATATAAATAATAATAAAAAATTGTAATATTTTAATTACATCCAATTTGTATCTTGCAATATTGAATTATTTTTAATTTAAATATATATATATATATATATATATATATTTATCTTTAAATACTCTAATAATAAATTTTAATACATTATTTTAAATATAAGAAATGCACATAATAAACTATACATTCAAGAAAAAATTTTAGACATCTAGTGGTGGCGTGTTGAAATATTGATATTAGATTCTATATGTTAGGAAAATATAAATATACATAATATAAATAAATATTATAAATATTATAAATAATTCTATAAATTAATATCATTTGATATTATTATTATATAAATAAAACATGTTTTATCATGTAAGTTATTATTAAATACATAATAATGTGAAAATAAGTGAAATAAATATAATAAAATATTGAATGAGATTCATGATAAAAATTAAAGATATTAAATACGTATAATTTATTTTATATTTTTATAGATATCATTAGAACATGAAATTTTATTACACCCTAGATATTTTGGACCTCAATTATTAGATACGGTAAAACAAAAATTATATACTGAAGTAGAAGGTACTTGTACAGGAAAGTAAGTTTATACATACATAACACAATAACAGTATATTTATTTAAAATATTTATAATATTTTCTATATGGTTTTATTTATTTTCTATATGGCTATAATATTTTCAGATATGGTTTTGTAGTTGCTGTAACAACAATAGATAATATAGGTGCAGGAATCATACAACCAGGACAAGGTTTTGTAGTATATCCAGTTAAATATAAAGCTATTGTATTTAGACCATTTAAAGGGGAAGTATTAGATGCCATAGTAACACAAGTGAATAAAGTAAATATTAAATATATTTTTAAATTTTATGAAATTATCTGAAAAGTTATATTATTTCTTTTTTTTAGGTTGGAATGTTTGCTGAAATAGGACCACTTTCATGTTTTATATCTCATCATGTAAGTTATTTTTATATATTATAATAATATATATAATAATATTTTGATAATTTCAATTTATAATTAATTAATACTCTTTTATAGTCAATTCCAGCAGACATGCAGTTTTGTCCAAATATAAATCCACCATGTTACAAAACTAAAGAAGAGGTAAATATAAAAAAAATATATATATATATAATAAAAAAAAATTTAGATTAAAAATTATAAATTGTAAATTACAGGATGTAATTATTCAACCAGATGATGAAATAAGATTAAAAATTGTTGGTACAAGAGTTGATGCCACTGGAATTGTTAGTATTTATAACATATAAACTTTCATGTTAATATTCTATATTATATAATATATATTTTATATTTTTTAGTTTGCTATTGGAACATTGATGGATGATTATCTAGGTAAATATTTATTTTATTACTCTAATGATAAGTTATATTGCTTTTTTTAAAAAAATATATTTTTCTTATAGGACTCGTGTGTAATTAAATTGTCATTTCAATTTAAATTTTATAAATTAAATAAAATAAATTTTATTTTTATGCAAATATAGAGTTTATATGTAAAGAATAAAAAATAAAATGAAAAATAAATATTTTACTTAGTTTCTATAATATATTGCTATTTAATTATATATGTCATCAAATACATATCTATATTTAATTATATATATAAATATTTAATTTTATAGATTACAAATTTGTATGCATAAAAACATAACATGTACAATATTATTGAATATATTTGAAATAAAATACATTTTTTTTTAATAATAAATTAATCACAATTCAATAAAATACTAATATTTAATGCATAAATAATATTATACTTATATATATATATATATATCTCTAAATACACGACATATATAACTTTATTTTTATAATTAATAATACATTTTTATACTATATTATTTTAACCTTTTGAAAATATAAAAAAAAAGAATATAATTTGAATAGTAAATATTTAAATTAATTTGTTATAATTACATAAAGAATGTATTAAAAGATAGAGTTTCAATATTTATTTATTTTTTTTTACACAGTGCAATAATTTAAAAAATTTTAATAAATCTTCTATTTTATTTGAAGAAATTCAGGATATTGTTTTAACCAAAATCGAACAAAATTTGAATCTAATAAAGCAATAAATAATGCCAATTTTGCTTCAATAGGCATTTTAATTTTTTCTTCTATATTTTGATCAGGCATTGTTTTATCAACAACATGTTTAAATATTTTACCTTCATTATTAAGATAAAATGTAGAAAAACCATCGTACCACCTATTAATAATCTCAATTATTAATATTATAATATAAATAAAAGAATTTTAATTATTATTATTATTAATATTAATAAAAATTATAAATGAATTTACTTACGCTGATTTATTTTCTACCTGTTCTCTCGTATTAAATATTTTAATTTTCCAAAATGTAAGAAATACACGTGTACCAGAGGCACCTACTATACGCCAACGAACTTTAATACTATTATCTTCTGGATGCATAGTCATTTTTAAAATTTTTAACTTAACATAAGCAAACTTTAAATGACCTACTAATCTTAATAATGCTATTTGCTTAAGATATTGCTCAATACCTCTATAAAACATTTATAAATATACAATTTCTTTTTAATAACATATATTAATTTAAAAATAATAAAATTTTTTATATTATATATGTTTGAAATTATATACTTACACAGTTGTTGTTCCTTTAATATTATTAATAAATATTAAATCTTTTGTATATATTGAATAATTCATTGATTGAACAAACAATAATGGTAACTGAAAGAAACACATTTTGGTGTAATAAAATCTCAAGTTTTATATAATTCCAAGCAATTTCTGTGCACAATATAGAGACATACATCATTACGAAGAACATCAAATACAGATTGTAATTGTGTTTCAAATGATTTACGATCTTCAGAAGTTTGCATTTCATTTACATTTTTTACATTGGGAGAAATTTCTGCATAAAAAGTCTTATCCTTTTCATATTTGAATAAAACATCATTATTAAATATTCTTTTAGCTGGTACCATTTCTCTAAATGGTACATTATATTTATTTTTTAAATGTTCAGGTGAGATTTCCCATTGTGTATCCATTTTTAATACTGACGTGTATGTTAAATATGAATTGGTTACATTTTGTATTTGAATATTATTTTGTTTCTGGTGATATAATTTAATCATTTGTTGTTTAGTCCAATTATGTTTCTTGTTTAATGCTTTAGAACTTTTAATGTTATTAAAGGAAGAAAATAATACATTTTGCCTTGACAAATAAGCCATTGAATTCAAAGGCTTTTCTTTGAAATTTGTTGAGTTTGTTTGTGCATCTAAAAACTATAATTATAGATTATTTTCTTCTTATAAATTAAATATTATATATATTAAAATATATATTATAAATCTTATATATATAATTATTTATATAACAATAAAGAAATATTATATATATAACAGAAATATATATATATATATATATATATGTAAACAATAACTCAATCATTCTTATCATTTATAATTAATTATAATAAATAAAATATTATAATTATTAAAATAAATAAGTATTTATATTTTCTTAATATACATAAAAAGATACCTATTTATTTTTATCAATTAGAATTTTTATAAAGATTTTAAAAATCTATGAGACACTAAGCATAGAAAAAAGGAACAGTATCAAATAATAAAATTCTTGTAAGAATTATAATAATATCAAATTATTATGACAAACTATTACATAAGTATATTAAGGTTAACTTATATTTCATAATAATATGAAATAAAAAGTAAAACAATTTTAAATGACAATAATTAAAAATTTTATTTAAATAAAAATGATTAAATATTATTGTATGAATAAAACTATTTACCTCTTCTAAAAACAAAGATTTAACATTTTTTGGTAGCCGATAGTTAATATCAGTTATTTGTCTTCGAATATTAACAAAAGATGTAAATTTATTTGGAATAGAACGTAAATAAAATGACATTTTCTTCAATTTTTTCTTTCACTGATTTGTATTCGATATTCTTTAATTACAGAAATAATGTAATACAAAATACAACTGTCGGCATGACCTCTTAGTATCATATTATAGACAGTATCCGGTAAATTCACACATGTTCAATTATAGTTTGGATAAGTTTTAACAGAATTATAAAGTTTTAGAGAGGGCGTTTATGTTCAGTTAATAAATTTCAGTTTAAAATTTAAAAGAGGGCGCAAATATAATATTATATATGTACATATATGTATATATATTTGAAATTTTCACATATCACATCTAGAAAGAAATAAATTATTTTTTTATATGACAATTTCTTATTTATTTATGTACATTTATTAACAGGAAGCTGCATTGATGATTATTGCGCTGTAATATATACGATTAAAAAATTATAATAAATGGATTAATAATATTAACAATATAGAAAACAATTACATTAATTTAATGTAACTTTTTTCATCTTAGAAGAAAATATTTAACGAAATAAATATAGTAATAAATGAAAAAAAAAAAAATAATAAAATCATTACATTAATTTAATGTAATTTTCTTCATTTCAGAAGAAGACATTCAATAAACAAAAATATTATTCGAATTAAAATTCAAATTATTTGCAAATTTTTAAATATTTCATTAATAAAAATTTAATATATTCAAATAAATTCCAGCATGTTATGTTCAAGTTACAAAAATATATTTGTTCATATTTATGTTAGATGTGTGCAAAATGCTAATTGATAAAGTATATTATCGAGCATTTAAAATATTAAAAATGACTTATTAGAAATTTTTTTTTTTATATTATTTTATCATATAAAGAACTGTAACAGAACTCCAAACCTCTACTTTATAGGTAAAAGATATTTCTGTTTTATATAGATAAAAGATATTTCCAAATATTAATATAAAATTCATATCTGAAAATTCAATATTACATGATATTTTATGCGCTTTACCAAAAGACAGCGTTATTAATTAAAAATAAAATTAAATATTACGTAATAAAAACACTATATCGCTTCATAAGCAACATCGACACCAATTCTAGTAACTGAACCATTGAGAAATTCTTCAAGTTCATCACGTTCTCTATTTTCATCTCTTGAACGGTGTAATGAACGTTTCTTCTTTCTATCTGCTTTATCGGTCTTTTCTTTATCCTTTTCTTTATCTTTAGACTTTTTCTTTTTCTTCTTCTCTTTGTCTTCTGTCTATTTTAATTCAAAATGATATTACTATCAGAAGAAATGAAGTTACATATCAAAAATATTTTGTATGCATACCTTTTCTTTGTGTTTTTTTTTCTCTTTTAACACAGGACTACCACCATCGGAACTCATATGACGTACACTGGTATTATCAAGTAACTCTAAATGTACATTGGAACTTGTTACACTAACATCTAAACTTTTATCACTCAATTCTAATCTGTCTTTTCTCGTACTATTACTGCTTACATCTTCACCACCTTCAGGACTCTGTCTCCATTTGGAGTCACGTCGAAGCCAGCTATCAAATGCATCCGAATTAATCTCTTGTTGTTCATTTATATCATAATTACTTGATATTTGTAATTCTTGCTCTATAGATGAAATAGAATCACGTTTTGTCATTTGCCGCAATTTTTCTGAATTTATTTCTGTATTTGATAAAGTTTCGCGTTTGTGTTTTTGTTTACTTAATGGATTTTCAGCCAATTTAGGTTGAATGGGAGGTGTTGCTTCATCAGCTGATGATAAATCATCTTCATAACCAGCAACCAAAGGATTTGCAGTTTCAGTATCACTATAAAAAATAGAAAATTTATTATAAAATATGTAAAAATTAAAAATAAATTAAATTATAGATATTTTTTTAATTCTTTATATAATCTATATTATATATATAACTCTAATATACCTTTCAGAATCTAATTCTTCATGCTGTATCTTTTGTGGTGAAACTTGACTAGTATCTTCTAAGAATGATCGATCTAATAATCCATCATCGGGTATAAAATCTTCAACACTAGTTAGTGGTACATTTGTATTTGTGTTATTAATATGTGTGACTCTATCTATTTCTTCCTCTTTTTTATTACCAAATATTTTTGACATAAGTGATTGTGATTTGTTAATCGAATCTCGTCTGTCAGAATTTTCATTTAAAAATTCAGCCATTTTGGAATCAGTTTTTAAAATATTTTGTGTAGATAATGGTGATGTTTGTGAATTTTTAATAGGAACTATTTGATTTTCAGAAGCATGTATAAGATTTTCTTTCTTTGGTAATGATTTCAAATCTATATTTTTTATTGGAATAGGAGTTCCACCTCCTATAGGACCAGGCATAGAAATTGATCTTTTAACTTCAGCATTTACATTTGTATTGCCATTAGAAGATAATATATTATGATTGCTTAAAGAAGATGTGACATTAGGGACTAGGATACTGGCAGAGACAGAATCAGCAAGTGCTCTTCTTCTATTAACAAGATTATCTAAGAATTTATTATAATTAGCATCATCACTATCCTGAAAAAGATCAAGTTCTTGTATTGTCAAACGTGTCTCTTCCTCATTAGTTTCAAGTTGTTTTAATAATGTTTCTCGTTGCAATTGAAGAAAAGGTAGATTAAAGAATTTGTGTAAAAGTTTTAATCCAAAGCCATTTCTCATAGATGATTCTGCATATCTTACCTGTAAAAAAAAAGAAATTGATATGAAATGTTTTTTTCCCATTATTTATGATTAATAATAATAACAAATTTACTTGTGCTGCTCTTTCATGTAATGAATCAATAAAGTATGTCACATGATCTGATGTAACAGTTCTGTGATGTGCCATATCACAATGATTTCCTAAAACAATTACTGGAATATGGCTAGGAATTTTTGGAAGTTCTCTTTGAACATAATCAAATGTCCAAGATTTTGTAATATCCATCATAATAATAACACCATTGGTCCCTTTATAAACATCAAGAAATTCTGCATCTAAAGCAGGTTCCTCAATAACATTTTCAGACTGTGAATTATCCATTTTTAAACCTTCTAATTTCTTTCTACGTCGACCTTTATCTACAACATCCCAAACTTCAACTTTAACAATATCATCCGTAGCTTTATAATTCCATTGTATACTGGTTACTTGTATTTCCTCTGTTGGTATATATTCTTCTATAAATTTTTGGCCTTGAAGTCTATGAAATAGACAAGTTTTTCCTACATTTCTGTCACCCTTTATAATAATTTTCACTAAAAATAAAATGCTTTCAATAAAAGGAATTTTATTTTTTTTTTTATTTTAAAGTTAATGTAATATACTTACTATTATATTGTACACCTTTAGCAAATTTTCTTTGTAATGTTGTTGGCATAGATTGATGAGCTGGTCTAGGAGATATATTACCAACTCCATCAGATTTTCCAGCTAATCTTTTAAATGCAGAGAACATTGTATATTTTTTTAACGAAACCAACAATGGTTTAGATAAGGTTTTTTTT
Source organism: Apis mellifera (assembly GCF_003254395.2). Classification (NCBI taxonomy): domain Eukaryota; kingdom Metazoa; phylum Arthropoda; class Insecta; order Hymenoptera; family Apidae; genus Apis; species Apis mellifera. The sequence goes on along the minus strand of NC_037640.1, from coordinate 1,945,837 downwards.
TAAATATTATAACAGATATCTAGATAAAATAGATACAATAAAGTTAAATATTTTAATGATTAATATAATATATATTTAAATAAATAATATTTATATTTAATAAATAATTTCAGAAAAGAATATTTGTTATAATAATAACAATCTATCTTTCCAACTATCTAATCTTTCCAACTAATTATTACAAATTGTATTAAAAATAAATTTTTTATAATGCAGTTCTATTTTAAGTTAATATAAAATCGAAAGCAAATAATAAATTTAAATAAAAAAAATATAAAAATTACTTAAAGAAATAAATTAATATTAATAATGTTTACTTTAGTAGTCATATTATTATTGCATATATTAAAAAAAAATAAATATATTGTTCTGAAAATTTTTATAATTAATTTTTAAATAAAAATAATTACTTACTCCATATTATGTTAAATCTTTTATAGAAAATAAAAATTTATTCATAACAAGTAACCGATTTAATAAAACTTAAGCAGCTGTCACTTAGCAGCTGTATTTATTTTTTGTTGTGATGTTGGCAATTAATCATTTGTTTCATAATATTTATAGTATTATTAATTGCAAAAAGTTTAAAATATGAAAATATTAAAATAAATATTTAATTATCATTATCATTTTTTATATAATTTACTATATAATATAAATATTTATATAATATTATAACGTTGGTATCAGTGATTCTTAAATGCTTCTTAAATGTATATTACGTTTTTAAATTGAAAATTTTAAATATGATTTTTTATCAAAATCAAAAGTGATATGGTAATTTATATGAAATATTATATATATATATACTAAAATTATTTATTATAAATTGTACACTATTAGCAAATTACATATAATTATAAATTGTTCATAAGAAGTATTATGATTCATTGAATTCTTCTACAGTGGCTTGATAAAGAAGTGGTTTCAAATTATGTTCAATTACAGTATGTTGTTCTCCATGTGTTATTGTTAATATTGCACTAGCTTTTCTTAATGTTTCAATAGCTTGTTTTAACTTTTTTAAATATACCTGAAGTTTTCCTATTGATAAATATAAGATTCCAGTTGATGGATGAAATTCTCCATAATATGTCCTGAAGCATGAATAAAAGTTATTATGAATTATTTTTTAACTTATATAAAGAATATATAAAGAATACATATAAAGAATGTCTTACAAATAGCCATTAATAAGTCTCTTAGCATAAGATTCAGCTTCCTCCCAATGTTGCAAAGTTAGAGAGGAATCAAAAGCACTTTGTAAAGTTTGTACATGCTGTATATTGAGAGGATGTAAAACACCTTCTTGTTTCTTAAGACACATTGTGCTTACATCCAAATCTATTTTTTATTGTAAGAAAAAATATATTTTATATTATATATTATATTAAACAACTTAATTAATATTATTTATAAAAAGGATACAGGCAATATTTTTCATGTTTTGCAAATGATATGCAGTCAAGTCAGATATTTCATAAAAAGTTTCTTTAAAATTTTCAGGGAATTTTGTATTACAATTTTCACACATATCAGCATCAAGAGAACAAGGATATGTACAAAATTTATTTGGACATGCTGCTGCTTCTACCATTGGTTCTGATTCTTCACATTTTTTACAGTTACACCAAAAATAATATGAACTTTGTAATTCTTCACGTCTGTCTTTTGTTGTTTTAATTACATCAATGTATGATATTCTTATCTATATATGTTCAGTTATAATTGTATTATACTTTAAATGATTCTCTGTTGTTAACAGAAATTTCATTACAATATTATAAAAACAAAAATATTTAAAAGACTTGCCTGAGATAAATCTAAACAAGGAAGATCTTCTGTTGTTCTAATAATTATAGTTGTCCCCTCAAAGGTTGCTACAGCATTAGGTTTGCAACTATGGTCCAAAATAGAAGGTCCCAAATAAATACCAGCACCAATATTATTCATATCCAAATCAGATATATTAAAAGAATTAATATAAATTCTGCCATAAATACCCATTAATTCTGCAGAATTTGGTATAGACATATCTCCAAGAAATTCATATAAAACACCACATACACATACAAAATGTTCCATTTTTTTTTCATCTTTTTTTATATCAGAATAATCTAACAAAATAATAATTTAAATATTAATTAAATAGAATTTTATATATATTTTATGTGTTCTCTTACATGAAAAGCTTACGAGACATTAAGTCCTTAAATTTCCTATATTTAGTTTTACTATAATATCCTATTTCTTCACCTCCACCTTGATTTAATTTTATAATTATACGTGCCATTAGTCTTGCAACATCTGGTATAACTTTTGATGAAAATCTTTTTAAACTTGCACATTCTTTACTATGTATAGTCCAAGACATTTGTTGACAAGATTGATTACAGTAATAAATACACTTACAAACAGAACATCTAAAAAGTTTTCCACTGAAAAAAATAATTTTATATATTATTTTTAAATAAAATAATTTATATTATTATAATATAACAATATTAATAAATAAGCAGTGGAAGAAATAAAAATATTATGTAAATTAAAATTTTTTAAAAATATTTTAAAAATGTTAAGAATATACCTTTTAAAACAATAATCACATCGTTCATTTCTATATTTTGAATAAAGCACATAAGCAAATGGTTTAGCAGTAAAAAGAGTAGTGCCTTTTTTAATAAAATTTTCACTTTCACTCATTTTCAAAGTGTTCCTTTTATTAATATTGTTTAATTTAAGACGGGCTACATAACCATAAATAAGATATAGAATAGATTTATCATCCTATAAGATTTTCTATCTCATGTTCTGAAATACCGATAGTACAAAGAATCAGATGTTATATCCTCTGTAACTTAATGTCCATTTATATGTCGATCAAATAAATTTAGCGTAATTAGAATAGAAGAAAAAACTATAAATATCTGATAAAAATCCATTTGTTTTAAACAAAATATGTACCATTATACTATTCAATTCTTATCTCTTATTCTTTATGTAATATTTTTGAGCAAAACATTTATTTCGTTCATCTTCTGTTTATGTTCGATCTGTTTCATAAAATAAATAGATTATTAATTGTAAATTTTCTATTATTTTCATCTCTTTGTTATTAGTTTCATTGGTTTCATTTTATTTCAATTCTAGAATTATGAATAATTCAATCATAATATGTGTAATTTTATAAGTAGAATAATTTTTATTTTTGCTTTCTATAATTATATTTTTTATAATTATATTCTATTAATGCATTTACTGTTTTTTCTTTCATTCGATTAGTGTTTCTGATTTTGACTTGTATAATAATAGAGAAATATTTTTTTATATTTGCATTGAAATATGGCAATAATTCAGCAATATTTTGAAAATAAAAATACTACTTAAATTTTTAGTAGTATTCTAGAATTCAGGTATAACAATGTTTAAATATAACAATGTTCTTTTTTTCTGTATTTAAAAAATAGAATGCTAATAATTATCATTCATATTAACATTATTAAATTTTTATTTTTCAATAAATACCGTATCTATTTGCATTTTTAGTATGTAATATAACATATGGTAATAAAAAGTTTAAAAATTTAAAAATTTTTTAAACAGTTTTTTAATATATACTTGAATCTTTGAAAGCAATTTAATAAAACTTTTGTACATTAGCATGAAATTCCATTATTTGCTTTTCACAACAATCTGATATAAATTTATTTATATTGAATTTTTAATTTCATTTTTTAAATACAAAGTTTTGTTATAAAAATTATTTCTGAAAAAAGTAAATTATTTTTATTGTACATATCTAAATTGAATAAATTATCTTTTTCAATGCAACATTGTTTTTTTAACTTTGAAATTATATAATATATTAAAATATTTGAATTTTAAAATCAAATATTTAAATTTATAAATAGAAGTAAAATAAAACTTAAAAATTGCAAATATGCTTTTATAATCGAAATGATTAAATGATTAAATATTATTTCTATTGTCTCTGCTTTTATGTTTGCTTCTACAGAAATATTAAATAAAACAATTCATCGTTGCAATATCTTCTTTATTTACATTAATGTATGAATAACTAAATACATCTAAATAATAAATTATTATCATCTATGTTTAAATAAATCCAAAGTAAATTCCACAATATTAAATATTTAAGGAAATTGTTATAATTTTCGATTCATCCAAAACCTGAGAAAAATTTAAAAATTCGAATAAAATATAGAAATCAACATCGTAATAATTGTTTGATTTAATTATATAAACGAGAAAAAGAACTAAATTTATCATAATTTTATTATTTTAAGTGCAAGAATGTCCATATTTTATGTGAAACATTTCTTTCTTATCTTTTTTTATAAGTATGTTTTATAAAAAAATCAGTAATATAATTAAAAAATTATTGTTGATCGTAATCATAACAAAAAAATATACAAAATAAATATAATAAATTACAAAAAGAAAAAAGAAAAAATAATTAAATAAAAAAACTAGATTTAGTTTTTTTAATTTAATTTTTAATAATAAATTTAAACAGAATCGTTGTGATGTTTTTTATAAAAAAACTTAATAAATCGTTATCATTTATATAATAATATTGTTAATTTTAATCTTTTTATATTTTTCTATTTTCTCGAAATCGTAAATCATATTTCTAACAATATCTGCATAATTAACTATTATTGTTTATTGACCGCTACAATGACAAATAAGACTAACAATGACTTATAGTATTTTATACATTTATTAACCTAAGCCATGAATCCAGTCATCAACATATTGAATCACATCTGAATATGTCATTCATACATTTGTCAATATTTGCTTAAATCATTGATCATAACAGACATTGAAATGATAATTATATGTAGCACTTATAATTATTATTTATTATATTATATAAATGGAATATTGTATTGATATTTCAATATTCTTCCAACTCAGAGAAGAACAAAAATCAATATGAGATGGTCAATATTGATATGTATAAATTAATATTGTTACACATGTTTTTATATCTGGCATTGATATAAATTCAAGTACGTCAAATATAACTTAAAATAACATAATTAATATGTGCAAGAGTGTATGTGACGATTTTTAAGTGACTTTCATTTAAAATTATTATTTAAAAAAATAATTTTTTCAAGATAATAGTTAAGAAGTGTATTACAGTTTATCAAAAATAGACAATATATGTAAAATGCGAATTCAATATAGTTAAGGTAAAAAATCACATATAAATACAAAATTTTTTATAATTGAAATAAAGAAATACAATTTATATTTTTATACAAAACTTATACAAAACATAATATTTCGTTTATATTGGATAATAATACAATAATTTTATAGATCATCAGTTAATGAATTTCTTTTTCCTTTTTTATTTGATATATTCTCAATATTTTTCATTTTTAAAATATTGCTAAAATAAAAATGATATTGAACAAATGATAATTGAAATTCAATGTATACATTTGTATATTTCCAATTTCTTTCAAAATTCTATAAATCTTTATTTATCAATTAAAAAAGGATGTTTATGAAAATTAATATTAAAAAAATGGACATTTCAAGCGAAAAGAAATATTTAACAAAAAGATGGTGAATATTGAATTTGAAAAAAATATATAGCATAGTTTCGCGTGAAATCACAAAATTTATAACATGTATCTGTTATATATATTATATATCTGCAATACAGTAGACAAATCAATTGTATAAACTCAATTTAACAATTTCACATCAAAATATTATGTATTATTTTAAAACAGTTCAAATATAGAGAAGATTGAACTTCCAAAAAAGCTAATATAAATATAAATATAATATAATATTAAAATTTTCTTCGATTTGATCGTTTGATTAAATATAAATGATATAAAAAAAAAATGAATAAGATAGAATAATATTTTAGAAAACCTCAGAAATTTTAGAAAAATCATGCAGCCTCTATCATAGAAGAAATTGCAAATAGACTATAATAAATCAGAATGAATTGTACATAACTCAATAATGACATAAAATACAAAATATTGTGCATCTATAATTTAATTTATTAATAAAGCGAAAAAACTTTTAAAATAATCTATTAGTATTATTTATCTTATTTATTTTTTTTTTAAAACTTTGTGAAGATGCTTTATGGGTACATAATAAATTAAATATAAAATATTTCATTCAATGTAATTCGTATCATTTCTAATATTATAAATTCTCATACTATATCGATTTCATCACGAGAAACGCATTTGATAACACGAAATTGTATCAAATCAATCATGAGAACTTCTTATACTTCTTTTGAATCCTCTAATATCCAAAATCGAAAACAATTTCAACTATGTATCATTGCATATAATAATAACACATGATATTTTATAATATATTATTTTTCACAATATAAGAGCTTACAAGAGAAAATGTTCAATGTGCAAATTCAAAAAATAATTAAACTTTAGAAATATGTAATATTTATGTAAATATGTATTATGTATTTTTTTTGCTGATTAAAAAATTAAAGGGATGAAACTAATCTTGAAAATATGTATTTTGTTTTTATATATGAAGATATAAATGATTCCACTCATTATAATTAATCTTAAGGTATTTGATTAATCTTTATAAGAGTAACAGCAAGAACCAAGATTGATTTATGAGACAATCATAGTAACTTGAATTTCAATTCTCAATAGTCAATTTATTAGCGATTTACGAGCATGTTTTTTCTTCAAAAAATTTAAATACAATTGTCGCTTTATCAAGCTACATTTGCAAATATTTTATAATCAAAGAAAGAATAATTAGGTATTTGATCTCCACATATTTCAATATGATCCATGAAAATCTTTAAATGCTTGGTTCTCTCCGGTTAGACTAATTAAATAGAGAGAGATCTAGGATCCAATATAATTTCAAAAAATCAAAAATCAATCTCTATTAGAATTTCAATGTATCAACTTTAAGGCAAATAGGCTTTCTTGTAAATAAACAATTAAAGAATTCAATCTTGATAGTAGCAGTAATCTAGATAACTTTTATAATTGTAAGAATATTTGTATCTATTTGTTTTGTATACATATTGTATACATATAATTGTATAATTGCTTTATTTAAATTATTAAATGAAATAGAAAAAAAACATAAAGAAAAAATTGTTACAATTAAATATGTTTATAACAAATTTGTGAATATAATTGACTCTTATGTCATTATTTGGATTTTCGAAAATGGAATAAAAACTATGAAGAGATAGATTTGGAAAATTTTAAAGCAACATTAGATTTTCAATTTTAAAAAAATACTTATAAAATATTGTTTAGGAAAGAAATTAAGTTCGAAAAATTAATTGAACATGATTATTTGCTTGAATTAATTCATGAATCGTACATGAATAATAAAAATTGGAACTCTATAATATTAAATAGAAAAAAATTTTACAGTTTTCTTAAGAATGAAATGAAATTAAATATTGAGTACTTCATAAGTTTAATACATAAAATTGGTTAAAAATAAGTTCATATCATTGATATACATAATATATAGTTTTCAATATTTTTTTTGTTTAAAGAAAATTAAAAATTCGTGCTTTTTATTTTATGAATTTAAAATTGGGAATATTTCAACAAATATTGCAAAACTGCTGTAATGTGTGAAGAAGATTGTATTAATGAAAGAACCGTACAAAAATGAATGATTCAAAAAAAATAATAAATCATTAAATAAATGTTCAAAATGTTATTGAAAATGATAAACTGCAGCAACATTTATGTGCAAATCCATGAAAGAAATGTGTAAATATTACATAGATATACGAATATAAACTCTTATCTATCTTTATAAAATAAGTTACAAAAAATTCAAATAAATTAAAATATTAAAATTATTTTAAATTCTTGTCACAAATCTTTGTGACATCAATTGACAAAATTAGAAAATTAAAAAACAATAAAAACAATGATAATTCTCTAAATATATAGTTTTAAAGAAGCTTATAGGAACATTTGATCATAATTTCTATTAAATTTCATTTTATATCGAAGCTTCAAAATCAGGAAAACTTACATCAGAACATTTCAAAACTTAATTCAACTAAATACATTTGCCAAATATTAGTCACATTACATTTGCATCTTTTTATAAACAATTTAGATGATATGGAATGTGATACTGACATGATATTTTGACATTATATTAAATAACATAAGTAATTTATATGTATAATAATATAATATTTAGTTTATGTTTTAAGATATTGGTAATATACAAAAATATAACAAAAAATTGTAAAATCTTTTGTTTCAAAAATAAGTATTTCAATCAGAATTGAATTTATAATATAGACAAGAATGACTAATTGAAAGTAATATATGATCATATAGATCATATAACATCAATAAATAAAGAAGAAAAGTATTTTCTTTGTCTCAATATCATTTTATGAGATTTTTCAATTACACATTTTATATGTTAATTTATTAACATATTTATAATTATAATATAAATTTGATATTTGAATAATATATTATATTTTAATATATTTACTTAAAAATATGTAATTTATTTTTGAATACTTGTATTTTTATATTTAATAATTTAATGACTTATAAATTAATAATTTATATAATTGATTTAATATAATATACTTTAAAGATATATTTTAAAGAAATACACTAACCTGATGATCTAGTAATAAAATTCTTGCTCTTTAAGGAATTTTTTTTAAGTAAACATATGAACATGAAAAAGTAGCATCAAATCAACAGTAGCATCTTAATGTTATATTTGCTGAGAAGTATTCTAATTTTAATTCTCTGGATTGTAAATATAATAATATTTACAATATAATAATATTTCTTCTTGAATTATAAAATAAAGATTCTTATTAAATAATTTAGTTGTATTTAGCTAAAAATTATTTAGCTACAAATGTAAATATAAATATTTCTATATTTGAAATATTAATATAAAATTTAATAATTATAATTATGAATCTAAAATATTAATAAAATTTCTCATTATTTTATATTTGAAGTTTTTGTAAAATATATTTTTATTAACTTTATGATATGAATATTAATTTTTGATATATTTATTTTACTGTTTATCTCTGAATTTTTAATTATTATAAAATAGATTCATGAAAAATTTGAAAATCTTGTCTGTTAATAATCTTTTTATGTTATTATTTAATGTTTTTATGTTTATATTTTATGTTTATATCTATACATTTATTATTATGCATTATATTTTTATAAAATCATTTAATATTTCTAGCAATAAAATATTATTTATATAATATAATACATAAAAAATTGTATTTATTGTGAAATTTATTTTATGATTTGTTGATTAAAACAATCTCATTAAAATTATAATTATAATATTAAAGTTATAATAGAAAGTTATAATAGAAGTATTAAATATTATAATTATAAATCATTTTAATTATTTTATTACTATTTAATCTTTAAAAAAATTCATATTTAATCTTTATTTTTTTATCTTTTTATCTTTATCATTTTTATCTTTATTCTAATATAAATTTTAAACTCCAGTATATATATATCTTTGTTCAAAAATTATTTTCCTTATTTTCTTCTATTTTCTTTTTATTGTTTACATTGGCTAAAATGTTATACTTTTTATACTATTATTTAATATTTTTTTTTCTTTTTTTCCTCTCAATATTGAATATATAATTATTTTTTTTATATATTATAAATTTATATCTTATCTCCAATATTTGTATATATAATTTTTAATTTTTCTTTTTAAGCAATGTAATATTTTTTTGGCAATTTTAAGATTTTATTATTGCTTTTTTCTATTCTTGAAATGTAGGCTATTAATCTCACCAGCAGGAAAATTGAAATTTAATACGAATTTTTCTATGCCAAAAATTTTTTTTATAGTTTTATTTATTATATGATTAGCATTAGTTTTTTTTATTTCTGTAACATTTATCAATATTAATATTTAGCGAAGTTTGTTAATTTGATTAAATGTAATTCCATTTTATTGCAAAGCCTTTTTTTTGTGCAATAATATAAAAAATGATTAATTTTTTGTTATACATATCTTACACAACTCACGTGATTATTTTCAATAGTAACTTGATTTTTCACATAAATTGATAGTAGATTTTAAATTAGAATTTATATATGTTATTATTAAAATCTTTTGGCTATTCCATATTATTAAAACATTTTTCAACATTTTTAATTACATATTTTTGAATTTTTTAATTATTATTAAAATTGCGATCTAATTTCATTTCTAGCAATTCATGTATAAATATATTTCAATTATTTAAATTAATTATTGATCACTAAAGATATAATTCTTTTTAATGTTTTGTTGTTAATATTTTTTTTTTTTTTTATTACTTTATTCGTAAATTCTTTCTCCATTATATACTATACGGTAAGAGAGCTAACACACGACTGTAAAACTCTAGATTAAATAATCTGTAGAATATTAGAATTTATATATAGAATGTAAACCTGTGAATTGAATATATTAGATAATCATTCATATTATATTTTGTATTATTGTATTATTTTATCGATAATCATATTATAAAATTTTGTATAATGATTTTTGATATATAAAATATACGTATTATTTTGTATTAATTTTTATTATTTAGAAAGATTTTATAGATAAATATTGATATCATTTACTTTATTGATATCGTTAAAATTTATCATCAAAAAAATTATTATATATCTATTACATATATTATTATATATATTATTATTTTATTGTTATAATTTGTTATATAAATTTTTTATATGTATTCAAAAAAAAACATCATTTTTTTATAATATATGATTAATATTTAATATATTAAATAGATTTAAATATAAAAAGATTATAACTCTAAATCAAGGAACAAAAATATCAATAATACATAAACATTATATGCGTTATATGTTTCAATGTTAATACTAATTTATTTTATAATTAAAATTATTTGCTAAAAAATATAATAGAATAGAATAAAATATTTAAATATAATTACATCTGAGAAACATAAACTATGAAATATTACTAATATTTAATTAAAGATTGATTAGATACAGTGCTATTAACCTAACCTATTAAGATATCTTGTGTTAGTGTAAACTATAAAATAAGTTTCTTTTTATAATAATTCTTAGTGCAATATAATCTATCATAAGAAATTGTGCAATAAAGTTTAAGAGTTTACAGACGAATAGAATATTTAGTTCCATCGAAATGTACTCGTAAACAGATTTTTTTATATTTTTATTTTTACATTATTAATATTTGTTTCTTTTTCCTTTTTTTCAAGAGCAAAGAAAAGGTAAATATTTGAAAAGTTTTATATTATTACAAAAATAAGATATATTTATATAATTTATAGATATATAGTTTCATATAATTTAATATAGTTTATATAGCTTTTTTGCAAATTTTAAATAAAATTTATATTATATTAATAACTAGATTATCTTATTTATATTCGTAATATTATGTTAGTAGGAAAGTTAAATCAATTTTTATTTTTGGAAAGATAATTTCAAATGACGCATATATCATTGCATATATCATAAAGAAATTCATTTTATATTAATTTTTATAATATCATTATAGACGAAGTACAAAACAAATATGATATATTATTTATTTTATAGATTTTTTATTTTGGATTTGAAATAATAATCTCATAAGAAAATATGTTTCTTATATTTTTTACGATTATATATATTTCTATATATGATACACTTTTATGTATATTTTTTATATATATGTCTCATTTGGTATGATCATTTCAATTTATATTTTATTTTTTATTTATTTTCCATAGCGAAAAATGTTTTAGAAAAATTAAGTGATTTCAAGAAAAACATATTTTAATATTATTTATTATTGTTTTGATAGTACTTTATTTTTAGTAATATTATTTATATTTAGTGGTATAGTTATACTCGTAAAAAATTCGTATGAAAATTAAATCATTTTTTTTAAACAAAAGTTTATATTTTTTAATAAATTATTGATAAATTAAAATTATATAGTAAAATATATAATAAAATATTAATTCAGAAAATATTTAATTATATTAAAATAATTTTTAGTTTTTTATAGTGCAATATTTTTTATAAAGAATGCTGAAATATATTAATTTACATATAAGCGAATAAATAATAAATAATAGAAAAAAATAAAAATAAAAATTAAGAAATTAATGCTATCTTTGTGTTTTAAATTAAATAAATATACATAAAAAACAAATAATAGAAAAAAAATATAAATAGAATAAGAATTGACTGTCAATATCATTTTTTTACTGTTAAAGATATCTTTTCGTAAAAAGAATAAAGTAGGATAACAATTGAAGATTATTATATTATATAAATTTCTGTCTGAAAATTTATTGTAAAAAATATCATTTTGAAAACATTTAAGAAATAGCACTAATTCTCAATTCTATCTACTTTATTTTTTTTTATGAAAAAATGTCTTTGATTTTCAAGAGATGGCGATCATCCTCAATTCTTATGCTATTTCTATTCTTTTTATTATTTGTTTTATTTAAGGCATAGAGATGGCACTGATTTCTCAATTTTTATTCTATTTCTTCTCCTGCTATTTGTTTATATTGATTGATTTATATTGATTATATTTGATCTTAATACATGATCAGAAATATAAGATGAGAATTAAAATTTTATATAAAAAATTGATATTATATATATTTTTGGATTTATAATCTCTAAAACAATAATTTCATGAAACATAGATGCGAGCATTTTATATTTAGTGACAATGTAAAATTAATTAAATGAAAAACTCGTCGGATAACAAAAAAAATAAAAATTTTGAAAGATTCTATTGAAAAATATAAAAAATTCATTTTCTTTCTTTTATTTGTAATATCATAAAGTATTCCTAAAATATATATTAATTAATTATTCAATATATAAAATACAAATTCATTAAATACGAAACAATAAGAATTTAATATAATATAATTTTAATAAAAAATTATAAATTCAATTTTTTTCTTTATATTTTCTTATTATCTATCTTATTTTATATTGAAATTTGATACATATATTCTATCCTAATATCAATCTAATATCGTTCTTTCAACAAATTATATGAAAAGATAAATCTGCATTCATGATTGACAAATTTGTTTTGTTTTGTGAATCGATTATTTTTTTCATGAAAAAATTTCATTGTAAATTTTTTTAATATTATTTGTTATATATGATCGTAAAAGAAATTAAAATTTATTTAAAAATCAAGGTAATATATAGCTTCAATTATTATTATATTTTAAAAATATGTCATGCATTTTGATAATTGCAACAGTTTCTTTTATTTTTAAAAGAAAATAAAGAAAGATTCAATATAATTGCTGAAGAAGTATATAAGTATAAATATTGAAAATAAAATAAAGAAATATTCTCGAATATAGATTATTATTTTAAAAATTGTATTTATCTTTCCTATTTTGAATTCATCAGCAGAAATTTTTTTCTGTTTTAAAATGTATAAAAAATTTAAGAAATGTTAGAAAATTAAATATTATATCTATTATATTTAAAGTAAAAAATATTAAAGTATCTTTGCCGCCAAAATCTTCCCCTGCTATTCACTATTATTAAAAATGCAATTATTCTTATATATAAAATATTATTATAGATAAATTTATTATAGATTCTTTTGAAATAAATATTATATAAGAATGTATATCAGTAAATAATACATATCAATATATAAATATTTTTTTTTTAATAATAAATATTTTATTATTTTTAAATCTTTGAAAGAGAATCATATAATATAAATTTATAATAAATTTTTATTTTGTATTTTATAAAATATATATAAAACATTATATTTAAAAATTTAAGAAAATGTAATTGTATTTCTTGAAATTTACATATCAATTTTATAAAATTATTTAGTGAAAATTAATACATAAGATAAAATTTAATAATAGTTCGTTATAAAATCAACTTTTTAATGTGATATATAAAAACATAATATGTTAGAAAAATATCTTAAATATTTAATTAGATTTATAAAAATGTTTTATTTAGAAAATTTTGAAATAAAAGTTCATAATTTATAAATATTCATAACATTTTGTCTTAATAGATAAATAATTAGAAAACTTTTATATCTAAGAGAGAAAGAAAATATAATTTATTTTATTAATATTTTCAGGAAATTAAAAATCCTTTTCATATTATATTATAATTTTATATTATAATATAATTTTTATATTATAATCGAGTTAGAATATAAAAAGTTATAAAATATATAATGTAAAAAATATATAATATATATAATATAAAATTACCATTTAATAATAATATCATAGGAATAAATATATTTTTACAGATGTATATAATTTTATTTGTTATAGTTTATGAAATATTTCATTCTACATTTTTTATTTGTAATTTCATATATTAAAATATAGTTTCAAATTCTAATTATGAATATTGTAATTTTATTCTATTCTAAATTGACTTATTGGTAATGACAATGAATAAAATGATAATGAACTTTGGAACATCGAAAATATGGAACGAACTTGGAAAATATATATCTTATGGGACTTTATACACAGACTTTCTTATCTGTATTTATATGATCCACGAATTCCATAACAAAAAAATGTATTACATGTCATGTCTATTTTCTATTTTGTTTATGGTGAACATATGATTCGTAGATAAGATAATTTTAATTTAATGACTTTTCGAAAATTTTGCTACTCATCTTTTAACTCGTTTGAACATATATATATATATATATAATATTAGACCGCGTTCATAACATCAACAACTTATATAATAAGCATTATTTAACTTTACTAATATTGATTTTATTTAAATTCATTAAATAAAAATTTGCAATAGAATGTCTTTTGGTAATATTAAATGTATTTCAAAAACATTCTCATTTTATTAAATTTAAATTAATAATATAAATATTAAAATTATTAAAAATATTTATATTATAATTATATATTATATTGTTCATAATTGTAAATAATTAATATTTATAAATTGAAATTTAAATATTAGATTGGTAATTTAATGATATCATCAATAATTAAAATTAAATTTTAATTTCCCCAAATATTTTAAACATGTATAATTTAATTTATATTTGTTTTTTAAATAAAAAATCTTTTGCTTTTAAATAAAAAAGAAAAAACTTGCGATTTATTAATAACAAAATTTTATATACATATATACGAATGTAATAATATTTAAGTAATAAGTGAGTTATATCTCACATTTTTATATATCATTTTTTATATTGCTAAATCTTAAATAAAATGAAATAAAATATTTTTTTATATATTTATGTTAAATATATAACATTTATATACATATATATATATACATATAAATATAAATAATATTTAAAATTTATATATAAATATAAATCGGTTTATAAATAAATCATTTATCTTACGATAACAATTTCATTAAATTGCTAAAATCGCCTTACTAGTTTTACGTGAATATCTATCGTCCAAAATAGGATATCTTGATTTATTACATAAGATATTTCGAAGACATGTTTATTACACCATTATAATATTTGTTCCCTTAATAATCGATAGTCATTCATTTTATATTTTTATTTTTGAAATAAATTATTTATTTAATGTTATAATTTTATATTTTCGCATGGCATTAATTAAGAAAACAGAAAAATAAATATTTTTATTTATTTACTATTTTAATTATATGAATTTGTTTAATGATTATTTTTAAATCAATTTATTTTAAGAAACTTATTCATTAGGTGAATATAAATATAATAATTATTAATTATTAATCGATGAATAAAAATTATATAAATAGTAACAATGAAACTCTGATATGAAATATTTATTTACAATAATTTAATTGTATAAAAATCTCGAAAATGTAATATCTTCATCTTGTCTTCTTAAATTTAATAAAGTAACTTAAAAATTACATTTCTATGGAAGAATATCTTGATATTTAAAATCATGCAATCCGACTAGGATTTAAGATCAAAAACAGAGAAAATTAAAAACACACAGAAAAAATATATTTTGTTTTTCTTGATAAATGTAGTGTCATATGTACAATGCCATTACTGATAATATAAATTAGTCTTGGTGTACATTGTCTTCATCTTATTTATCTCTAAACTGTTTTATAGTTACTATTTTATAGTTTTTCCTTTTTTTTTTTTCTTTATAATTTTACGCATTTAAATTTAAAAAAAAGAGTAAAAAATTTTAATTCTATTTTAACAATTTCTTTATCCAAATTAAATAATTTTAAATGAATGGATGCTATAGTTCTTTATCCAATAAACAATGAACTTATTATAAACTTGATTGAGCATATAAAGGAACAGGAATGGGAGACTGCTTTTACTTAATGATCATGACAATGTAATGATGCACATTCAAGTGATAATAACATCTACCACTCTTTTTTATGTTCATCCATTGATACACCTCCAGGTCCTAAAGAAACTATCATTAAAAGGCCACCAATCACTGATAATGTCTGTAAAAATTTAAATTTATTATATTTAATATTCTTAATTAATAAAATTATAAGATAAATAATTATTAACTAATTTATAATAAAAAGCAATAAAAAGAATTGAAAAATACCTGGAAAAAATCATATTTAAGGAAGTCTCGAAGTGCTTTATACTCTGGAATGGTCCACCATGCATTGTGATAAAGATTCAATGCAGATAATAGTAAGACAAGTAACAGTGCACTGAGTTTGGTTTTATATCCAATAGTTACTAGTACCATTAAACTGCTTCCAAGAATATCTTGCAAAATTTGAAGGAATGATATTTCAAAACGAATTAGCGTAGTAAACATAAATGCTAATAAAATTCTTCCAGCTAATTGTAAAAGATTTTTAGGCTTATTATCTCCCAAACTTGGAACACCAGCAAATAATGATCTGCCTTCTCCTCTTGATTCAGCCAAAACCAAAAGAAGTGCTCCTATTAATGCCAAATTTCTAAATAGAAATGTTATATCCCAGAAAATATTGTAAGCTAATGTCTGAAGAACGACTATGAAAAACAAGATTCCACAAGCAATGCTGACTTTCCATCTTCCGATAACCATGACACACCCACCAAGTTGTCCAATTAAATTAACAAAGACAAATACTGTAGCTAAGAAGCTACCACAATGCCAACTATTATTCATAAATTCTTTTTGTTCTGACCATTGAAACCACATTCTTAATCCATCTTCTAAAAATGTAGCTATGAGACAAAGTCTTGCAAGAGTTGGCAGTATATGCTTTCCATTGCGAATTACCTATTAGTGAAAAATAATAATAATTAGAATTATATATTATACTTAAAATATAAGAATATATTTATATATTAAAAATTATTTACATAAGTTTTTATAGATATTGAATATTTTCTATTATTAAAACAACTAAAATAGGATATAATAATATCATATAATAATAAGCATATAATAATAAGCATATAATAATATCAAAAAATAAATTTTTTTATAAAGATTAATGAAAGTGAAAAAAATATTATATAAATAAAGAAAATTAAAATAATTTTAAAAAATTAATATGTTCATAAACATATATATAATAAATTTTTATCCGTTAAATTCCTTTAAACTAAACAATAATATAAATTTTGTTCTGATCTCAAAAAATTGATATGAACATAGTATTTGTAATATATAAATTCCCTAACCTTTAATTTTCTAAGGTACAAACATTAATATAAGAAAGTTTACAATATTTAATAATATTATAGAGTCTTTATATCAAGAAATAATCAAGAAAATAAAAAATTAAAATTAAAATATGTGAATGTAATATACTAATCGTAACACGATGACGTTGACAGGAGTACACCTGTGTTCCTGTAGGAATTTTGCTGGTCTTTTGTTATGAATTTCTGAGCGTGAAATTAAAATTATTTATAAAAAAAAAATAAATCGAATGCGATGATCCATAAATTTACCTGATCTGCGATTTCTTCCGCTTTTGAGATCAACTCCTGCGAGATTAGCATCTTGTTTTATTTAAAAATCAAAAAGTATCCATACACTTACATATACACACGTGCGCGCACGCAAGTGATACTGATAGAAACGAGTAGACAAAGACAGAAAAGAAGGAGAGAGGGAGAAAATTGGAGAAACACGGAACAAATAACCTTACCGCTCAGCACAATTGTGTAAGCGGTAGTAAGTATTCTTGCAACTCTTCTGAATGATGTGGAGATCGAGGTACGCGTCACTTCCGGCATACGTGGTCAGTACAATTTATTTCATGGTCTTTTTAAAAGTACAAAGATCAACTACTTAAATTATATTTTCTTTTAATTTTCTTAAAATTTTCTTTTATTATATTCTTTATTTTTTCTTATTTTCTAACATATTTGTTTTAAAAATAATATTTCTTTATTTCAAATATTTCAAATTCAATAATAAAATTATTCTTTATAATTTAAAATTTAAATAATCTTTAAGACAGATTCTAATAATTTTAAATGAAATGTATAGAAATATAGAATAATTTGTTTGAGCTAATAATACAATTGATAAATAATTTTGTATTTTTATCTTTTTATTACAATTCAATAATTTTGTTTATTATCTTAATATTTTAATATCTTTATTTTATTTATTTGCAATAGAATATAATTTTGATAAAATATGAAATTCGTACTTATTTTTAAATTGAAAATGTGTATATATACATATATTTATTAAAATATATAAGTATTTATATTGAAATAGATATTTAAATTATGTATATATATTGTTACACATAATATTATTTATACATATTGATTCGTACATCTTTAAAATATAATATATTTTATGGTTGTATATAAAATAACGAATAAATTTAATTTTTAAATTATTTATTATTATAATGTAATAAGATATTAATTGAAGTTATAATTTTTTTGCAAATTAAAAATATTAAAAAACATTTTAAAAAATTCTAATAATTATTCTATAAAAATTATTTAAAATGTGATTCTTTAATATTAATATTAAATGGTGTTCTGATAATTCAGTAATGTTTTTTAAACATAAAGTAACAATTGTATGAATTATAAAATGTTGCATAATTAACATGTGTATATTTTAGATTTTAGAACTAGATCATAAGAATATGTGTATTGAAGCGCCATCTTAATCATACATTGAGAAATAAAACTAGTATATTGTATATTGAAATCTGTTAAGTGTAGAATGTGTGTTTATTATTTTGTGTTATGTAAAAGTGGAAGGATGATATTTCACTTTTAAAAATAAAATTTTTATAAATAAAATAAGTGAAGTTATTAATGAATTTAAAATTTTTCAATTTTAAATATATTGTGTCTAATAATAATAATCTTTCCATCAAAAAAAAAAATATAATTTTTTTATAAAACATGTTATTATTAAGACTTATATTTTTCATATCATTCAAATAACATTTATAAAACTAATTTCATAATTCAAAATACTACAATTATTACATTTAAAGGAGGTAATAAAAAATATAATTTGTAAGAAGCATGTTTCATATTTAAATATATTTTGAAAATTCCATATTCTTTTACATATGGATATTTGTATTTCTAAAGAAATTATTTATTTAGGAAATCTTTTTATATTATTATTCTCTCTATGATAATTTTAATTTAAAAATTTTGTAATGATTTAATTTACTTTGTTATATATTTTATATTATAATTGATTAATAAATTAATTTTCATTAAAAATACATGCCGTAGCTTTATTCTTTATTCTAGCATAATCAGCATGGCGCAAGAAGCAACTACTAAGTTAATTACAGAAGATTTTGATGCTGGTCCATCAAGTTATGATGAAATTATTCCTAGCTTGTTTCTTGGGAATCTTACAGCTGCTACTGATATCAAGTGGTTAAAAGAAACCAAAATAAATTATATACTCACTGTAGATTCATGTCCACTTCCAAGAAAGATTCAAGAGCTTTTACCAAATTTGATTATAAAATATATTTCAGTTACTGATATGCCACGTGAAGATCTCTTAACTCATTTTGAAGATTCTTATGAATTTATTGACCATGCTTTACAGTTAAACGATAAAATTTTGATACATTGTTATTTTGGTATCTCTAGATCAGCTACAATTGTTATTGCATATTTAATGAAGAAATATGGAAAAAGTTTCTACGATGCATTTGAAGCTGTAAAAAAAAAAAGGCGTTTTGTTGGACCTAATGCTGGTTTTTTGGCACAATTAAAACTTTACGAAGAAATGTGTTTTGGAATAGATAATACTAATGTACAATTTAAAATGTACAAGTTACAAATTGCGGCAGATAAGGTAAGAAAAGCAAAAATTTTACCACAAAATTGTGCAGAATTAATAAAACCAGATCCAGCTCTTGCCACAGTACATCCAGAGCCAACAGTATATCGTTGTAAAAAATGTCGAAGAATCGTAGCTAGTGCTAGTAATATTTTACCACATATGCCAAAAGAAAAACAAATTTGGAGACATATAAGTTCGAGAAAAACGTCTAAACAATCAAAACCATCGCACGAACTATTAGAACCGTTGCAAAAAGAAGAGCAACAATCTGTAGAATTTTGTACTAAAACATTGTTCGTGGAACCGCTAGCATGGATGCCCGACATAACGCATAATGTTGAAGGCAAATTAAATTGTCCAAAATGTAATACGAAGTTAGGTTTTTTTAGTTGGATAGCGGGTAGTCAATGTCCATGCGGCAGTAAAATAGCACCTGCATTTTATTTGGTTCCTTCAAAAGTAGATTGGAGTAATGCTGTACAAAATGTACAAGTAACTGTATAGTATTAAAGATATCTCTATAATTAAAAATTTTGGACGGATGGTTAACATGTAACGATTAATATATAAGAAAAGGTTTTTGAAATCTTTTTATGTGGTTTTAGCTCGATATTAGTATTAATAACGATTATACATGTGACCAACATATTTAGAAAATTTATATTCTAATTTTGTGCCAATATTCATACATTACATATAAACAATAATCGTATTCATTTTACGACTGTAATTTTACATGTTTCTTGCCGCAACGAGTAAACAACCCGTTCTTCCACTATGCGATCTTCGTATTTATATATATATATATATTTTTCCTTTTTTCTATGATTAATATACATAATATAATAACTTTGTAGATAACTAACATACTATTTCCTGTATAGATGTCTTGTATTAAGATGCGATAATAATACATTTACGATTTTTATTATTTATTAACTATTTCAGTTCTACAAAATAACATTTCGAGTTATTTCCATTACCCTGTATTTTTATTGCTTAAATCCTAGTTTTATGCATTCGTGTTTGATCTATTGGTCCTTTTGCATAATAATATTTCCCAATATTTTTTTTTTTATATTAACTTACAATTACAATATTGGTAAAAACTTTGGTATTTTTATAAATTGATGATACTTGAAATTTGCAAATTAGAAAATGAAATTGAGAGAGAAAGAGAGAGAGAGAGAGAGAGAGAGAGAGAGAGAGAGAGAGAGAGATTACATGCTTGCGTGCATGGGAGAATATGAAGTTCCGTATGGATGCGTCCTGAATCGTAATGCATTTAAATTGCTCATCGTGGATCCTCCGTGAATTTCTGCCTGATGATACGGAGGAAGATTAACATTTCCTAAATTACTATTTATAAATCCATGGCAAGTAGATGTTTGCATAGAGGTGTAATGCTGCGACGATCTCCAATACTCGCTATAGGGATATTGGGTCACTTGAGGGGTTTGCAAAATCTCCGAATTATTTTCCTGCGTATGCGTTATTCTGATAGGTCGTAAAGGTAAAGTAGTTTCTACCTCTCTGTTGGTAGAGACGCCTCGATTAATAGCAGAACTTCTTTCGTTCCGACGAAACTTGGCCCGTCTATTTTGAAACCATACCTGGAACAAAAATTTATATTAAATATTTATTATCAACATTTATTTATAAAAATTATTTCCATTTATCAGGATTTTATAAAATCATGAGAAACATGAATGTAATAGTTTGCGATTCGTATCTTGATAATAGAATCAAAGTTTGTGGAAATTTTATAGAAAAATAGAAGAGCAAAGAAAAGAGTAAGAAGGGACATGGCGAGCAAAAGCGTGGATAGCGTGACGACTTCTGGCAACCGTACAGTTCACGGCAGGCAAACGGGACGGAGATGAGAGAAACTTAACAGCAGCACTGGCAGTGGATGGATCGACACGAGCAACGAAAAGTCTGCTTTCTGCACAATCGTGTAACAGTCACCACACACGTGCTAGATACGAGACGTATCATGCAGCATGCGGTACGTCGTATGCCAAGCACAGATGTCGCTGGAACGACAAAACTATCCTGCCAAGCTAATCATAGCTCCTTGCCCCTGACAACCTGTCTCCTCTGATTTTCTGCTTAGCTATCCACTGCGACCTCCATCCTCTTTCCTTCTTTTTTCTCTCTTTTACTTCTTTTCTTTTCTGCACCTCTGTCTGTCTGCCTGCCTGCCTGCCTTCCTTCCTTCTTTGCCTGCCTTCTTTCTAACGTTAGCCACCATAATCCCAAGAAACATATGTGAACTTGGCCCACCAGCGATACGATACTTTTTCTCTTTTACATATTCATCACGGCCTTTCTTCTTCCATTTCACGAAGTGTAAGTATCATTTTTTTTTTGAACGTTTCATTTAATCATTGTGTATACGTTACCTGTACTCTGGCCTCCGATAAAGAGACACGTGTTGCAAGTTCCTCTCGAACAAAAGCGTCTGGATAATGCGTCCTTTCGAACACCCTTTCCAAAGCGGCTAATTGTTCTGCCGAGAATGTCGTCCTACTTCTTCTCGGTCTTCTGCATGCAGATGCCGAAGTAGAAGTTTCATTACATTCTATAAAACGTACGTATATTATTATTTACTTCAGCCTGTGAAAAAATTCGCGATACCGTGTGAACGAAAATGAAAATTCAATTGAGATATTTCAAGATGCCGCTCACGATAAGGAGGTAACGTTTCCAAAACGTAAAAAGCGAAGATGAGAAGCGGCAAAGGCGTAGCTATTCTTGAATGACTCCACTGTGTTCGAGCGTTCATCAAAGCGGTATAATGCGAACAGCATGACTGGAAACGCGCGATTTCGATAAAATCAAACTCGTCGTGGATCATGGATGGAAACATCGTGGAAACACAGCGAGGCGTGTTATATACGAAACGCGTCATCGTCGAATTTTATTCAATTTCATTCGTATTACGTAAAATGTTTATATAAAATAATTTGATTGTAAATTTCCAGAATTCTTACCTAAGGAGTTAGTCGGCGTCGATAATAACCGTGAGACCGTGAAATCTTGTGGTGTATGAGGATTCGTAATCTGCGAAACTATTACGCTGTTGTTCTCTACTTGTTCCGAATTTCCACACAACATTGTCCCGTTTTGAACGATGAATCTCTTTAATCGAGTGGCAACGAACAAATTTTAATTTTTATTATTTATTTCTTGAAGTAATTATTCTCGATCACTTTGAGATATCGAGGTAAATACGCGATGTAATAATCGAGTTATTTAATAAATCGTAAGATGACATTTCTTACTCTGGCACAAATGACTCGTAGTAATTCAAATTTTACGCCACGTGTTGATCGAATGCTGCTCAACGTGTTTGAAGTTATTCGGGAAACATTTTATATGTACATTTTTTTAAAAAATTATAATATTTGATTTTTTAATTTGAATTGTTTAACAGTTTCACCATTTCGAATATTTCAATTAGATTATCGAAGAATCTGATATTTTTACACGTTCAATGTGATTTTTATCGCATCTAGTTTATAATCCACGACTAGAATCAAGGTTATAATTCGTCTCACTTTTTATAGATCTTGCGAGAAAGGTTTAACTTGGTTAAAAGTAAATGTCTCTTTCTTTTTTCGAACGTTAACCAAGAATGTGTAAAATAGATAAGATAAAAAAAGAACCGTATTGGCTCAATTATCGTATATTATACGAGCATCAATTTTCTCTCGTAGGATCGGCGTTTACCTACTTTAAATCGATTCTTTATGCTAACAGCATGTAACGTTTCGTCATTTTCTTTGTCGACGAGTATATATTTCTTTATAGCTTCCATAAATCAATCGTTGCTTTACGATTTTCTCACGAGTTGCAAATGACTATTCTATTTCTATCGTTTCCAAAATATCTTCGCCGATATAAACGTGATTTGTACAAAATGGCGATACCGTCCAACAAGATCTTTAACAGGCACTCTACGTGAAGAAGTTTACGTTTTAACAGGCCAGTTGTAAATAAGATTTATTTTCAAGGACGTTGTCCTCCAAAGGATTGTCTTACATACGAACAAAATTACAAATGTACATGTATAAATATATATATATATATATGTATATACATATGCATCGAGCACGCACTGTATTGTTAAAACATGTTCGATCAATTGGCTCCGTTCAAGTTCAAATGTTGGTAACATCCGAAACGCGCGTAAATCACAACTGGTCGATCGATTTTGTCGGAAGATCGTTTCGTATACCGTGAAACGAAGCCATCGTATTAGTTGATGCGGCGAGATGCCAACTGACTTGGCCGAGTTAAAACGTACTTGAGGATCCTCCTCAGCCTCTTCATTTGTCTCTCCTCTTCGTTCTTTCCTCCCTCTTGTGTTTCTCTTCTCGCCTCTATGTCCCTCTCTATCGCCTCTTATTTTGCTCTCTCGTTCTTCCTTTTACGAAGGGAGCCAGCCTGCAGGCACGCAGGAGAGAAGAGAAATAGAGTATTTCAAGAGTAGGTGGAGATTTCCTTGGCAAGCCCCACCTTCATTAGATTCTCATTGGTTTCTAAACGATACGACACGGTGGCTTTCTGGTGTTTTTCTGGATACAACCCTGCGAAAGAATTCAGGCGTGCGTGGTCATTGAAAAAAATTTCATTACCATCCATTTTATTTCCATAAGATGAATTCTCTGTCGATATTTCTGTTTCTTTTTTTTTTTAGAAAATCGAGAAACGAATTTTCTTTCCTCTCATATGGAAAGAATTTAATAGATATTTAATAGATTTATTTCGAAAGGAAAAAGTCAGTCTGGATATTTTCAAATGATTCTTCTTTGTTAATCTTTGGATCCTTTAAAACAATTGAACTTTGTAGAAGAGTTGCTATTGTATTATTCTTTTTATATTTTTTTTTCGAGGAAGCTTTTAACTAAAATATAATTATAAAACTTTCTCTATTTCATTCTAGTACTTGATGATTTTTTTCTATTTTCAAAAAAATATTGAAAACAGTTTGGTAATAATTGACTATGTAAAAAGGCGACGGTAGATCTATAAGCTGTTCTATAAAATCATTTCCAAAATTATTTTGAAAGATGGACAAGATATTGACATACTTTCATAACTTGCCAATAAAAGTATCGAAGGCCGCAATACTGGAATATTAAAATAAATATTCAGCGATAACTTATGATTCGTAAATTTCGATTTTTCGAATCTCAAATTTATTTTTCAGTTACGATTTTTCTCTTTCTAAAAAAAGAATTTTTAATTAGATTCATTTCAAGAGTTACAAACACGAGATACATTTATTTTGATTTATAAGAAATGGATAAATGAGAGGCGCCGGCGTTACGGTGGTTTCGATTTTCAGGGACACGCTAAACCACGCTTCTTTATGTCCCGGAACATTGGTCTTCTTCATAGTTGCGGCTTGACTCTCGTTACACAAGGGTGTCGAGTAACGATTTCGCCCTAACCGTGAGCTCTCGATCCTTCCTCTCGTACATATTCCGAATACACACTTTCTTTTATTTTCTCTTCGAAAATATAATAACGCGTTAACAGTTTCTCAAATTGCCTCGATATTTTTAAATAATAATCAAACGATATTCCTTAAATTTTCAGATAAAAAAAATAATCGATAACCTCTTATCTTTTTCTTTTTTAAGCCAATTTTAAGTTTCGTTACGTAATCTGAATTCTTTCCAAGTTCTTTCAACGATGTCCGACGGCTAAAAAAATAGTTACATAATTCGTATAATAAACGAATCAAGATGCTCGAGTTATTGGATACTTGAAATTCTAATCGATAGAAAGGGAAGAAGAATTTGAGAAAGAAAGAACGGGAAAAGAGTTAATATTCTTTACGAAAGATTATCGATTATTATTCGTTATATACGTATTTAAATTATTTACAATTTAATAAATAAATCTCGATCGAAATTTCCGTGTGTATCAACTTTTATGTTCGTTTTGTCCTCCAAATATACGGAATCCGTATATCTATTCCGTCGTAGAATCATCCCCGGCTCTCGGCAAACAATTATATTCCCGGCGATTTTATTTATACGAGGCTTTTACGAGCGCAGTCACTCTTGCTGTCAACTGTGTTGGCTCAATAAAACGCGGCCATGCATCCGTTTCCTCGCTGCCCACTTTCGACATTCCCTTGAAACCGAATTTTTCTCGAAATAAAGTACGTGTATCTTCAAAGAAAGTTTTATCACGAGTCATTAATAAGCATTTAATAACAAAGCAATGATATTTGATTAATTTTTCTTTCTTTCGAACGTTATCCTAGAAAGGAATATTAAAAATACTTTTAGTATTACTTATTATCTGTCTGATATAATTTTCCATTACGAATAATTTTAATCATTGATGCTTGTCCAATAATCGAAGAACATTAACCTCTTAGTCGTCGAATGAATTTCTTCTAAGCGAAAGCAAAAGGAATTTGTAAGGAATTTCTCGAGTCTGGAGAACGGCAATAAAATAGTTCGTTTTTGGTGTTCCAGTCGCAATGAGACGGACGGGTGCGTCGCGACGTGGTGACACGTACACGTCGTACGTCGCGCGCCGCCCAACGAAAATTATGAGCCGAGTCTGGACACTCTCCTACCGCGTGTCTTTGTCGTCCTCTTTATCTTGTAACCGAGACACGGTGCCCTTCCACGCTTTGTTCCTCTCTCTCTCTCTCGCTCCTTTATTTTTCCTCCTTTTTCTCGCTCACCGAGAGAAGTTTACGGATTCGCGAAAGAATTTTCGCAAGATCCGTTCTTTTCTGTCGCATCCTCTTAAGCGTCGCGCGACGATAAATGACTCTTAAGAGGATTCTTTCTTCTTTGGCAATGAAAATGCTGTTTCCTTGAAAATGTTTTGCATTGGGATAACGATGTTTCCCACCCTCCTCTTCTCCTGATTTTCGAGTATTTATTTCGAAGAAATTGTTATGACTTCATTGAAATTACACTTGCATTTACGTAAATTGTTTATTATAAATTTCTTAGGAATAAATATATTAAAGGTATTTGTGAAAAGTTAGATTTGTCGAAAGTAATTGATGAATTAAAAAAAAATAATAAATAAATATAAGATAAATATACTATGATATATATAAATATTATTAAATATATTAAATTTTATTATTTATAATTATAATTTAATTATTTATTATATTTATTTATTAAATTAAATATAAAAATTAATTATTAAATATTTATATAATTATATTATATAAATATTATCGTCTTTGATATTGGATCGAAATTTGACATAAATGAATACTAATTAACTAATATACGTTAAGTTTAAAAATTAACAACTCGATCCACTTTTATCACGTAAATGCGTTAATTTTAGGAGAGATCGTGAGAGATCTCGGCATGCGCCACCACTGATCAATGTCCGTCGCGTAACGCGGAGGGGTTCCACCGAAATCACAGATGCAGTTTTGACCACCGTGACAGTGATCGTTGCTTGACAACTCTCGAAATAGTTTCCATATGTATTCTTTGGAGAAGGTCCTCGCGTATTTTTTCATACATCTCCATATTTTCCATTGCTCTTCTCAATTCCTTCTGTCAATAAATTCACAAATTTCTTGTAATCATATATCACACACATATGCATTTAAATATTTCAATGGTATAAATTTCATTCTTTGTTATGCACGATCATGTTTCTTCTTCACAAATTTTCGTATCTGCAATTTATAAATTTTCGACAATAATCATGTAACGAAAATTGGATAAATTCGAAACTATCATCATTTCCACGAAAGAGAGGATAATAATTCTTCATTTAAGAGTTTCAAAATTTTTGTATACTTTAAAATCTGTATGAATTACTATGTCTCATTTGAATTTAAAGAAAATTCGTTTCGCTTTGATCGTATATTATAGAAAAACTTTTTATCCCCCGAGGAAGCAAAAACTGTGTGAATTTACGATGATTACCCAACAACCAACTTCCGAATTCTTCTTTCAAATTTACCTCCACGGTGGACGTAGCGGCGTTGAAGGGTGGCGAGAAGCGGCATTTAACGTTCCGTGACGCCTTAAATCTATCCATAAAAGGAGACTTCTCGTCTCCGAGGAGACGAGCAACCTCGTCCCAGACCACGGAAAGCAAAAAGCGGAGCGGATAGATAGTGGTCATTGGCCACCGTGAAAACATTCGATTAACTGTGAAAAGGGATTGAGGGGAGTCCGAGAGAAACGGATCTTTCGATCTTTTCGACTTGAAACGACGGTTGCGTCTTGATTTCAAATTGATATGTTCAACGAAAGATGGAAAAAAAAATAGATATGCATATACAGGAGAATGATTAATCTGAACAGAATTATTCTTCGAGAAACATTTCGTTATCCGAATTATATATAATATATCTTTTTATTCACAATAATTATTACAGTATATTGATAAAATTTAATTTTGAATTGATCTTTTGAACGTGTACAGCAAGATGAAAAAAATCTATCTGTTTATTAATTATTGAAACGAAATTGGAAATTAGAAAGTTGTTAATTAAAATATAATGGAATAGGATCTTTAATTTTGTAATAAAAAATATAATCCTTTATTTTTTTTTTTAATAAAATAGATAATGGATGAGAAATATTTCTTGCAAGTATAGTTTTAGAATCATTAGAGAAATTTTAAAGATGCGTCCCCTCCCATATATGCGCAATAATGCGATAACAATGAATAATTCTGGAGGAGAACGAGAAAAGAATCGAAAATGCACTTGGCAAGAGGAAGGAACACATCATCCTTCGGTTTCTTCGCTTCGTTCGAGCAATTACAAGGGTCGTGCGTCATTCTTGCCAATTAGGCGGAGGAAATGTCGTCGAAGCGAGTGGAAAAGCCGCTGTTTCAACGTTTACGTTTCTCCTTTCTTCTCTCTCGTTCTCATCGCCTCTCTCGCTCCCCCTCCCTCTCTTTCCCCGGCGACTGGAAGCAGATAATTTTACTCGAGTTACCCCCTAGTTCGTGGTCTGTCATCGGTCTTGTTCCTCGACAACACACGGACGCGACTCGTTTCTGTCTCCGTTCTTCTCGTTCGACCGTTATTGTCGATCCTTTTCTTTTTTTTTTTTATTTCAATAAGCGGTAAACCGCAATTGAGCAGGTTTTTTTCTCTCTCTTTTGAAAAAGAATGTCTTCAAATCGAAAATCAAGCTTTTGCGCGCAGGATAAAATTTTAAATTTCGTTGATTAAATGGATTTTGAAGAATTTTGAATTGTTGACGTGTGATAACGGGGAAGACGATAGAAACGTAAGATAAGGTGGAAATGTAAGTCATTAAGGTTTCGATGTATATAATAACGAGATCTTTAATAATGATTAAAACTCGAGTAAAGTGTAGACTGGTGTACTTGGATTACAATGGCCATTCATAACGTCGTTCATTCACGTT
The DNA here is from genome assembly GCF_003254395.2 of Apis mellifera. NCBI lineage: Eukaryota > Metazoa > Arthropoda > Insecta > Hymenoptera > Apidae > Apis > Apis mellifera. The sequence goes on along the minus strand of NC_037640.1, from coordinate 1,916,062 downwards.
CTTTCTTTAATGAACGTTTTGTGCCTGTTTCGTGTTTCAATTTATTCGTTTCGAAAGAATTTTCAAAGAAATTAATTCTTTGAAGATCGAAGAAAAATAGATTGCATTTTTAATAATTAAATAATTAAATCAATCATTCATTTATTTATCTTTGAAATTTTTAATCTAATATTTGTTGCTCATTTACTTTCATAAATAATTATTATTTTTAAAATATTTTTTTTTAAAACACTATTTTATATATTACAAATTTGTATTTCTTTAACTTTGCATCAATTCAAAAAAAAGGGAAAATTCACAAATTTTTCAATTTCTTTTCCAGAAAAATTGATCTTCAATTGATGAAAAGAAAAAAATAAAATAAAATTAAAATCTTTAATTTTTTTATGCTTAATGTCGCGTGTATGAAATATACAATTAATTATCGAATAACTAAATAAATAAATGTACATATATACATCTTTCTCATAAATAATAATTCTCCCCTTATTATCAAACAAATTTTCTCCTGGAAACTCGTTATGGATTATTAACGTCCCTTTTATAATAACCCTAATATACAATATTTTTTTTTCAACATTACATTAAAACTTATCTTTTCAATTTCACGAACACGTTCCGTTTCAATTAACTTTTACCCCAGAAACAAAAATATTTCCACGTGACACGAAAATATATCTTCATCAACACCCCCTCCCTTAAAATCGAATTAGCTCAAAGAGAATTGGAAAACGATTCGTGGAACAACGAACGTAGGAAACGGAACGTCACTCTGACGTGAAACCCACCGTGGTTGGCGATGTTCGAAGGCACGAAAAATCCCTCCCCTTCGGTTAACAGAGCGTGAACCCCGTTATGCCACCCCCTCCCCCTCCCCTGCTCCACCCTTTGGCCACCGGTTCCGAGTAAATTACGCATTCACGCTGTTTCACGTGGCATTACGCCGCCCATTGTGTATGTCAAGGGTTGACCATCTTGTCGCAAGAGGAGGGAAGGGACTTGCGTTTGGAAACAACGCCCGAGTTAACGTGCTGCTCGACCTCGCCCCTTTTCGGTCCTCCCTATCTAATTATACCTTCTTATCATTTGCCGTTTACGTCTGTCAGCGTTATTGCGCCTTGCGCACGTCGGCCGTGCGCTTATTATCGATGAAACGTTGACGGTGACGTGTGGGTAACTGCGGATCGGCCATTCAGGGGTAATTTCATAAGGATAATGGACACGTTTACGACCCGATGGAACCAGAAGTCGCAATCGTCGAACCGTGAATCTATTCTGGTTGTCGCTGCCGATTACAAGATTTTAATTCTAAGAGAGATAATTTATAATAAATATGTGGCGTCGAAAAAAAAATATGATATTTAAGATGATATTTAAGGCATCGAAGCGTATTGTAAATATTGTATATGCTTGGATAAATTCAACGAGGAGTAATTGTGATTGATGATGATTGTAAATATATTCAATTATTTTAATTAGTTTGGAGCTTTATTGAAAATAATATTAAGAAACAAAATATAAAGATATAATTTATCTATGTGAAAATTTTAAATTACTACAACAATCTTGGTTTAACTCTATGCTTATATTTGTTAATTTAATTGCAAATTAAAAGCAATTTCTTATGCATTATAATATAATATTTTAATCAATTAAATTCAGTTAAATTCAAATGATATAAACTTTTTCTTCTCTCTCTCATCTCAAGCAATTAATAGAACATTTATTTATTACATTTAGTCCTTGTTATATATTGAAGCATTTATAATAGAATTTCTTTTTTTAATTGGATTCATTTTCAAACACAGCCTCACAGCATTGGATCAACTTTTTCCTCGATACAATACTTGTATCCTATTACTGGAACTTATTTAGACTACGAGACTCGATCGATTATTCGTCCATTGATAACAGCGCGCCATATGTTGCGACATAATTGGATGTTGCAAAATCATTGACTTTAATCTTTTAAGAATAATCGACCGTCACCAAGCATTCAAGGAATAATCTAATGGAAATCGCCTTTTTCAACGTGACCATTGGTTTCCTTTCGTTACGATGCTCGAATAAATTGGATTGAATAAATTGCTTTTTGCTTTTGTAAGGTTTGTGGAAGAGTTAAATATTATTAATTCTTAAAAATACAGACTGATAAATCCATTGTGCAATTCGTCGATAAAAATTAAAAAAAAAAAGAATCGAGATTTTTCCTAAAAATCTAACTTTTTATTATTATATTATTATATCCTCGTTAACAATGTGATCGATTGTTTCTTATGTTTTTTACAATTTTCGATGATTTCAGTATCAAAGCAAACGTCGTAAATTACAAAGAATTTCCTTCGAATCTCGATCCAGTTGCATCGTAAAGCTTTTCTCAGAATAAAGGAACAAGATGAAATGGCGACGCGTATTATTATACACAGATATAATACAATGCATACGATGAATAGCTAAAGTGACAATGACAAGCTTGATTCGAGAATGAGAGGGTTCATTACTGAAGTTTAGATCCTTCTTCATGTCGGACATCCCGTGGAGAGCGTGCACTACTTTTTGACATGCTCTCTCTCAAACGACTTTTCTTCTTTCGCCCTCTGTGAGCGTACCTGTAAGCTTTCCTTGCGATTCACGCGCAGCGGGATATCTCGGATCCGTGATCTCTATAGATTTCTTCATTGAAGGAGATTAAATGGACGAAATATATGTGATATGATGTCACGAGTAAAGGTATTTTTAAACGAGGATAATATTCTCTTGCAATTTGTTTCTTATAAGATGTTTCAAAGGAAAAAAAATTTGACAACATATTTGAGAGGTTATCTTTGGGTTAATGTGAGTCGTTTTTAGAAACTTATTAATAATAACTTTGTCCAATCACTTTTCTCAGTTATGTAGTTGAATTGTAGATTTCTAAAAATCTGTGGAATTCAATTTTCTTTGTTCTTCGAGGTTATTCAAAGCTTGGCAATAATATTAATTATCAAATTTGAATTATTATTAAATGAATCTTTATGTATTGCAAGGATTTTAATTAATTATCTCAATTTTAGATTTCTTTTTTAAACATATTTTTAAATCTTATTTTTATTACCTTATTAATTATGTTTTTTTAAAATTTTATATTATAAATTTAACCTAAATATCTTATCTAAAATAATGTGTACAATAATAAATGAATAATTTTTTAATTTTTTAAAATAGTTTTTACCATTCTTTATATATAATTAATCTTCCATTAAAATTATTTTTACAAAATATCATTTGATAAAAAAAAATTTATTTCCACTATCTAATGTTTTCATAAATTAGAACCAAAACCATAATTATAATTTATATTTATAATTATTAACAATTGATACCAAAGGAAGAAAATAATTCAAAAAAAAAAAGATAATTAAGCGAATAAATTATAAATGAAATTTCTGCTTTCGTAAAATAGAAATTACATATTTAATAAAATGAGCGACTAAAAGGTTAAGAACATAGTACACGACAAGAAGAAGCGAAGAAAAGGAACAATCGGGTTAAGTTTAAATGAGACTTGGGCACGTTTCTTCGCTTACACACACACACACACATATACACACACACACATATATATATACACACGTTAAAAAGGCCTTGATTTACTTTCCGTCCAAACGACAAACCTCGAACGAGAACTTTTTAATATCTGTTTGCCCTAACAATCAAGCGATTTTGTTTTCTTCTTGTTTGTTCGAGAGGTGATACGGTTCGTGGCACGTTTCTCCCGCTCGTATTTTATTTTCGTAACGGAAGCGGAATCCTCGTAAGTCGAAAGAGATGCTCCCATGGGAGATAGCTTTGCTAACCGTCTCCTTCGATATATGTACCCTGTGGCAAAGGGAGGAGAGAAAAAAAAAAAAGAGAGAGAGAGAGATGCGCACGTGTGCCACCCAACCGGCAGGACTTTTTCTACCTATTCCACGAATCGTGTTTACTCGAGATGGTAAAACAAATTTCAGCCAATCGATTTAATCGAAATGTAAATATAGGATTACGAGGGATGAAGGAGCGAAGGAATAAAATAGATATCGTAAATGCGCGTGAAACAATGATTGAAAATTTTTTTCGGATTTTTAAGTTGTTCTATACAGATATTGTTTTTTTTTTTTAATATTAAAAGAACAAAAGTTGAAGCATTCTTTCCTAATTGAAAATTTATAAATAAATTACTGCATTCTACTTTCTAGATTGTTCTTTTCAACACTAGATTCGAATTTTGAAATTTTTCTTATTTAATCAGGAGCAAGGTTAGTTTCATGAATATTTGAAAACAATCTTTATGCGACCTCTCGAATCTCTTGCAGGAAACTCTGCTGCTTTTGTGGCTATTGAGAAACCGTTTCATCGAAGAATTCTTCCTTCGAAATTAGGGTTCATATCGAAGGGGTTGAGGATATTCAACTCCTATATCTCATAGCATCCTTTGTAGCCAACTTCGAAGACAATTTCGATATTAAGCGTAATTTTCTATTTAATTTTCAATATGAAATTCACATTTTTGTCAATTTAATTTCCAATATTTATATAAACAACTATAATTAAGTCGTTTACATTGTTGTCCAAATCAATTCAAGCTTTTATTCAAATTATTCGTCTCGTGTAATGATCTTGATATATATTTATATATATTCAATTGAAGATAAATAGAAAATACTTTCGATCGAATCGAAAAGTTGATATCAATTTAATTGTCATCCCATTTAAACTCGAGCCTGCCCTCGTGATCACGAAAAATTGCCTAATGTAAACGCGGCTTAATGGCTAAGAGGCTTTTTACCCGCGAAACGTCAACGACTTCTTTTTAAAAATAAGCCTTCACACCGATTACACGACACGTTTCACGAGCATAAGTACTGCATTGCTTACCCAACGGCGATCGATTCGACCGATAAAGAAGAGAGGGGGGTGTCGAAACACTTTCGTGCATGGAATTCTAATCTCTCGATCGCGACAAATATCACTTCGCACACTTCCATCGTGAATTTTCTTTTTTTTTTTTTTTATATTTAAAATTCATTCAATCAAAACGCCGCCCGAACTTATCTCGATTGATATCGAGGGAGGGATAGTTTTGGTTTGCAACCGAGACGAAGAGGAGAATAAATTATGATCGATCGATCGTTGCGGATCAACGTGGTTAATACTGGAACGAGGCATGAATCAGGATTGCCACCTGCCACGATTTACGGCCATGTGTCACACTGTTACTTTCCGCCCACCGCCGAGTGAAAAAGAATCGAGTTCGAAGCATGAATATGTATAATTTCATTTCGACGGTTAGCCACTTTCGTTAACTTTTCTCTTATTGGACGGTCGTCGAAAACAATCGCTTTTTAATTATACATATTTTCAGGTTATTATTTCCCAATGATATTTTCTGTAATTGCCTGTTATAAAGTGTGCCTTGCGCAAATTGTGATCGACCGTTTGGAGGAGGGTGATTTCGACATGCAACATGATTGAAATGTAATTATTCGAGGATTCGTTAAAATTTTATTTATCGATTAAGCTGTTGTTTGATCAAAAATTTGAACAAAAAGTATGGTAGAATAATTCATATCCAATCAATTTATACTTGATTTTTTAATTTATTTTATAAAGTATGTAGACTTTCCAGTTATACGTTTTATGTATATTTTTTGAGGTGCTTGAAAGTTTTACAAATAAATCGTGTTCTTTTATTTATCGAAGACAATTTCTTTTCTGAATTTAAGCAAGATATTTTTAACTGAATTTTACTTGAATATTTATCATCTTACGAAGCAACAAATTTCTTTTTAATTATCAATTAACAAACAAAACTTGTTTTAATTCAATTTAATTGAATCGATGAATAAATATTCTTTGAATATTATTATTTACAAGTATCTTTGAATCTATAGGAAAGAAAAACTAGCATTTCTATCTTTCGATTCAATTTCTCAAAAAATCTCAAAAAATTTCGAATTCTAAAGATTTAAAGGTTTCAAAGATCGATCCATCTTTCGATGCTAGATCGTGATTTCGCGGGGATGGAAAGGGTACAAAGGCGAAACAAAAAAATAGATAGTTGGAGAGAAATATTGCGCAGGGGATAGAATACATCGTTCTCAAAAAGAAATCTTCGGGTCGGCTTAACGGCTTAGAAGTAACGCGACAATGGCCGATTATGGCGCCAAAGGGAACCCATCCAGTATCTCATAGCTCCCAATAAATACTTCTGTGCCCTTTTCCCTTACTTGTCACGTGTTTATTTTCTCCTTTATCGTTCCGCCTTTCTTCTTTCAAAATTGAGCTAATCACAATAATTCTAATTCGTTCCTTTCATTTCGTAACTTATTATTAAATTTGAAATGTCAAACATTTTTATTCAGATATCATTCGAATAGAAAAATTAATGCAAACCTCGCCTTTGATGCTTCCATTGATCATTTGTCATAATATTTATCAATATTATCTTGTACTCGAGAATTTTGGAATTATTTGTTAATTTGAAACGAATATTTTCATTTATTCTCGTCGATTTTAGGTAAAAGAAGAAAAGAAGAAAAGGAAGATTAAGCGATAATTTTAAATATAATAGAAATTTTTCCATGATTAATAAATATAAATAAATAAATTGAATAAATAAATCTAAATAAACAATATATTATTAAAATTACTATTATAAATTTCAATCATGAAATTATACCAATTAATAATATAACCTCACTAATTAAATTTAAAGAAACTAGAGATCCTATATTTGACGAACATAATATAAATCATAATAATAATATTGAAGGCATAAAATTAATTATACCCTTATTAATAAATATTAATCGTCTATTAGTTTGTTTATAAATTACATTAACTAAAAAAAATAAACCTGAAGAACTTAATCCATGAGAAATTATTATTAAATATCCTCCAATTAATCTAATTTTAAAAAATGTTATTATTCTTATAATTATTAATCCTATATGAACAATAGATGAAATTGCAATAATTGACACGCATGATTACGCACATTTTGAATGGAATGTACAATTTATTTTTAGAGAGAAATTGTCAATCAAATTGCTATGCGCCACCCTGAAAAAGGAGAGATTAGATTAAGGAGAATGGATGGAGCCAGGTTCAGGTCGGTTCGCACGCCAAACAAAAACGTGTTTTGCGAAACTTTAATCACAATGGGCGATATATATATATATACCCGTTTAATAAGCCATATTTTTCTATGGGCGTTGCGTGATGGACGTGAGAATTCGAAATGTTATATTTCTAAATGTTCGACGAATAGTTACAGGAGTGAGGGAAGGGAGAGGAGAATGAAAGGAAACGGAGAGGTTCTTCCTCCTCCTCTCGTGAAAAAAAATTCTCGTTTCCAGTCGCACAATTTCCAACAATCGCGCCTCGCTCTAATTTCCTACCCCTCTGTGCACTCTCTTTGGAAAAACTCGAGGAAAATTGGGGTGAATCGTCGGGGAACGTGTGCTCTTTTGCGGTTTTCTTCCTCGATGCTCGGCTGTGTGAGCGAGAGGATTATATTTCTAAATGAGGTGTCCTTTTTTTTCTTTTCCCGTCGAAACGACAGTGAAGTCGTTAGAATTGCGTTTTCATCGCGTAACGCGATGTTACAGGTTATTTTCTTTTTTTGATCTATTAATAATTGGTGTTTATGATCGATGGAAAAAGGGAAAGTTTATTACAAAATTATTCGAATGACAGATTATTATTCATATTTGAAATGAATGTATTAAAATATATATTTTATCTAGTAATGAAAGGAAAGAATGTGTTAAATATTATTTACAAAATGAGAGTAAATGTAATTTACTAAAGAAATATAATATTGGAAAATTTATAAAAAATAATGAATTATTAAAATTTCAAAATTAGTTTAGACAATAAAAGCAATTTCCATCTCCTTGGAAGTTCAGTCACTAGATAATGGTGAATTATTAGGTTATTGCATATAAAGTGACTGATTACACAAGTATGTAAATTCATTCACAAGCTAATAATTAAATTTCAAGCTAAACTGAATAAGAAAGTAAATTGTGTGTTGCAATAAACTACGTATATTTCAACATAAAGTTCGAATAGTTTTATCTTTAAAAAAAAAAAAAACAAAAATTCAATAGAATGTAAAAATTGTGCTACTTTCGAGAGAATTAAATTAAAATAATAATCATTGGAATATTAAAAATTTAAATTTGAAAATATAAATGTTAAAAATGAATCGAGGGATTATTAATAACGATTAATTATAAATTTTAATTGTAATTTAAATGAAATATATTAAATTTTGATTAATTTCAATAAAATTATAAATAATCAATAGTTTTTATTAGAATTCAGTCATTTCATTTATTTAATAAATAATGCATCATATATATATATATATCAATGTCATACATAATACATACCAATATCATGCTCGTTAATTCAAGAGAAAGATCTTTAATTGGATGTAAAATTAAATTTTAAAATATCTTCGAATAATTAAAACGTATTGTTATTATTTTTTTTACGTAAAAATATTTAAACGTTTCTAATTCGTAACAAATTTAATTATTATTCGAAAAAATTATTTCAAAATCGTCGATAATTTTCACAATCTAATATCTTCATTCTCCCCTTGATATATTCTTCATGAAATCTCGAAATACAATGATTACTTTGTCAAAGCCGAAATGCATGACAGTTTACATTCGTTTCGTGCACGCAATTTAACTTTTCCATCCTCGTTCGTTGTTATCGACCGAGCATTAATCACGAGTCAAGAGTTCCGTTGCGTATGAATTTCTTTGTTCGAGCACGAAGCGTGGGCACGCGTTGCGCTCAAGAACACCGAGCCTCGCTTTTAATTACGAGGATATGCGGGATCTCGCGTCGAAATTCGCTAGCAGTAATGAAACCGCTTTATTCCCCGGGATCTCTGTTCGATATTCTTTCTTGCGCGTTCAAAGCAAACTACAAAAACGCAGCTGTCCCGCAGCTATAAAACGGTTCCAATTACGGTTTCAACGTTTCTCGACTTTTGTTCGTATTTCCCGCCACATTGTTGCGCGAATCTTTCGAGTTTCAAAATTTTTACACGAAAAACCGTGTAAATTGTATCTCGTATTTGAAATATTAAGAAATTGAAATATTTCTATAAACAAGTTATTATTTCATTTTAACACAAACATTTTATTCAATTTATTGCCCGATTTAATATTTACTATTTACTATTTATATTGTAAATGAAATATTTCTTATCCTTCAGCTAAATTCAGGTTTTTATACGCGATTTTATGATTTCAATTATGTCAGAATAATATATTTTATTAAGATATTCATTTTAAAATATTTACCAATAATATTCGCAATATCGTGGGAAAACTTTTGTCGTTCATTGTGGATCTAAATGAAAATATTTCAAGAGCGTCAACTGTGAACAAATAAAAACATTTGTCCATTTCTAAAATCTACTTTCCCTTACATAAACTCGCAGAGAAACGAGGATTGGTAATTGGACATTCAAGCAAGTTTGAAAAGTAAGTAAGCTGAATGAATTTTCTTTTGCGATATACAGCTATATACAAATACCAATTTTCAAAAGGAAACATCAGCTGTAGTAAGGATTTGAATCGGCGCGATGAATCTCAAGGAGCTTATACCCGAAGAATGAGACGTTGTATGTCGTAGTAAGCACGTAATTGGGCCTTTCGAGCAACTGGAGATTTCTTGGCGCGTGCGGGGGAGTGCACAAAGGAATCGAGTTGCAAAGGAATTCGAGAGTGCTATTCTATCGAAAAATCGGCCCTTTTAAAAGTAACGGCCGGAAGATTGTCGCGTGCCAGTGATGAAAAAATAATATTTTTTTGTGCAATAGAAAAATTGTACGATTATTTTAGCAGCAACGAAAAAAGTAATTTCTAAATTTAATAAAAAGTAATTAATTGAATATAAAATAATTGTAATAACAAATATATTTTTATTTAAATCTAAAAATGAATTAAAAATTGTTGAACATGCTAATAATTTTTTTAAAGTATAAAATTTATTTGCATAAAATGAAATATATATTCTGTTTACAATTAAAAAAAATAAAGTTCATCAGTTAATTTTAGTTATTGAAACTATTATATAAATTGGAATAAATTTAATTAATGTTGATATTAAAAAAAATTTGTTTTCAATTTATTAAATTTCATAAGAAAAAATTATTCAAAAATGAAAAGGAAAAGTTCCAATTTTTAAGAAAAATAAAATTTGGACTATAAAATTAAAAATATCAGATTTAACAAATTTAATAGATGATAAATATATAATAATTATATAAAAAATTCTTGAAATTACTGATACTATATAGTAGATTAATCTAGGAATTTTGTTAGTAGATTTAACATTCATTAATCTAATTCTAATAATAATACCAAATTCCATAAATATTCATTGAACAAAAATGTTATTTGAATTCATTATTAATATTTAATTCATCATTATAATTCATTATTACAAAGATTGTAGCTAAAAGATAAATAAATCAGTGGTATTTAAAATTTATAAAGAAAATAAGTAATAGTATATAATTATATATACATGAATTTGTTATCAAAAAAAAATTTGTGCAAACAGATAGATGTAATAGTTTTTGTAAAATTAATTTTTGAAGTACTGCAAATATATTTAATATCTTTTTTTATCTCAAAATGAATGTATTAAAAATTATATTCACATTCTTTCATTTATTCCAATTTTTTTTAACTCTTGTATTTATTCTATTTTCTCTTTAATCTTATATTGTAAATTTATACGTATTAAGAATTCTTGCAAAATGTTTTCTTTAATTTCTTCGTTCAAAATTACTATAAATAATTATAAAATCGAATAATAATTTTTAAAATCAAAATTTCTGCAGCATCTTTAAAAATTTCTTTCAAATTCAGATTTTAATAATTTGTTACTATAAAAAGAAACTTTTGTTCTCTGTTAAAAAACAAATTTATTATACAACTCTTGTATTTTTATTCTATTTATATCTCCATTGCTTAATCACAATTTTCGTTTATTAAATAATTATATCGATACTAAAGGTATAACTTTTTTTGTAGCAATATGTTGCATGAATGGCAGACATTTGCGGTGTACCTCAGAATCGACAGTTCTGACCAGAGAAGGTTTTCAACGTGTCTTTGAGAAAGATATATGTTTTACCTGGCCATCGAGGGATCGAACCTTTATGGCTTTCTATGGAGAAAACAAGCGTGAGATTAGAAATCACGTGACAGACCTACCATTCTGGTGTGGGTTCGATGTAACTTTGTAAACAGATCTAACGAGCTGAAATCACTTCTCGTGTCGGTATTAAGAAAAATACTTTTAAAAATAATTTGCATTAATTAACTTTACAAAGATTAATTGATTGTAATTTAAGTTTATACTTTTGACTCCTTTCACTTGATTTCATTACTAGTTTAGAAAGAAACTCAGAAAATTAAACTTTTCAATTCTTTACTCTTAAAAAAAAAAAAAAATAGATACTTTTTACTTTTACTTTTAGAGAAGAGATTTAAAGAGATGTTGCAAAGTTTTTGGACTCGAGTTTCGCAAATCTAAAAATCAGGTTTAGACTCACCTCTAACTTTCTCCTTGCTTCATAGCATAGTTGCATTCAAATGACGGTTGCAACGTATACTGAATCGCGCCGAAAATATGCATAAATCGTTCGGATTGCAATCTACCTTCCTACTCGAGACCCTATGTGATTTTCAATTACCATATTTTGCCAGAATTGGTAAAGGTGTGTCGTGTATGCATGTAAATGAGTAGAGTGAGTATTACAAAAAATATTATTTCCAACGTTCCTTTTCATCAGATTTTTAAATAAAAAGTAAAAACCGACACGAAACTTTAATTATACTTTTATTTTTCCAAAATAAAAAATATCCTTTTTTTCAAGGATATCTCTTTCTTTTACAATATCAAACTTCTTCTTCTTTACAATATCAATTAAATAATATTATATATGAAAGTTACTTGTACAATATAATTCAAAAAAAGGGAAAAGAGAAATATATCGATAAAGCGTGGTCCATGGAAAATTCGTTCCTTCCGTTATCAATGGTCAACATTCCGACGGCCGGCAATCGTGAAACACCCACCAGCACCTTCAAGCCCGGAGATCATGGAGCGTCCACCTGGGGCGAGTGGAGTGGCCGGGGCTTGCTTGGATCAGGTCACGGCACCAGGGTGGGGGTACATGTGCGAGTACAGTATACGGACAGTATAGAGAGACAGCCGGTCTCTCCTGTTTCGTAGCCTCACCTAGGGACCCTTTCCTACATAAGGCCCCACGTCCTTGCCCCACCACGCCAGTAGAGAACCAGCCGTTGAAGTGGCACGACCCGACACCTTCCCGGTCGCGCATCCGCAACCTTTCACGTTTCACCTTTCGTCCATCCTGCGCGCCTCCATCCATCTATCGTGTGTGATCGTGGATTATGTGCCCGGACGAAGCGAGAAAACTGCGGAAACCAAGGCGAAACCAAGTGGTTTGATCGAACCTGTGAGGTGCTGAGTTTGGATGTACGGGTCGAATACTGGTGGCCAAGGACACGCGGTGAGTGGCAATCCTCTTCCTTTTTTTGCGCCGACCTTCGCTCTCGAGAGAGTTGACGACCGTCCGCTGGGACGAAAAGTTTAGAGTATTTCGAGATTTACCTCGTTCTTCTCGATAATTTTTGAAATATTCGTTGAGACATTCTTGAGATTTGATCTCTCAAGTTGAAGTTTGGATCTCTCGATCGTTTCCTTTTCTCCGAATCAATTAGAGATTTCTTCTAATCATGAGAATCACCTCTTTGGAAAAGAATATCTGGCTTGGTAAAAACTTTAGGTACAAAAATATTACTTAAAACTCGTTTATAGGTTAAATTAATTTCGAATAAGAAATTAGGATCCTTCGTTGAACGAAATATCTTTTATAAAAATAGATCAATTCAAAATTGGTTTTTTCCCTATCTTGCAATAATACGCAAGACTTTATGTATTACGAGCTGGTTGACGCAAGGCGGCGAGGAATGAGAGGAGTAAAGAAAGGAAAGTGACCGCGCGTGCTATATCTTTGAAAGAAAGGGAAAAGGAGGGAGGAGGAGGGCGAAAGAGAGGAGGATAAGAAGAAGAGAGAGAGAGAGAGAAATGAAAAGGGCTCGTAACGAAGGAGCGAGCAAAGCTAGTCGTGGGTCCTATACAAACTTTCCTGTCGAAGTTCGAAGGACCCCGTGGGTCCACCTCGAGGAACCTTTTCTCGAGGATCCCTCCATTTAAATGGCCAGGCGTTTGTTCGCCAGGACTCGTTTCGTTCCATTGTTCCCGCCTTATTTTCGAGGCGCGTCCTGAATGTCCGCTTCAACCCTGCCTCACCCCGGCAAAGGGTAAGATTGTGCTTGGAAACGTGGCCCCCGACTTCCTTTACAATTTGCAAATTTCCAGTTTAATTTCAATTCTCCATTAAACGCGTTTCTTCCTTTCTCCCTTTTTCCCTTCTCTCCTCCTTTTGTTATCCATTCCATCGTTCTTGTTATGGTTGTTCCATACCAACCGTCCTCTCGATCGAGGGTATTATTTTTCATTATTATTTACCTACAGTGAATATTCCAATACTAAAGATTGAATATGATGGTATAAGATTTATTAACTTTCTGGATTGTTTTATAGCTTTGTGTCATCTCAGCAAGAGTTGGATTTCATTTCAAAGTAAAGTTTATTCAATTTCTCATTTTGTTTCATACTAAATTTAAAATTAATTATATAATTAGTCTAGAGAATAGGCAGATTGAAAATTTCAATTCTCCATTAAACGCGTTTCTTCCTCTCTTCCTTTTTCCCTTCTCTCCTCCTTTTGTTATCCATTCCATCGTTCTTGTTATGGTTGTTCCATTCCAACCGTCCTCTCGATCGAGGGTATTATTTTTCATTATTATTTACCTACAGTGAATATTCCAATACTAAAGATTGAATATGATGGTATAAGATTTATTAACTTTCTGGATTGTTTTATAGCTTTGTGTCATCTCAGCAAGAGTTGGATTTCATTTCAAAGTAAAGACAGTTTATTCAATTTCTCATTTTGTTTCATTTAAAATTAATTATATAATTAGTCTAGAGAATAGGCAGATTGAAAATTTCAATTCTCCATTAAACGCGTTTCTTCCTCTCTTCCTTTTTCTCTTCTCTCCTCCTTTTGTTATCCATTCCATCCATGTTGTTATTATGGTTGTTCCATACCAACCGTGAATTTGGAATTTCACGAGGAGAGATATTATTTTTCATTATTATTTACCTACAATGAATATTCCAAGATTGAATATGATGGTATAAGATTTATTAACTTTCTGGATTGTTTTATAGCTTTGTGTCATCTCAGCAAGAGTTGGATTTCATTTCAAAGTAAATTTATTCAATTTCTCATTTTGTTTCATACTAAATTTAAAATTAATTATATAATTAGTCTAGAGAATAGGCAGATTGAAAATTTGAGCAAACATTTTTACAACAAAGTGTTCCCTATAACAAGTAACAAATATCATCAGAAAAGTTAGAATAATTACCAAAATACTCAATCTATCCACCTTTCGAAGACAAAAGCCGACATAACGACGATAAACGGCGAAAAACATCGGTTACAATAAGATCGCGGTGCTAGACTCTCTCAAATAATGGAAATACGGGACCCACTAGGAGGAAGGAAGGAAGGAAGGAAGGAAGGAGAGAGGACAGGTGTGCTCGAAATAGAGCGCGAACCGAAAGTTCGTCTTCACGTTTTCCTCTCTCTCTCTCCCTCCCTCCCTATTTTCCTATATCCCCTGCTCCCGATTCTCCTCGATCTCCTCGCCCCATTGCCAAAAACCGAGCACGTCACCTCTCGTGAATGCGCGTTTGATTGTCCTCGACTGGCTCTTTCTCTCTCTCTCCTCCTAGAATAAAATCCAAGTCTCTCCCTCCCTCCCCCTTAACCTTCTTTCCCCCTCCCCGCATCCGTGCATCCGCTCGTTTCTCTCACCTTGCGCCCCTTCCGACCTGTATACACTCGACGAGACACGGGGGCCGATTTCGAGGGAAACGTCACCGGAGGAAAAGGTGTGCGAGGGCCCGGGTCAATTCAATATAAATCAGAGCCGTGCCTCTGCGGAGCCAAGAGAGGAGAGAGAGAGAGAGAGAGAGTCTAGGAAGCAAGGAAGGAAGGAAGGAAGGAAGGAAGGAAGGTTCGAAGGTAAGGGGAAGAGGGTGTTCACTCACAGGATGAATAGGGTATTTTTAAGGGGAGGAGAGAGGGGAGTTGGCCACGATCTGTACACGGCCCGTATACTACGCGTCGTGCGTGTAGCTTTCGCGCTCGTGTGTTTGCGACGTTTTTCAAAAGGGATTAGGTACCAAGTGCTCACCTGCCTTCCCTTCTCTTTCTCACTTCTTCTCGAGTGTTTCTCTTTCTGTCTCTCTTTTTTCCTCGAACGGTGGTTCTTTCTTGGCTAACGCTCCTCTTTCGTCTAGGAGGGAGAAATTTCGATTTTTATCTTTCGATATGGGATCTCTTTTCTTTTTTTTTTGTCCGGTTGGAGAGAATCTTGGACGAGAGATCCGGAGGAAAGGAAGATTTGCACGCATTTCGATCGATCGAGATTTTTATCTGGTTGAAATTTAGTCGAGTGATTGACATTCGTATTATCATTTTGCATTATCGATGATCAGATATTCGGGATATTCGAATGTTAATAAAATTTTCATTTTATATAACTAAAGAAATAGATCTATCTAGAAATGAAGGATATCGAAAAGATTCGATATCGAATCGATTGTTTATAAAATAAAAAAATTTGTACTTGTTAAAGAAATAGATAGAAGTCTTTGAGTATCTTCATCCATTATCGATTGGAAACAAATTCTTGATCACTCGATCCAATCTCTCTCTTTTCAATCTCTCTACAAACTTTGTCGTTCCAAGTTTTTTCGAGATCGAATCAAGGTGGACGAGTTTCCTATTCTCCAACCGTCCCTCTCTTCGATGCTTCGAACTTATTCTAGGCTGGACCAATTTATTTCGCAAGAGCGGATAATCCGTGGATCTCCCTTCATGCGTGGAAGGAGGGGGCCGGCCTCGATCAAGGCTCGCGCTAGGATTTTTCGTTTTCTCGGCGGAGAGGAGGAACCGTTAATACCCTCCTTCGATCCGTGAATAATCGTATTGTGCAAGCGGTATTTTTCGCGATGCATCTGTTTCTGCGCAAATTTATCGCGCGAACGACCGCAGTGGTGAAAAATTCGAGGGGGGTAGCTTATTTTTATTTTTCTCATTTGTCTTTTGAAGAAATTTTGTGCCTCGTAGATCCTTTTATTTTGGCAAGAAAGTTATGTCTTGATTAGATTTGCTATCGAGAAATATCACTTGTCTAAAGATAATATATTATTTCAATTTCTTTTTATTAATTGTATATTTTATTCAGACGTTGCTGAAAAATAATAATCATTGAATTAATGCATTGTCTGAATTATTTTTCATACGATTATTTGAAGCATGTGATGATTTTTTGGAAGAGACAAGTCATTTCTCAATGGATTATTCGATTTAAAGTAAGACAACAAATACATAAAGAAATTACTTAAAGGATTCTTAATAATTTTAATTAACCATAGTTAAAACGTAATTACGAGATCCAATTTTTAATTTCCATTAAAATCTAACTTTAAATAAAAATGTTCGAACCTGAAGTTGTTTGAAGAAATCCCAGTTCTCAAAGTCTCTTTTGTGAGCATCGATGCCATTCCGTGCAACTTAAAATCCGAACAATCCATTTGAATGAGCCGCATTTAAATATCGAATTTTTAAAGCGAACACATACGTGAACGATTAATGCAACGATTAAAGCAGGTCTCAAGGAGGGGACGAGGGACGTTCTCCTTTTTCTCTTTTTCTCCTTCGGTTAATTCCCATCCTCGAGAAGCGTCGTCCAACGCCAAAGTCGTTAAAAAACAACTTTTACAGCATACATTAAGGTCGGAGAAGGAAAAAAGGGGGTCGTCGTCTGGCGTGCTTGCAAGCATGTTAAGGTTTTTAACCGTCGCTCCATTTTTATTTCTTTCCTCGGTTGAAGGAAAGTACTCGATCCTGTCTTGTCCTTCGCGGGGCCCTCCGTGAAAGGAGGGGTAGGCAAAGGGAGAGCGGCAAAACGGATTAAACCTGATCGAGGGTCCCCTCCTGTCTCTCTCCCCCCCTTTTCTTACATTCGGCCATCGAAAAAGCGTAACGAGCATTGTCGTTTTATACTTTACAAGCTATAAAAAGGGACAGATATGGGCCATGCTCCATCCACGCTAACAGTAAACCGAAGGGAGTGGAACAATTTAATGTCATCGTTTGCCACTTGCAAACACGCGTTCATCAAACGATGAAACATCTTACTGAAAATTGCCTCGTTTCGTTTTTCACGGATAGGGTTGCTATTATTTCGATTACTCGACGTAGTATTTTAAATTACAATCGTTTAAGTTACAATAAATATTTTAGAATATTTTACAACAAACGTTTAAGAACAGTAAAATTATGTTATCCACTCAAAGCATTTGCGAAAAATACTCTCAAATGGAGGATTCTCCCAAGAGAAGTTTCTAAGAAATTAACTCTAAAATTATTACACTTTCAACACTTAGAAATATATTCTCTGAAATGACTCTTCTTTCTCTCGAGAGAGAGTTTTACCGCCAAATTTATTCCATCTAATCTCTTCACAGAGACAAGAAGATCGTTTATTGCCAACAAACAATTGAAACGAATTCTTTTTTTTTTTTAAACGGCGTTTAAATGCTCGTAACAAATCAAACGGGACAATTTAACGTGGTCTCCCTCTCACGGGGAGACCCCTTCCGCCTCTTTCCTGTGCACTTGTTTCCTGCGGTTCACAGTGTGCGCCAGCCAGCACGATAATAAAACGCGACGTCTCTTTCCTACTAGAGCTGTGGCCGTTTGGCTATGGTGTATCGGTGATCGTTAGATGGATACGATAAGGGACACAGGTGGACAGACCTTAGGTCCCCCCTAACTTCCTAGACTTTTTTGCCCCGCACACATTTAAGATTTATCGTTAACTGGTAATTATCGTCCACGGGGTTACTATACAGCTGCGCTTATTAAAGCGATTGATCGGGTTACTATTTCCTTCTCTCCTTTCCTCTGTCAATTGTACTATCGTAGCAATGCACGAGTAAGTAATTAGAAGAAGAAGTGAAGCTGGTATGCTTCAAGAGGGATTTGGCAATTATTTGTCCATCGCTTTGAGAGACATTGTTTAATTGTAAAATTGTAAAAGTTGAAAAATAAATTTTTTCTTAGATTCTCATCGAGGTAATTTTTCAATTTTTCAAATTAGAGTCTGAGAAATTATTTTTTATTAAAAGCAATAAAATTTATCGATTTGTTATTTCATTAATTCAAAAATTTCTTGTTTTTTCTTAGATTTGCATTCTCATCGAATTTGTCAATTTTTCAAGTCAGAGTTGCCTCGAAGAAATTACTTTTTCGTTATCGAGGTAAAAAATTTGAAGAGAATCTCTTATCTTTTTTTAAAAAAATCACACCTTGAATTTCACTTATTAATATGAAAAATTGTCAATACTGATCTGTTCCCAATAAAGAAAAGCTTAACTTTTAATTCATAAAGATTGTGATGCTTTCTGATAGAGAAGAGTAATTCTCATCGCGCAAAATATAATCCAAAAATATAACGATATCACTGTTATCTGTTATAAATCATTAAAAACGCATCTACTTCCTTCGGGAAGGAATTCGGTTGGAACGTAACAAGCAAAACGGCACTCACTCAGGTTTTACCGCAGGTGCGGTTAACACGATCGCTTTGCTATTACCTTCAAGATTCATTGCTAGCGCAAATCGCAAGAGGACATTATGCAAAGAGAATGCACACCATTTTCCGTTACTCGTTCTAGCTAGCGTGCTCGTAGCCTCGAAGCGCTTTTTAAACACGCGTTTCAACGCGTGTCGTCCGACTGGTTTTATTCCCTTAAACTCGCCACTAACAAACCGCGTGCGATCTTCAAAAACGTATTTCGCCGGTTAAATCCTTGAAACCACTTCGTGATTCAAGTTTCACAAGGGTGAAAAGGGGGAAAAATTGCTCAAAATTGTATCATTATTTTTTAATGGGAAAAAGAATTTCACACGGGATTAATTTTTTCTTGTGTTAAAAATATTTATTTGTTGTTTCAAAGATAAAACGATTAATTAAGCAAAAAGAAAAAATCAAAATCGTATTTTCTGATAGTAAAAGGAATTTCATGGTCATTTTTCACATAGTACATATAATTTATTTTTGTTTATAAATTTTGTTTAAAAATTTGTATTTCAAAGATAAAACGTAAAATAATATATTATAAATTAATTAAGCGAAGAGAAAAAATCAAAATCATATTTTCTAATAGTAAAAAGAATTTCATGGCCATTTTTCACATAGTACATGTAGTTAATTTTTTTTTATATTAAAAATTTATTTGTATTTCAAAGATAAAACAATATTATAAATTAATTAAGTGAAGAGAAAAAATCAAAATCGTATTTTCTAATAGTAAAAAGAATTTGATAAATTTTTTTAGATGATTGCATGGTATATGTAATTAATTTGTAATTATATTTCTTATATTAAAAATATTTATTCGTTATTTCAAAGATAAAACGTAAAACGATATATTATAAATTAATTAAGCGAAAAGAAAAAATCAAAATTGTATCATTATTTTTTAAGAAAAAGAATTTCACATGTATTAATTTTTTCTTGTGTTAAAAATATTTATTTGTTATTTCAAAGATAAAACGATTAATTAAGTGAAGAGAAAAAATCAAAATCGTTTTCTAATAGTAAAAAGAATTTCATGGTTATTTTTCACATGTAGTTAATTTTTTTTTTAAATTAAAAATTTATTTATATTTCAAAGATAAAACGATATTACAAATTAATTTAAAATATTTTTATCACACGAATAATAATTGTTGTAAATTATAAAAAAGATTTATATTTCAATAGCTTAAATATTTATTACTCTATAAAAAAATTAAATCATATCATATCATTCTCTCTTATTTACTCTCCATACCTTTTCTTTTTTTTCCTTACAATCTTCAAAATCCAAATCATTATCCATTACTTTATCAATTTTAATTCAACTTATTACCTATTTAAACCTTCCTAGAAGAGTACCAATTATTAGTGAAACCTCGTTCGTACACTTGGATTAATGAATCGTATTCTTTTCACACGTTTCGTTTCGTTTCTCACGGTTTGCAGAGTGGTACAAGAGTGCTGGTTGCCCTCGAAGTGGGTGTTCGATGGGAGGGTCGCGAAAGGCGTGCAACATACGTTGTATATATCTATATATATATATAAAGTAAGACGGGTGAAATAAGCGAAGATAGCGATCGTCTCTCTCGGCGTTTCGACACCGAGCGTGGTCTCGTGCTTGCAGGGGCCAGATGGAAGGCAAGTTACGCGACCGTCACCATATGCGCAGGTGCCCATGCTGTTTCAGCTACCCCGTACACGTTCGAAGGGCATGCGTGTAAACGTCGCATATGCGAGTACTCGTGCACGTTTCATCGTGCACGATGGTACGTGATGGCGCAGGTAGTGGCTCGAGAAAATAAAACGTGAACGTGCATGGAAAAGAGGAGGAAAGAGAGAAAAAGGAAAAAAAAGTGCGCGTTACGATGGAAGGACGCAACAGCCTGTATGCAAATTAACGCATTTTTATATCTGCCTAATTCACAATACACGCTGGGCTACACCCTGCGTACCTGGCTTGCCGGGGGAACCGTTAAAAGTGAAAACGACATTGCTACAATTTTGTCGCCCGTGTTTTTCCTCCTCTTTGTATCTTTCGTTAATAAAAGTCTTTCTGTCTTTGGATATCCTTCAAAACTTTGTTTACATTCTGCACTCGTTATATTATTGTTGTTAGTTTCTATAAGTTTTAAATTAAACTGTTTACAATGTTACAAATCCATTTTAATTTTCTAATGCTTTAAAGGTTATGTGTCTTATATTTTTTAAAACTTTGTTTTGTTTGTTTATAAATTTATTGTATATGTAATATACAAAAGATTGAAAAGTATATTTTTGTAAGTAGTAAGAAAAAGGAGGAATAATAATAGGAAAGTAATCAAATATAAATTAATATAGATAAATGAAGACTATGATGCTTTATAATGATTTTAAATTTGTGATTATGTGTCTATATTTTTTAAAACTTGTAATTGTTGTAATTGGAAAGTAATAGAAATAATAATGGAATATAATATAAAATCATTTTTAGTAAAAAATTAGTTAAGAAAATATTTCAACTTTAATTTATAAAGAAATTTATAAAAGTAAAGCATAAATATTGATTCAAATCATATTTGTGAAATTGACAATTAGATATGATCTTTAAACTATTGAAATAAAACATTTGAAAAATTAATAAGAAGTAAGATAAAAATATTGCAGAACTGATAAAAGCATTTAGTATTGAAAAATTATTGGCAAATTTTAATTCATAGAGAAATTTATAAAAGTAAAGCATAATCATATTTGTGAAATAAAATTGACAATTAGATATGATCTTTAAACTATTGAAATAAAAACTTGAAAAATTAATTAGAAGGAAGATAAAAATATTACAGAACTGATAAAAGCATTTAATATTGAAAAATCATTGGCAAATTTTAATTTATAAAGAAATTTATAAAAGTAAAGCATAAATGAGAATATTGATCCTAATCATATTTGTAAAATAAAATTTTAAACTATTGAAATAAAATACTTGAAAAATTAATAAGAAATTACATTATAAAAATTGATAAAAGCATATAGTATTAAAAAATCATTGGCAAATTAATTTTACATTTTTTTATACCGTTAAATTAATTAATTAATTTACCAAAACGTAATAATTCATCCAAAAAGATCAAAAGATAATAAAAGTTCCAGCGTACAGATTTTCAACATACGAACTCGAAACAAAAATTACGTAACGTCCGCTCGTGATGAAGAGGGAATGTTATCGTGCAATCTCGCGTTAAAGGGACTCGATTGTAGGAAAAAGAAGGGCGCCTCCTATACTTGGCCGTACTCCGAAAATAAATGTTTTAATTACGGGATGGATGAAGAACAGTGACAAAAAAAAAAAGAAAAAAAGAAAAAGAGACGAAAAACCAAAGGAACAACAGAATGAACAACACCTGTCACGGCATACGGGAAACAGCAAAACAGGTGAAACTCATACACCTGAAATTGTTAACACGAGTTAACACTTTGACTTTCAACGAATGATTAAACGACAGCTACTTATTAATACAAAATTTACGAAATTGGAATAATAAATAGAAATAGAATTTTTACGAAATAGAACCTGACTTTTCTTTTTTTTATTTCAACTTTTATTCTTCTGCTTGTAAAAATAAAGTTAAATATTTTAATCAAACGAATTATCCTCATCTAATTTTCCATAATTTTTTAAATCAATGAAAGAAATAATGAAAAATTTTTTGAATTTTTTCAAAGAGATTTCTGTAATGTATTCTATATAATAATCTCTATGTAATAATTTTTACCTTTACAATAAAAAAAAAACAAACAAAAATTATTCAAATAATCAATTTCAACAATTTGTCGAATCACGAAGAGAAATATCGAAGAACATTATTTCGAAGCGACTCAAGAAAATAAATTTCCTCGCCGATGAATCTCTCGCTCTCGAATCGCGGTTAAATCGATGAAGCTTTTTAACTTTAGAAGAATGTACACGTATTCCGCTTACTTAGGGATTTGCTTCTTGCCTTCAGAGATGCTGAAGTGGACGGTTTCGAGATCATTGTCAGCGAGCAGCTCGACGCCTCACGGTCCACCTAATTTGAACAAGGCGCCCCGTAGACCTTTCAGAGATCTATCCAACACACCTCCTGCCGCTGGGACGAAAGCCAGGGGTATACCCGGGCAAAATGTGGAAAATATATCGGCGAGAACGACGCCGGTTCGTCGAAGGAGGTGCAGAAGTCACGGCAGCGATATGAGGGCGTATTTTCAGGTACTTTCTTTCGATTTCTCGTGTTTTATTTTTTTCTAATAATAGAAATAAATGTTGAATATGACGAGATTTAAAATAAGGAAAGATTTAAAATTTTTCATTCCTCTTAATTGTCTTAATTGTCTGGAGAAACTTTTAGATTTATTGAAAATAATATTGATCCAAGAGCAAAATATAAATAAGAGATAAAAGATTGTTCCTTTTTCTTTTCAAGTTTTTTATCCAAGATTTAAGAACATATCGATGTATATAATTCATCGCACAATTGGTAAAATAATATTCGAATTATATTCGTTCAGTTTCAGTGGTTTAAATTGATTCGTAGAAAGAATAAAACGATTTTGTACCAATTTCTTTGTAACATAAATTAACCTATTCATAGATATTAATTTATCCAACGTACATTTACAAAATATTAATTTTATTAAAATTCTATCATATCTATTTTACTAACTTTCCCTTATTCACACATCAAGTGAATTCAGCTTATTCTCAATAAATCTGTTTATACCCTAAACCATATTTCAGAAGAAAGCTAATTTTTCAAATAACAAACACGAAAAAGAATATCCTCCCTCCAATAAACTTCTATTAATTTTATTAAAATTCTATATGAATATAATGTCATATCTATTTTACTAACTTTCCCTTATTTACGTATCGAGTGAATTCAGCTTATTCTTAATAAATCTGTTTATATCCTAAATATCTCGTTCAGAAGAAACCTAATTTTTCAAATAACAAATTCGAAAAAGAGTATAACCTCTCTCCAATAAACTTCTATTAATTTTATTAAAATTCTACGTGAATATAATGTCATATTTATTTTACTAACTTTCCTTTATTCATTGAATTCAGCTTATTCCTAATAAATCTGTTTATATCCTAAATATCTCGTTCAGAAGAAAGCTAATTTTTCAAATAATAAACACGAAAAAGAGTATAACTTTCCTTCAATAAACTTCTATTAATTTTATTAAAATTCTACATGAATATAATATCATATCTATTTTACTAACTTTCCCTTATTCACACATCAAGTGAATTTAGCTTATTCTCAATAAATCTGTTTGTACCCTAAATATCTCATTCAAAAGAAGGCTAATTTTTCAAAACAATAACAAACACGAAAAAGAGTATAACTTCCCTCCAATAAACTTCTATTAATTTTATTAAAATTCTATATAATATCTATGTAATTTTATTAAAATTCTATATAATGTGAATATAATGTCATATCTATTTTACTAACTTTCCCTTATTCACTCATCGAATTCAGCTTATTCCCAATAAATCTGTTTATATCCTAATTATATATTATAAAAATATATTAATATATATTATATATATTATAAATATATATTATATATTATTCCCTAAATATCTCAGAAGAAAGTTAATTTTTCAAATAACAGACACGAAAAAGAGTATCCTCTCTCCAATAAACTTCTTCTCGAGAAGACGAAGAGAGAAGGAACGATAAAGAAAGAGGCATATTTTTCTTCGCAGGCAACGAAGCCTAATTTGCGGGCGAGCAAACGTCAATCGATGTCGCAACAGCAGACGGAGAAGTCATCGGAGAGCTTCTATCAAGGGACGCCGAGGGTCGACGCCGATATCGGCCCGTTAACGTTCCTCCCACAGGGCGGCAGGTGTCCCACGGCGCTTACGCTTCCCACGGACCCGGCCCTGTTCATGAGGAAGGCAAGGGTCGCGAAGAACTTCCCGACTGACAACGAGCTCCCGCAAAATATCGTGAACGAGGCGAGGGCGAACCTCCAGTCGCACGTCTCCGACTTTTTCCAACAAATATCGATGGCCACGAGCCCGGAGGACGTGATGGAGGCCGAGTCGGTCCCGTTCTCCGTGGCCAGGCCCATCTACCCGAGGTCGTTGAACGAGGAGGGAGGGAGGAAGGCGAGCGAGGGAACGAGGATGCCGTATCTGCCGAAACTCGCCAAGATCACGAGGATTCATTCGAGATGCAGGACGCCGTATCACGGAAAGCTCGCTCCCTCGGCGGCGGCCAAGGGCAAAGGTCACACGCCTTTGCTCGGCAAACTGTCGAGTTTGGCCATCGACCAAGATTTACCTAAATTCGAGAACATGGATAACACGGTTACGGAAGTTCTCAACAGGTAAGGGAATATTATTTTTATTTATTTAACGATTTTATGTATGTGTAAAGGGTGTCCCAAAATTAAGATGTTTATTTTTTAAGCGAATCATAAAGTATATAGGCACCTTTCGTCGAGATTTTTCGTGATCTTTCTGCATAATTGACTGAATTTCTTGTAATGTGGTTGTGGGATTGTTGACACAGACCTCAAATAACCTCATAAGAAGAAATCTAATGGTGTTAAATCGCACGATCTAGAGGGCCAATTCTGATCCAGGAAATGTCTCGTGCAATAATTGAATTGTTTCATATGGCATGTGGCATCGTCTTGTTGAAACCACATCATTCAATTTTGGCAGAAAGAACTTATCGTGTCGCGATATCGAGCACCATTAACAGCCTCATTCTCAAAAAAGTATGATGTCTCCTGCCCAAAATCTGCACCAAACAGTGACATGTTGTGAGTGCATTTGTTTTTCGCTAATCACACTTCTGGCTTCTTCGAGCGTCAAACAATTTTAGCGATTAACAAAGCCATCGAGAAATGAAAATGTGCTTCATCACTTAGGATTATTTTTCTCGAAAAACCAGCATCAATATAATCATTTTTCATGATTAATAATCTATTCCACATTGTTGTATCGTATAAACTCTCAGCTCAGTGAAACTGTTCTTTTTTCCAGGATTGTCAACAACCTGATGTAAAAATGGCGGCAAATTCAAATCTTAATTAATTTTGGGCCACC
Organism: Apis mellifera; assembly: GCF_003254395.2. Lineage (NCBI taxonomy): Eukaryota > Metazoa > Arthropoda > Insecta > Hymenoptera > Apidae > Apis > Apis mellifera. The sequence continues at coordinate 1,890,091 of NC_037640.1, read as the reverse complement.
CTTTACAAATCTAATTTTACTTTTGAAACAAAGCTTTCAAAAAGAATAGTTGTAGATTAACGTAGTTCTGTTTCTTCGTTCAGGGAGCAGGAGGTAAATTTCACTGGAAAAACGGTGGCCGAGATCCTTTTGGGGGATGTGGAAGAGAGGAAGAAGGTTCTGGGTGGTAGCCGAGGGGGCGAGGAGGAGAATTCGACGATGAAGACGGATCACACGTACGAGACGATCGCGGAGCGAGAAGAGACGGCGATGGAGGAGGAGGGGGGCTCGTGTCACAACGACAGCTCCGTCTCCTCGGCCAGCCAACTGTTGGAGGATCCCTCGCCCATGTCGTGGGCGTTCGCCTCGCCCACCAACGACCTCGACGGCGAGTTTACGTTGAAGAGGCAACGCGGGATACGAAGGAAGCGGCATCGAAAGGACACCGATAAACCGTTGGACGGGAAACGGGCGAAGAGACGCTCCACCAGCCGTAGCCCGTCCGCTAAAACGAAAACAGAGGCGCAACCCACCCTTTTGGCGGAGGCTGTGAATCGAAACGTGAAGAAGCTTGCTCTGGAGACCGACTTGGACACCACTTTGGGCGACGAGAAGTTCGAGCCAAAAGCGTTGTTTTGCGGCCTCGAGGGACGGGGGAGGGAGGAGGGGAGGAAAACGAATACCTGGGATCTGGACAGCCCCAAGTCAACCCTCACCGACGACTTTCACAGCTCGAAATCGTATTTGAACTCGGTGACGAACACGCCCGAGACACCGTTGGTCGCCACCGTGAGAAGGTGTCTCAAGTTCAGCCCGGAAACCGCCGAACCACCGAGACCGAATTGCCACGGATCGATAGAGATCGAGTATTCGGTCGTCGCAGATCAAATACACGTTCGAGGTGAGATTTGGATAATTATTCAATCCTTTTTTTCATTTTCAAGCGGAATAAATGCAAAGCACTTTGGAGGATCCGTTTATTCAATACAGTACGATTTAAAGTAATTCTCCTTCTCTCAATCGGGTCGCCAAATTCGTTCCAATGTCGCGGAAGCGACGCGTCTCAAAATCGGGGTCACTTTTTATGCAATATTTTGATATAGCCAACTTATTTCTTATCGATCATTAAGTTAAGTTGGATGAAAGAAACGAAGGAGTCGGAGCAGAAAATTATCTTTGAATACTCTCATCGTATCTATTCACTACACAACGAAAATTAAATTTTAATGAATTAATAATTAATAACGCAATAATAATCGTTATTAATTAAAAAAGTTATAAATTAAATCTCGAACGGGAAAATGTAGCTGCATACACACGACTTTTATAACGGCGCTTTGTCGCGCGATAAAAATCGAGTATCGCGTGATCACATTTCTCAAGGATTAACGACCGAGGCATTGGGTACATTAATTCCATTAGAATTATCGCGAGGGGTCTCGGGGCGCGGGAGCACGTCCCTGAACCGCGGCCGCGAGGAGGCATGCGCCAGTCACGTGCCACGAGAGGGGGTGTTTCAGTTGGCACCCCGCGATAGACGACTGTGCCAGTAACCCACAGACCCTGCTGGCAATTCGCTCCCGGTTAGTAAGCCTACACAACATTGATTCTTCGCGGGTACACATCTTTTGCGTAAACAACCCTTCCAGGCTCCCCCTTTTTCTTCCCACTTTCGACGTTGGGAGCGGACATTAAACGACCCTGTTGGTCGAAATTCACTCCACGATATTCCTCCGCAATATTTTGCGAGAAAGGAAAAGGAAAGGGAGAGAAAATTGATTAGAGAAAGAATTAGAGAGGAAGGAAAGCATTGGTTGCGGTAGCAAGTAGAGGAGTGCCGCATTGGTCGGGCATCGTCTGGGTGCGCGTAGTAGTAGTGCGTGTGAAGGATATTATATATTTCGTTCCCAATACTCTGTTTATTAATCATCGACCGTCCTCAAAGATTGTGATTTAATAAATCGTGAGAAAAGAATATCGTGGCACGATGTCCTGATAAGGCTGTCTTTATTGTTTCACGCAGTGATAAGGTGCAAGGACCTGAGAAGGGCGTACGAGGGTCCCGTTCACGCTTACGTGAAGGCAAGTTTGAAGAACACGAACGGCGAGGGGGTGGTGAAGAGGACAGCGGTGCACAGGGCAACGCCGAATCCCGTATTCCACGAGACCTTGATACTGCCCTGCCCGGTGAACAACAATCACTGCAGCAGCAAGCCCACGTCCCTGGACATCGCGGTCTGGCACAGAGATCGTCGTGCAAGGTGAGCATGCCCGAGAAATAAAGTGCACACTAGACGAGGAAGAGGGGTTGGGTGCACGAGCCCCGCTCCCCCGTAAGAAACGTGCTCGACCCCGGAAAACGATTCTTTGTTGATCGTCCACTTTGATTTACGGCCGACATGCGAGCCGTCCCCCTTTAAATCTCTCTAATCTCTTCGAATCGGTTATATTTCACATTGTCTCTCCTGCCTATCGTGCTTCTCGATAACAAATGATAATCGGTTAACCCGGTAAGTAGTGCCGCTTCGTACGAGATATTAATCTCACGCAAGCCACGTTGAATCACACACGAGTATATTGGAATTATTTGCGCTACGTGAATTATCGAGAGGGATAAGAAATCATATTTTGGTGAAATTTTTTTTGGATAAGATAGAAAAATAAAGAAAAGAAAATGTAACAAAGAAATGTCGCGATGAAAGGCATTGATCGGGTGTATTCTGTATATTGTGGGTGGATAAAAAAAAATAGAACGAATCAACACGAGGGAAAAGATCGTTTGCACGATGGCGATTGTATTACACAATAAGAAACGGTATAGAAACGGCCTCTGTCTCCGAGGAAAAGATATTGGGGTCAAGAACTATGACTCGTTAGTCCAAGACGAACGAGCTAACCAACCCTGCTCCCGATATTCTCTATCAATCTCCCTCGAGTGTCTTTCGTAAATGTTGTTTGACAGCATTTTTTTTTATCTCTGCGTTTAAATTTTCCAAATTTAATTATTTTAATTCAAAATAAGAATCTTTAAGAGTGTTACAATTGTACGCAATGGCCGTGTTCGAATGAAAATATATATATATATATATATACCGATAAATTTATCGGTCGATAAGAGCGGCTTGAATTGGGATAATTTTACCTACCGAACCAATGGTCCATCTAAATACCCAAACGAATTTCTAGGGTATGCGCGGATTCTTTGCGGTAGGAGGGGAATCGATTCCCTGGAAGCGCATGCGCACCGTGTCCGCCACGTGCACTCGATCACATCCGCGCGTCTCTGCAACGGTATACGGGAAATGATAGACCGAAACTGTCCGCCTTCTCCTTTTCCCTCCAATGTAAATAGTTGAAAAGTTAAACGAGTGTAATGTGTCTATCAATAGCTACACACCTGTCTGGTATGAGTGATCATTAATATTGGTGGACTTTATTTGACGCAAAGTGATATAAATATTCATATATATTTTTCTCGTTTTCGTGTTTTAGACGTAGCGAGCTGTTGGGCTGTATGACTCTACCTCTACCCTTGTCTCAAGATAAGGTAAATATTTGTATTTTATATTGCTTTTGATATTATTATACAGAGTGTTCGTATTGTATTCGTAGAATTTTTATCTTTTTCGAGAATAAATTCTAGAGATTAAAATAAACGTTGAAAAAGTTGAAAAATGTCGGTTTTATTAAGTTATATTCGATTTGAATTAAATTTTTATTAATGGATGAAGCGAGACGGAAATAAAGTGAGGCGAAAGTAAAACGGTGGTGTAACGGAGATAGAGATGTCTCGTGATATCCATCTCTTTTTATCTAATACAAGCTTAAATTGCTTATAATTTAATAAATAAGCTTCAACCGATATTTTTATACGTCAATTTTTATTTTTATTTTAGTTTCTAATAGTAAAATATATATACACACATTGTATACTCTAGTAGAAATCCATTTACTTGTCGAAAGACAAACAAATTCATATAGGATGTTTCAAAAATGGATAATATAAATAGACGGGGATTATTTACATTGCAATAAAATATTTTTTTTTAAGAAAAAAGATTTCGTTTTTAAGAAAATCAAGATATGAAAAAATTTGCTCTTAGATATATAATAATGAATCAAAAATTTCTGAAAAAGATTTTAAAATTGCAATAATATTTGGCAACAAGAAACTATTTACACACCATTGTATTTATAGCATTTATAAATTATTAAATTAATACTTTATACGATTATAAAAATTGTAATACTATTCCAATGAAATTTAGAACATGATGAAAAAAAATGTTTCACTGAAAAATAAAAATATCTATCTATGAATAATTTTTATAACCATAACTGTATTTTTAATTATATTACAAAGACATTCACATAACTATAAAACGACAATTTAAATTCATCATTCAATCAAGTCAATCATCTGTTTTCCAAATATATAATAAAGAGGTGAATATAATTCAATTAATGGATTAATTATCAAATTTTTTTCAAAAATTCTTTTAATTTTATAATTTACATAAAATATTATTATAAATTGATAAAGATATACATTGATTGAACAATGATTCGATAAAAGAAAAAAATCACAAGATATTTTATGATCTAAATTCTATTTTAAATGAAGCCATATCAAACAATAAACATTTTATTAATATTTCGTTCACGTAAAAGTGATTTCATTGTAACGAAATTGAATAAAAACTTGGTTAAATTAAAAAGAAAAAAAAAATAAAACTATCGTTCGATCATGAACACTAAGTACGAAATTGTTTGATACATGTCTGCACGTCAGCTGTTTACAAGGATTCGTAAGTCTTCTTGCCTTAAGGTCAGGGCTAAGCTTGTTACGAATCAAATAATTGGAACGTTACCTAGCAAAGATTCACTTACGCTTTGACCTCGTTAAAGGTGGCAGGTGGCAGGTATCGTTGCAACATCTCGGTAATTTGATCAAAATCGTTCAAAATTAACTTGTTCCCCCAACTTGTGCGAAGCAAAAGATGATCGTGGTGGCCATTTACTGTGCAGTGTTCTTCATCGTTGGGATTCTATTGAAAATATTCATGTTCTGTTGATAATTCTGTCATATAAAGTGTAAAACGTATATAAATTAATTTTTATTTTTTTTTGCTTAATTATCATCGAATATTGATAAAGTAGAATAATAATCTAAAAATTAGATGAAGATTAAAATACAATCTTACACGTTAAAGGAAAGCTATGATAAATGCTCGAGAGAATTATCGATCGATGATATATCGATGTTCACGGTATTTAATTTAATTTTAATTTTAAGAAAAGTATTAAGATTCTATGTTTTATCGTTTCAATAAACGATTGTGTTTTTTAAGGAAGCGACATGGCATCCGTTAGAAGCGGGAACCGGTCGAAACACGAGTACTCCTTACGTCGGTTTGCCCCAAGACTGTGGAATTTCGCCACCGTTGTCGAAGGACGGAGAATCAGATAATAATAATTCGGGAGGTGAAGATTTGACGTATTTGAGGCATCTCGAATTGGAGCCTATCGATCCTCTAACCGGTTTACCCCTGCACCCGGGTTTCACAGCCAAAGGTGGTAGAACACCATGCACTGTCACTAGGAGATTGATAAGACAAACTGCTAATCAGGTGAGTCATACTTTTCCTTTCTTTCATGAATATAATTTCCAACTTCCAATATTGATATAATCCAAACAACGAATAAAGAAACCAACAAAGAAACCTCAATCATTAACTACTTATAAAATACCTCTCCACATGTTTCTGATCATTTCTGATCATTTTTAACATACTCAGAAACCTAGTTTCCTAGAATTACACAATCATTTCGCGCAATTTGTCCGACAGAATCGCAGGTGGTCCACTCTAATAATTGGCATTAAACGCAACAAGTCCGAATAAAACTCGAAATAGACTTTTTTTTCTTCTCTTTTCCCTTTCTTTATCCACGGCATTAACGAAAACGAGTCTCGTGCCGTGACCTCCGCCTGAGCACCCCTCCATTGTAACCAACCTCCCTCCTCCTCCGCCCCTTCTACACGGTTCAGTCTCTCCCTCCCTTTCTCTCCCCCTTTCTTTTTTATTATTTCTTCCTCGTTCAAATATTTCAACAATCTAATTAAACCTTTCCTCCCCGTAGATTCCATGGGGATTCTCGCTCTCCTGGGGAAGACCACCCCGCGTGGAACGCGTGGACCCCGGCAGCCCCGCGGAGAGATCCGGCCTGAGGCCAGGTGATCACGTTGTTTTCGTCGACATGACAAACGTGGTGACGCGATCGCGGGAAGAGATCCTTGGATTGATCCAGGCTGCCACGAATCAGTTGATACTGGAGGTCTATAGGAAGGGGAACGTTCACTCGTCCATGCATCGGCCAAACTCGATGAACGTTAGCCTGCAGCAATCGATCGGCGGCGGACACCATGCGGTTGCGTTTAACGCCGAGGTCGGTACAGGCGTCCTAGTCTGAGCCTGGTAGAAGGCTCGGTTGCTCGGGAAAAAATAGGAGGCTCGCTTCGTTCGAAAGCGGGGGAGGAAGGGTTACGAGGAAAGCTTTTGGTTGCTCGTGATTATTAGCTTGATTATTTGTTTTTCTTTTCTCTCTCTCTCTCTCTCTCCCTCTCCCCTTCTCTCATCATCATTCTTCCATCTTCCTCGACCGGGCGAACGAACGGTGGAACCTCGATTATATATTTTCTGAGGAGAGGAGAACTGGAAGAAGAGATTCGTTCGAATTTTTTGAAAACGGATTTTAAAATAGGAATTTTCAATTTCATCCCCAGGTATTATCTCGTTTTACGTCAATAAGAGAAAATTTTCTGATGTATCATCTTCTCGCGTTTCCATTTAAGAGAAAGCGTTCATCTATATTACAATCTTGCTCTTTTTAAATAGATGAAATAACAGTGAATGAAAATCAAGATGCCAACATTTGGAACTGAATTCTTTTTTCATATGAATACTTTTGTTAATTTTACCAATTTCATTTTATAATACAACAGCTTAATATGCCTCGATGTTATTGCTAAGTTATTGTATTATTTAATAAATTAAATATTAGAAAAAAAAAAAAAGAAATAGGTGTTCGAATAATGGAGGTTTTACCGTTTTACTCGAAAAAATCGCGTCGATCAACGGAGAAATGTTTTGCGTGTTAGTTTAAGTTGTTTGAATAATCAAGATTATAGCAAATGTCGAATTAAAAACTTACTACGAGAGATTCGTATCGGGCGGATATGTCGAAACGTTTAAAAACAACGAGTTTAAAGCAAGTTTTTTTACGCGAGCATGCGTCTCTCCTTATCAGAGCTTATTCCTTTCTTATTTCTTTTTTTTTTTATTTTTCGAGTTGCATGCCAAGAACAACAACCGCGTACAACAACATCTCCTGTACAACATTCTTTTCCGTGACTATCTTGTATATCCTGCGTACGCGTAGTGTACAGCGCGTGTCCGTTTTCTTTGTCAGTGGACACGGTTAAGTTATGATACAGTTATGTTTTTATTAATGTAACTTTCGACAGTTGTCTTTTTTTTTTTTTGTTGCTCAACAAGTTCTGTTCAAAAGCATCTCTTGTATTTCATTTATTTATTTCTCCATCCCCCTCCCTTGCCCCCCATTCTTGATGCTAATACGATTGCAGCGCACCTCAAGTCGAGACAAATGTTATATATATATTGCACAAAATCCGTGTCGAAATCATGGACTCTTAAAAAAAAGAAAGTTTTCGAATAAATCGAGTTTCGAAAATTCTTTGATAAAATTATTTTATACAGCGAAAAAATATCATTGTTTTTGAAAAAATTGAGATCAAACATTTACACTATATATATATATATATATAGTGTAAATGTTTGATCTCAATTTTTATATATATATATATATATATATATATATATATATATATATATATATACTTCTCTTAATAAAATTACTTCATTAGTATCATTCGTAATCGAATTAAGTTAAGTTAATTTGATTTAGAAGAAAGAAGAAGAAAGAAAATTTTTACACGAATGGAATCATCATCGATCGCCCATGATTTCGAAATGCAGTACAAAACAAATATCAATTTGCAGAGGATATATATATATATTGGGTTGGCAATTAAGTAATTGCGGATCTTTTTTAGAAAATCAAAGACAATTTTTTCATGGAACTAAATAATTTTATTCTGTAATGTGTTGTCCATTTTGATCAATGACCTTTTGCCATCTTTCAGGCAGCATCATAATCCCACGTTCATAAAACTTCTGGTTTTTATTAGCAAAAAACTGAATCAGGTACGATTTGATATCATCATCATTATTGAAATTTTTATCATTCAAGGAGTTTTGTAAAGATCGAAACAAAAAGTAATCAGATGGTGCAAGGTCAGGACTATATGTGGATGTGGCAAAACATCCCAACCAAGCTCCAATAATTTTTGCCGAGTGACCAAAGATGCGTGTGGCCTTGCATTGTCATGATGGAATACAACACCTTTTCGATTTGTCAATTCGGGTCGCTTTTCTTCAATTGCATTGTTTAATTTCGTTAGTTGTTCAATGTAGACAACAGAATTGATCGTTCGGTTGGGTGGTAAGAGTTCAAAATAGACAATTCCTTTGTAATCCCACCAAACTGATAACAAAACCTTCTTTCGATGAATATCAGTTTTTGATGTTGTTTGAGCTGGTTCACGTGGCCTACTCCACGATCTTTTCCGCTTGATATTGTTGTAAACAACCTATTTTTCATCGCCAGTTATCAGTCGTTTTAAAAATGGATCATTTTCATTACGTTTCTTTAGCAAATCGCAGCTGTTAATGCGTTGCGTTAAACGCTTTTCTTTCAGTTCGTGAGGAACCCATGTATCGAGTTTTTGAACATAGCCAAGTTGTTTTAAGTGGTTTTCAATGCATGTATGTGATACATGAAGCTTCTCTGCAATCTCACGAGTTGTACTATGACGATCCGAATCGATTATTGCTTTGATTAGGTCGTCATCAACTTCAACTGGACGACCAGAGCATTTTTCGTCTTTGAGTGAAAAATCACCAGAACGAAATTTGTCAAACCAATTTTGACACTGCCGTTCTTTTAAGGCTTCGTCGCCATAAACAGCACATAACTTTTTGTGAGCTTGCGATGCGTTTTTCCCTTTGCGAAAATAAAAAAGCAAAATATGACGATAATGTTCCTTTTGACTTTCCATTTTTCAACGAACGCCAAACGAAAACTACGCAACCGATCAAAAAACTTTTTTTACTGATTAACAGCTGAATTGCCAACTATCAAATAACAAAATGTGTTTTACATTTGGATTACGCCAGCAAACCTAAAAATTCAACTGAAACCATCTATGAGTAAAATCCGCAATTACTTAGTTGCCAACCCAATATATATATATTGAAAACAAATTATATATAAACTATTAAAAAAAAATCTCGTGCATGCTGCAACGATTAATTTGAATTGTACAACGAATTGGCACCGATTGAACGGGTGCAGGTGTTCCCAAACCTCGCCCCGGACGCTCCGCCCGAGGAGGAATTGTCGGTGCGCGAGGCGCGTTACTGGGGCATCCTGAAGAGCGGTCACACGCGTTTCATGGCGCCCCTAGCGGAGAGGCGGGACGTGCTCTCCGCCGCCGATTACTTGATACTCTTCCAAAACCTGGACGAGTTGCTCAAGATCTCCGAGGAGATCCGGGACGAGGGAGGCGGAGTCGAGAGTTATTTGTGCAGGGTGCCGAGGATCACAGCGGCATACAGGAGATATTTGAGCGGGTTGCAGCGCGCCTGTTGTCTATTGGTCGCGCTCAGGCGAAATACGGCGTTCGCAAAGCTCGTTTGCGAGCCGGCCGTCCCGCACAAAAGGAGGCCCGATTTGACGGGCGTGTTGCTCCTGCCTCTGGAGCACTACAGGTACAGTCCTCCATAAGACGTGCTTGTGAATTTTTATTACTTATTATTGTACAAATATAATCTAATTTACAATTTTATTAATTAGTATAAAATTTTAACATAAATTTAACTAAATTATTAAATTTATAAATATTTTTTAATTTTCTATTAATTTTATTGATCAAAAATATAATATATATAATATATATGTTTTTTTTTTGTTATATTTATTTTTATTATAAATAAAATATTTAAATAAATATATATTCAATATTATTTATATATTAATAAATAATTATATATATAAATATATATATTTATTTATTTTAGTTATGAGAATCTTGATAGATGTTGGATGCAAGAAAGTTTATATATCTTTGGAAAAGAAAATGATCCGTGAAAGATGTTGAGATTTCTTGTTTTAAAGACATCTTGCATTCAACGAAAATGATAGTAAATTTTTCTGTGCATAATGCATTATATTCTTCATATATTAATTTTCATTAAAGTTTGATTTTTCAAAATTGAATTTTCTTATAAAATAATTGAAGAGTTTTGATTATATGTAGGAGATTTATTCACAGTGATAGTTGCAAAAATTGTTTTCATGCTGAAATACATAAAATGAATAAAGTGTATTCATTGAATAAAGTAGAGGTAAACTTTATTTTTTGATGAGTTGAAATGAATTGAATGGATTTTTTATAGTGAAGCGATGAATGTAAACTTATTTCTTTATTTAAAAATTTTTTATGAAGGAAGATTGAATTGAGCTTCATTTATTCTTAAATTATTTTTATAATTATTCGTATCTTTTACAACAAACTCTTATTAAAAGTTATGTAATTAAAGTTCTTACAGCAAGAGTTACATTTTTAATAATTATATTTATGTCTGGAAATTGTTAAATTATTATAATTAATTTTATATTATGAAATATAAGTAAATATTGATAAAAAACAAGTTTAGTTCATGTTTCGCACTAAATTTAATAAAAATATGAATTTGAGTCTAGCTCTTTTTTGCATTCAACAAAAAACAATATTTTCGATTGATAAAATAAAAATAAATTAGCAAATTATATATTTTATTGATTACTTTTAATAAAAAAAAGATTTTTGATATTTTTGACAGCTATAAATTTCAAAAATTTATCAATAATTATTATGTGAAAAAATATATTTTTTTAAATTAGTATTTTTTAATATTTAATAATAATTTTACAAACATTTTTTTATTTCAATAAATTACAATTATTACAAATTATTACAAATTTGTTTTTCTCTTGCTGTAAGGATTTTTTTATTCTTCATTAAATCTAAATTTCTATCTATAAACTTAATATTTTTTTCTGGTTTCTAATACTGGATTGATGGAGTTATATCGATTTTTATTTGAGAGAAGATAAAGAATTTTAAATAAACCGATCTATTTAAGACAAATTAATTTTAAAAGAATGCCATATTTTAAAACTTTACTCTTTAAATATAAATTTAAAGATCAATAAAGAATAATTATAAATTATATAAATATAAGACATTTCTATTTTCAATCTTTCATATTATATAAATTTAAAAATAAAAATATAAGATATAGATATATTATATAAAAAATATTTACAATACTTTTGAAATAAATAAAATCTGATATAAAAAATAATTATTAAAAGATGAATTAATACAATTATTGGCATAAATAAATTAATAATAATATAAATAAAAACTTATTATGTACAATTTTGTAATATTTACACAAAGTTTAGATTACTTTAAAAATTGAATAGTTATTTTAATTCTTTTATTTTTGTTTTCATCATTGTTTCACAAAACTATTATTTTACAACAAATTGAACTTATTTTATTCAATATCATGAAAATTAGTAAGATAAATATAATTATCTTACTATTTGCTATACTATAATATTACTATAAATATTCCATATAAATATTTCATCTTTCATATTCACTGTGAATGAATCATCCATACGTACAAAAATCAATAAATTCTTCTTTTTATACATAACATTTAACATTCTTTAAACTTCTTTAGAGAGATGACGAGACTGTTGAGTTTGGCGTCGCCAAGGAATTGCCAGCAAGCCAGAGATTTAGCTCAGGGTTACAGGGAAGCAACGGCTAATGCCGGTGTAATGGAACCACCACGCGACACAGGAAGACCTCTTCTCAGTCTGCAAGAAGTTGAATCTCGACTAGTTTTCGCGAGGTGTAAACCATTCACCTTGGCTATGCCGGGTAGACAATGGTGCGTTTAAAAATTCTAAAAAAAAATAATTGCAATCAAATCTAGAATTTGAATTTATTTCAAGTAATAATTTAATTATTATTTGAAATGTAATGTATTTTAAAAGACCATATTTTTTATTTGATTAATTAATTACAGAAATTTGAAATAATAAATTGAATATTTATTTCTGAGGTAAGGATTCAAAATAAAATAAGTTTAATGTAGTTAGTATTAGTAAAAAATAGTTCTAATGATATAAATATTTATGAAAAGTCCATTATTTTTAAATTGAATAGCAAATAATAATAATAATAATAAATAACAAACTATTTATTTCATAAAATGAAAAATAAATTTTATTTTTTGTATGAAATACTTGTGAAATCTGTACCTGAGAACAATAATAATCCAAGCCTTTTCATTTATCAATAGTATGATAATAAATACAGACATCACTTTTAATATAAAATTGATTTATCTTACAGTTGAAAATTGAAAATTGAAATTATATTTATGAAAAATATTGAAACTATTATATAAATAAAACAATAATATAACATATAATAAATTACAAATTATCTTTTATATTATTATTGATTAATTTAATTATAGTAAGTATTGTTAGTATACTAAATCATTATTATGAATAAATTTACTTGCCCAATTAAAATTGCTTACTATAAACAAGTGATATTACATCTAAACAATAAATAATTTATAGACTAATTTATTATTAGCAACTTTAGCTTCAAAATTGAACACATATATATATATATCAATTTCATTATTTTAAATTTAAGATTTAAAACTTGAGGAATTAAAAAAAAATTGAACTTGAATTAATCTAACTTCCAAAAATATTTATATTTATATTTTCTAAGATCATTCCTCAACTAATTTTTAAATAATATAATTCTAAAAACGTTCATGCTTGATTGCAAAAATAATAGAATTTCCAATAAAAGACAATATAATATACAATGTTTCAGGCTATTTGGAGGAGCGCTCGCAAAAGTGGAGGGCCGAGCGCGACTGCAACCCTCCTGGGCCCTGCTTCTCACCGACCTACTCGTATTTGCTCGAGTCTCCCGGGACCGAGTTTTATTCGTAACCGAGGAGCCTCTCCGATTGTCCAACATCGCCGAGGCTTGTTTCACCGTCCGAAAAAGACCGACAGAATTTCGATTGCAGATCGCCATCAACCCAGCCGGAAATTCGGAGAACGGTCACGTGGAGGTGAGCAACAGCGGCGGTTGCAGCCCCCACAGTCGTCCGAGAAGGCGAGTTATGGTGTTGAGAGCACCGACACCGGAACTGAAGGCTGTTTGGCACAATCTTCTTCAACGACAGATGTGAGTTGATAATGTCGATGGCCAAGTTTCGTGGAATTCTGATCCGGTACGATTTTTCGGATGATTCGTTTGGATGACAGAACGTGATCAGAAGATTTAGATATTATACTTTTTGACACGTACCAAGTTCAGAGCTCGACCAGACATTCATAATAATCTCGTCACAATCTGAACTTTCGGTATTTTTTCGCTTGTCTGTAATCTAATCCTATATATTTTAGAATCTATGTAAATACAGGCTATGGGGGAACGCCGAGCCAAGACAGTCCAGAAGAGAGTCCGATCACTGGTAGCAATTTCATCACAAACGCGATTAGGGAATCCACGGAGAGCTCGCAGGTTTGTAGAAATGTTTTTCTTAGAAATCTATTGAAAAGAATATAAAGTAAAATTATCATTGGTTATTAATCTATAATGAGATATTAAATTAGATAACATGAAACTTTGATGAATAAATTGTTGTAAAAGAATGTAGAAAAATCCACTATGTGTCTGTAATTGTATAAAAATAGTGATAGAAATATATGACATTTATTATAATTGCTTTTTCAAATTTCACACAATTTTATATAAAATTTAAGCTTTAGAATTTGAATAGAATTTTGCAAAGACTTTGTAGAGATTGGTTTTAATATATTTACAAAATTTCATATTTTATCTAAATCATTTTAATTACACAGAATAATATATTCTTCTATAACAAATTATTATCTTATTCATTGATAGATAATAAGCTTTTTATATCAAATATGAAGAGTAAATTAATTTATTTATAACAATATTTTTAATTGGACAAAATCTTGCTTCAAATATTATATTATCTATTCACATGTTCAAAGATTGGAACAACTTGAATTGATTAAATTTTAATTCAACAGACTACCAGGGAGTCGCAAAAGCAGGATGAGGAAAAAGATTCACGCTCTGCCGAGAGTATCGACAGTATCGTTAAAAGTTCAAGAGGAGACAATCATTTGGCGCAATGGGTGCGCAATTCTCATCAAATTCCTCCTCCGGATCACGAGGAGGTCCCTATCGAGGAATGGACAGCTGAGCAATTGGCTGCACGAGCGCCAAGAGAAACGAGCAACGAGCCGAGTAGAGAGCGAAACAGCGCCACAGCGGAGGACGTCATAACCGAAGTGATAAATTCTGATATAGAGCAGCAGAGTACAGCTTCGAGCGCGAGTCTCAGTACTGTTAAATCCAATAGTGTAACCGCGAAGAAGAACGGCAGTCTCGCATCTTCCAAGGAAAATTCAACCAGCTCGATTAACATTTGCAGAAGATGTCACAGGTAATAGGAGAATGACGAAATATTAAATCGAGGAATTTATTGGTGTTGGATTGGGATAGAGGTTATGTCAATTTTTGATGAGACAATTAATATTAAATGAATGATATATTATTACTTTTTGTGATAAATTCATTTTATAAGGATAGTATTTTAATATTTAATATTTTATTCTTGATTAAGCAGTTGAAATAATGAATTTCGAATTTTTAATCCTGAAAGATTTAATCCTGATGCATTAAGATTGATATAAAGATATTCAATAGAAAAACAAAGTCAAATAATATTAATAAAAATGAGAAAAATATAAATGTAATTATAAATGCTATATTTTTTGCTATGCCTTGAAATAAATGTCGTCGATTAAACGTATATGCCATAATTTATCAAATTTCATAAATTAATTTTGCACTTATAAAACTGACATTACTTTCTTACCAATCCAACAAATAGAATATTTTAAGTTGATAGTAAAATATTAATAAATATAATCAAAACGTGTATAATTGTGCAGATCAGGTTGTCCAACACCGCCTTTAACAAGAGATCCATTTTCCCCATTACCTCCAAAGATCTCAGTAGTCCCACCAACACCTGATTTGTGCAGGCATAGGTTAAGAAATGGTCTACTCGATAGTCCTGGAAGAAACAGTCCAAGTCATACTTTAGCTGATGGTAATACGGAAGATGGGAGTGAAGACGATCTTGATTGTGATGGTGAACCACCATACAGGTAAAGTTTAATGCAATATAAAAATAATATTTAAAAAATTATTTAATGATAATCGAAGAAAAAGAAAATTATTGTAAAATCTTATTTAGATTAAATAAATTCGATTCGTTAAACTAATCAAATTAATTAAAGTAATTTAAATTGAAATAACAAGAAAAAATTTTAATATTAAATTATATTTATATTTAATGTGTCATATTTTGATTACTTCATACAATGTCACTTTATCTTCTATAATTAAATTGTAAACATTTCTTTCATTAATACACAAAGCATCGTATTTCTTATAAATTCTTACAAATTTTGAAATTTTTTTTACTTCACTTTTAATTCATATCTATTTATAGATTAATATTTAATTATTTTTAACTCGACTAATTTAAATGAAACTTAAAATGCTTTCTTTTGTGAACTCTTTGATTATGTTCTATTATTTTCCAGAGTTTTACGAAGATTCGGTACAGTAAGCAGTTTGGATCAGGACGACGAACTCGAGGAGCAAGGAGATGACGATAATCGAGACACCGAGTCACCGCCTACGGGTTTAAGAGCATGGACGGCTAGAGCGAGCAGCTACGTAGTCAGTAAACGATCAGCTTTGCTCGAGCAACTCGGCGAAGGCATAGGTGGATATCTTCTTCAATCACCAGTTCCTCCAGAAAGAACAGAATTTTCTCTGGACCCGAATGACGAAGAAGGAACGACGTCTGGAGCTACCTCAGGAGACGATATTTGGGGAACACCGACATCTGGTGGCCCCGATGACGAAAGTTTCACCGCAAGTTCGGTAATAATATTTTACGATTTTAATACTATAATATTCTAAGATATTAGCTTTGAATCAATTTGACAACTAGAAATTTCGAAATCTGATTGAAAATCGCTTATGCGTGCAATAATCCTTTCTTTCTCGATAGCTTCGCTTGTTTGGTTGATCTCATAGCTTTTATAAAAACTTGCTTGTGTATTGCGAATCAATAAAAATATGAATGTACCATGTGAAATTGTCAGTTTCTAAATGAATGATGGTAAACTGATGTTAAATTTTAAATGGTACAATTTATTTTTAAAAATATATTTTCTCTTTAGATTCTATTTTTTTTTTTTTCATTTATTGAAATGTTCTTTATGATTGTTTAATTGTTTTTCATGAATGAATAATATGATGTTTGAATTGAAAATAATTTCATATAATATAATAATAATTTAAAATTATATTTAATTATTTTGAAACAATAAAATTAAACAAATGATATTTTCATTTTATGTCATTGTTTTATTTCATTATACAATTTTTCATATTTTTCAAAAATTTCTATAATAAAATTTTGAATTTATTCTATTGTTTCTAATTTATTAATTATAATATTTAATATTTTGTTATAAAGATATATATTTTTATTTTAAAAATATTGTAAAAATGTTTTCATAATTTACAAAAATGGCAATTTTATATAGTACAATCTATAATAAAATTAAAAGATAATCAATTTATCTTTATTTTTATTCATAAGTCACCAGATATCTGTTTATTAATCTATTAATAATTAATAGCATAAATTGTTTAATATTGTAATCATAAATATCTAAATATTTTTTAAATATACATGTGACTTTTTAATGATTTTCTTTTCTATCTAATTATAAATCTTATAAAATTTGAAAAAATAAAAATATTTAAGATTATGATAAATTATATTTTTCTTCAAATTAAAAAAATTTTTTTATAATTTATATACTGAATTAAAATTGTAATATATATATAATATATTATCTATTTTTTTATATCTTGATAACAATATCTAGATT
This sequence comes from Apis mellifera, assembly GCF_003254395.2. Lineage (NCBI taxonomy): Eukaryota > Metazoa > Arthropoda > Insecta > Hymenoptera > Apidae > Apis > Apis mellifera. The sequence continues at coordinate 1,872,790 of NC_037640.1, read as the reverse complement.
ATTCTATTTATATCTAGATTATTAAAACAATATTTTTTTAATATAAATTAATTAGATTAATTAGTTCCAATATCATATTATAATTCTAATATTCATTTATTTATATCTCCAAAAGTATTGTCAAATGATTGTCAATTGTGGACAAGTTCGTTTTACATTTTCTTTAAATCTTGCTTCGAAATTTTTACATCTAACGTTTTATTCGTATATATATATAAAAGAAAAAGAAATAAAATATAGAAAATAATATAATTTGCATAACAGATAATCTAGTTGATAAGCTTCGCACGCATCTGCATGATAATGCTTGCCCTTTGTTTGCAAAGAATCACTAGCCCGAACTGTGCCTGACTTCCCTAGCCGCCGCCAGTTGGTGCAGGCAACGTGGTTACTTTTGGCGAAGATAACTACGGCCTTAACCTATCTGTGGACGATGACGCCGATCAAGAATCCGAAAACGAAGACTGCAATCTGTCCGAGCTGAACATGGATCAGTTGCTCGGCAGTGGAAGTCTCAGCTCGTTGAGATGTTTCCTAGGCAGACAGAGATTGGAACCTCTTCCAGAGGAAGAGGATACGTCTGGAAGTGCGAAGGATCAAGTCGGATGGTGGTGACAGCGGTTTCAATCGGCGACGTCCAAAAACGTCGGCTCGAGTTCCGATGGGAACGAAAGGGATCGAATCTTCGCCAGATTGAGCCAGGAGGATGAAGAATTTCGCAGAAAGATAGTCAATCTTCACAGAAAATTGTCGGACGTTGAGGATACTTGCACGAACGAGACATCGGATAGTTTGAAAATCTCGAAGGAAGCAGAACGTTTGAAAGAGCTCGAATCGGTCGCGCGAAGAGCAGAAGAGACTAGGGAAAATAGAGATGCTGAACAAGCGAACAAGAGAGAAGGTTATTTATCGACAGAACTCGGAGACACAAGGAGTCGTCGGTACAGAAGAAACGATACACAACACGAGCGAAGAAAACGTATGGAATTCTTTCGTAGAAAATCGAACAAACTTGAGGAGGATTCGGATGATCAGAACGACAATAGTCCCTCAAGAACGACGGAAAAAAATTTTTTAAATAGATTGAGAATAAAACGACGCAGTATGAAACTGCTTAGCTTTCTGAGCGGAAAAGCTGCGGACAGATCGCAAGAAGAACGTGCAGCGAGGTTACTGAGGATGTATATGCCCGAGAAAGGATCCAAAGCACAAAACACTATTTCTATTCATCATACATCCAGAGATAGACGATTTTGGAAGCTTCGAAGTCGAAGACGAACAAATTCTTCTTAAATGCGAGAGAGAGGTTAGATTCTTGGAGTACAGTCAAAACAGAAAGAAGAAACAATAGAAAAACAGGGCCGGTTTCTTTGTTATTAGAATTTCCAGTATTCGAGTTATCAAAGTTTTTTGAATTCTATTTAAGCACGTACAAGTTCAGACTTGTTTTCATAGGATCTAGCATAACGATAAAAAAAAAGTTAGGTTTACAATTTCGAGTTTAGACTATTTCTTCGTCTTGTAAACGATTTTAAAAGTGCGAAAATACTTTCGTCGGAAATGGTTAGTCGAATAAAAAATTCCAGAATGCAATTGTTGCGTTCTGTATTGTAGCGTGCTTGTCAGATTTTTAATCGAAAGGTTTTTTTTCCGAGAAATTTAAAACGGTCTAGTGGAATGTTTTTGAGATACGATATTTCGTTTACAGCGTAAGACTGCTCGTCAATCTAGTCTCACTCATTACAATTTAGATGAGGTTTGTTTCATTTTTGGAACACTATATTTCAGTAGGTCCGCACGACTGACGCAAAGCGGCACTCATCTTCCACCATAGATCTTATTCGAACATACGAAACAGAGAGAAATTGTAAAAAAAAAAAGAAAAAAAAATTGAAATTTTAACATTACTGTTGGTAGGTTGTAACATGGCCAACTGGCTGTAATCAATATACAAAATAAAGTATATTATTTGTTCAATGACTATTTAATTATTTCCTATTGATATGATTACATTAATAAATGCAAATAATATCTTATGTATATATATATTTATAATATATTTCTAATATTTTTTACATTACATAAGACTTCCATTTAACCACAAAAGTCTAAGCTTCTCTTTAATAGTAGCGGATTTTAATAATTTTATAGAATTTTGATAATCCATTGTAGCTTGATAACGTTCAGGATTAATTTTTCCACCAAAATGAATTGTTCCATTATCATGTATATAATATTCTCTAAAGTCATCGATAGTATTTGGTAGGTTCTTTGGTAATTTTACTGGGACAACTTTTATTAAATGTTTTACTGACCAAAGCAAATTACACATTTCAGGTGTATTCTTTACAAATACTGGATATCTTTTCTGCAAAAAATAATTTTTATATAGAACATAATAATAATAATAAGTAAAAATTTTAAAAATTAATTTAATATTGACTGTTTCGTCTTCATCGAATCCTAACACTTTGAGTGTTTTTTTTTCCCAATAAGGATTGCCTTTAAAAGGTTTTACTCTATGAACCATTAAAATTTTTGATGGTGTAATTGGAGGATCTACATGATCCTTTTTACTGAAATAAAAATTCCTTTATAATAAAAAATTTATAAATACAAATTAAAAAAGAATCTTTTTTTGTTACCATGGAAGATATTTTACTAAACCATATTTAACAACATCTTTATTCCATGATTTTGGAAAAGCTCGATGACCACGTACAAATGTTAGTAAAACATTTAAACGACTTGTCATTTTTTTTATAAATTTAATAATTTAATATATATAAATATTAGGTTATGTTAAATAAAGCAACACGGCTTGATCACAATAATCGCACAACGACAATTATTATTATTAATATAATATAAAATTATAATTATTAATTAGAATTTGTTATTAAAATTGAAATATTTGCGCAATAACAAATATTTAGTATTAAAATTCACCAATGTATTTTTATTCACAATATTTTATCCCACTATTTACTTTAATGAGATACCAACGACATCTATTGGCTAGAATTGAAACGAGATATATCTATCGATAAAGTAAAATATAAAAAGTAATAAGAATTAATAAAATAATAGGAGATTGAAGTAATTTTTTTTATTTATTTACATTTAAAGAAATCAATAAAATGTAAAATTTATTTGTTTCTCAAATAACTAATTTTAATTATAATGCATCTAATAAAAATTTCTTTTAATAATTGCAAATAAGAGATACATCTTAAAATAATATTTCATTTTTTATTTTTATATATTTTATTTTTTTAATTAATTTATTCTTTTTTGTATATCATCAAACAAAAGATTTCAATCTTCATGTAGAAAAATTTAATTTTTCACATTCTACACATTAATTAATTTTAACAAAAAAAAAAAAAAAATAAAATTTAAAAGCAACATTTCAATTTTTATGGATCATATAGTATGAAAAATTTGTCTAGGTATTTTCGCAAACATGACCGTGCGGTATTTGAAAATTGTTCGCAAACTCGAGATATCTAAGAGCATACAACTCGTAGGAATGCATTGTATTTCAACGTAATTTTCGAACGCGGAGAGGTTGTGGGTCGCAGAGCGACAGTCAGGTCAGGAACGGAAGGAATATTTGAATGCACGATGTAAACGAGCTTAGCAGTTATATGAGACGAAAGCGCTACAATCAACTGTGTGGCTTCAACTCTTTCATTTCGGAACATTTTTGTACCTCATATTGCAAACATGGAAAAATTGGATGCAAAGATTGTCAACTGTTATATTCTCTGCTTTCTAACATTTTTGCTTAAAATTGAATCCATAAAGTTGACGAATAAAAAAGGGATTTAAAAAATTTTTCTATATAAATAAAATATCAAAGCAAGATTTGTCGTACATTTTGACAGCAGAAAAATTGAATATTCGATATATACATATGTAATATATGTATCTATATCAATTCTTCATAGAATATTGAGTTTTCTATGTGGAGATCTTCAATAGATATTTTTTACTCTTGTAGAAATAATATTCGCGTTTCAGATGAAATAGCAATGCAAAAAAAAATATCAAAAAAAGTGCAGTTATCATATCTCTCCTTTGATTAAAATACAATCATTAATATAATACAATTTTTTAAAAATTAAAAAAGAAACATAAATAAGAAACGTAATTATATTATTATTTTTAAGATAAAATTTAAATCATTTATCTATATAAATTATTATATTTTAGTAAATATTTACTATTTAACATTTATTTATTTTCGTTATAAAAAATATTAAGAAATATTAATAAAATAGAGATTATTGTATTATATTAAAAAAATTATGAATAATATGCTAAAGATATTAAATATATTATAAAAGAAGAATTAAAAATAAATAAGTATTTATTATTGAAAGTTTATAATTTGTAATAAATGTATATAAATATATATTTTTTTTATTTTCTAATAATTTATCCAGAAAAAAATTATGAAGACAAAAAATAAATAATTCTTTATGAATCTTAATATGAAGAAAAATATAGGAAAAAAATAAAAAAATATCTATTCAAAAACTAAACTCTATTCAAAACTCTAAATCATTACTAAAATATCGCGTCATTGAGTGATTTATTCATCTGTGACATTCATACAAATATTTTCTTTATCTTTTTCTATATATATAATATTCAATATATTTAAACCACTCTGTACAATTCTTTATTTTCCTTCAAAGTAATAAATCAATTGGAATAAGAACAATCAAAGAACAGTGTATAAGAAATATTTTTCTGTATTTATTTTTTATCACTTGAATTCCAAACGATTATATATGTATATACTGGATATCTTTTATTTAAATATAATTCTTGTAAAAGTTTGTTATAAGTAGATGGATTAATATTTTGTAGTATTAATAATTTTTCTATATATATAAAGATCATATAAATCTATAAAGATCATGAAGATAAATTTTGCTTTTTTAAATAGAATTATATAATTTGTAATATATCAATTGATGTAATTCTTTATTTCCCTCAAAAAAAATAATAAGCTACTTATCAAAATTATTAATTTAAGAGATATTCTAAATTTAAAATAAAACTTTTCATATGAGAAAGATTTTACTCTCATTCATGCTCTCCTTGTTTTCACATTATTTTATAAACTTCAAAGATTTTTCTATAAGAAATAACAAGTTTAAATCGATTAAAGAAAGATTAAATCTAACCTTCATATAATCTTTATATATACATCAATTTATAAAAAAGTATCAATACTACATAATATATTTCACTCAAAGATATTTTCCTATAGATAAAACAAGCATCCTGCATAGAAATAAAATTTGATTTTCTCTCTCATAAATAAACAATCTAATATCCAATTCCAATTTCTCCTTCACTTATTTGCCTTGTTTAATTTCAAGATACGAGGAAATCTATTTCAAACCAGAGGAGGGAAGAGAAAGAAAAATTAACTCTGATTATTCGTTCCCCTGTTTCCAATCAACTGGGACGCAAGCCTGAAACCTATTTATCCGTTTATCATGGTGGCAACGTGACACATGCCCTTTGATAATCCCTATTCCACAGGTGAAGTGTTGGAAACATTCGCGGGCATAGGCGGAATTATTCAACGAAACGTTACACATTGCATGCTCGTGAAACGTAGTTGCGGTTAAAATGTCGATTAGATTGTGATTTATGGGTGAAGGTGATGCGCGTTGTTGTAGATTTGCGGATGGCGACACTGTTCAATTGCGCAATGTCGGCCTGGAAATTTCGGTTGGCGGACGTATCGATATCGAGGAAACCTTCACCAACTGTATTTCACGTCTTGTCAGATGGAGTAATTTCAACGGTCCGCTTAATTCGTATCACGGGATCGTTCTCAAATAGCGGGCATCGTTGAAAGTTTGCGGGTAGAGGGAACGTGGTCGATGGACCGAGATAGTAAAATTCCTTTTATTGGATAATATTTATGATCGAAATCTTTCGAATTAAACTTCTTTATAAACGGAAATAAATAAATTTTTCGTTTATATCTCAATTCGTATTTTCTCGTCTCTTGAAGTTTAATTAAGTCTTAAGATTTCCAAAGAAGCGATTTTAGATTGTTTTATTTATTTTTTTACAGTTTAATATATTTTTAAGGATATTCGGAATATTCAAAATTATATTATGAATGATAATGATCGATTTCGTTAAATATTTTTAATTTGATGTAAAAAAGGAATGTTATCTGAAAAAAACGAAAAATCAATTTGCGAGGAAATCGAATGAAATCCCTTGCTTGGGATTTCAAAATTAAACCGAAACTGTTAATATTCGATCGTTTTAAATATTCATATTGCTATCTATTTAAGTAAATATTTATAACGTGGATAAGTACTTGAAGTTTTATTTATTAGATGATAAAATTAAAACAAGTATTACTTTTATTTAGATCTTTATTCTTATATGAGAATACCAGTAATTGAGTATTTTTTTAGTAATAAATTGTGTTCAACTTAAAATTTATTGCTATTTTTATACGAGAATAAAGATATTTAAATTAAAATACATTATTCTTCCTTAATTTTATCATTTTACCAATAAATTTTATAGTTGCAGGCAACTATAAAAATAAAATATAAATATTATTAATATTTTTACATATAAGAATGAAGACATCTAAATAAAAATAAATAAGTTTGTTTTGTAATTTTATTTATTTTATACAAAAAGTAAAAACGTCATATTTGAATAACAACTAGAATAAAATGTATTTATTAGATATTTTCTGTTCTGAAATTGGATGTCTAAAAATATTTAAATTTTAGGATATGCACTTTACATGCTTTGAATGTGATATTTCGATTGAATTTTATGTATATGAGTGCTTATGTATAAATTTCATTTATAGTGTTATGTTATAAAAGAAAAAAAATTGTAGTGGATTAGATAAAATATAATATTGAAAAGTTTATATTCAATTTAACAATAATATTAAAAGTAATAGATTAAGACAATTAGAATTTCAAACAAAAATTAAACACAATAGTAAATAGTAAATTAAATTTATTAATTAAAAAAAAATATTAAATTGAATATAAATTAGATAACAATAATTTTATAACATTTACTATAATTAAAAATTGTTTAATTTGTAATTGATTCATTTATGCACAAATTCAGTCCTTTTAGATTAATTGTCCGAAAAACCATTTATTAGAACAAATTTATCTTTCAATTAAGTAGTTTCGACATTATGTTATACTTTAATATTCAACGAACCGGTTAATAGTTTTAATCCAAATTTTATATAGAGATATTTCATAACTTTCCAAACATGTGAGAAATAAATTTAATCCGGTTATCTCGTGATTATTTGATAAAAGAAAATTTGAAATAGGTTGAGAAAAAATATTAAAAATTAAGACATGATCCAAATCTATTTGAAAATACTATTTTATTTAATTACGAAAACATGTATAATAAAATATATGTATAATAAAATATATAATAAAATAAAATCTATATATATTTTTTTACATTACATATTCTCTTCAAAAAAATAGTAGTATTTATAAAATTTTACAATATCATTAGAAAAAATACTTATTTCTCTTTACCCTTACTTATTTCAAAAATTTATCTTTTCCATCCCTATTACTTTGGAAAATTTTTTCTACCTATCTCATAGATCCGATTGCAGCTACTGGATCTAGATTAAAAACACCTTTATTGTATTTTTTTCAATCGTTTGTCGATTATTTGTTATAAGGAATTACAACAATTACTTTTCTCATTCCACGTAATGGGCAAGATGGAAGTTGAATTTTCATTGTACAAGGGGCGAGTGTAATTCAATCGAAGCTAATGGACCATGAGCGCAGCAGCATCGGTAATCTTGTTTTGATGTCTATTGTGGCCTAGATCGTGCAGCTATACATTTACGCGAGCATTAACTACCATGGTGCATCAATGCAACCTATTGCACCCTCTTTTGTAATTTATAAAATTAATTGACCACAAACCAAATTCCTATCTAACAATTAATCACACGAGATTAACACGTGAGTTTCTTTTTAAAGAACTTAGGAAATGAATTCCATTGAAAGTAAGAAATGAATAAATGGTTATAGATACATAAATGGAACGTTTCTTTGCAATTTTTCATAAGTAAATTTGTTATTTAATCGTTATAATATAAGGTGAAGTAATTGATATGATTACTTCAATTATTTTTAATTATTATTAATGAATCTATTGATAATATTTTTGTTTTGTCATGAATGATAGGATTTTGATATTGATGATATTACAGATATTAAAATGAATCATGCTACATTAATAATACAATAATGCTTAAATATAAATATAATAAAAAGAGTAATTCTTTTCTGAAGAGTTACAACCATATAGAAAATTACAACAATGGTTTAACAATGGTCCAACTAATCCATATACTGTGATTTAGTTAAACCACAGAATATGGGATAAATAAATTTCATAGATACACAATCTACAATGAGTGTATGCTATAGTATGCTATAGTTTATGATTATTCACACTCATAAATCACAATTTAATCACCATTAATGTATTTAAAAACTTTTTATTTACTATTTATTAAATCATAGATTCAATACTAATATTATCTTTAAGATTATTTAAAGTTTTTTATTATTATTCAAAATCTGTCAGAAAATTTTAAATAATAATTTATCTTAAAATTTCTGATAATTATTTAAATTTAGAATTTAAATTGATTATTAAAAAATTTTTTATTTATTGTTTAAAAATAGTGTTCTTAATTAAGAAACGACTGAAAAGTTTCTCTTTTTGATTGATAAAAAATCAAAATAAAATATCAATCAATCAAACAAAATAAAATAAACATATGCAAGTACATCATACGATGTCAATTTCCTAAAAATTCACATAAACTTTTTGTAAAAATCGGAAAGCAAGTTTCGAACGTACTTCTAGAGTCTAAATTCAGGTCGATGGGAGGCATCAACGTGGCGAGGCGTGATATCGAAGTTGCTACGTTAGGATATTAAAGTTCTTGTCGCGAGGCAAAGGGTTACGAAAGTTTTGCGATTCAATTTCACGCGGACCGCATTGACTCGAAAATCTGTGTTGGAAGATTTTACCAATTTGCGAGATTTGTGTGAAAATTTTTGCCAATTTGAAAAAATTTGGTTAATATACGCATGTATATGTATTCAATGGAACCTTTCTATTCTTTATCTAAATTTAAATGATGGAAAAGATGTATTTAAATTTGTATTGTGTTTTTATTTTGAAGATAAAAATTATTTGTAAATCCAAATTTTGATCGATTGGCAACAAGATTGTTTAAGAATATTGAGAAGCATGGTAATAAAAGAAAATTGGAAAGAACTGTTGAGTATTATGACATATTTATGATAATTTTATGATATAATATAAATAGATATAAAAGAGAAACCATTTTTTAAAAAATTGATTGATGTTTAGTTAGATTGATGTTTGTTAATTTGTTAAAATTGTTAAATTAAAACTTGATTTTATATATGTTATTTATTCAAAAATAATAATCAAACTAATTTTCTTATCTAATGCAACTATTCTATTTTTAAAAATCAAATAAACTAATTTTATAAGTTTTATAAAATAATTAGTTAATAAATTTTATCATAAATTATTAGAAATATTTTAAATTGATATATTATGTAAAATTTATTAATTCTTTAAATTATTTTATGAGGTTAAATATGTTTCTTTGTTTTGTTATTATGTTAAAATAAAATGTCAAAAATTTTCAAAAAAGTATAATAAATATAAGTTTTATTCGATTTCTAAAAGTATTTAACTCATGACTTGACAGTATTTCAATATAACGTTATATAAAGATAATTAAATGCTACTAGAAAGTACTGTCAAGCAATAAAGAATAAAAATTATGTCTACTTTTACTTTTCATAAATAAAAAATTAAGCAAAAAACTTTTACATCTAAATTCAAATAGAAATGATAAAATATTTAGTTGTTATATGAAAGCGACATAATTGAATGAATGTTTAGTGCAATACATTAAACTAAACTGTGCTAACAATCTTAATATTTAATAACTATTTAAAAAGTTAAGTTCATCTTTTTCATAGAAATCGAATTTCTTCGGGAATTATCCTATGAAAGAGTGAACACGAAGATTTTACGATGTAACTATTACAACTTCATATAAATTAAAATAGCTATTATTTTAAAGAAAATTAATTCATAAAAAACGATTTAATTAACATCTTTCGTAATTGGACAACTTTGCTATTTATTTAATTAAATAATCAAAATTGCTGTAAACTATGGAATGAAATGATTGCCATCTTTTAATGCATGTATTATAATAATGCAATACAAAGTTTATATTATATTTTTATTTTTATATAAATTTAAAAATTATAATAATTAATTTGCAATTATATATAATACTTAATAAAGTATTTAGTACTTTCAAAAATGTAAATTTTAAAAAAGCTTCCCTAATTTAGATTTTGAGTTGTGCCACTATCAATGCCAAAATAGAAATATATACAGGGTATCTCAAAAACCAAGTAGCAAGATTTAATTAAAAATTCCTTAAATGATTCCAAATAATTTTTTCTTTGCAAAAATTTTTGTTTCCATTTGAAATTTTTATAAATTGATAACGTGAATCATTAACACGTTTTATTATTCAATTTTTACTTTTTATTCCGTATTTTTAATATCATTTGATTATACGCGTAATCAATGTGTGGAAAATAAACATTAAATTAACTAATAATCGATTGTTGAAAATCGGTTAATGAAATTGATGGATAAAAAGTTCTTAGGTTTTAAGACCTAAGGCTGTTTCTTCTCATTCACCGGAAATAAAGATCCCGAGCTTATTGAACCTAGCTTTCCTTGGCTTTGTGAATTTCATCCCCTTTGCTGCCTCTAAAAAGGTGGCCAACTCCTTGCTTCAAAGGCTTTTATTTACGCCTTGATTATCCTCCAATAGTTGAACCAGTAATAGCTCATAATGCACGACAGATTTAAATAGGCAATATTATTCATAAGTGCTATTTATAAATTATCATATATACTTTCAACAAGATTGTGAATTTAATTACGATAGATGATAGTGAATTTAATTACGTTTATTGACTTCCGTTTGTATGAATGAAATTTAGCGATGTCTGATTAATTGAACTCTGGCTGAGTTCCTATTATCTAAACAATTGTTGATCGTTAGTCCAATTATGTGAATGTATTTATATATAATTGTATAAGTATAATATAATTGAAATATATATATATATATATATATATATATATATATATATAAATAAATATCATAAAACTTTATGGCGATGCGTATAATCATTATGAACTTTTTCAAGAAATGTGAAATATAAAGAATTTGCATATATCCGGTTTTCCTTTTGTATGTTCAATATGATATCAATGCATACATATTAATGTATATCAATACGCACATACATTTCGTTGCATTTCTTTATTTAATTACTTTTTTAAATTATTTTATTCACTATTTTTATTAATTATTTTTTGTATTTATTAAATCAATATTCACTATACACATATATTCACAATATCCACTTCGATTTTTGATATATGCATTAAATATATTAATTCGTAAATTATAAATGTATATTTTTCAAATGTAATAATTTATTTAAAGATTATAATATTTGTTATATTTTATTTCATAAAATTTGAATTAACGAGAATTGAAATGAATAATATTGAATTGAGAATTACAAATAACAATCATAAAAATTTAATTGTATAAAAATTCACAATGTACTTATAATAATAGGTTAGTTTTTGCTGTCTTCTTAATTTTTAATATGTCATATCATTTTTTGATAAAATTATAGATTTTCAAGTAAAAATTTAATATTTTTATTAAAAATAATATATTATAGGAATAAAATATTTAATAAAAACAAGATTTAACATTGAATAAGTCATTAAAAGAATTCATATCTATATTTTTTATTCACGATTCGTTCGTGAAAGTTACACTTTGATATTCTTTCCGATCATACCTATTTAAATTTCTTTTGCGAGAGTTTTAACAAAGTCCGAGAAAATTTCAGATAGGTTCATCTTCTATGGAATAATAGGTAGCTTAACTGAAGTAGCTTAAACTTTGCCCTTACCTTCAAATGTCGGCTTCTTGTACTACCAGCTGAAAGAATACCGCGAATTTTAATCAAGGACTGTGTTAAGAGAACTTGAGTTAACTTTAACTTTTAACCATCTACTCGTAAAACTTAATTTCCTATATTTTGAATACATTACTTTTTTATGATCGACCGGTTTGCTGAACCGTATGATTGGTTCCGAATTAATTGGCTACTCTTGCACAATTGCAAACTAATATTATTAAAATTCTATACAGTCACAAATTACAAGTTAGAGGATAAAAAATTTTCTTGCACAACAATTAGAGATCCTTATTTCAGGATATGCAAATATACATATAATTTAAATACACGATTATTCATGTTTATTAAACTACTATGTGTAAATATTTCACTATATACATATATATTTAATACGTTACTTTTCAACTTCGATCTTTAATTACTAGAAAACAGTTAGTTCAAAAAGAAGTCACTTATTACCAGAAAATTCAAATGTATTAGTTTTTTTTTTATGTTAAAGCAAAAAATTAATCGAATAAATTTTTTTAATTTATAAATTTTATATATATATGTACATATAATATAATAATACTTTAATTTATTTTTTTATTTATAATTTTAAAAATTTTGATTCCTAGCATTATATCTAGATTACTAGATAATTTAGATTACTAACTTAGAATCACCAACCTAGGAATTTAAGCGACGTAATTATTAATTTTTTCGTCTATCAGACTAGAAAATAAAGTATATATTTTTTTAATCATTATAAAATCATATTTATTTTTCTAATTTGTTTTACTTTACATGGAAGAAGAGAAAAAGTTACAAATAATTTGTATATTATAACAGGAAGTTAAATTCAAAAAAGTCTAGAAAGTATTGTTCTAGAGATTTTAAGCACAGTGCTAATTGTGAAATTGAAACAGACAGTTATCCGGAGTATATTGTGTAAAAATATTATTAAATTGATTCGATTGTTTCAATTCGTGAACGAATTCAATACTATTTTCGAAACTAATTTTCTTCTTATAAAGAAAAAGTAAATCAAATTATTTGAGGCTATTCCTTTTATAATTTAATTTGATATCAATTCATTTCGCTTGATAATTACTTTTGCATTATTTCTTTTTCTTTTATTTTTTTTTTTTTTCGCTCAACTATCCTCTTATCTCGCAATCGAAGCTTGTATTGGAAAGTAAATGAATCGGATTGATTTGAGAAGAGATTGTCGAGGCAACAATTGACTACTTTGAACTATTTGTAAGTAACTTTAACTTTATTTTTAAAAAACAACTGAATTCTTCTATCCGTCTTTAAGAAAACGTATAATTTTATTAGATTTAATAGAAAAATTCATTAATATATTTAAATTCATATATAGTAGATATTTTTAAAAGTTTTTAATAAGAAAAAAAATATAAAATTTTGTATAAAATTTTATAAAATAATATTTTAAATAAAATTTTCAATATTTGGAAAGTTAACGACAATAATAATATATATATTGAATGCATTTTTTTTATATTTCTTGAAGTATCGATATAATTTTATTAATTTTCAATTATTTTTCACGAAAATTATTTATAATATTACGTAGTTGATAAGATTATCTTTATAAATATATAAAGATAGTATATAAAATCATTTTTTAAATTTATATATATATAAGAAAACAACATAATAAAAAAACATATGTACAAAAAAAGCAAATTTTTTTATTTTAAAATAAAGTGATTGTGATAATTTTTTAAAATTTTCATTTTTACGTAACCAATTAATAATTATAACAATAGTAATTTTTTTTTTATAAAAAAATTTTATTTTTATATTTTTTCTTCATAGAAATTATTTTAAAATAAAATTATAAAAATAAAATTAATAGAAAACATAAATTCAATTGAATTATTATTAGTTTAAATAAAAATAGGTTATGTTTCCATATACATATATGTTACAAGTTATGAGAAATTATATAAATAATTCTTATTTTGGATTTCAAGATTTTCGAATTACAAAAATAGTAAAAGTTTTTAGAATCATGAACATAAAATTTTTTAAGTTTTGAAGGATTTTAGGATATTGAATATCATATTTCCAAAATATTATTCTAGTAATTGATATTATATATTCTATCAATTGATATTATAAATTTGTACTTAGAAAAAACAAAATTGTTAATTAATATGCATATGTAATGCAATATTGTATAAATTAAAAAAGTAGATATTTATAGTAGACCATGATAATTATTTAAAAATAAATATTAGATTTTATTTAATTTAAATTTACTATATATATTACAACTTTCTTAAACATTCTGTCTATTTCTTATTCATTTTTTAAGCTTTTTTCAAAAGATATTTCATTTTTTCAGTTAATTTATGTGATTTCTATTTTTTTCTATTTAAAAATACTACTTAAAAAGTTCTGCAATGAATAAAATAATTAATTTATTAATATTGATTTGAAAGAATCTATTTTTTAAAAAAATATGTCTTCTTTACTTAAAATTAGTTAAAATATTTTATCAGTGAACATATATACATATACACACACATATATATATATATATATATATATATATATATATTAAATCTGAAATTTTACTATATTTTTTTGTAGATTCTTTTTAAAATAAATAAACTAGAATTTATTTATTTATAAAAATATTATTTATAAAAATATAATGCTGTTAAATTTATGATTATAATATAATGTAATATATTTATTATTTTATCTAATGTACATGTTTGTTTAACAATTATAATAAAAATGGGATAAGTTATACTTCATTCATTGCAACTTATTTAATGTTAGAGATTACGACTCTCATATTATGAAGATTAATAATTATAAAATATGTATTATTCCAAATATTAGCATAATCATTCTTAAAAAATGAAGAAGTGCTAAATAGAATATTTTAAAGAAAAAAAATACAATGATAAATTATTTATTCTTTTCTATCATGACATTTATGATATAATTAGCTATTGTTATACTGGAAAAGGAAATTTTTACAACTTATATTTATCATTTGTTTATCAGAATTGCATGTTATCAGATCTATTTCATTAATTTAATTTTATATATACATACATATATACTTACAAGTTCTATAAAAAATAAAAGATTCTTTGCAACTGAAACTAATTAGTAATTAATATTATTAATAATTAATATTAAAATACTAATTAATATTAAATTTGCAAAATTATTTAATAAATAGGAAATTTAATAATTTTTATCCAATCTAAAAAATTTACAAAAATAGAAAAATAGAAAAGGATAGGAAAAAATGTAATTCTTTCAAATTTGTGCTTGCAATATGGTAATGTAATTTAATATATTTATTCTCTTCTGTAATATATTTATATATATGTTTAGCAACAATTATAACAAAAAGAATTTTGAGATATAGTTATATCTTATCTTGATGCTTCAAATATTGCAACATGTTTTGAAGAATAAAAAAAAATACCAAATAAAATATTTTAATTAAAGAGAATAAATTACTATTATCTCACTGTTTTTACACAGCTTCATTCTTTCTTCACATGAATAAATAATTTAATAATAAACAATTCTCTGTAACCGAGATTAGACTTTCAAGATATTATTATTTACTCGATGAAACAACTCGTTACTTTTTCATTTTACGTACAATCATTTTCAATTTTATCCGAGTAATTCTCTGCAATTAGATCGTTTCAAAACGATCATTTACGAGACGATTCGATAATTTCTTTCCAGCGGAAAAATTTAAGCAAGGATGGGGCAAGGCTGAGACTCGATTTGTCACTAGGGCGATCGGGTGAAGAGCGTCGAGTGGTCGATCGTCGAGCCTCGATTCAAGAGCACGCGGGGACTGCGAGGCTCGTGCCCGGGTTCCTCTCTTATAAAACTCGACAGTGGGGATAAGTGGAAACGCGTACAAGTCTGGCGAGAGAAGAGAGAAGCGGCCGAGGTTGGGATCGTGTAAGAGGCAGACAGAATTCAACGGACGGCTCGTCGTATCCCGATGTAAACCAGGAGGCGGCACTTCAAGCTCGTTCGTTCACGCACGAGGGCGGTTTTTCTCCGACGAGGTCTTCGATCGAGGCTCCGTGATCGGCGATCGTAACGAGCTTCTCGACATTGGGCGCAGTTAACGGCGATCGATTCGAGAGATCGAGGGAATCGACGACCAGGCGACGAGCATGCCGTTCTTCAAGAAACTGAGGAGGTTCTCCAGACATAAGAGTAAGTCCTTTACGACCACTATTCGTTCCATGTAAATTAGAATCTTTCCGGGATTTACGCCATCCACGTGAAAATGTTGTTGTTCATGGTGGTGATGGTGATCACGTTTTTAAGTCTTTACTTTAAAAATAATTCTTTTTAAAATTGAACTTGATGAATTGTTTTGGGAAATTATTAGGTGCAAAAAAAATCTTGAAGAAAATTATAACGAAAATTGACCTTTTATTTTTTTATTCGAGTAATGAAAATTTAAAAAATACATTCTGAAGATTTATGTTAATTATACATGTATGAAGATTTCATTGAAAGTCGTGAAAAATTGCAATTTTCATTATTTTTGATCGTTTGTAATTACATTAATCAATTTTGATTAGCATATATGTAACTGAGATAAATTTACAAAATGTATTTTTTAAATTTTTATTAATGACACAGATGAAAAAAATACCAACACTCTTTGTCTGTAATTTAAATTGATTTGGAACAGTAGAATGACTAATTTGGAGAATCAAATATTTCTAACTTAGACAATGAATCTTTTATAAATATACATAGAATATATTTGTAAGAGTTGAAAAAGTATATTTCATTTTTTGTTACAAATTTGAGAAAATTATATGAAATTATAGAATGAACATAACAGAAATTTATTTATAATTGATTAAAGATATTGAATTTACAATATTACATTAGAAATATAATTATATATAAGATAGCTAATGCAGAGAGAGATTAGATCACATATGAAAATTATAATAGTTACTTTTAAAAAAATTAATTTTAAATAATTGAAGAATTTCTATTAAGTACTCCCTATTCGAATCTACTAAGTCAAGTTTAATTTTTTTCATTTCTTATAAGATACTCATCAGAGGTTCAAATTAGATGTCAATTTAATAAAAAATTGTCGCTTCTCTTTTATCTTTATCCAATTAAAAAATTCGAATCTGATCAACGTTCCTGATTACGATCTTAACTACCGATCAAAAACTATTTTAATAGTTAATATCTTCGATCCATAGATTGAAATCTCGTTGATAGAAACGATCAAGTTGAAAATCCATCGAGTTGAAAATCTTCCTGTGATCATTTAATGGTGATAAAAAAAAAGAAAAAAAAAGAAAAAAAGATTTCATAGCTTTGTCCTCGAGTTTGAACTCGTTTTCCACCAGTAATTACATTTTCGTAAGATAGCACGTCGTTCCAGACCGAGTTTCGCGTAATGGAATTCCAACACCGAAGGAAATCTCCGGGGGAAGAAGTTGCAGTCGAGCTCTCGTTTGATTCGACTCTCGTGTTTAACGTAGTTTCAAACTAGTCGCGACGTCCTGTTTTCTCGAGAACGAATCGGCTCATTCACCTATCGCTCTTAAGCATCGTATGAAGCGATACCGGGATGATACGATTTTCTTCGATCTCTCGCGAAATAGGGGAAAATTTCATATAGTTTGAGACAAAAGTAATTGAAATATTCTCATAAGCAAAATATTATTTCACGTAAAGTTTATATCGAGTATCGTTTACTATTCTATAAGCTAACAAAATTAATATTATATGTTTTTATTATTGCTATATGTATGTTAATTTCATTATTATTAATATTTAATAATATGTAGTGGTGTACATATTATTACAATATTCTAAAAAATATTATATTTCATATTTGAATTAATATCTTGAAATATTATTTAAAGATATTATTTTCTTTGCTTAGGTGCTTAATGCTGCTTAATTACACAACAAATATTATTTATTATTTATCAAATATTATTGAAATATTTATATATTATAATTTTAATTTAAAAATGAAAAATCTTATGTTTAGTTTATTAGTCACATTAGTATACATTAGATTAAGTCTCTTATATTATTATTCTTATTATTCACAATAGTTTTTTTTTATTAATATTATGTCATAATAAAGAAAAGTAAGAATTATAATAAGTCACATGGAAATTATTTTGAGAAATTTAAATATTTAAAAATTATGATAACTTTTTTGCACATCTTTATATTTTATATTTTATATTTGGTTTGGATAGTTATATGAATTTTTCTCATCCTTGAAAAAAAGTTCTTGAAAAAAAAATTTCTAAAAAAATTAATTTTTGAGGTGCAACAATAATTTTTAATTCCTTATCTTTTTTAATTTTTTTATTCAATTTATTTAAAGTTGCATATAATGAGTTATTAGCAATAACTGCAATAAGAAATTACAATTACGTAAAATTTAATGACGCTGTTTCATTCCTTAGCTATCGAGAAAAGTGAAATGTTCACAGTATTTATATTTATAGCAATACTATTATATAAATCAAATGGTATTTCGAATTAAACTCCCATATAGATAAGCAAATTAAAAATTCTTGCAAAATACTGATTTTCTTTAATTTATTCCAAATTTTTCACTCAAGATTATATTCTTATAATATACTCTCATAATTAGAACTATTATTTGTTTTTAAAAACATATTATTATCAACACATACAACACACATTCTGTTCCCTATCAGAGATCAAAATCAAGAAAGATTGTTATAATTAATTCCTGCAAAAAATTTTTAATAATTACTGTCATTATCATCACATGAAATTAAAAAAAAGGAAAAAACCAATCACATTAAAATTTGTCTTTCACGTTTCCATCCTAACACACATGTCAAATTTTTTCTAATTCCCCTCCTTTCTTAAAAAGGAAGGATAAAAATCGTTTACTTCTCTTTTTACTCTTTTCAACGCGTTTTTAAAATTTCGCCTAATGCATGCGCAATTGGTGTTGCCGCGAGAAATGCCGCTTAATGTCGGTGAAGATTATTCACGGTGCGAGATATTCGTGGACAGATTTAAAATTCATTTTATACATTCAAAACGTCGCGCCTCGGGTAAGTAATCTTGTTAGAACGCTTACTTCCCTGTTCCCTGAAAGTAAGCGTGCTTAATGCGTACGTATATTTCCTTTCCACGTGATATACGTTTCTTAATTATACCTTTGTCCAACCCTGCGCCCGATTTCCTTTCACCTATGATCGTTACAATCGTCATTTTCTACGCCGATTATTCGAGAGCTTCCCGACACTGCAATTTTCCACCAGCGTGTAATTCCGCTTCGATTTGCGTGATGCAACATTTTCACTTTTCCCTCGGCCGCAAATGATAGGAGACGGAAACAAATGCATTCCGCCATTAATGCGTTGTTGTTGAACAGTTTTCATGGAGGTTCTTTTTTTTCGCGGATTCTGTTTGTATTACGGATCTTTTTTTTTTTAAAGATGATTCTCGAAAAGTTGAAAAATTCCAATAGGATGGGTGGAGAGAAATTGTTGAAAACGAAAGTTTAGGAATGGAAATTGTAGAATATGGGAAATAAAAATCGAATTGGTTCTTTATTATTAAATTTGTTTTTTTCTCTATCTTTTATAGATTATCCTTTTTTTAACAAACATTTTTAAATAACTTGTTTCCATTCCAATTTTTGTTATTACAGATTCTAAGATGTAAATTATAAGAACATATTTTAAAAATATTCTTAATGTTTCTTTTCATAAAAGTTTCATAAGATATCCTCTTAAAATATACTGGAATATTGTCTTGCAATGAATAATTGAGTAGGAGATGATTTTATATACAATAATAATGAATGGAATAGAAAGAACACAATTTTTCCGTTTAAGCTTTCATTTTCGAGTAAAAATTAAAACTAAGAAAAGTTAAAAATTGTAAAGTAAAAAAATTTTAAAAAATTTTCCACTTAAAAATTTAATCAGTCATACGATTTCTTTATTGCGTGTGTTCTTAATTTTTTTGAATTTTATTTTATTCATTTTTCTATCCTATTCTATGACTTTGAACAGAATTTTTTTTAAAAAAGTAATAAGTGTTCATTTCGATTTCTGGTTACAAAAATGTTCTTTCATGCAAATTCTCTCTAATGAGAGATTTTTCACAATAGTAATCTTTCTCTTTTATTATTTATTAACGCATACTCGGATAGATAAAAATTTACAACAATTGGATAGCTCATAATTTACATAAATTATCCTCTGTTGAAATTGTGGTGGGTTACCTTTTCAAGGTCTGCGCGTGACTTCGTTAACAGCTGTTGTTATTCCGCCATTTTTCATCCCACTTGAATCCGTACTTTACGGATCAAATTAGTTTCCATTACTGCGAAATAGACGTATAACAGTCTATTCTTCGGTAAAGAATGAAATCGTTGCGCGAGGAATACCTCGGTTAAAGTTTCAATTAGCGTCTAAATTAAAAATAGGGATGCAAATTAATCAAATTAAAAGCGTCGAACCGTTTAATTGGCCGAATCGATTTCGCATCTACGTTCCAATCGATGACCTATGACCGTACAATGGAATAGAAACGTTGAATGGGAACGTACTCATATCTTTTAACACCAGAAGTATCTTTATCTTTTATATGCTTAAATTATTAAAAATCTGAATATGACTCAGTAAAGTTAAAAATTATTTTAATTGATTTTATAAATTTTTCATTGGTAATATAATTTTCGTTTCCAGAAAACAATGTTTCTTTTTGTGTAAAAGTATTTTGAAGAAATTTGGATTAGAAAATTATCATTTTGCAAAGATTTTTTCATTTATAATGTTTTAAATATTGAAATAAAACACATTAGTATTGTATTACAAATAGCAATATAAATACTATAGATATTTTATTTCTCTTTTCCTTCTGTAATCAATAGGATAAAACATCTTTAAATTTTAATTATAGTTTTAATTGTAATCATAAATTTCTTTATACTTCTTTTTTTTTATCTTTACTTGATCTTCGTACAAGCACATTTTTAAAAACAACTTATTGTTTACTGATATAAATTCTTATCTTCCTGTATCATTTTTAGATTCAATCTATTTATCTTCAAGAATGAGAAATATAAATAAATTTTATTAAATAAATCAAGCAAAGAAATAAAAAGATAAAAAAAATAGAAAATAAAAATTTCAAATTTTTTTACATCTGAAAAATTAAATTTTTCAATCATTTATATATCTGGAAGAGGATAAATCTTTTTCCACTGATACAAAATAATACAATTTTGATTTTTTTGTTTCACCATATACAATGAAAGTATGAGCAGGAAAGAAAAAAGGGCTCCGAGTATCGTTAGCCCTTTATCCTTCAATCCGGAGGCGTGGCTCCTTGAGATAAAGCGACCGGTAAACCTACGCTTTGGATACTTTTAAATTTATGTACCTTCTCCCTCCTCCCCCTTCCCTCCCTAAAAAAAATTTTTTTTCTTCTCTGAACCGAATTATACAGCACTTTCCATATTCTAGTGGAGGGTAAACGTTTTCGATAAAATTTATTAGAATATTTTTCTCCGACTTGAACGAAGGCTAAAGCCTGAACAAAGATATTGAATTGGTTGTTTTTGTAGGGGGATTATATTGGATAAAAGATTACAGTAGTAGAAAAAAATTATAAGATGTTTAATATATATATATATATATATATATTTCTTTATTTTATATATTATTATAACTCTTTGACAGTTTTTTTTTTTTAGATATGAAAATGAGATGATTGTTTGTTTGAATTTAAAAATTCTTTCTTTGATGTTTTCAATCAATTGTTTTAATGGGATTGATTTGATAAGAATATGAATAATATGGAATAATTATCATATTGACATTTCATAATTTAAATACTTGTAAATGTTCTTTTTTAAAAGAATACTTACTAATATCAAAGAAAGAATATAAAAAGTACTTTTAATTTATCTTTAGAACGAGTACATAGAGTGAGTTTTTATTATATGCAGTAAAAAAAAAAAAATTAAATAAAAAATATGAATATAAACTGAACATGAACAAATAAGTTTAATATATTTTTTTTCATCAGTTTTGCAGAGAAAATTTCATTTTTGATTTTAATGTTTAATAAAAATTTAATATCTAGAATTTAATATCTGGATTATATATATATATAAATCAAACTTTTATCATACTTTTATTATTTTACATTAAATTAATATTTTTTTTGTTTCTTTTTTTCTATATTTACATTTTTATTATTCAGTTCAGAAATTCTTTTCCTTTTAATATTATGAAAATTTATATAATAAATTAATAAAAAATTGTAAAATATTAATACATAAAATACATAAAATCTTTTTACTTATTAAATAATTGATAGAAATAAAAATAGAGTGAAGAAATCAGGATTTAATAAATAAAATTTTCATAAGATTAAATAACAGTCAATAATAATATTGTTCATTTTAAGATTATTCATAGAAAAAATTTCCAAGAACAGAAGTACACGAATTTTAAGATGCTTGATTTGATTGCAAATACATTCATTTTTTTAAACTCGCATATTATTGATTATGTAAAATAAAAGAAATAATATATCCAGGAAAAATGTTGAATAAAAGTATCATGTGGTTCATCATCTTTTGTGGTCAAAAGAATATGTAGTAATATAATTATGATATTACACATAGATATTATTACATAGAAATTGTGTCATATATATATAAATATATGAAAAATAATTTTAAAAGTAAGAAAAATAATATGGAAAGAATAAGGGAAGTAGAAAACTTTGTGCAATATTTGAACGAACAATTCTACGTCTTGCTTCGAATTTCAAAGGAGTTACAAGAAAAATTGTCAAAAGAAATTGCAAAGAAGGAAGGATGCAAATAAATTTCAAGGAACATACATTTGCATTTTTCATTCGTATTTGTATTAATTTAAAATTCAATTCGTTTATTGTAAATCTTAAATCTGGTTTACACTTGCTGAAATTTATGTACAAATTTATACAGTTGCATAAATCCTCGTATTTTATCAGCTATCAAATCGAAAATTCTGATTTCAATGAATCAGAAATTTTTATACCTATGTATATTTAGATAGATGTTCCACATGCAATAATTTCGTTTTTAACAAAAAATCTCTTTCGATTTATTTTTAAATTTTCATTCTTTGAATACAATTTCAATTTTGGAATATTTTTTTCACAATAATAGATGATCGAAATCTAAACACGTATTATTATATATTCAAACAAATTATAATATTAACATTACAATATTATATTTGAATAAAATATAATAACTTTAAGGATTGATTTTACAATTATTCCGTTCATAATATTTTATATACTCAGGAAATTCAATATAAAACAAAATTGAACGAGTATTTACAAGAATTATATATATATGTTACATTTCATTAAATTTATAATAGAAATAATTCACTGTTGCTCACTGTAGCAATTAAAAAAAAACAACGTGGTGTAACATACGTTCTTCCTCCACTTTTTAAAAAATATTTTCCAAAATATACCGACTGCTTCTTTAACTGCTACCTACTGTTTTTACGTTTCTCTGTAAATTTTATAAAAATTATAAAAAAAAGAAATATTACATCCTCCTTTTCCTGGACAATTTAAAAAATTGTTGAAATTAAAAAACTCGTTAGAGAACGAGTCTTTAAGGATATCTCTTTATTATAATTGAATAGAGAGGAAACAAAGGGAAAACGCGTTTATTTTATCTATCTCATCCACGTTTTCTATTTTTACGCTTGATCATCTCTTCTCATCCGATAATGGTTTATTTCGAGAGTTCAGTGCGGTTCGATCGTGCACTTTGTATCGGTGTCACGGTGTTATGCAATTTCTTTCAATGACTGCGCCAATCCGTGGCAGACGAATTGATCTTTGTTCGGTTTCGAGCATCGACCTGACCGGAGGCGCAGTACGCAAGCTGTGACGCGACCATTTTCCGATCGCGGTGTCAAGTTCAGAATACAAAGAATCGCATTTCAAAACCAGTTTCCTGCCAGTTTATTGCGTTCTAGTTTTGAATATCGACCACTCTTCCCAACAGTATATATATATATATATATATATCTATCTCTATTCTCTTATATGATCAATTTTCATTCACACGTAGTAGATTTCTATGTGAAAAAATAAAGGTCGTGGCCTTGGAATTCGTTGGAATCGATAATATTAATCCCCTCTGATATTAATTAGAAAAATAGAGTTAATTGTTTGAATTGATAATTGTAATAAATTAAAGAGTAATTATTTGAATGAGAGAAATTTGTTTGGAAAGAGAAAGAAAGAATGATTTATGAATATAAAACAATTTTTATCATCCAACTTTGCATCTATTCAATTCATAGGAATTAAAATAATTTTTGTAAGATACGTTTGTATTATATATTTAATTTCTCCAGGGGGAGGGGGATGAAACTTGCCTTTGTTCCAATTGTAAATTCTTTTGAAATTCTAATGATTATGATATTTCATTATTCTTAATGTAGCTAATTGTAAATTTTTTTTAATATATTCTAAAAGTTACTAAATTATACTTTTCTATTCTTTTTTTAAATGTAATAATTTAGATATCTTCCAATTTTAATTATTGTTCTTTTATTACTCATGCCATATCTAAATAAAATTTTCATATAAATTAAGTTCAGACTAAATAAAGCTTCATCGTATTCGAATAATATCTTTCAAAATATAAATTGCTAGATATGTGGTTTCAACACATATATACGTGACCTGATTTCGAATAATCGCTCATTCGGATAAGAGAAATTCGAATAATCGATGTTTTTTTACAAATTAAAATTACTTAGGGAAACATTATATTACGTAAAACGAAAATTTTCTTTTGATCTATTATAATACGAGCTTCTCTTCTCAAACACTTTCAGAAAATATTAAAATTATCACAGATTAATATTTTCATCTCTTGTACAATATAGATCTCTGATTAAATAACAATATTTCTTTAGATCATTCTAACTATATGACTTCATATTGAACTACAAAATCATTATTTAGATACATTAATATGATATATAAAAATATGATTATTCCATTAAAAAAGAGAAATTTAATCTTTTAAGAATATTCTCTACATTTTCCACTTAAAAAAAAAAAGAATTTAATATTTGTACGCTTTGAAATTCGACGTAAATGAATCATTCTGTATTTCAAGATGTTAAGGGTTGTTTTTGCTCGACGTCGCCATCTTACCCCAAATTCCTCCATGATGCGCAATTTGATATATGTACTTGCTTACGCAGAGCAGCCGTTTGTTACAGTTTAGCCAGTTTCACTATTGTTAACGGAAAATCGGACATTCCATTGTGCGACAAGGAAAGCTATGTTCCATCGAGTAGCCACGACTGACACCCAGTTCTCGTACTGGGAAAACGAATTTAATTTACCGTCGACACGTTCGCGGTGTCGAGTTAAAAATGGTATGAACGAATGCTGTCGGCTTCGTCTTTTGAAGAGAAAAAAATTGAATGTACGTGGCGATGTTGGTTTACATGTCCTGGTAAAAAAAAAAAAAAAGAGAGAAAAACTTCCATGTATATGTATATGAATACGTATATCGAGTAATTCCGATATTTTTTTTTAAATTTTAAATTTTTTTAAAATCGTCTCAATATCTGTCTATCGAGAATTAGTCGGAAGAAATGTAAAATTTTTTATTCGAGATATAAAAAAAAATGTAATAATTTATTAAAGAATTTTTAATGATGATGTATTAAGTCAATATCTCTCAAAGTTTTAAAATTAATTAATTAGATTTTTGCAAAACGTCATAATTTTTAGGATGAAAATTTTTACTTATAAAAATGAAATAATAACATATTTTGATACTTGTTACTATTTATTATTATTTACTACGTTATTTGTTATTATTATATACGAATAATATGAAATTTCACGCGAATGATTTATTAAAATGACGTTTCATTATATTAGCTAGTGATGATTAATCTTTAATCTAGTCAATATTAATAATTAATATTAATATTAGACTCTGTGACTAATCGTAACTTTTCTGAACATTATTTCCAAATATATCCACTAAATATTCACATGTGTATCTCTGATTTCGAAATAGTCGTTTCCACCAAACTTTGCACTCGTCTAATCCGATTATTACACGTTTTAAATGGAACCACTTGAAGTTGGTTACGTGAAATAATATTCAATTTATCATTCTTTTAAATAACATCCGTCAATAGTTCATTCGATATTTATCACGGTTCGTCTCGATCGGTTGAGCAAATTTTTTTGAAAACTCGTTCAAATAAACGAATTTTATTTTTACGACGAGGAATCACCTTTTATTCGCTCGGCAGGATAGCCTCATACGTTTCTTTATGCCCGATTTTCACGTTATTTCGCTTCAACCTCTTCTTTGAAAGAGCCACCAGCCCCTTCTTCGACTTTCTCAAATGTCGTCCCATTGAATATTTGTCCGTTTCTTTCTCGAAGTTGGATTCTTGTCTACGCTACGGGCGTCTAATTTCACGGAACGTGTTTGCAATTTCTAGGTTGGTTCAAGCGAAGCGACACCATTATGTTCTTCGCCCTGGCACCCATCGCGCTTAATTTCCAGCCGTGTTATACGCCTCTCTGTTCTTTCCACGTTTCCTAACGCGCGCACATTCCATCTTAACATTGTTCAACGTCCACATACTGTGAAACAAAGTCACAACCGCGAGGGAACATGTTTGCAACGATATTTTAAACCGTATCTTACCGCGTGTCGCGTGCTTTTCATCCTCGATTCTGCATCCCTGTCAACGATGAACGTTCTCGATTAAATATACAATTTACGAAATTGTCATATAACGTCTTGTTGCATATTGTTGCAGAAAGATTCATGCAATTCGATTTTTCCTTCGAATTCTGATTAATATACATTTCTGTAACTCGTGACACTTGATTAAGAGTAATTATAATGTAATATTTAAAAGTTTTCACAATTTGCATTGAAGTCAAATAAGCTGTAATATTAAAGTAATAATTCTGTTTTATTATGAAATATTGTATGTAGATTATAATGGATTGTATTGCAGAGCAATTCTTTTTCGTGGAAAATGAGAGGGTGAAATCAATTACTCAATCGTTTTAAAATTTCTGTATATTTTTTTTTAAAATATAATCTTGTAATGGTATGAGACTTTTAAACTATAAAATATTTTATGCTATAGCTATAATTATAAAAATATATCTCTTTTACATTTTTAAACTAATTATATAATTTTAGTTTTATTGTTTTATTATCAATTATAAAAAATAATTACAAATTAAATTATAAGTACACATTAAAAAAACAAATAAAAATTTAAGATTGATTTTATCAATTTTATATACAATATATATACACAATTTGTTCTATGTATTTGTGTTTATACAAATTTTTATTAAAATCAAATTTTCAGGATAGATAAATTTCCTTGTAAAATAGGATATGAAGATTTTTATGACTGATTGTAAAAAATTTAATATTTAAATTTCAACTTGAAATAAAGAAATCCATTAAAATGCTAAATTGCAAGAAATATAGAATGCAATGTTTTATTTATCATGATATATTCACGATACGCAAAATGAAAAAATAATAGATAAATAATTTCAGCGCTAGATATAAATTTTAATATTTACAATTTCTCGAATTCTATAAATAAATTTATATTCTCGTGGGATGATATCGCAGAATCCTGTGAGGACCATTTAGACTCTTATCACGTGATTCTTTTTCATTTACAGCTTTTATCCTGAAGAAACATTGATGTTTCGCTTTATCCACTTTATTTTATTTTCCTTTGGATTATAGATTTTTCTTTTACAATTTTATTTTTATTAATGAGATAGTTAAATATAATTCACATTTTAATTATATAACATATGAAGCTTCATTTGTTCATTTATAATATTTATAATATCAAGTTGCATTGATTGTGCATTAAAAGGTATTTATTTAGAAAAATTGAGTAAAATTTCATCTATAAAAAAAACTAATAATATTAGAATGTCTTTTTCAAAATCATTCATCTATTTTTTGTTATAAATATAATAATAACATAATAATATAACGTGATATAAGATTGGTGATAATGAATCAATTGGATAAGAAATATTTTTGATATCCTGTGTAAAATTTTACTCATAATATTAGTTTGTAATTGTACATAAGAGTCAGTTAATTCGAAATAGATTTGAATCATTCGATTTGCTATAAAAAAATTAATATATATATATATGAGAGAATGGAAGAAAAAATGTGTATAAATATATGAAAAAAAAAAAGATTTTATTTTAAAAAAGAGCGAAAAATTTTTGCAAATGGCACGTAACATTTGAGTTATAAAAATCGTTATATTTTTATTTTTTTTTTTAATCGCATATGAAGATTTTTTTATCGTACACGTGAGAATTTTTTAGTATCTCTCTATATAACCTGTTCTAATGCCTGCGAAATATAAAATATTAAATTTTGTGATTAAAAAAGATAAGCTGATTCACATTCTCTCAACACGATTAAAATTTTCGATTAAAATTCCTTCAACTAGTTTGCAAAATTATATAAGAAATCGATATTTGAAAAAATAAAGTTATTTCATTAAGATTAAACTCTAAAGCTTCATTCAAGTAGAACGATTTTTAAATTCTTTTAAATACTTTTAATGACTTTAATGGATTTTTTTTACAGTTTATTTCGAAGAAAAAAAAAATTACAGTTTTATGTACTGTAATTACGAGTGTAAGTTATTTTGTATTTTTATCGATCTACTTTCTTGTCACATCATTGCATAACCACATTGCTTTAGAAATCGAAATCAAAATAAATCAATCAAAATAATAGCCGAGTATCACACCGACAAATCTCGAGATCTGTCATTTCCCTCTAGATAAATAGACCTCTATGCCGACAAGAGAAGTGCAATAACTCTTCCAAAGTGCGAAAGAAGACGTCTGACATGGTTACAAATCACGCACCATCTCTATTATGATTCCTCGACAATTTCGTATGCCGCAAAATTATTATTCTCGCCCTTATCCCACCGAATCCTCGGATTATTTTCTTCCCTATCTACGTTTTCGTTGAAAATTGCTCTCTTATTGCAAAGTGAGGCGAAAACTGGGCACGACGGTGATACATAACCTCTTCTCCGTTCGAAGAGAAAGAAAAGTCGCGTAAACTCGCACGAAACCGAACAGGAAACGAACGACTATTCCGACCACGATTCCGTGTCGGGAATTTTAAGGATACCAACTGTCAACGACCTCCGTGCAAATGTATATATAGTTATTTTTTTCCCGCGAGATACGTACTTGCGTACCGCCGTCGCACACCGACGTACTTACTACAAAACTTGTACGCGTTCCGCCGAAGTGAAGCGAGCCTTTTTTACCGACCGAGTAAAACCGTAGGATATATCAAGGTGAGATTAAAATCGATTTATCAAGGTGAAAATCTACCTACATGGCGACGCCATCGTTCCTACGTGATGTAAATTGAAATTCGCTTGGAAAATAAATGCGAGAGGCGGCGCGAGGCCACGGATATCGAATCTGGAGGGCCGATGGCAACCGAGAGGAATGTCAATTATGTAAATTTCGTCGAAGAGCGAAGTGGAATCGTAAAAAGCGGGAAAAACATCGCGGTGGTCTAACTGGGTTGTTCGACGATCTTCTTATATCGTAATTGGAAGAGTTTTTGGAAAAAGGGAAAAAGGTTTGATTAAATTGTGTTGAAAATTTTAGTTTCAATTTTTCTTTTTTTTTTTTTTTTTAATATTGTATTGTGAGAGAGGTTACGTGAACACGACTAACAAGACGTGTCATTAAAATTGACGAAAATCTTGTTTTTGATAAAACTCTGGGTATTTATAGAATGTAATTGGATTATATCGAAAAAAATTTTTACACTTTCAATATTTTTCAATATAACTTTGTAATGGTAGAAATAGAGTAAAATTTGAAATTACAAAATGTTCAGATTTTAATGTTTTTATTATATTATTGTAAAAATATTCTCACGCGAAATTGTATTTAAAATATGAAAAAAATATTGAAAATTTGAAGATTGATTTCAATATGATGTTTTAAATAATAATTTATTTCACGTATAATTTATTATGCTTACATGTGCATATGAATTTTTATTAACTCTTTGCCTTAAAACAATATCTCTTTAGGAAGGAGAAAAAAAGTTATGTAATTTTGAAAGTTCTTTATTGAAAATTTTATTTATTTTATTTAAAAATTTTATTATTAAGAATTTTAAATATTTTTATTATTTTATTTTAGATCATTTTATATACAAATTGAAATTAAATAATTTATTACAATTAAATTTCTTAATTTTTCGTTTTACATTAAATTTTAAGAC
Source organism: Apis mellifera (assembly GCF_003254395.2). Classification (NCBI taxonomy): domain Eukaryota; kingdom Metazoa; phylum Arthropoda; class Insecta; order Hymenoptera; family Apidae; genus Apis; species Apis mellifera. The sequence goes on along the minus strand of NC_037640.1, from coordinate 1,842,199 downwards.
GAGAAATTAAAATCAAAATTTTTAGATTAGGTTAATACTCTTATAAAATTCAATTTATTTTCACTATTTGAAATTCACTCTTCAAATTTCAATATCTTACATATTTTAAATGTAATTTTGTCTAAGAATATTTTTCATGGTTGATTGGTAGAGCACTAACATCTAAACATATCATATACAAGTCATTTGTTTGAAAATTTCATGCAAATATTTTAAAAATTAATATGTTGAATATTTTCAGGAAAAATATTAAATAGAAAAATTTCATTATGTTTCAATGAAGGAAATGCAATTCTTTATCTTTTATTTGTCGAATATTTTTCAGATTATTAAATTATTAAACTATCTTTTCAATTAAAAAAAAAATCTCAAAGAAATGAAAAATAAATTTTAAAACAGATTGTATTATTGTTTAATAGAAAATAGAGAATATTTTAAAAATATGTTAGAGATAATTATATAAAATTATTACAAGTATGATTTTATTATTAAAAAGTCGCATAAAGAAATTAAATTAATTTTACACTTGAAAAAGTTGTAAAAGTTTCATTTGTGTCTTTTTAATTTTTCTTTCTTTATTTTTGGAAAACATTTTTATTTTATTAAATATCTTTTTAAAATGAAAAAAAAGAAAAATGTTTCATACATAGAAGTTTTTTTTTTTTCTTCTTTTTTTCCCCTGTAGAATAAAAATTTACTAAAATAAAAAATATATTTTTTTCATCGAGAAAAAGTTGATTTTCAAACAACTTTAAAAACATTCAACAAATAAAGAATAAATAGTTGTATTTTTCTTTCCAAACCTTGTGAAACTTTCGTATTTAACATTTTTCCTGAAAATACGTTGTTTTCAGGATATTTGCATGTGAAGCTTTCAAATGAACATCCTGCATTTAAAGTTTCTCGTCCCTCTTACACCATTGCAAACTTATATTTAACGAAAAAGAAGGTAGAAACTTCAAGAGAACCATTCCACCCTTTCAGCGTGATACTCCGTTATGAAAATTCGCGCATTTAATCTCGATATTCGGTATTTCACAGTAATTACAACAGCACACTTGCAATATTTGTTAATTTGCAATTTCATAATTTTAAATTTTTAAATATGTACGATAAAATATTCGAGATCGACATGTTTCGGATAATTAAATTTTATTCAACATTTAATAATATCTTTAGAATTTTAATTTTCATTTCATTGTTTTACCGTGTAATTTGAAGTTGAGAATAAAAAAAAAAAAGAAAAAAAAGAAAAACAACGCTCATCCCATGTACTTACTCAAAGAGACAATTTGCACGTTCGTGCCTCTGGCATAAAGAAGACGATATTATAACTATGTTTGAATTGTTAATTAAGTTTCTCTTGAAGAAACTTTGTTGCCTCTATATAGCGCGCAATATGAATTGATTGCATGTACTGTCACTTTGGATGTAATTTAATACATATTTTAATAATTTTCCCGGAATCCCTTTCCATAAATCAAAGGAAAAAAATGGCGCGAATTTCTTCTTTCCACTTACATATTCATTTTTACGTATTACATATTTCGTTACTTCCTTCTAACTCCACCATTTCTGTTCATATATATTTATCACGATTTCTCGTCTTTTCAAGTCTTTTTATTTTTTTTAATGTCATTACTTCTCTTTTTCTGTTTATTCTTCTTCCTTCTTCTATTTTTCTTTTCGTTTTTATCAATAAATCGTCCTTTTCTTTATTAATACAGACTTCTTTTAGATGAATTATTCCAGATTTTGAGAAAAATTCATTACTATCTTATTTTTTTGGTATATATCAGATTGTATTTTTAATAATTTTCAATTTCATTCTCTCGTTTCTTTCGAACGATTCTTTAAAACAATTCTATATTCAATCTCAATTAATATTAAATACTACACACGAATTCAATTAAATTTTATTTCCCCTACTATAATAATAATCAACGCGTGAATACTCGTAAGAGTCGACGTACAAAAATATCGATTCGATCACATTCTTCTTCACACCATTATCTTACCAAACCTTTGCGTTCTGACAAATAATTAAACTTAAGCCTTCAAAAAATTCATCGATTAAAACTCGAATTTAAAACACCGTTATATTTAATTTTTTCTTCGAAATACAAGAACAAGAATAATAATCATTTCTATTATATAAAGTAGAATTTTATGATTCCCCATAAAAGAACTGTTCAACAATTCGAAATATATCATTCACCAACCGTGTTCCTAAGTCTGGGATAAGAAAGCATCCGACTACTATATAAAGTGTAAATACTCGAGAGACAAGGAAATAACACTGTTGACCACATCTCTCCCCTCCACGCTCCCTATCCCTCGAGAAATTACTCGTCCTCCGCCTTTCTCCAACTTTTTACCCCGTCCCTCCTCCTCCTTCTTCTCCCTCCTCCCTTCTGGATAAAAAGCATTCGTTGCTTTCCACGAGATTTACGACTTTTTCGTGATTCTTCGGAATCCGCGTCGCCGAGAAGAGAAGGGCCGACTCGCAAATCAAAGGGGAAACACGGGCGGCTATCTTGGTTCGTTTCCATCTCCTCTTCGTCGTCTGCTGCCGATTCATGCTTTAACGAAGAAGAATGGTACGTGGAGGAGGAGGGAAACGAGCTTACCAAGCAGTGAGCAACAACGCTGATGGACCCGTATTTCGATCGCTTATTATTTCGAGAAGTTTCACGGTTGACGGGTTATATTTCTGGATGATACTCTCTCTCCTTTACTGGCTTTGCAAAATTTCGTCTCCGCTTATCTTGGATTTGGAAAACTCTTTGGTGTCTGATTTTCAGAATGAAGAAGGGTCGAACGATTAAACTAGAGAAGAGAAAAAGAGTATTATTATAGTTAAAGTTCTTTGAAGAACTGGCATTGAGGATGATTCTTTTATCCATTTTACGAATGGAAGAATCGTAAATTAGTCTGTCTGTGTCTGTAGAAAGAAATAATTACGATTCTTCTCGATTTACAATAATTTTTTATCAATATCGAAGGGTTTAAATAAAATTTTCTAACCTCAAAATAAGAAATTTCGATTGATTTGAAAATTTTGATATAGGTTGAAATGAATAAAATGAAGAAATATTTATAAAGTAACGAGCAAACGTCAATTGTACGAAAATGTTATTTATTATTTATATTCCATGTAAACGAAATATTTATTTTTTATTTAATTGAAACGCAATAAACATGGAATACACTCTATATTTCTTATTCTTTAAACATCGATGCAAATATGACAATCGAGATAAATGAAATATTTATTTTTTTTATTGATGCAACAAATCAATAAATTAGATGTGGAGGATAGATCGAGTTACATATCTTCTTATAGTTTCAACGAACTATCAAATTTTTAGATAACTCTATCCTTATCACATTGCTCGTCTGTCTCCATTCGAACAGAGTGTCAATATATATTTGTAGAATACTTTTGGAAGATTGACTCTAGAGCCTAGAATAAACGTTTATTCATTTGTTTAAGCGCTTCGCAGTTGAAGATGAAACGAGGATTATCACGTTGCTCGCCTATTCTGTCTCCATCTCTGTCTTCATCTAAAGTAAATTCAAATTCAAGCAACAAGCTATAGTACATTCTCATAATACAGTTTCACCAATCTTCTGACGCTCGAATGAAATATCCTTCTTCAAGAAATATATTATTTGTATATAAATTCGTTAAGAATATTTTTTTTTTAACTCAATCATCATTAATTTTATCGTATAAAGGAGTAGTACAATATCCTTACTTTCATATTTATTCTTTTCAAAAATTATTATCTTCTCCATTCCTGGATTCGATTATATCGAATGGCTTCCATTTTGAGTTCGATTCGCCAACTGTACATTCGCAAGGTAATTAGCGGCAAGATGCTTAGGCGTCGATGGAAAAGTTTCTTTCACCGTGATTAATTGGAAGGAAACGCGACGAAAGTTTTTCGTAATCTCGACGCTGCGCAGGGTATTCCAACTACGTAAAAAATTTAAGGGATGATTTCAGGGACGAAAACTTGGTATCCTCGCGAAAAAAGGAAAAAAAGAATCGATTTAACTTTATCCCACGATAGACGAAATGAGATGGAAACGAAAAACTTTGAAAAAAGAAACGAAATATTAAATAAATTTAAGATATTTTCCCCTAACAAATTATCGTCAAAAGTTTAATTAACCCCAAAAAAGGAATATCAGACTTATTTATGGAAATTTTTGTTTATTAAATATTTACACATTTCCCTATCCTCTCTCTTCTTTTCTCTTGTAGAAAATTCCCTTTCAACTTTCCTATATAACTCTATCCCTGACACAATCCCTCGACAATTACAATTTCTTTCGAGCCGGTCGAAACAGAATTCGATTGTTGCATCAGCCGGGTTTCGTATTCGCGTTTAGCCCAATTACCTGCACACCCGACCACACTCGTCCATTCTTTCCACTTTCCGTCTTCATCACGTCCCCTCCACCCCCCTTTCTCCCTCCCTCTCCCTCCTCGAGCTCGCTCGACGCACTGTAATCAACCAAGGCAAGACACGAGTCGCGTTACACTTACACACTTCCAGCCCTGAATTCTTTCGCGTGCCTTTCCAACGCGAGAGACTGCACCAGAAGTTGCATCAGCCGTCTCGTCGGCTCTCGACGAATATGCGCGCTCCACCTGCGGCGACCTAACGGTCACGACGCTTTTTCTCCTCTCCTCGATCGATCTTTTCCATCTCCTCCTCCTCGTTCCCCGTCCGAGATCGATTATAAAATCGTTAAAATTCGACCAGTTTTTTTTCTTCTCGAATTATTATATATTAAAATATTGTTTTATATATAAATGATATTATGTTTCATAGAAATACTTCTACGTTGTATTTGTTATATTATTATTGGATTATGTATCATAAGCCTGGTTTTTAAACTTTGATGTTAAAAGTTTAGAAGTGGTATTAAAACAAGGTTAAGGTTCTAAGGATTAAGAAGGAATAAATGCAAAGATTTATTAATTAAAGCAGTATATTTGTTCAATTCAAAGAATTTATTGTCTCTATTTTATTTATTATAAAACTTTTTTTAAGTGATAAAATTTTTAGAAAATCATAAAAATAAATAATAATATTTGATCAGGGCGATAAAATAAAGTGGTTATTGAAAAGGGGATTAAAAACTTGTTTGAAGAATTGAAAAATATATTATATTTCACTATATTTGACATTTTGTCCATGTAACTGTTTTTATATATGTGTATTGAATAATATTAATTGTACGATTAACTATATTATGCTTTTCCATTGTTCTCCTTGATAATAAATTATTTTTTTCTCATTCACTTCATTAGAAACACTTAATATTCTTATGCGTTTCATATTATAGAGTCCTCACAGATACAAAAATCCTTTCATCATTTCACAGCATTCAATAGCACAGAAAAACTGCAACCATCATACATTTGCATTTAGGTTTGAAGTGAATTCACTGGTGAACCTTTAATACAACTTATATGACTCATACCACAGATAAAAATATATAAATGTGTCTTCAACTTTTCAGATAGATAAAGAAAATAATAGCAAAATGGGATAAAACATTAAATCTTACATTTTAAAAACGTGTCAAGACTTTATATTGTAATCAAATCAATTTTATGCGTTTCATATTTATAGATTCCCCATAGATATAGAAATCTTCTTTCATCATTTATCAATGGTACAGAAAAACTGCAACCATCATACATTTGCATTTGGGTTTGAAGTGAATTCACTGGTGAACCTTTAATACAACTTATATGACTCATACCACAGATAAAAATACATAAATGTGTCTTCAACTTTTCAGATAGATAAAGAAAAATAATAGCAAAATGGGATAAAATATTAAATCTTACATTTTAAAAACGTGCCAAGACTTTGTATTGTAATCAAATCAATTTTATGCGTTTCATATTTATATATTCATATTTATAGATTCCCCATAGGTATAGAAATCCCTTTTCATCATTTATCAATGGTGCAGAAAAACGATCATACATTCGCATTTGGATTTGAAGTGAATACACTAGTGAACCTTTATAACACAATTTATATATTCATATCACAGATAAAATACAGCATAAGTGTGTCTTCAACTTTTCTGATAGATGGAAAGATAACATATATAAACCAAGTCAAATCAAATCAATCGAATTTCCATTTTATAAAGTATCAATTATATATATATACAAATGCAATAACATTTTATATCTAATTTTCAGATATTTACAATTTTTTTTACAAAATTTCAAGAATATTATTATTCCATGATTAAATATATATATATATATATATATCAATTTTCTTATTCAAAATGAATAACAAGCAAAGTCTTTCTTATACAACAAGTACTTGGAAACGAAACTACGTACTTAGTATAGATTTTTTTTCCCCCGATTCGAGTTATCGTCGCTTCACAATATCTCTCCTCGCTCTCGTTTCTCGACAAAGAGGCTTATTATCGCGTTATGTTTGATAGAAAAGTAAACTCGATCGGTGAGCAGATTCTCAATGTCTCTCGAAGAGGAAAGAAAGACGACAAAGGGGCTTCTTCTTCTTCTTCTTCTTTTTTTTTCTTTGCGGCTGCGAGATCTTTGACCGGTTCAAATCTCGAAGACGAGGAGGAGTTTCGTGCAGCTAGGAGTCGAAACAAGTAAAAGGGACCAAAACGAACCGACAACCGGACTGGATCGTCGGCGAAGAGGATGAAGATGAAGAGGAAAGGTGGAGGAAGCTTCGGATCGTCGGTGAAAAAGGAGAAAAATGATTGAATCGACAGGGGAGAGGCGACTCTCTGCCTTCTAAGAGGAGACGAGAGAGAGAGAGAGAGAGAGACGGAGAAAATAGCAGCGGAGGAAAAAAAATGGCGGGAGTCTGGAACACAACGCACGAGGCGCACAATCGTTTTTCTTCGATTTCGGTTCAAGTTTATTCGATTTTCTTCCAACAAAAGATATCATTCCCTATCGATTGACTGGTTTTGCTTGTCGAAAGCAATGATAAAGTTTCAAGTTTCTGCTGAACAACTTTAAGGATATTCCATTTATTTATTTAAAAATATTAGAAGCAAAGAGAAAGAGGAGAAAAAAGAAAACAAAAAAGGGAAAGAAGAAATATGATAAAATGGATAATTTTGGATAAAACGAATAATCGATAAGGAAAAATAGATGTAAAACAGATGTAATTGAGTCGTGAGAAAGGAAAGCTTGAAGGTAATGATATTGCCATTAAAAAAATTGCGAAAGAGTACAACTTAATAATGTAATTATTCGCTAGAGTTGTTTTAATCCAATGTTTTCCAACTCTGCTGGATTATAAACTTTCTTTTTTCTATACAATCTTGGATAAATAAATTCAGATTAAATTTAATAATAACACTTTAAAAAAAAGTATTTCGCAAGAATTCTTAATTAGTTAATCTACGATCTACATGGATATATTAATATTTATTTTAAAATAAACGTTAAAAATTAATTTTAAAACAGGCAAGTTTTTTTCTACTTCTTCTATTAAAATATATATAAAATTAGACAATCTTTGATTTTCTTTCTGTTTCACTGTTACTCTGATTATTTTAATCGCGAAATATATATAAATTCGCGATATTCAAATCGAGCCGTCCACCCGATTCGCGTTGAAGTGTACGTTGAAGATTTTTCTCATTTGAAAAAGGGATCCCCCGTTTTTCTTCTACCCTTCCGATATTTCCTTTCAAATAAGTTTCGAATATCGGGGAATCTCGCTGCGTAAAAGGCCATCTTATACATTCGAACAGCGAGATTCAACCACGATCGAATTTTCGTTTCAAAGCACGTGCAAACGCTGGCCATGTCTCCCAGAAAATTTCCAATCAACATGATAACGAGATTATGTGTATATCAGCTGTAGAATAGAAAACGAGCGCGCAAGAGTACTCGTAATTTCATTTAATAGCTCGAGGAGACCTCTCCCTTTCCGATAAAAAAGCGAAATCAGGGGAGGGGACGACGTTATTTCGGTGAATTTTCCAACATATAATTTTTCGCGTTGAAAGAAAGCGTGTACGTCTTCGAAATCGCGTTTTTTTCTAAAGCTTCGTTTTCAATGGTAAATCGTCAGAATATTTTTCGAATAAGTAATATTTAATTTTACGAAATTAATATTCTTAAGTAAAATTTTGATTCTTTATTGAATATTATATTCATATCCTGTGATCGATTTTCAAATTCAAAAAAATTTATTCTTGCATCATCGCGTGAATTAAAATTAGAAATTAAAATTTTTTAAATTTGATTTTTATTTTAAATATATACATCTTCGAAATCGCGTTTTTTTCTAAAGCTTCGTTTTCAATAGTAAATCATCAGAATATTTTTTGAATAAGTAATATTTAATTTTACGAATTTAATGTTCTTCGAAGTAAAATTTTGATTTCTTATTGAATATTATATTCATATTCTGTGATCGATGTGAATTTTCAAATTCAAAAAAATTTATTCTTGCATCATCGCGTGAATTAGAATTAGAAATTAAAATTTTTTAAATTTGATTTTTATTTTAAATATGTACATCTTCGAAATCGCGTTTTTTTCTAAAGCTTCATTTTCAATAAGTAAATCATCAGAATATTTTTCGAATAAGTAATATTTAATTTTACGAATTTAATGCTTTCCTCGAAGTAAAATTTGTTGATTCCTTATTGAATATTATATTCATATCCTGTGATCGATTTTCAAATTCAAAAAAATTTATTCTTGTATCATCGCGTGAATTAGAATTAGAAATTAAAATTTTTTAAATTTGATTTTTATTTTAAATATGTACATCTTCGAAATCGCGTTTTTTTCTAAAGCTTCGTTTTCAATGGTAAATCATCAGAATATTTTTCGAATAAGTAATATTTAATTTTACGAATTTAATGTTCTTCGAAGTAAAATTTGTTGATTCTTTATTGAATATTATATTCATATCCTGTGATCGATGTGAATTTTCAAATTCAAAAAAATTAGAAATTAAAATTTTTCAAACTTGATTTTTATCTACTTGAAAACGAAGCTTTAAGGAAAAATTGTTATATATTTTTCTTCGTTTTATTTTTGCACCAAGTGGTCGATTGGACCAATTCTAAAAAACCAAAAGGAAAATTGGTATTAATTAAGATTTAATTACATCATTTGTCGAGTCGACATTACAGATATTGTCTATGAATATATTAAGACTCTATATATATATGTGCACAGTCTAATTGGATTGGACGTTAAATTCATTTTTTTAAATTAAACTTTTTTCGTACACGTACATAAAAAAAATTTTTATCCGTTCACCAATTATGAAAAAAATTGATCAAGTGATTCGTGCAAGCTTGCTATACATAAAATTTATAGTGAAATTTATTCAAACTTTTATTTTAATCTGTAAATGTAATTATTTCCTATTTGTTATTTTTTATATTTATTATTTCTTATTCGATTATTGTTTATATATTTCACTATTTATAACGTGAAAGATGTAATTCAATAGAAGAAATTTTTTTATAGATAAATTCGATTAATTTTTTTCGATAAAATCACGTATTTTTTTTAATACATCGATCGATGCAGTTGGCTATTTTTCATGAAAAATTATTAGTTTATTTTTACTTTAATCTTATTAAATTTAACGTATAAAAGACAAGAACAAATGAGCACAAGGATATTGTTTCGTTATTTTTCATATGTTGAATTTTATAAAATTAAAATATTTTTAAAATTAATGATTCTTTTTTTTTTTACTATAATTTATTATAGAAGGAAAAATTTTATTTTAACAACAAATTTAATCGCATGTTTTTTTAAGAATATATACGAAAAATTATTTAAATTAAATTATTTTCTTTCATAAGGAAGAAACGATGCAAATACCATTAAAAAAATTTTCAAACAACGAAATAATTACATTTGTAAATTAAATTATGCCTTTTATATCTCGTATCACATACTCACATACATACATTAATTACACGAAACACTATTTAGAATCATTTAAAAATCAATCCTAACTCGATGAATGATCAAATACTAAAAAAATTAAAAATAATCACCTATTAATCTCACATTCAATAATATAAAATAATACAGTAATTACTAAAAATTCTAATAAAATTAAAAAACTTAAAAAATTTACATTATAGTATCATAAAAATATAAAAAATAATAATATTATTATAAATAATAATTTAATAAATCCTAATCAAAAAGCTAAATAGTTTAAACTTAAAAACATTAATTTTGTAAATTAAAATTATATATCATAAATATTTTAGCTAAATTTATCTAAAATTTCAAAAAAATTTATTGAATAAATAAATATCGATAATTCCTAAAATTATCATTTTTAGAGTTAAACTACTTTTTGATAAATTTATCATATCATCATCTTATCAAAAATTACAATATCTTCAATAATTTCATTAATTTTAACAATTTATTTAAATAATATTTTTAATAGACCTTCAATTCTACTAATTTACTTAATTTCTTATTCAATTTTTATCTTCATAATAATATTTTCTATATTATCAAAATTCCAAAAATGTATAAAAGAGATCGAATAACAGATTTGAAAAGTTGCAGCAAACATGCAAATTCACCGTACAATTCATTAAAATTGTACAAAAGGAAAAAAATAGAAATAACTGGAGAGAAAAACCTCTCCATAAAAATATAAAATTTTTATACGAATTTCATTCATACCATAAAATCCATTGTTTCGCAGCACCATATAAATAATTCTAAATAACACGTACAATATAAATAAATTATATAATTCTAAAGGAAAATTATCTAAAATTATGAAAATAATTGTGTTAAATATCGATTTCTAAAATTGCCAAATCAAATATAAATCGTATAATTTGTCAAAAGAAAAACAGTAAAGCGTCTTCGAAATCGCGTGATTCTGCATGCGAAAATAAGAGAAATAAGGTTTCTTTAAAGCTTCGTTTTCAATGGTAAATCATCAGAATATTTTAAAAGAGAATAAAAATTGTTTTCATTCGTATACATATAAACAAATATACGCGAAATTCATCACTGTTTCGTAATTTAAATTTCTAAACGGCACGCGCAGACTGTTTACAAGGACCAAAAAAAAAAAAAAAAAGGAAAACAAAATGCCGGCAAGAAGTTCGGTAAGAGTAAGTTGGGGCTGCATAAATATTCAATGGCAACGTAGCGACGTATCAACACCACTTGCCAAGCTCTAAACTAGTTTTAGCCGGGATTACGTTCCACCTTGGAAGACATGGTAGCCGCTTGTGATTCGCGTGTTCCAGGTTTACAATACTGCCGTTTCGTCGCCCTCCCCCGCTGCCAGGCAAATTTCCAATTTTCTCGCGTCACATCTCCGCTTGGAAAATCTGCGCCTGTGTGTGTATGTACACACAAATCGCGTGTATTCCTTCTCTTTCGTTGAGTCGAGGGAGATGCACCTTTGGAATAGTTGAAATAATTCACACGTATTATCGATCGATCCACCACCTCGACTATCCGACCGAGAAATTCTATGCAATTCATATTCGAGATTGGTTCGACGGGTGCCGCGTCGCTCGTAGATCAGATCTTATCTATCACCTTCTGTCTCGCGAAACTTAAGATATTAGAATCGAAGAATTATTAAGAAAAGATTTAGTTATAAATTTATATTTAGATCGATTATAATTATTCATTGCAGATTATTATTGTATTCATTTTTATACTTATATAAGAATATACTTATTTTTATACTTATACTCATTTTTATACTTATATAAGAATATACTACGTTTATATTCTTATTAAATTATCCTGGCATATTTGAATAAAATAATACATGAATACATTCGTAATGTGAATATTTTGATTTCATGATGTATATATATTTATAACTACTTAAGAGGTTAATTCCTCAAGCATTAAATAATAACGCTTAATGAAAGAAATAAATGAAGTAACGAAAATGAATAAATCAATAATGTAATATTTATATATTATTATATCAAAATTATAGTGTTACAGATATTTTTATTTTTTAAAAAAATTTTGCAGAAAATCAGATTGTGCTAAAAAGCCAATTTTAGGTGCGTTTATATTTTGTAAAATCCTTTAATCTTGTTAAAAAAAATGTTGTCGAGTTTAGAGATAAGAAAAAGGGATTCAGATCGTAGTTAGAACCACGTAGTTACGAGCCATCAATCTACGAGACACAGTGACATTGAAACATTGATCTTCCTTGCAGAGACTAAGGATAGAATTTGTTCTTTCGTAAAGTCTTGATGAATGATATTTTGAGGAACATTCTTCAAACACAAGAATTTGACAAAATATGTCGAACTTGATTTGAAGATACAATTATTAATATATAATATATTGGTTTTACTAAATTTTTAGATACATTATTCAAATAAAAGGATTTCTGATTTTGAAGAAGAAAGTATAGAATATGAGTGTAGAATTATTGATGTGGAAAATATAAGTTTATGATTAGAAGGATAGATTCAAAGATCTCATTAGTTTGTGAAAATTACACATCACGTAGTTGAGATATTTTATTTTGAAAAAATTTTAAAGTTATTGTAAAACGAACAGTTCTATATAGGAAATGATATATGAAGTTTTGCTGGCCATGAAAATAATACTTTATTTATTTTAAATTGTTCAAAAAGGCTCCTCTTTTATATTCAAGACACCATGTTGTTTCACTTATTTTCGTTTCGTTTATATACATAATTTTCAAATGAAATTTTAAAAACAATTCCATCATTTTAACGTATAAATGATTGCAATTAAAATTGTATCGTATAAATAAACAATTATACCCGTATAATTTTCATCTCGAGACGAAATAAAATATTAATCTTGCCAAAAATATTTTCACCTTTTCCTTTGAAAAACCAGAATGGATATGAGATCCATCATTTTGAATCTCGATCGATTGAAATTTTCAAATCTCTTAATGTTTCGTTGAAAGTTTCGTTTCGTCGTCGTCTGTCGACAATACCTGTATTTACAAAGTTAAATAAAAGGATAGCACGAGACAGGAAGCGTTGTAAACGGTTTTGTCTTTTTGGTAGAATCCAACTTATTGCCGTTTAGCACAGCAATTCTACGGAAGTTCGAAACTGGATATCGAACACTGTGTTTAACCACTCTTGGAGAAATCTATGGAGTGTTCTGGTAACTGATATCTACGTACACTCCCGAGCAAAATTATATCACGTTGTATGATTTTCAATATTTCTTCGGGCTGGCTGGCGGTAATGCATCCAAATTTTATGTGCATAAAGCGAAGAGGAGGAAAAGGAAAATAGGAGGAGAATAGAATTGAAGTGCAAAGAATGAGAAAGTACTTTTATTCTGAAATTTATAAAGACATTGACAAAATTTTTTTTCAGTATATTTAATTTTTGTATAAAATTGAAATCTCTCCTTTACAAAGATCCATAAATTTTTCTCTGTAGGATTCTTTTCTCGTCCAGTTTTATTAAATATAATGTGAATATAATCGAAATTTTTTCAATTTTCGTTGTTTAAACAATTCGTACGTTCGAAGTTCAGTGACTTGACGAAACAAAAATTGGATGGAATAAAACAATCGATGGAAAAATATTCAAAGGATATTTCGTCTTCACCTTCAAACTTTAAATCGACGTGGAAATTATTATTATTCATGGAAATACTTCGTCACTTACTTTTGAATAAAATTCGCTTTTATGGATTTGCGAGGAGGCTTATTTCATGTACGACGATCCAACAGAAGAAGATCAATCGTTGTTAATATTTTTTTTTCCTATAAATTTTAACCAGTTAAGTTTTTGGGGAAAATGGAACACGAAGATTCCATTTCAAAAAACAGATTAACGAGATTTCGTTTGTTCGAGAATGGAGATATTTCTTATGTATTTTTGTGTACTGAATCCGAATCTGGCCGTAAAAATTGTATATCAGGTTAAAGATAAATGGATAAAAAATATCGATTTTTGCTATATTTTCCAAAATATATCAAGGAAAGTAAGATTTTTTTCAGTATTTTTGTCAATTTTTGCATACGATATGGTACCATTTCTCTTCTGTAAAATCAAACTTGATTTATCAGCATAGATTTTTTTTTTGATAGCTTTGAGGTTTTTTTAAAAGTATTTTTTATTCTTGATATTTGAAAATTTATTCGCTCTATTCTTACTTGAAGAAAATAAGCTTGAATCTTTTCCTAAAGAATATAAAAATGTAATAACTTAAAAAAAAAAATTCTATGATGAATCAAATTTGATTTTACAAAAGGATAGTATCATATGATATATAATTGACAAAAATATATTCTTTGGATATTTTTATGTCCAATTGAACATTATGCAATTTTTACAAAATATATATATATATATCTCTTTTTATTCTCAACCAACAACAAAATTTTTTTGATATATTATTTTGTCCTCTATTCTTTGTCCTCTTATTTTTCATGTAAACGAATCAAATTTGTAAAAAAAAATATTAACAATATTCTTCTATGCATTTTCTTCTACATAAATCTTTTTTTACTTTGTATGCAATACATTACATTAATCTCGAGAAAAACTGAAAATTATATAGTCAAAGAGTAATTTTACATGTATAGTATATATATATATACAATAAACGTTAAGAAAATTAATTAGATTTGGGAAGAAAATGAGAGATTAAAAAAGAAAAGAGTATCGTGTTATATCAAAATAAAGAGGTAAAAGGAAAAACGATATTTTCAGGATAAATTTTCATGGATGGTAGAAAGTAATTCGACTGAAAGTACTTCTAGAGAAATATTTGATGATTGTTTCCCTCGTTCAATCCTTTCATCCGTGTCTCTACAACTTTGTTTAAATTGGTTAAATTACTTGAATTTATGAAACTTGAAACTCGTGTAACTTTGATATGAATCTATTATTATTGCTTGATTCGAAATCAAATCCTTACAAGGATTTTTATTTCCTCGTTCTCACAATTCTCAATCGTTTATCAATTGTTGTTTCAAAAAAGACTTTCAAACAATATTCTTAAGAAGTTATCTAAGGTTGAGTTAAATAATTTGAATTAAAGAATCCTTGCAAGTTTTTGAGAAACAAATTTCAAGTTCATTTGAAATAATATATTTTCATGTAAAGTTGATATATGCATAATATTCTAAATTATAAATCAACCAAAAATAAAGATGAAAAAAAATTTTTAAATTTATAGAAATTTTTATGGAACAATGAAGCATTGTAATTGTAATTGAAATGTAAAAAATGAAAATGTAATATATATATATAGTAAAATGGAATGAAAATATGGTTTAATAATTATATTTAAAACTTTTGTTTACCATTATAGACATTTTAACAAACATCAACTAACAATTTATTATAGTTTATTTAATTATTTACTGTTTCAATTTAAATTACTTGAGTTGACATTTCTCATGTTCGATATTTAACAAAATGCCGTTTTTATTTGCAATCAAAAAGTTTTTAATTGAAAAATAAAAAAAAAGGGTAGAAATTTCTGCAACTCCTTCAACGCTAATTATCAAACTTTTCACACATAAAATGTCGTTTATTCAAACGTCGATTATTGTCGAACTTTGATTATTCAAATGATCATTATTCGAATATAGGATGTATTTAATAATGTTTAAATTTTAAAACACGTATATTGGAACGATATTTAAAAAATGATTAGATAAACGCAATTGAATGTCATTCAAAATATATTTGATTTTGAATGAAACTTTTATAAGATTGAAAGTTGAACAAATTCTGAATAATTTATCCATGTAGAAGCAATAGAAGAGTATCCAATATTAAAACAATATATTACATGATATCTGATATAAAACGATTTCTTTTTCAGCACCTCAATTTTTCCAAAAATGAACAGTAGCAATTTATCAAAAAAATTGTAAGAAAGATTTTACATATTTTAAATTTAAATATTTAAATAATTTAAATAGTATATTTTAAACAACATACTTTCTATTTTATTACTTTTTATTTGTATTATTTGAATGTTTGATTTTATTTATAAGTTACGTTTTTTTTTTTTACCCTATATAAAAATTCTCCATTTAGAATATACAATATACATTCATAACTTTGAGTCCATTAACTTTTCGATCCATATTCATCAACACTTTCTTCCACTTTGGATTTATCCAAAAGTTAGAGAATCCTTCTTCTCCCATCACCCTATATAAAAATTCTTATTCAACCTATAATTCTTCATATATTACTTTACAGCCATCCCAGTGTAATTTGTTTATAACTTCGAGACCATTAACTTATCCAAAAGTTACGAATCTTTTTTCCCCTCATCACCCTGTATAAAAATTCTTCTTCATCCTATTTCACGTTCATCCTACTTCCTTCATTCCGTTCATATAATTTGTTTACAACTTCATCGAGAGTATATCTCGATCCACGCATAATATCTCTTCGATCAAGTTACCTTTCTTTACTTCTTCGCCACCCCGTATAAGAATAATCTCGTTATCTCGAAATCTTCCCCATTTGTCCATGTTGCCTGCGAGCAGAGATACCGAAATAAATCGTGGCGAACAAAGCAGGCCTCGATGAATTTTCGCCATACGTGTCCCAAGGACGGTGGAAAAAGTTGTTGTAGCGGGCACGAAAAAACATTCGTGCCGATAGTTTCTCTTGCCAATCATTTCGCGACGCGGTGCGACGCCCTCTCCACCGTCGATCGTTTCTCTCCCCTTTCCTTCTTCGAGCTTTTTCCTTGCGAGAAGAGAAACGAGAGAGAATCGCCGCCTCATCGATATTCGATGCTTTTGACACAGCCGTTTTGCCCTTCCCTCCCCATTGTTTCCTACCAATGGCGCGGTAAATTTCTTCGCGAACGTTCTTCACGTCTCTCTCTCTCTCTCTCTTATCTATCTGTCTCTCCTCCTCCTTCTCACGAGAGAGGATCTTGAAGGAAGTGAAATTGTGGACAATCGCGAGATAGAAACGTAAATTGAAATTTTATTAACGCGATATTTCTTTATATTTTGTGTGTTCAAGAAAGATGTTTCTAATTTTTCGAATTTTGATTTTTAATGCTCGAAACCAGTTTCGTTGTGAATGTAATTTCGTGATTAAGGAATGCAGGAGAGGAACAGAGGGAGAATAGATTTTTTGTTGACAAGTTTGGAATGAATTTATTATTTTCTCATATTGAAAATTATAAAAAAATGAAAATTATTAAAAACAAAAATAAACAAACAAAAATTATTAAGAAACAAAAACAAACAAACAAAAATTAAAAAAACAGAAACAAACAAACAAAAATGATTAAGAAACAAAAACAAACAAACAAAAATTATTAAAAGACAAAAACAAACAAAAATTATTAAGAAACAAAAACAAACAAACAAAAATTATTCATTATTTTCAATATTGTTTGGAATAAGTGTTGGTTGATTTAATATAAGTGGAGTTTAAAGATTAATGAAGATAAAACTTTTTTTCTGTTATTATTGTTATATTATGTTGTGTTACATGGTGTCTTTTGTTCTCTATCTACTACAAACTGCTACAAAACTGGAATTTTTTATTCCATTTCATTCTAAAGTTTTAAATATTATTTTAATTCAAATTAGATATTATATGTGTTTAATAGAGTTATTTTATTTCTCTCAAATTTACTGGAATTTTTATTACAGATATCTTTATAATTTTAATTTTATCAGTAATTGATTATTTAATATTGTTTTCTTTAGCATTAGTATTATATGAATTAATCAAATATAAAAGATGAATCCTTTTGTCTTTTTAAGAACATAATTTTTTCATTTATAATTTTCATTTTCTTTTAAAAAATCATTTGTTAAAATAGATATTTATATTATATCAAATTACTAGAGAAATCAATCAATCCTTTAAATTTTGAGACAATTTTACAATCCAGTTTAGAGGAAATATCTATTAAATAATCAATTTTATATATTAATTTGTTTTTAACAAAATATAAAAAGCTTGTTTTTCTACAATTACTATATTTTTTTTATAATTATTATATTTATTTCAATTACTTTGCAGAAAAATTAAGAAAAAGAAACTAATTTATTTATATTTATTTTTCCAAGATGGATAAGTTGAAATAACAAATGAAGTAAGGATAGAAGAATACAAAGTTTCTTAACTTTTATCAATAAATATACGCGTTTAAGGGATTAAATACATTTTAAAAGATTCATCTAAATAATTCTTTCATCGAACGTTACTCTCTTTACGATATTTTAAAACAACTCTCTCGGGTAGTTTTTAGCTTCAACTTCCATTTAATCTTTCATTCAATACTGTTCTGCAAAAGATGGAAAAATGTGGAACGGCGGGAGACAGCGGTTAAATCGCGTTAAAACTTCCAAGGATCTTTACATAGAAGAAAGGAGATCCAAGTTTTACTAATTTTTAATGCGAAAGTTACACGTTCAAAAATAGTAGAGAACGAAGTGAGAAAGCAATATCTTTATGATGGATCAAATATTTATAAATTTAGATCAAATACAAAAGATTCCTTTATATAGAATTCCAATAATTACTTATAAGATACAATAATTAATCGAGATAAAATGGATCATTTTATTTCTCTGATCTATCTTGACTTTTAAGCCTCTTAAAAAATTTCGATAGTTAAAAATCATTTCTAAAAATTATTGAAAAGAAAAAAAAGGAATTTTAAATCTATTTCGATTAATGTATCACATTTGAAAGCACAGCTTTATTTTATTTTTCGAAGCACTTGTAGAATGGTTGTTCCATTCGAATCTACTTGAAAGTAGCGTTCCTTTTTTTCTTTCTTTTCGAGATATTTATAGAGGATCCAGTCCGTTAATGTACGAACTTACTTGCAGTATACGTACTTGATGCCATCACCAACTTTTACCCCTTATATGTGCGTGGTTTGTTCTATTTTCACATTAAAGTATTTTTAGAAATATCGACTTGTAAGTACTTGCACATATATTAAACTTTATCGAATCTAATGATTCTGCGAATGTTAGACGTGTTAATTTTTCTTTCCTTTTCTTTTGGATGAATGAAAAAAAATTTCGAAACAACTAGGAAGATAATTGCTCAAGTCGAGCGAACTTTTTCTAATTTTTACTGACGATATTGCTTCAGATTTCTCTTTCATTCTATCGTTAAAAAGGAAGTTGATACTCGAGCTTGTAAAAAAAAAAAAAACAACAATTTATTTTTATTTTTATCATTCGTTTCTCAGGAAACGTATAATAAAATGTTTTATATATTTATCATCGATTATTTCCCTCCAACGTTTAATATAAAATTGCAAGAAGAGTTGTGGTCGATTTCTTTATAGCTACATATGTAATATGACTTTCAAAAAGGATATTGCAAATAAGTCTCCTAATTGACATTAATCGGCCATTAATGCAATAACCAGATCTAGAAATTACTTAGATAAAAATTTCTATTTTAGTTTTCATTTGAATTCATGTATATTATATATGATTAAACATGTGATATATCATTTCTCAAAATGATAAATTTTTTTAAATGAATTTTAAAGTTACACGTCGTTTTTGTAACATCGACAAATTAGCATAATATATTTTTATGAATTAAAAATTATAAAAAGTAGTATATTGGATTTTTTTCGAATTCTTTTGATTGAAATGATAATTTTAGCGATAAAATTAAAAACATTAGACATTTAGATCAACGAATGATGGATTCGATCGAAATTTTTCGATATCAAAAGAAGAGAGCAAAGAAGAAAGAGAGAAAAGAATCTTGGAAAAAATATAGGAAAGAAAGTTATGATCCATGAATCGAGAAAAATCGCTGACCCATATACTTAACTTAATAAAAAAATTATATTACTTAATCTCCGATTTCGATTTCAAAGGTGTGCATTGAAAAGAAGAAGAAGAAGGAAGAAAATTCGAAGAAAAAATAATGAAAAGAAAGTTTTAATCCAATATAAACTGGAAATTGAGAAAAGTAACTAACTTATGCATTTATCAAGAAAAAATCGCACCATTTAATCCCAGATTCCGATTTCAAACCTATCTTAAAATCGAAACGAAATTGTATTTTCAAAGAAGAAAAAAGAGGTTCGAAAAATTGGATAAAGAAATATCGTTAGAGATAACATTAAAAAGACATATTCAGCGTGAATTAAAACAAGAAATCACTCTACTAGCACTTGCCAACAAAAAACTTACCGATATCAATTTAATCCCCTTTAATTCCGATTTCAAAGTTGCGTAGCATTTTAACCGAAGAGAAAGAAAAAGAAAAAATTCGAAGAAGAAAAAATGTAAAGAATAGCGGAGAGAAAATATTGAAAAGGATATATAACGCGGCGTGAACCGCGAATGCGTGAAAATAATCTTTATCCTTTCGGCGGGGATCCGGTTCGGAAGCTGAACCGGAATCCAGGAACGGGGAAGGGGATGAAAACGGGGATGGGGATGCGCATGTACGCGACAGGGGAGCGGAATAAACTCCGTGCGGACGCGCTCACATCGCGGCGCACAGTCTTCCCGATAGCACACGTCCGCACGCAGCTCCCTCCCTCGCCAGAAACCTTCGACTCGACTTCGCTATTCCCACCGGCTCCTTTTCCACGCAACTTTCCACCGCTCTCTCCACGCTCTCTTACGCTTTCGTCCCGAAGAGACGAACATGGAAATCGGTTGAACAACGCGCTGTTGAACAACTCCCTTTCCGTATCGTATTCCGCGCACCACGAATTCGACTCGTCTCGTGCATTAACGCGGCACATGTTATTGAAATCGAGGATCGTGCCGCGTCTCGCGAGTGAACGTTGCCTGGCGTAGCAGGGCGCGTCTGTACCGACCGGTTTCGTGGCGGATTACGATCGAAGGAAAGATTTCAGTTCTGCTGGATCTCGTGCTGCGCTGGGCAGCCAAAATGTCATTCTTCAGGGGGTTGTGGAAGAGCAGCTCGAAACACAAGAGTAAGCTTTCTTTATTTTGTTTTGTACTGTTTTTCTTTTTTTTTTTTTTTAAAGTATCGAGGATAAACAGGTGGATTTTTATTTTTCGATCGTTTGTATCGAGGTTTGCGAGAACGAATGTAAATACGATTGGAAAATTTTTTTTTTTTTTTTTGAAGGATGGCTTTTTGAACGTGAGAAAAATACGAGATTTGCGAGATTTTGGAATATTTCTGATGTATCGGGTGAGGGATATTTTTTTGATATGAATAAAAATTGGATATATCGATGGAATGGATTATTATGTAAAATAGAGGCGTGAAAAATGTTTTTACGATTACGTGACTGCGAATTTTTAGACAGCCGGAAGTCAAATATTGGAATAGTATGTAATAATTGTGTTGTATTATTTAAAAATTTTGAGAAATTATTATTATATTATATACGTTCATACGTATCATTGCATTACAACATATAACAATATTTTCTTCACAATTTTTCGATAAATAATAAAGATATTCTTGTCTAAGAAAAATAATTTGTAAAATGAAAAAAAAATATTCTATATTGCAACAGTTTTTTAATTTTTAAATTTTCAATATTGTTTTAATTAGGATCTCTTCCTTTCAGAGATGAATCATGTAAAATTTTTACCATTCTCGATATCATGTTCAATTTTAATACAATTTGTTACAATATTAATTATTATAATCGAAAATAAAATTAATACGAAAAGAAAAGAAAAATATTTATATCGTTTATGTAAAATATAGGAAATTTTTTATATTTGCATAAAAATTTACAATCTTATCTAAATAATTTACATTTTTAATCTTAATTGGAGGAAAAATGTATTATATAATAACTGAAAAGATAATAAGCAAATTCTTGAAATATTTTTCCAATTATACATGTATTATAATAACGTTAAATTGCAGATGAAATGATAAAATTCTCGATAGAAGAATTTCGACATTTAACTTTATCGAAAGTTATAAATATTTCAATCAAAAAAATATTTCACTTCAAAAATTTAAAAATTAAAAAAGAAAAAAAACACAATCGATCGTTCAATCCTTAAATATAATCCTTTCATAAATTTTTATGAATGTGAACTGCAATTTTTTTAATATAAAAATATATTCGAATTCGATATAGTTCATTACTACTACTCAATTTCTTCTTTAATCGGATAAAATAATATCCAAGCTTTAAATTTCGACATGCATAAAATATTATTTAATAGTACATTATATTTGTTTAATTTTAAATAATTTTTCAGATTGCTATATGCTAAAACATGTAATACAATTATACATATATATATTGTTTAGAAAAGAATTAGAATTTTTATTAAACAATAAATTTCATCACCAACTTGGAAAGATAAGAAAGAATTGTAAATTGACAAAACTTCTTTTTGTTTCTATCTCAATTCATTTCTGATCACAGATAATTCATTTCTCAATAATTTCTATTGATATTACTTAAATTATGTAATTTTTATTGATATTATTCAAATATGTAACGCAGATATTAAAGTCAAACGGTCACGATAAATCTCGGGATTATCGATATAAGTAGACAAATCGCGTTTAATGTCGTAATGTTTTTATTTCACCGCGATAATCGTATGCGTAAAATATCTTTAATGGAATTTCTAGATTATTAGGATTCTCATCTTTGTTTAGAAATTCCAAGAAGGAGAGATTACTCGAAGAAGAGATTGTTCGATTCTTTGCTTTAATATTATTTATTTACGTTCCTAATGAATTATCTCGTCTTTCCGATAATTTATTATCATTGAACGGAAAACGAAAAAACCGGAACTCAACTTGGCGTGGAATTACATCTTATTTGTTTAATAATAATAATAATAATAATAAACTTTATAATCTTCCATATTTAATAGTTGGTCAAATATGCGTAAAATTAATTTACGATAGCACAGAATTTTTTAAATTTTTATTTTCTTTTTATTTTTAGATTTCCTTATATTTTTCTCTTTTTATAATATATCATAGATTCGATGGTGTTTGATCAACACATAAAACTATATATGTTTATAATACGTAAACGAAATTATAAATTATAAATTTAATAAAATTATCGTGAAATTTTTAGAGCTTAAATATTACAATAAATAAGAAAAAAAATTTTTCATCCTTACGTGCAATTTTTTATTTCCTTTAAGACGTATTTTTAGATTTCCTTATATTTTTCTTTTTTTATAATATATTATAGATTCGATGGTGTTTGATCAACACATAAAACTATATATGTTCATAATACATAAACGAAATTATAAATTATAAATTTAATAAAATTATCGTAAAATTTTAAGAGCTTAAATATCATAATAAATAAGAAAAAAAAAATTTCATCCTTACATGACACGTGCAATGTACATTCAACATCAAATTCTCTTCTTCTTTTTCTTCTTTTCTTCTTTTTCTTCTTTTCTTCTTCTTCTTTCTCTTCTTCTTTTTCTTTTTTTTCTTTTATTCTTCTTCTTTTTCTTTTTCTTTCTCTTCTTCTTTTTCTTTTTCTTCTTTTATTCTTTTTCTTCTTCTTCTTTTTCTTCCTTTCTTCTTCTTCTTCTTCAAATTTCCAAAAGCTGAACGAAATTGTATTCAATTATCCTTATACAATGTGTGCACAACGGTGTATTATGATTATTATATACCACTCTTTAAACCATGCTTAAACTTATCGTTTCCACGAAAACAATTTTTCCAAATTGATCCAATTAAGTCCTGTGAAACAGGCTCGATCGAAATTGCGTAATCGAAATTCGGACGTGATAATCGACGAAAATTGCATTTTCTTGCGGCTGGTGGGCAAGAGAAAGCTTATTCATCACGAGTTATTAGTTGACCTGATGATTAACGGTAACATTGTGCACAGCTGCAAAATGTCGTGAAGCGATAACAAAATGTGTGTGTGTGTGTGCGAGAGAGAGAGAGAGAGAGAGGAGAGGCAGCAGTTAACGCGATTATTCGCAATAAGCGGCGTAATAGAGAGCCAGCGTTTAAGATTATGGTAATGCATACCGGTTCGTGTTATAGGCGCAATGTGACCTTCTTCAGAGCACTGATTATTGATCATAAAATTTGCATAATCTCGTGGCACAGGCCGCATCTCGATGCGGCGATCAAAGAATGCGCCGTTCATGCTCAATTTACAGCCGAGATCTCCTCTTTTATTCGTGTGTCATCACCCAGCGGGGATCTGATCGATTCTCTCTTCGTTTCGAAACCATTTTTCCACCTTTCGTTTATATAAACCAACGAGTTATTGTTATAACTCTAATATATACAGCGTTCGATTATTATTGGACAGGCATCGAAGTAGTATCGTTCGTGGAGATCTGTGTAATTGGCTTATGAAAGATTGTAAATTCGAATGGTTGTAAATGAAACTATTAAATCGGATCGGATTATTTTTGACTCGTGTCGAACGGATATTAAACGTCGTTTATATGGACGGAATACACGGGTAAAAAGTGACTGGGCTCAGTTAATATTAAAAATATGTTGATGCAGTGAAATACGAATGTTGTGTGAAATATTTATACGGATAAGAGATGACTCTAGAGTAGCAAATCGAAAAAATATAAAATTTCTTTCATTTCGTTTTCGAGGTAAACGAATGTTTGACGAATTTCAAAATTGGCAATTTCAAAAATGTGGAATAACATTTTTTGCGAAAATTGAATTTGAAAACTCAATTACACGATTCTTTGATCATTGGGTTCAATAATTTTGATTTTTTCAAAAGACAATTATACGTATAAAATAATTAAGTTCAGTGATGTCCAATCGAAAAAGTGATTAATTTTCTAATTTTGTTTGAAAATTTTTCTTCTTCGTTCGAATTTGTTTTGACCGAGAATCACGATTGAAAATCACGATTGTGTACCTATCAATTGCAGGATCAACTTGTACAAAGTTTCTTTTGAAGAGAATGGTGAATTATTTTTTGAAAAAGGTGGAATGTCGCTTTAAAGTTTCGATATTTCTCCATCAATATTTTTTTCAAAGTACAACGTCGGCACAACGAGGTTTATTAAACTTTAAATTTATAAATTCCTCAACTTTTAACGTTCTATTGCTCTGTTATAAAAGATTCTATTAAAGGAACGAAAACTTTAAACTTACATTTTCATCCTTTCAAAGTGATTTTCCGCTCAAAAAGAAGTTGCCCGTGTATACGTACACACTCTAATCCATCATGCTTTACGCACAAACTTTCATTAAAATTAGGATTTTCAGATTTAGGTGAATTTTCTTGTAAAGTAACGGACGAATACTTTCGTGGGCTACTTTATGTACACGTAAATTTTAACTTTAGCCATTTAATATTTCAACCCTTTCTACTTGCCTTTTCAATTTTTATTTTCTTTTAGAAATGTAGCGTCAATCCGATGATATATTAACCTTTTTAATTTTTCTCATCGACAATAATTTTATTATCTTATCAAATCTCATAGAGGATCAAAAATATTCATTGTATGTGTGCTCCACCATATTAAATAATTGAAAGAAAATATATTTTACAATGAAACTACTGTTCTTTTTATTTATATTTGCTACGTTTTATTTAAAAATGTGAAAGTATTTATGTTTATATTTTTGTTGCTTCCTTAGACAGCAAAACAAGACACCAAATGGTAATGCTTTTTGAAAGAGTGCCATCACTGGATTGAAATTACAATTGAATGAAATTAAATCCAATTAAATTAATAATATATGTAGTTTCTAGTAATACAAAATTTTCAGGAAATAATATGTATTCTTCTTTGTTCCCAATATTCTTTAATTTTTAATTTTATGCATATCTTCAACTATCAACTGAAAATTAAAGTGAGAAGAAAATGTTCATTGATTCAAAGAATTAACAATTACTTAAAAAAAGAAAAATTCGTTTTACATTTCTCATTGGACTTAGCTTAAAATTTTCCTTTCCATCTTCATTCCCTCCAAAGGATAAAAGGGTTAAAGCTTACATTTACAGAAACTTCAACATTTTTATAATCTTCTATAATATCGAAATCTTCAAATTTCTCCTTAAATTTTATCTCGACGAACAAACGAACGAGTTTTCCCTTTTACCGGTTTAACTTTCAATTTCCAAACGCGTGAAATCAAATCCTTTGCAACTAGAATATCCCAGGCGCACGAGGAACTCATAATTTGTTTTATCGATCGCCTCCCCCTTCACGAACGAATTCGTACTTCGTCTACGGTTTATAAAAAGGAAAAAAAAAAAGAAAAAAAGAAAAAAAAAGTGTCCAGCGCTCGATGTTTCGATATAAAGGAACGAAATTGGGCGAAAGAAAGCCAGTAATCGTGAAAACGACACCCAATTTACAAACGTTCTTTTTCATTGATAAGTAAATTTGTTATATCGAATTAAATCATCAAAGAAAATCTATATTTAATTTCGATTATTCGGCGAGACAAACAGTTTCAAGGATTCGAAATGTCATACTTTCAGAAATCAAAATGTTAGGAAACAGTGTAGATCAAATAAAAATAATCAAATATCGAATTATTCGATGAATAATTGAATTAGTGAAGTGTTATTAAATTTGAACATCGTTTTAACAATTTAATAATTAAATCTAAATGCTTTGAAGAATAAATTTTATTAATTTGATCATTGTTTATAAAACTATTTCTTGATTATTGTAAATAATATATAATCATCATCTTAATATTCCAATCGTTATAATAAATTGTACATCGATATATTTTTAATCATATATGAATTTTCGTATAAAAATTTTTTTATATATTATCAAGCACATGCAAATGAAAAATTAAAATTGGAAACTCGATTTGACGAAAAATTTCTTCAAATTAAATCGGTTATCCAAGAAGTTAAATCGAATTGTCGACTCGACAGTTGAGAAATAGATTACGTAGTTAAGAAAACGTAGTTTCCTTGCATCGTTTTTGAAATTTTTTTGTCTTCGATCACCGACGCTACGAGAATTTGAGAAAAAAAAAGCAGTTCACTAGGAAAAATTATGTTTTTTTTTTATATATATAACTTTATCGAAGAAAAAACTGTGCATAGAAAAACATAAAAATTCAAAATATCATAAATCTTAATTATAACGAAAATATAATTATTTATTCAGCATGTGATGGAAATGTTATAAAAAAAAAATATAGGTGAAGTTGAAAGCTAAAATATTGGAAATTTTATATCATAAAATATCGCAACTTTGAAACCTAAAAATGTAA
The DNA here is from genome assembly GCF_003254395.2 of Apis mellifera. NCBI lineage: Eukaryota > Metazoa > Arthropoda > Insecta > Hymenoptera > Apidae > Apis > Apis mellifera. The sequence continues at coordinate 1,814,992 of NC_037640.1, read as the reverse complement.
AAAAATTGAAACATCATTTTATAAATCGTATCGAACATTTATATTTCGCATCGAAAGAAATTAAATAAATTAAATTATCGAAAATACTATTTTAATAATCGTATGAAAATTAATATATCAATAATACAAATAAGATAACAAATAAATAATTTATTTACGAACGAGGAAACGTTATAACTTACTTGATAACGAAATAAAACTAGTTTGTAAACGATAGAAAAATTCCAATTTTCGTTATATTTTCCTCTTATCGAGAAGTATGGAATTAATTAAAATAATTTTTGAGAAAATTTATTTTAATGCCGAAATATTGGATATTAATAATGTATTTGCGCAACGAGCAAACAACAAACCGCAACGTGTTAATCGATTTTGCCAGCCGTACAATACGATGGCAAAAATTAAGGATAATTTTACGATATATTTAATTTTATCGCGTTAATACGTATTATATTTTTTAATAACGCATTATATTTCGTGATACTGAGTTGACCTGATATTCTTCACCATCAATGGACGCGAAAGGTGTCTCCCCCTGTTTAAACCTCAAAGTCATCCATACTCATTTATATGCTCTGTATGCTTTGAGGCTTGGTTAGTTGGTGAGATCCAGATGTTTACCTATGCACGTAGAGACTTAGCCGCGAACTTTCATAAAGATAACTTTGACGAAGACTTATTATCGTCAGGCTTGGGTGAAATACGTAAAAGTTCATCAAGTATTTTCGTAAAATTATTAAACTTATTATTGCTATTTCATCGAATAAATTAGAACAATTAGAAATATATATATTATCTTCGATATTTATTTTTATTTTTATGACTAATATTTTTTTATAATAATCTTTTTCGATGATGCCATGTAAATATCGATTTTCAGTTACAAAATGGAATTTTGTGCTTCGAAATTGTGATCGTTTAAACTCAAAGATTTTTAATATTTTTTTAAGTATTTTATATATTCTGCGTTATTGTTGAACGAAATTGTTTGAATATGGAAATTTTTGGGAAACAGGGATACAGATTTACAAAATGAAATTGAGATAATGAAAAACGATTTTTATATTCATTGAAAAGTATAAATTTGTCTATTTAATCGTAAAATTTTTTAATTATAAAAATTTCTCAATATTTATATTTTTGCCAATTCTGTACTTTTTCTAATTTTTTAAAATGCTTTCGATTTCCTTTAATTAACGTATCTTAATAACATACATGTCCAACGACAATTTCAAATTAAATTTTATTTCTATTCTACTTTTTTATTATTATTTTTATTACTCGTGAATAGAAATAATGTACAGATAAATAAAAATTAAAAAATAATAAAATATTTCAAATCAAATAATAGAATATTGGTATCTGTATTCTTTGTAATTTTTTTATCATATAAAATAATCGTATTCATGTATAATAAATATTTATTAAGGTGAAAATATCTTTATCTAATAAATAATAATTTAATTGGCAGACTTGTTTAAATTTTTTTTTTGGATAATCTGCAAATTTATCATATATTAAATTTCGAAATGAATAGTAAATAAAAATAATCTTACTAATATATTTACACGAAGTTTAAACGATTTTCAAATTGAATAAACCAATACCACGATAAATTGTTGTTTCTTTTTCACTCAAAAGGATTATTCGATTCATAAACATTTTTAAAATTTCGTAATAAATTCCAAATTGCTTGACGATCAAATAAATCTCCAACAACGAAGATCTTCACAAGAGTGAATATTATCACGTAATAATATATAATATAATCAAGAAACTCGCCAAGTGAAGTGAAATCTATTTAATGAATCGCTGTAGAGATTAATAATTAATCCCTTTCACGATGTTGCTCGTTACGCGTAATATTGTATGTTAATTAATTATTATTGACTTGTTAAAATCGAAGCAATAAAATAATATTGCAAAAAAAGATTGCATTCATCGTAGATGAATTTTTGAATTTTTGTTCATCATCTCGTAAAAAAGAATATCATGGAAGTTACGGTTCTATTTTTCCCACTGAGAAGCCCCCAAGAAGGATTTGATTTTGAAAGGGTTAAGGGTTTTGGAAGGATGATACATTGTCATTGAAATTTATTCAAACAAGTTTTTGAGATTTCGACGGTTGGATTTCGAGCACTGGTACTGCAAAGATGATTCTCATTGTATCAGCAGATGTATCACCATTTTGCTTGATCGTGTACTTAAGCTTGGAATTCGAGATTCTGAAGATTTTTCACTTTTATTTTTTCCAACTGTAATTTCACAAAAAATTTTACGAAAATTGGAACATTATACTGGTATAATATAATCAAAGTTTTAAATAATAATGATATTAAGATTTAAATATTTAGTAATTTTTGATATTATTATATATTTAGTGTATTAATTATTTAAATTTGTATTAATGTATCTATATTTAAATGTGAACCATTGTGAAAAATGAAAACTTTCATTATGTTTATGCATATTTATAATACATTCATAGAATGAATTTTTGTGGTTTTTAACATTTATTTAAAAAAAAAAGAAGTCAAGAATCAAATTACTTTAGAATTTAAAAAGGACATAATAATATTGAATGAAATTTTGAGGCAAAAGATTACATTCAAAATTAGTTTATATATTAAAATATACAAAAATATTGTTATAGAATATTTTCAGTTCAGGAATTATTTATTAACATGTTTGCATTAGATAAAGTGGGATGAAGATAGAGTGAGAAAGCAATATGACAAAGATAAATCTTCTTTTCACTTTATTTAACTTAGTAAACAAGGTTCAAATTTTCATATATCAATTTTTATATTTGTTTTAGCATCTACAATCAATATTTTAAAAAAACCAATATATGAATGTAAATCTTCTATACTCTTTTATTTTATAAATCAATGAATAATATTGATCTATATTATTATATATTTTTCTTTTCCTTTCAAATCATATTTTCATAAAAAATAATATACCATGCTGCTTTATTGATTTTATATCCATTCTGAAAGTTCTGCTTTCATTAGATTTGACAAGAATTAAACACAGTGTAGTTATTTGAGAACTTTGGTGTACTTTAAAACAAATAATTCAAAATTATTTTATGCAGTGAGATTCATGAGATATATGAACAACTTGTATATGAGCGTACAGTTATATGACTATGAATCTTCTAAGTAAACAGATATGTAATTTAAAACAGATGTTGTTATACAAACATGTGTGTGGACTTTAAGTTTAAAATTAAGTAAAGTTCAAAACTTAATACAAATAAAATAAATTGCTGCCAGATTTTTATACTGTAACATTTTACAAGATAATATTTTAAAAATTTTACAATCATTTCAATATGAAAATTTAAAACAATTTTTTTTTATAAATTTTAATATAATAATACCAAGCCAATCTACTATTTTAAACTTAACAAAATATTTGTGAAATTTCTTTTTAATTGAAATTAATTGAAATTCCACTTTTTTATCAACAAAATGAAATTTATGAAAAATATGATTTGAATTCAAAATTTTGTATTCAATTAATTAAAGGTATATTTTACCATGGAATTTTATGAAAAAGGTTTCTGACATCTTTAAGTTATCATTACAATTAAAGATATATTTTTTCATAAAAGTATTTATTTGATTTAGACAAAACATATTTCCTTACTTTTTGTTATTTTGTTTCCTTTTTCAATGGAATATTGATTGTAATCTTTATAAAAATATGTTGGAAGAAACATTTATAACAATGTATCAATAATTTCATTTTTGACAAATGAATCTCAGAAATAAAAATATGGTAATTGATAATTGTAATAAGATCCATTTTTAACATTTTTCTAATTATTATTTATAATACAAGGGAAGATTTTGGACTTTCCATTGAAAGATATAAATACAATTACTCAAACGAATAACTTACTTATCTTACTATGCAAAAAAAAAAACAATTCATCATTAACCAATTCAAAACAATAATTATATACAATGCTTTCCAATGCTCGAAGATTTATCGAGAATCACAGCTCGAAAATAAAATTACAATATCGAAGATTTTCTCTCTTCAATATTGACAATTTTTAAAAACCTCTTGTTCCAAAGCCCTTTATCTCTTTTTCTCTCTTTCGAATCCTTTTGTTACTCGATCTTTTGCCCGCAATTCATTCATTCATTCACGAATCCCCGAATCACGGGTCTCGAATTAATCGCAATTTAATTAAACCACGGGGAAAAAATGCCTCCCCTTCTCGCCTTCATAAAAGAAGCAGTGGGTGTGCGTATCGAGGATTGATACGTTGATCAAGTTGGAGAGAGCGAAGTGATGGTAATGAACTTGTCGCGCAGCAAATTGCGCGCGTAACAATTAACAAGAGATTACAATTAACAGAATCGCCTCGTTTCGGTTCAATGGTGAAATTCGATGGGATAAGATTAAATTTGACGACGATCAACGTAGGAAGAAAATTTCAATCCTGGCCAAATTAAACTTACTCGAATCGCGACGATTCGTTTCGCTCGAAATGTGGCCAAGCTTTTGTAAAAACTTGTTGTATCATTATTCGTCGATATTTAAAGTAAAATTGTGAGCAAAGGAAAACAGTTTCTTTCTGCTCGTTAAAATGGAAACTCGAGATAGGATAAAGGTGTTTTATTTATTTATTATTCAACGAAATATAAAGTGTTTATCAAAAATTAATTAATCTCAATTTTGGTAAAATATAATACAATTGGTATTTGAATTCTCAAAGATCGAATAATAAATTTCATTTAATCTTTTGAAATTTTTATTAATGTAATAATTTTGGAATTGTCATTTTATAAAAATTTGTTATTTCCTCGAATCACGTGCATTATTTGCAACTTGTTCGCACAAGTTTATTGCTGAACGATATCTAAACATAGAAAATGTTTCTTTCTATTTCACCAAGTTAGAGTAATCAAAGATGATGATCTTAAGAAAAAGAAAAAAAAATCTCTGTCTCCATGAGATCCTCTTATGAGTGCCTGGCAATTATAATTTTATTGAAAGTCAATTCGCCATCTTGTATTTCAACTTGTTCTGAGTAAGATGGTAGATAAAAACAATGGGGAGAAAAAGTTCAGAAGCTCGAGTTACGATAGAGAGAAATTATAATACACGAGGAAGAAAAAAAAAATATCTCGCTTTAATTTCACGAGACTTTCGTCCTTCTTTTTTTTTTCTTTACACTACTTATTTTCTCGTTTCTATTCTGTTTTTAATTAGCTTCGAATTCTTCATTTCGAATCATTTTCATATTACGTGTCATTTAAAAATCGTGAACAAAATTATTGGAGAAAGAGGGAGAAAGAATTATACAATTTACATTAAAAACAATACTACTACGAGAATTTCATTTAGAATTCAGAGAGATTAATCAGACACAATAATAATAAATAATAATACTTTTACATCTTTTCAAAGAGGCTTTATTCACGTCCCTTTTAAGAATTTTATTCGACTGAGAATTAATCTAAATTAACAAGATCGAAATAGAGATTCGTCATCAATTTGATTCACGGTGCAGCGAAATCCGCATGAGAGAAAGAGAGAGAGAGAGAGAGAGAGAGAGAGAGAGAGAGAGAGAGAGCGGCAGGTGCTTTTTGACGTCGAAACGATATTGAGCGCGACGAATACGCCGGCCTATTCGTTCCCATTTTCCTGGGGAAGAGGAAGAGAGGACAGGGCGGACCATTTGTCTGACAAATTTATCGCGTGATCCTATAAAGCTTCACGTTTTAATCCGGAATGGTTCGTTTACGATCAACGCAAAATTATGCATGTAACCGTCACCGGGCTCGTGATGTATCGCCGGGATGGATGAACGCATTGTAAAATATTTCATTGCAAAATCTCTGTGTATATATATATATATATATATATATATATATAAATTAATATCACTTTGTAATTGGATACGATTTAAAATCCGATTTACACACCGTTGTACACAATTTACAAATTATGAGTGTTGGACACTTGCCGGATTTTATCGTTTGTTGTCGTTGAATCATTTGCCATTTTATGTTTTGTATCGAATAATTTGTTACATATCATACTTTGTTTTCCTCCTCGAAGAGAATTCGTGCAATTTATGGAAGATTGATATTTCTTTTTTTCCCTTTTTTTGAGATGTTAATAGATTTACTTCAGAGATCTCGGACGATGAAAAACATAGTTTCGTCGTTTTGAACTGAAGCTGGGTGAATGAAAAAATAACGTTCTCATGTCTTTCCCTCGACAGAGAATTCGTAATGCGTGACACAGAGAGAACGATGTATCTATGTCACACCGAGGAATTATTTAGGGAAGAGAATAGTACTCAAAAATGTGAAAATATTAATTAAGATTGTAAAAATTAAGATAATATCGTGATACAGAAAAAAAAAGATTATTAATAACGGAATTAGAAAATTCCTCTAATAAAAATTCGTTTGAAACAACCCGAATGCGACCAAAATTCCCTAGATTTCCCTAGGATTCGTCTACGAATTTATTCCTTTTAATCAATCTATCTATTTATAGGATTCTAGATACAATTTAGACCAAACTCGAGGATGGACGCAACTTGAAATACGTTGGCGGGGGGGAAAGTTTTCACATTAGAAATCAAACTTTCCTCGCATCGCGTTTGAAAGTTTTGTTTCCACCCCTGCTTTTAATGCACGGGCACTTTTTAAAAGCTTTGATGCGACACCATTGCAATTTCAGTATCATGGCAAAGTTTTAATTCCTTCCTTCCTTCCTTCCTTCTTTTTCCTTCCCTGGAATATATACGAGACCTGTTGTTGTGTGGAAAAAAAAAAAAAAGAAAAAATCAAGGATCGATGGATAGTTCCCATCGAAGTTTGCTTTTAAACGAAAGCGTTGTGCGATTAATTGATACATGGGATTCGTATTTGCAATCACCGTTAAAATAGGTTTTCCCTTCCCGGCTGTCATAAATATTCATAGCAGTCGGTGGCAATTGAACGACTCGTGGATAGTAATGCAAATAATCTTGCGATTCTGGTGGTTTAAATTTACTATGTGCTCGGGAGTAATTTATCGAACTTGAAGGATATCTGACACCCGATATTAGTGCTCTAAATTTATTATTCTTTCCTTTTTTTTTCTCATATGGAAAGAAGTATCGAGTCTTTAAAATGGATTAGGAAAAGATTATTTGCTTTTTTTTTCTTTTAAAAAAAAAGAATTTAAACAGAGAAATAAAAATACTTTTGCCTTTTGCCATATAAAAATGTGTATATTATTGGAAAATGGTTAAACGATAAATTTAACTTTAACTTTTATTTCTCTTAAACAGTCTAGTAATCTAGAATCAATTTTAAGTTGGTTTCTATTTATTATTTGTCGTAAATGACCAAGTTTTTGATAGAGTAAATTGTTATATTCATATGTGATACAATATAATCGTAACACAATATTCAGACTTTCTTTTCTATTATTTGAGCTATTTTAAAAATTTCCATCAAAGAAAAAAGAAGAAAAGGAAATAAATTAAACGATACATTAGAAAGTAAAAACAAAAGAATTTTAATTTATCTTTCGGTTTCATTTAAATATACGATCACATTTCGTTTATTGCAACGTTAATTTTTGCCGAATCATCGAATGAAAAGGGACAGCTGCGAAAGAAAGAATAAGCAATTTGACATCTTGCACGATGGAGCGGGCTTAAGTGCTACATTAGGCTCCATTAAATTTCGTTTGTCTCGCAAATTAATCTCCATTGACATTGCCTTCTACTTTGTATATTAATACAGTTGCGAGAATGTAAGCGTACGAATCAACGATTATTATCAGAAATTTATTTGCGCCCGCAGATTTTCTACGTATGATAATAATTTATCGAGATATTAATTGTAAATTGTAAATTATTTTTGATAATATTATTTATTGACTTTCAAAATATTTTCTTTTAGAAATTATTATGCCAACTTCACTTCAGAATAATTTTTGAATATTATGACCATAAAATTTGCTATTTTTAATGGACACTTTTAAGAAAGCTTGGTTAATTAAGAAAACTATATTGGAATATAATTACATAATGATTTTGGAATAATTGTTGTAGAAAATTTTAAAAGTTATTTTGATTTTAAAATCACTCATGATCATGGTTCAAATTCCAGTTTCAAAAGGATATTTTAAAGGATAACTGATATTGCATAACATTATAACATTTCATGGGGAATATTATAAAAGCAACTTATTAATGATTCAAGAATATTTAATGATATTACCAGAGTTGGTCAAGTTTATTAAATCTCGTACAATCCATCTCAATAAATTATTAAATTATATGGAAAACATTCAACAATGGAGTAAAGTAGAATCTCCACTGTTTGAATTACTTAAGAAGATGATACTATTCAAATAAACAAATGTAATTGGGTAAAATATAATCTCTATTTTAAATCACAGATATTAAAATTACAGATTTCATACATTAAAATTGCACAAATTTTTGAATATAATGAAATGTCCATTTTTCCAAGTAATTTTGCTTTCTGCCTTTAATATCAATTATACTACTCTACATTTCCCAATATTTCTGTACAACATTCTCATCATTCCCTAATTTCTCATTTCCAAGAATTAACATATTGTGCATACAGTCAATTTTAAATTAAATTTTATTTCTATGCGAAGTAGATGCAAAGACAAAGAAAATTACACATTTTAACCTCCTTTTTTTTCTTATGCTCCTAATCTAATTCCTCCATTCTAATTCGTGCATCGTTTGGGAGAAGTTTATTGTTTCCTGAAACCTCGTAAACGTCAGAAACAGTTCTAAGGGCGAGTTATTCCCGACAAGAAACCACGGCTGTTCGTTGTATCCAACAAGACTATTACTCTACATGCGTGTGACGTAATTCATGCTGTTTCTAATGGAACAACATTTGCAGCTTCGCATCGAGATAAGCATCGATCGGCCGTAATTTCCTTGAAGATCAACCGAGTATGCATAAACTCCGGAATAATTTAACCGTTTCGAGATGAATAGGATAATATTGGATCGATGTATAGGGTAATGTCGATTTAGCACGTGAATCGATAATTTGCCAATTAATTAATTATAGAAATTGAGAAGATTCTTTTTTTTTTAATTTCTGATTATTAAACAAAAATAATACAACGAGATCTAATATCCGAGTTTTTAATTAAAAATTTTCTGATTTTTAATTTATGATAAATTATTTTTCGCGTTTCTGATTACGTGTGATTTTGAAGAAAGAAAATTATGCATATTATTTTACAAACAATATTGTATAATATTTCTTATCAAAAAAATATTTCTTATCAGGTTGCATATATATATTTTTATATTGGTTTAAACTAGTGAACTAGAGAAATAAAAATTATCTTATCTAACAATTCTTTTCTTTTTTGATTGAGCAAGTTCGAACAAGAAGTAGAATATTTTGTGACAAACAAATGAAATTCCAGGGTAGATATTTGTTGATCTTGCCAAGGTCAAAAATTCGCATAACTTTTCCAATCCAACATATTTCATAATAACTTTTAATAATATTTTAATTAGAATTGTTTACATTTTCCATTAGTATCGACAAGAGGATTGTTATCGAGATACAAAATGTCACGAGATTACGATATTTCAACATTTTACTTCATTTTATTCGTTACATGATAACATTGCATTTTCACTGATAAAAGAAAAATCTTGAAAGGAATATATATATATAAAACATTCGTTTTAACGTGAAATATATTCATCAAAAATTTGAAAATTTTTGTATCACAAATTGCTCGTTATAATACACACATCAAAAAACTTGTTTCTTTCCAACTTGCAAACGCAAATTTTTATAAAGCAATTTTTTTTCTTAATGCTCGTTTTAAACGGTAGAAAAAGGAGGAAGTTAGGTTAGTTATCGTTAGATAGTTGGGTTATCTAATGAAAAATAATAAAATAGAACGGCGATATTCCAAGCGGTAAATTTTTTTATTATTTTGCATAAAAATAATATCGTAAATGACGATGGTATTATCGCTGAACTGAAATAAAGCGTTGAATATTATTATTTACAAAATTGACTCGTAAAGATGGATACCCATTCAGGCGTATACCTGGAAAAACAGTCTTCTTCTTTGAAGAAGATTTATCGTATATTTAATTAAACTTTGAATGGATAAACAATTTTTTAAAATCTTCATCTTTCGAAATTTGATATAAAAATATTCTTTACGATATTTCATTCGAATCTACAATCCTTGAAGCCATCTTATGCATCATATATTTCTCTCTAATTAAATGCATCGTAAAACACACGATTAGATCTGAAAACTTTTGATGGAATTATATTTTCCATTACAAAACGTGTGTTTTTAATTTAAAAAAAATGTATTTTTGAATTTATTTTCTGTAGGAAAGATGTAATGTAATTTTAATTCAAGTAAAGGGAGAGATAATTATTTTCTAAGTTATCATTATTCCACGTACGAATTCATGGCAGAGCTGGGAATATTTTCAAGATACGAAAGATCTCACGTTAGTAAACGAGTATATTCTAGTTGTTCGATCAGAGAAACCAGAATAAAGAGCAAACGGCTTAAAAGCCGATTTAAATACAAATTAAATGGAAATTCTTCATACAGAGCGCGGCATCGGTATCTCTCGGGTTTTTGTCGAGATTTCGAGCATGGAAATTCGATTTACCACGATTAACTGCACCCTTGGGATTCGTCAACACACGTTTATACTTCTTCAATTCGTGCAAGAGTGGAAAGATAAAAAATAATAAAATATTTCAAATCAAATAATAGAATATTGGTATCGGTATTCTTTGTAATTTTTTTATCATATAAAATAATCGTATTCATATATAATAAATATTTATTAAGGTGACAATATCTTTATCTAATAATAATTTAATTGTTTAAATTTTTTTTTTGTATAATCTGCAAATTTATCATTAAATTTCGAAATGGATAGTAAATAAAAATAATCTTACTAATATATTTTATTATACGAAGTTTAAACAATTTTCAAATTGAATGAAACCAATACTATGATAAATTGTTGTTTCTTTTTCACTCAAAAGGATTAATCGATAAATATTTTTAAAATTTCGTAATAAATTCCAAATTGTTTGACGATCAAATAAATCTCCAACAACGAAGATCTTCACAAGAGTGAATATTATCACGTAATAATATATAATATAATCAAGAAACTCGCCAAGTGAAGTGAAATCTATTTAATGAATCGCTGTAGAGATTAATAATTAATCCCTTTCACGTTGCTCGTTACGCGCAATATTGTATGTTAATTAATTAATTATTATATTGACTTGTTAAAAGCAATAAAATAATATTGCAAAAAAAGATTGCATTCATCGTAGATGAATTTTTGAATTTTTGTTCATCATCTCGTAAAAAAGAATATCATGAAAGTTACGGTTCTATTTTTCCCACTGAGAAGCCCCCAAGAAGGATTTGATTTTGAAAGGGTTAAGGGTTTTGGAAGGATGATACATTGTCATTGAAATTTATTCAAACAAGTTTTTGAGATTTCGACGGTTGAATTTCGAGCACTGGTACTGCAAAGATGATTCTCATTGTATCAGCAGATGTATCACCATTTTGCTTGATCATGTACTTAAGCTTGGAATTCGAGATTCTGAAGATTTTTCATTTTTATTTTTTCTAATTGTAATTTCACAAAAAATTTTACGAAAATTGGAACATTATACTGGTAATATAATCAAAGTTTTAAATAATAATGATATTAAGTTTTAAATATTTAGTATTATTATAGTAATTTTTGATATTATTATATATTTAGTATATTAATTATTTAAATTTGTATTAATGTATCTATATTTAAATGTGAACCATATGAGAGAAAAAAGAAAAAAAAGCGAAAACTTACTTTGCAAAAATTGTTTAATATCGTTCCATGGAATTCGAGAGTATCAAGGTTGTAATATTGGCAAACGTAAATATGATATAAAAAAATGGATAAAAGAGATGCAAAATTCAATGCTATTATCAGAATCCAAAAAAGCAATACTGTTATATTGAAAAGAGAAAAAATATGATAATCTTCTAACATCGATTAACAATTTTTGTTGTACCGAAGAATATTATATCGTTAAAATTTAATTTAGAAGATGAAGAATTTGAAACTTTTTTTGTTATTATACATTTTACTTTTGGATTATATAAATACTTTAAATTTATTTTTTACATATGCTTTCTCTTCTCGTGAGAATATTCTTCACGATTAAATAACTGGAAGAAGAAGATAAGGAATACAGGAAATATCAGAGAGGTTGTTTAAAATTTATTTAATAACAGTTAATTATCACGATACGATTCACAAAAATCTGCAATCTCATCCAGTTCTTAATCATTCCCTCTTTCTCCCGATTTAATCACGAACATTTCACATGGTATTGCGGATTCTTCGCAGTTGATATACGCGTGTGAGACGCGTGTGATAACCTCGCGATAACGAACGGAAAGAAAGAGACGAAAAAATTGAAGGAAGCGCCATCGAGGCGCAAAAATGTGACCGGCGCAGTTTCGTATTAATCGATTTATAATTTCTAATCTAAGAAGAACCACGGATTTTGGATTTAAGCCAAATCCTATTCCTACCCTGTCAACCCCAATTTATTCCCAATGCAAACTTTCCCACTTGCTCACTTTTCGTCCCAATTCGTGTCCAGTTTCCTCTTCGAAATTTTCCATCTTTTTATCGAAAAGTTTATTCCATAAAATATCTGAAAGATACAAAGGCGATATAACGTGAAATCCCATTAAACGTCCAAATCTATTTTTATTATTCTTATTCCATTCTCAGAACGTTTAATATTTAGTATTAGATGATAAAAAAAAGATCATGGATCATTTTAATTTTCCAAAGATCAATGATTTATAATAACAAATAATGTAAATTCCATAAAATATCTGAAAGATACAAAGATATATTATGGCGATATATATAATGTGAAATCCCATTGAACGTCCAAATCTATTTTTATTATTCTTATTCCATTCTCAGAACGTTTAATATTTAGTATTAGATGATAAAAAAAAGATCATGGATCATTTTAATTTTCCAAAGATCAATGATTTATAATAACAAATAATGTAAATTCCATAAAATATCTGAAAGATACAAAGATATATTATGGCAATATATATAATGTGAAATCCCATTAAACGACTAAATCTATTTTTATTATTCTTATTCCATTCTCAGAACGTTTAATATTTAGTATTAGATGATAAAAAAAAGATCATGGATCATTTTAATTTTCCAAAGATCAATGATTTGTGACAAGAAATAATATAAATTGTTTTCTTTAAAATCCTAGATATGATACTTTCTTTTTTTTTTTGTAAATCAAATTATACATCGATATATGGATGAATATATTGAGAATCGATTCTAGAGAAAATTTTGATAAATATTAAGATTTATCAAGTTGGAAGCAATTCAAATTCTGCGTTGAATGGAGCAAGATTGGAAAATGGGAATAAGATCGCTCTGTCTTCGTTGCGTCACCGTCGCACTCTATTCTCGTCACGCTTCATCCAACGCGAGCTTAAATTGCTCGTAAACTTAATACGAATAAGCCTCGATATCTCTGTCGCACCAACGTTTATATTATTATTGTATTTTGAAGAATTCAAAGATGTGAATCATAATGAATATATTAGCATGCTGTATATATTGGATATAGAAGAGAATTTAGAAATATAATGAAAACGTTGAAAGTGAACGTTACTCCTCATTTTCTGCATAGTTAAAAAAGTTATGGTGAAGAATACAAGAGAGACACTACAGAAAAGGAATTTACCCCCGTGTATCCTCATGTGATGTGTGTATAAAGGAATTTACATCCTTTATATGCGACATAAATTCCTTTTCTCATATCCTCTTAAGTATTCTTTGCTATAACTCTCTTCAATTATGCATAGAATAGAAAAGAATATTGCAAGTAAATGCTATTACGTTCAAATTTATATATATACACAATGCAGGATAAAATTGGAAAGTAAAAAAAAATATAAAATTGTAAATGTTTCTTTTTTTATTATCTTTTTCCTTCAAAATAATTTTCGAAATATTTATAATCGTTCGATTCGAATTGTGTTTAATTATAATACTTTGGTTGAATTGATTCGATACAAACGATGATTAAAATTGAAATCTGAAAAATAATCTGATCCCAATCCAGCTTAATATTCAACAAAGGTAATTAAACGCAGTTCAAGCAGGATAAATGTTTAAGCTCTTTTAAATAATTAAACAATCGATCGATTCGTTGTATTAAATTTTTCGTTAATTACTTCAAAGGAAAAAAAGAAGTAAAGAATTTGTAGTCTCATACATCATTATTAATATTTTTGGTTTCATTTTTTGCATCATGTATAATCAGAAAAATAAACATTTTATTTTAATTTACGAGAATAGAATCATTCCAAAAAATTTTTGTGGAAATGAAATTGCTTTCTGTGTAATTCTTAACTTAACTTCTCAACTTATACTATTCAATTTACAAGAAGATTTCAAAAAGAAAACAGTTACGAAATTTCTTCACAATTGCCACGTTGGCAAAGATGGAAAATTCTTTAAAGGGAATTTTCTGCCAATACATAGTCAATGAATAGAAAGTAAACGGAAGAGGAAGATGGGTTGAAAGGAGTCAAAAGTTTCTACGATTCGTTGATTTACGATCGAAATTGTGATCAGGGCATGTATTTAATCTAGGTGTAAGAGTAAACACGGTGTACCAGTGTTTTCAGTTCCATTAAACGAAGTAGTAGATTCACGGTTAAGCATTTCCTTTTGCTTACATTTCCACTGCATGCATTTCTCGAACATTTGGGAAGAGGAAGCAGCAGCGGTAAAAGTGTAATATTTTACTCCACCTTTTCTTTGAATAGGGTTCATAGGGAATTTTACTTTGTAATTTCGAACGTTCGATGTTAAACTGGTTAAAAAGTATATATTCGAAGGATTTTGATAGAAAAAAATTGTGGGAGTAATAGATATTTCGGAAGGAAAGATTGCCAATTATTTAACAGATATAAATGAAATTTTTAATTTGATATAGTTTAATTAAAAATTTTTAATTTCAATCAAAAAAATAGAATTAGAACTGCACTGTTGTTATAAAATTTAATCAAATGATTGAATAATTAAGTCATCGAAATTAATTAAAACAATTTTTTAAAGTTATACATTTTAATTAAAAAAAAAGATTGTTGTTTTTACAAAAAATGACAATTTTACATTTCGGTAATAAAGCCAAAACTAAACCACATATTTGTACATCTTCGTATTTCCATATTTCAATTCCAGCATACGTTTCTTTCGCTAAAAAAAAAAAAAAAAAAAAAAGAAAAAGAAAAAGAAAAAAATGAAATGAAATTTTTTTTATTTATATTCTTATCCCAGTATGGAACATTACAACCTTTTCATATTTTCCGGTTCTTTGTCCAATCCAATTGAAAATGAATGTCAGCCGATTATTATCGATCGGTATCATTTTTCATCCCGCTCGAGCATGCATGTAATCTGGCAGTGTGGAAAAACGAGCATTACAATAATCGACTGATATTCGTGTTCAATGGAACGACGTGAAAAGGCTATTTCAGGATGCAAATAATACGTTTTGACTGTAAAAACTCTTGAGACTAACTTTCATTCGTACCACCAACATCATCCACTTACGAATATTATACCTTTGAAAAGTAACTTTCGAGAGTTTTTACTCTCGAACGTATACGCACGGTTGCTTTTTCAACATCTCATATTTGTCATCTTATTACTACACGTGTAATACGGCATCGTTTCAAGCGAAAGAAAAAGGGAATAAAATTGAAAAAAATATTAATTTGTTGTTAATATTATCCAAATAATGCGATTCCACTTTACTTATTTTACATTGTTTTCGATTAAGATCTTTGTTCGACAAGAACTCTTCAATAATCAAACTTTAAGCTACTCGCGTATTCCGCGCAAAGCTCCGTCGGTAACCTCGTTAACCATTCACGGCCAGCGTTTCACGTTTACCTAAAATCTACAACTTGGCCGTTTACGTAAATAATCTATCGTCTGTAAAGCGTCATTTACGTTGTGAATAAAATCGTTGCAAGGAATAATAATAATCTTCTAATTTTAATCGAAATTGTATCAGCTCGCTATCCTTAAACATCAAGAATTAACTATAATGATTCCCTGTCATAAATATCATATATATATGTGAAAGTAAATTTAAATGGATTTTTATCATGAAACTGATATTTATAGTAGTATCCAATAATCAAATAATCAAATAATTTTTGATGACCTTTCTCTGTATAATTTTATATAATTATGAAATTTCGAACGTAACGTGATAATTAACGATAAAATAAGAATTTTAAGTTTGGACATTCCACAGTAGCTCCTGTAAATTTTCCGAATTTACGGCGTTGGTTTTTTAGGGAAAATGCGCGGGAGGGGGGGGATAGTTTGGCGCGAAACGAGAGGAATAACGACGGATATAAACGTTTTTACGGGTATTCACGTCGACTTAAAGGACGATTTTCGTAGCACCGCGTGGTTTGTGGTTTTCGTAGCGGCCTTCCTACAAGGAAACACCGTTGGAAGAAATGGATTATCGTGCGGGGTGTTTCCGAAATCGTGGTATAAGTAAGAAGAGGATTATCCTCGAGGGAAAAGAGGTTTCAACGAGTGGAATAAATATTTATTTTTTCCAGCGGAAACGTTATAACAATTCGGATATACATAAAACAAGAGAAATATTAATTTTCTTATAAAATCTGTTATAATTAATATTCTTATATCTGTAATAAAATTAAATAATTAATTTAATAAAACTGATATATTTTCACGAAAAGAATACGATACAGTTAATATTCTTCTTAAAATAATTGAATCTTTTGAATAAAATCCTAAAAAAAAGAAATCCACACGATTTATTATATAATATTGAAAATATTAAAATTATTATTGCATGAATAAATAAAAATCCTGATAAATAAAAACTCTAAGAATACACAATACTTATAACGAGAAACAAAATGAAACAAACTTTACAAATATACATGAAATGTTACTAAAATAAACAATAAAATTTACGTATTCCTTATTATCAAAATAAATTCATCGTATATTATCTTCCCTCAAAATTCCCTTCTCTTCCAACGATAATATAAAAATCGTCGATATTTCTTCGAAAACGAAGAACACCAGTTATTCGTCGAATCGAGCACAATTCACGATATTTTTACCAAGAAGCAACCGCACACGCGCATCGATTATCGCTCGTTATCGATTAACACGTGTACAACCATCAATTAAATTCGCCCCGACAGAAGCGAAGGATTAATGCCATTCCTCGTATTAATCCATTCGTTGTAATAGGATTCGTCACGGTCCGTTCAACTCTAACATAACCATTCCCCTTAGGATTAGTTTCCTAAGTTACGTAGCCACCCCGCGCGCCGTTAACCTTTCCTCCTGCCGTCTGAACACGGTTAATAAGACGACAGCGCAAGCGATGAGGAGGATCGAAGATTCATAGGTTACCGGGGAAACCTGGAAAATTCCTGGGGTGGCCACCCCCTCCCCTCTCGCGCTTCGAGCTTTCAAGCTTTCCTCGAGTTGCCGATTCGGGGAAAATTGACTGTACACGATAAAGCGAAGCATTGGAAATGAATGAATTCCCCAATTATTTCGGTATTAATTAGCTCTGTTTGCGCCACTAAACGTGCGTGTCACAGGTTATGAATTTTAAAGCAGTGGAATCGATATCGAGGAGGAGTGGAGTATTTTAACGATTTTGGAAAAAAACACGAATGTTTTTTTTAAATTAACGAAATAAAATAAAATTTCGTAAGGTGTTTTGTGTATATATATATTTTTTTAAGGAAACCAAGCAAAAAATTGGATTTTTAGTTATCATTTATTGATTTGTTATTTCTATTATTTGGTTTAGAATAATGGTAATTTAAAAATTGCACGAGTGTATATAATTAGTTTGAAAATAATTAGTTTATTTACGATAGAAATTTAATTTTAAAAGTAATAAAGATAATAAACATTTGGGATTGAAGATATACTATTATTAAAAAAATATATTATTAAATATATTTGTTAAATATTATTTAATATTATTATTAGAAATATATTTCTTGTTTTTCTTTTTTGGGATAGATCTATAAATGTTCAAATATGGAAGAAAAGAAATAATAAACTATTTATTAACAAATAACGTTTGAAAATTGTTAATAAGTGGTATATGAAATTTTGAAGGATGCTAATTTTTTAGAAAATTTATATAGACACGTGTCTTGATAATGGCTTGTTGTTATCCTGAAAAGAAAAGTTTCTTCTAAAAACTTTATATTATTAATGTATGACAGCTTTACAAATAGGGGAGGGAAAAGAAAAAAAGAAGATGGAGTAATCCATCATTCTTTTCGAAGAAGGAAAAATGTTATCAAGAACATCGAGTTTCTGCTACACGAGGAAACTAGATATCATTCTGTCGAACATTTTTCTCAAAATGAAAAAAATATGTAAAAAAAAAATATGCTTCACAATTAACACCAAAAATTAATTTTACAACTTTCGAAATTGATCAGAATAAAATATAATCGAATCAACAATAATATTCGATATTATTATCAATATGAAATTAAAATTAGAATGATTAAATTACCAATATATATATAGAATTAATAGTAATTAAAATACGATATCAAACTTAAAATTATCATTGTTAATTATTGTAATGAGGTATTAACGAATCGCTATAACAATCATAGAATTGATCATTTGAGTAAAATAAATACGGTTAAAATTGCATTATGAAATATATTTTGTAAGCTACGAAGCTGACTTTGGTCAAACACCGTGAATTAAGCTCGTTATTTCGCATGGATAAATTAAATCCATATAATTAAAATATCTTTCGAGTACATTATTTTCTACTTTTAATATTACTTGATATTGAAATTCTTGGAATTATTAAAATCTTTGTAATAAGCATATCTTCATCTTTAATTCGTTATAATATTCGTTATTTACTACAAGAATGAAATTAAAAAATTAAAATTTTAATTTTATAATTAATTCATTGAATTCCAACATTTACCCATCTATAACATAATTAGAAAATATCTAAGTTTCTGATTAAATTTATGAAAAATGTTTATTATTAAATCAACAACCTTTATTTTATTTAGTATATTATTATAAAAGTATGTACTATTAAATTAATAAAAATTAAATGTTAATTCATAAAAATTTATCTTTTCAAATACAATTTGATATCTTATTGCAATATATTGTATAATTGTATACTGCATTCATTCTTTATATTGCATTTGTAATACAAAAAGAAACTTATTAAATTAAATATCTTGTTTCATTATAAGTAATTAAAAATTAAATTAAAATTTTATATTTAATTATTTCATTGAATTTTAATATTTATAACATAATTAAAAAAAATCTAAGATTTCTAATTAAATTTATAAAAAATTTATATTTATATTTATATTTATATTAAATCAATAATCTTTATTTGTTATTTAGTATATTATTATAAAAGAATGTATTATTAAATTAATAAAAATTAAATGTTAATTCATAAGAATTTTTAAGAATTTCTCAAATATAATTTGATATCTTACTCCAATATTGCATAGTACATTAAATCCAATTCTTTATATTGCATTTGTAATACAAATAACTTATTAAAATATCTTATTTAATTATAATATTATTTCAAATCAAAAACGACATAAATTGTGTGATACTTTTTATTGATTATAATTTTCATAAGATGTACTCAAATATCTTTTACAAATTGATTCAACAAATTAGATTTTTAATTGTTCTTTAATTTCTCGATTATTATAAAAAAGTAATTCATATATATAATTATGTTTGATAAACTCCAAGTTATGATTGCATTCTTTTCTATTTATCTTTCCATTAATTAAAAATTTATCATTTATTAATGTTCTTCAAAATCTTCCAAGTATTTGAGTTTTTAAAATTAAACTATTTAAGTTTTTATACAACTCAAATATTGAAATTATAAATATACATAGCCACTATATAGAATGATCTTTTAAATATTCACAAGTTCTTGCTTCCTTGCTGTTTAATTTTAATAAATTTTATTTCTTCCTAATTTTGACAATCTTATCAAATACAATCTTTTACAAAAAGATTATTTAAAAGATAAAAGCCTTGAAAAAAATGAACAATACAAAAATACATTTTGTGAAAATCAGAGACAAATGTAGAGCTGAGCCACAACGTATAAACATAACATTAAATTACGCGAAACAACGCTTCATTTCGGTCGATATAATCCGACAATTGTTCACCGGATTGATTGGTTTGTCGCAAACGGTTATACGCCTATAGGGCAACGATAATCTCGTTTTTCTCTCTCTCTCTCTCTCTTTCCTCCGCGTATGTCGATGGAAATTTCAATAACAAGTGGCCATTTTCTTCCATGAACAAATTATTATTCGAATGGAAACAATTCTCCACTCTGCATAAAGATAATCCCTATCGATGTAAACTGTTTTCCTGATCGACGAAATCATTTTCTTTGTATTAATATTATCAGACTCGATCGGTCTCGTTTGCATTCAAAGTCGAGAGGATATCTCTCTCTCTCTGTCTGTTTTAATATTTATTAGAGAAGGAAGGTGGCCTAAACTGTTTCGAAGGAAAGGAGACGACACGTGGACGGGATGCGTCTCGAAGAAGGAACGAGAATAAAGTCAACCACGTTCGGTTGTCATTTCGAATACACGATGCTTTGCATGCAAATTGTAAGAAACTGGAAGAGAGGAAGTCATTACTTTGGACGATGTATCCGTGAAGAATTTTGCATTTTCTTCGTTGTTAGTTCAAATGACTACGTATAAAAGTGTCTCGTTGAATCAGTTAAACGTCATTTGAATTATATTTGAAGAAGGAAGAAGATAAGAAGAATGTCTGATCTTTTTTTTTTTTTATTATTATTTCGAATCAATGTTTCGAATTTTTTATCGTTAAAGTAATTAAGTTGTTGAGATGAAAATTTTTATTTATTTATTATTTAATAACGGAATGTTTGATGTTTGTTAATATAGATGATTGTGTATTTTATTTAAAAAAAAAAGTAAATGCTACGTTTTAAATTTTTAGCAATTTTTTATTTTCGCATCGATTGATTCGATCGCATATCTTCGTATTATTTTTTAAATAATAACCACTTGTTTCACAATTTAATTGAAAAGCGTTGGACCAAACATTTTGTTTAAAGTTTTTTAATAAAAAGTGTTCAGATTTGTTATAATAGTTTGAGCATGTTAAATAATTTCATAATAATTTTAATGCCATGATTTCAATTAAATTATTTATTGTATATAAAAGAAACGTTTCATATAAAAGTAACATGAAAAAAGATGTAACTTTATATCATCTTTCTATGTAAGAAAGCAATAGAAAACATATATATATATATATATATATATATATACTAATAATTTCCTGTCTCACTTTATCTAACGTAAATTCCTTATATCTTAATAAATAAGGAAGATTTTTATTCTTCCTTTTAGAATCAATTATCAAAAATGTCCATTATATACTAATGTAATTATACTAATGTAATTATATACTAATGTAATTAACACCGTATATAAATAACTTTTTTTTGCAGAAAATGACTTCTGTATTATCTGTACAATATATCAAAAAATATTGCACACTTCCATTTAAAAAAAAACAAAATTTACTTTACATAATTCTCTATATATTCTCTCACAAATATTTTTCTCTCTTTTTTTTTAAAGAATTGCAATTTACAAATTGTTTGAAGTAATTAAATTCTGTAACAAAATTTTAATACAATTATCGCCACATTTATCGATATATAGATGTGTAAAAAACTACGTTCATAAAAAGAAAGGAAGAAAAGAAAAAGGAACGAACAAATTTAAAGAAACATTTTTTTAAAAGCTTTAAGCAAGACACAAAGAAGAAAATTTTCCACCTACCCTTCCCTTTCCACACGCGTCGATTCTTATTCAAAATTTTTTAAAAGTTCCACTACTGTACGCACGTGCCACACATACATACACACACACATACACGTGGCGGAATTTAATCGAGTTTCATCGTGATCGTCACAGCCTTTCGAAATAAATTTTGCTCCACTTGTTAATGAGATTCTGAAATACGGGAAATACAGGAAAAAGCGCGAACTATTCTATGAGGGGAATAAATGAAACGTGAATTATTAATACCGCGATGGCACAAAAACGACTAAATACTTTAGAGGATTGGGAAAGTCAAGTCTGCTCTTGGCGGACAAATAATGACGTTAATTGGAAGTCTGGTTGTGCTCGAATGGAAAATGGGAATGAGGGGGAGAGAGAGAGAAAAAAAAAAAAAAAAGGAGAAGAAAAAAATTCTTGTAGGAGGACAAGAGCCGCGCAACGATGGAAAAAGGAATCTTTTCTCTGGCGAGGAGAAACCCCCTCAGGATTTCGAGAAAAAGAGATCGCTCCGGGCTGAGGCGACGTTGCTGGTATCCTTTTCAGTCGCTACGCTCCCCGATGACCCTTTCTTTCGAACGTCTTCGCTTCCTTACCGATAGAGAAGAGTAATTGACACTTTTTTTTTTTTTTTTTTTTTCGAAAAAAGGTATCCGAGAAAGCTTTCTCGCTCGTGGAACGGCGTCGTAATTGTAAATTTTAACTTTGTCTTTTCTTTTCTCTAATCTTCATAGTTTAACGTCGTTGTTATTGTTGTTTTATTGTTTGGAAAAGAAGTTGCTTCTCTTTCTTCTTTCTTAGATCTTTTAAGATTCTGCGAATTTTATCGTTTAAACGTTTTAAAAGCTTTGAAGTTTTTAATTCTTCAAATATAATATTATTTTTAAACTTTTTGATCTTTTAAATCCTATTCTGTTGACAATTGTGATATTTTCTTCCTTTCCTAGGACATTATGAATATTTTTTTGAAATTAATTTGTAGTAAAATGTGTATTAAATGTAATATTATTTTTAAACTTTTTGATCTTTTAAATCCTATTCTGTTGACAATTGTGATATTTTCTTCCTTTCCTAGGACATTATGAATATTTCTTTAAAATGAACGTATAGTAAAATGTGTATTAAGAATTAAACGTTATTTTCTTAAACTTATTCATTTACTTTCTTCAATTTTCATTCAGATTTAGTCAATGAATAACATTGTGATGTATTCACTCGTATTATAAAATTGCAACAGGAATATATAAATATCTTTTGATAGATTGTTTTGCATATTCGTGTAAAATGATTGTATAAATGGAATATTCTTAATTTAAAAGTTAAATTATTACCAGAGAATATCAAAAATAAATCTTTTCGTCCAGAAGAGCAGAGAAAAAATGTTTAAATTTTTCTTTAATTAAATATTCATTACAAAAGTTGAACTACATCTAATTAAATCTGTGATCTAAACTAACGAAATTGTATAATAGATTGTATAATAGAAATTGGACAAATTGGTTTTTATTATAAATAAAACCTCTTCATCGTGAAATTTATCGATCAATTTCAGATTTAAATACCATCGATAATTTTTTTATTAAAAAATATGTTCGCGAGTAATGGCAGGGATAATAAAAAATTATACTAATTTCGAGCGAGAATTTTAATCGATGAAAAATTAAAACAATCGCTCGTGCATTTGAATGGAATTTATCAATGAAATTCATTAATTCGCAGTGCAGATATAATATGAATGATAAAGCGAACAATCTCGATTGCAAATTTCATTCTCTCGAGTTTAAATCTGGCAAGGGTTTTTCTTCTTCTTCTTCTTCTTCTTCTTTTTTTTAGATAACCTCTCGAAATTTAATTATTCGAAGAGAGAGCGAAACAATTGTATCTTGCATCCCTTTGAGATCGTAACGATTTAACAATAAGTGGGGGCGAATGAACCTCAAAGAAAGGAAAATGGACACGTGCAAAGGGATAATAACCTCGAGCAAGGAGGGGGTTTTATATCCTTTGAAAAAGAAAAAATTGATTATTGCTATGCACTAGTCGAGTGGATCCTCGTATATCTGTAAGAAGAGAAAGGAATGATTGCGTTATAATTACATAATACGATAAAGAATATTATAATTAATAATCAATAGAAAATGATCGAGTAATTGAGTGAGATAATTATTGAAAATTCATATTTGAATATTTAAATATTCTTACAGCAATATTGTTATTCAAACATTCTTTTTTCCAGATATTTAATTATCGAATATCATTTTAAATTTCATTAAACGGCCATTATTTGCTTGGAAATTTAATATCTCCTCTTATGAATGTTTAATATTTAATATTCTATTTTATTATAAATATTTGTTAAACTTCGTTTGTTCGCTACAATCATTAATATTGACTTTCGATTTTTTTCGATATTACACGCAATCAATAGTTGCCATTATTAACTATCGACGTTTGTGCATATTTTAACACCGATTTACTGACAATTTTATAAACATCTTGCTAGATTTAATTATTTCTTTTCGTAATTGAAATTATATCACCTGCTAGAAAAGTGACACAATTAAAAATCTATTATTAATACAGAAAAGAATTGCAATAGAATCTCATAAACGAATTTATTACTTTGATATGATGATAACACTTGCTACAATATTCTATTTGAACAATAAATTCTATTGCTGCTTTAATTGAGAAAAATATAAATAGAATATTAAAGGAATAAATAATCTTTAACCCTTAGGACTTTTATATCTAAGTTAGACTCGATATTATAAAAGCAGCTGCTAAAATAATTTAAAATGTTTTTTTTTCTCAAATATTTTATTGAGACTCTTTTCAGATCCTTTTTGTAAATGAATAATTTTCAATTTTAAGATTTAATTATTGAAAGTTTTTTTTTAAGAAAAATAATTTATTTTTCAATAATTAATTTAATCGTTGGAACAATTTTTACTGTATCTTATTCATCTCGAATGATTTTAGTTATAACTAGAAAATATTTAATGGTTGCTTAAAAGAAAAATTAAAAAGTGCAAAGGGTTAAATAACCATCCATTTCACACGTAAATGATGGATTACGATCAAAGTGATGATAAATTTTCAACGAGATTACCATTATTGTTATTAATCGAATTTATTTCTCGACACATAGCACCGTATCTTTTAATTATTCATATAGCAACAGGATTGTTTGCCGAGGTCGGATGCAATTAGCCGGCACGGTAACTTTAAAAAGTTGTCCGTGCAAGCACAGTCGGTGGCTTGTCTCCTTCGCAGCCTTTTGTCCCGTTCGCATAATCAAGGAAAATATACCCTCCAAAGGTACCCTTTACCTTGGAAAACCAGCCCATTATTCCCCTCCGCGTAATAACTTCGTAAAGCGGAGAGCCACGGGGGAAAGGCAACGCAATTAATGTTCTTGGACGAAAATACCGCATGATTTGTCGTAAACCGTCAGCCCTTTTTAATGAATTCCCCTTTTTCGATCGATTTTTACTTTTCTTTTTCTTCTTTTTTTGCCGAGATGCGTGTCAAACAAAATGTAAGAAACTCGAATGGGGACAGAAATTGTTGAAATTGTATTTTGCAAACATATTCTGCAATATCGGGATTTCTGGGGAATTTTGGGATTCTGGGGAATCTCGAGAATTTGTCGGGATAGTTGGAAAATTTCGATAATCCTGAGAATTTCGAGAATTCTGGATCATGTTTTGATTTCAGCTTTCGAATATTTCAATGACATTCCTCTTATTGTTATATCCATTAATTTTGATAATTTGAAATAATTAAAGATTACTTTTCTTTTTCTTTTTTCTTTTTTTAAGCAACATATCTTCTCTATAATTAATATAATTATTTTATAATTTCATTCTTCATTCAGGCTACGTTTTTTAAATTGTAGAAAGTGTTTGAGAAGATTTGAGAAAATTCGAAATTATGCTTCTTCGATATTTTTAAATTTCTAATATTTTTTCAATATTTTCAATGTACCTCTTTTAAAAGGTAAATACAATTCTCTATTTGTAAAATTCTTGCTGAAGATGATGCTCGTTTCGAAACAAAAATCTCGAGCTTATTAAACCTTGGCTTTCCTTGGCTTTGCGAATTTCCGCTTTCATCTCTTTTCAAAAAACACACCGACTCTTTGCTTTCCAAAGCTTTTGTACACGCCTTAATTATCCTCCAACAGAAATAACAGAACCAATAAATAGCCCATGAGACAGGCTTAAATAGGCTAATATGAAAAGTCATTTGTAAACAAATTGTTAACAATATAATCTCTCGTAATATATTTACGAATGAAATTTAATTAATTAAATTAATTAGTTTGTTTCTCTTTTTGATTAATTAATACATGAATTAAAATTTACTTTCCATTTTCGAGAAAATCGAATTTAAAATTTCGAATTAAAACTGATTAGATTAGGTTCGTTCGATTTTAATTATTGTTCATCTTTATAAGCTAAATTTCGTTGAAAAAAAAATTTATCACTTCGAGGAATAATGAAATGTAAAATCTAACGATTTATTCGTTTTAACTTAAAACGATTAAAGAGTATTTGCACTTGCTACTGCATAATTATCCATTTATATTATCAGAGCGTAATCCATTAACGTTTTTCTTTAATGAGTATTTAACGGTGCACTTTATTGACGGTGCATTTTTATGACATTTCAATCACGTGTTTATGAATTAAACGTCAGTGAACCTCGGTTTACGATTACATTCATTCGCTGTTAATTGATGCGAGACACGATATGTTTAATAACACATCGAGTTGTTAATACGGGATTTATAAATAAACATACAGAATGAAAAGCTACTTTTCAAAAATATAAAATTAGATATTTATTTTAAATTTAATCTTTTGGCCAATCATTGTTGCATTTCTCAAATATATAAATATATCAATAGAGATTGATATTATTATTAAATAATGACAAATTGGATTTGTTTAAAATGTAAATGTAATTTTTCAGAAATATTAATAATAAATTTATAGATATTTTTTAAATTTGCAAAGAAAAATTGTGAGCACAAAAAAGACTGAATCCAGTTTAGAAAATTTTTTCAAATTATATCCTAAGATACTGCAAGGAATTAACGATGCGAAATATTTGCAATTCATTTTATACAAATATTTTACAAAAATGAATTTAAATGAATTTTTATACGAAACGAAGTTGATTTATTTTCTGAATATTGGCAAACGTTAAATCAGATCCATATGGAAAATTTCTTCAAATTAAATCTGTAGCCAAGGAATTAACAATACTGAAATATTTGCAATTTAAAATTTCGAATATTATTATTCGAAATTAAAATTGGAAATAAATGCACACGTATCAGAAGAGAAACACTTTTAAATAAAAAAGAATAAAATGCATACGCATAGATGCTTTTATTTTTCGAACGGATATATCGTAGCTGGAAAATGCGAGAGATGAAGAGTTTTCTTCTTCTGTCTCCGCTGTTATTAACATTGCTCCAGAATGAAAGAAACGAATGGTACAATTATCAAGGAAAAAAAAAAAGGAAGAAGGAAATTTATTTCAAAAATTTATTTAAAAAAAAAACATTCACTGTAATATTCGCGAGATTCGTTGTTCGATCGATTCTAACAAATTAATCCACGCGATTAATCTCGTTTACATAACTTGGAAAATTCATGTATCCACCTGAATACCAATTGAGAACAATCAACGATACATCGATGATGCACGAATAAACAATGGATATTAACGAATTGCAATGGATGCTATCGAGTTAAAATGCATACTCGAATGGATTATTACAGCGATACCTGTATTTATTCCTTTATCGATTGATGGTAAACAAGTAATGGTTTGCGGTTATCTATAGTATATTGGACAAGATTTAACGATTTTATTGCTTTTATTGTTTGTTGTATAAATCTTTATTCGTGCGAATAACTTCTGGTTACTAGAATATTAATATTATTTTTCGTAGTAATATTTAAGCTGTTAAAAGATCAGCAAATTTTTACCAATTATAAAATTATAGAAATTTAAATTTAGTTCTCCAGAAATAACTGTTTCTTCTTTTGTATAAAAATTTTGGATAAAGTAATATATATTAAAGAAAATAAAGAATTTCTTAATTTTGCTCACAGAGTTTTTGTGAGCAATCTCTTCTTCAAAATCTAATATTTACATACATTAAAACATTGATAAATTTATAGTCTAAAAAAAACAGAAAAAAGGATTTTTATATTATGATATGAAATAAGGATTAAAGAAACACATTACGAAAATTATGGTTTTTATCGCAAGGAACAAATTAGATGCAAATTTTTCTCTTCGCTTATTGGAAAATTTTTATTTTATTTCGTTCCACTCTGATATTCAGGCTTTTTATCAACTTTTCGACACTTCTGTTCAAGTTTAAGAGATTTTTCCAAGTAATTGTATATTTTTCGAGGATAATGAAGTTCTCCTCGAAAGCAACAAGGTTCTCTAGTTCTCCTATCGAATGAATCGGGCCAGAAATAAAAGAGAAATAAATCCGATATCGAAGGATCACGTGGATATCGCGGTAAAAGGCTTGGAAAAAGATTTAATTTGCGGTTCACCACTCAGCGGTCGGGCTAACGGGAAAGCTCGATTCACTATTTTTCACCTTCTTTATCTTTCGTATTTTTCTTTCTCTTTTTTTTTCCTGTTCGAATTCACAATGTTCCATAAATATTGGCGATTGGCAAATTCAATAATAATAGTATCAACGAACCGTGCAAGGTCTCGTACTACGTATCTGCTAGATGGAAAATATTTTTTTTGTAGTTTGAATATTTCATTTTAGTTTTGAAATAAAATTCAATTATTTTTTTTCCTCCTTTTTCCCCCCCCTTTTTTTTTTAATAAATATACAGCCTGTGAAATTCTGTTTCAAGTATTAAATGGTTTGTATCGATTTTACCTTCGCATAGCGAGGTAATTTCGAGAATCATGAATTTTTTTACGAGAGAAGAAAATTAAATTTTTACGAGTTCAAGTGTTTCCGTCTTATTAAATAAGTGAAAATTTACCGTTGTTTGTCAGATATTTCGACTTTGAATTATTTACTTACAGTTATTTGAATTTTTCAAATTAATATTAATATCGTTTGAGCAAAGAATTATTGCTCCAGAAAATGTATTAATTTTTAATTCTTTTTTTTAAAAAAGTTTTAATATAACAGATATAGTAACAATTATAACAATTTTCTAATTAGTTAAATAATGATTTTGAGTACAACGTTATACATTTATCTTCTTTCTTTAATTGTTAGTACAAAATAAACAAAATAAATATGAATGCGACTGTTTATTACAATCAATAAAATTTTAATTGCTAAAAATATTTGTATTATCGTAACAGTGCTAACGAAGCGTGTTAATCAATAATTATTTCTGAATTTCGCTGGAATAATTGACACAGACTTCATAAATCGAAACCAATTTCGACCGATAATAATATTAATCGTAAACAATATATAAAGCATTTCGTTCCATTATTCCTTCAATTAATACCAGCGGTTAATAACAAAATTTTCCCACCAAATCTTATAATCTTTAAGCAATTCATCATTTCGCGGATCAAATCTAACCTCAAATTACATATTTACAGGAAATTACCTTTCTCATAAATCTCGTAGAGAACTTGAGATAAATTAAATGTCAATAAAACCGAGACCGATTCAGAGATACCATTCATTTGATAAAAAGTAGAATTGCTCCAATTTATCAAGATCTATTTTTCTTCCTATCTTTCTTATGTAAAGTAAAATTGCAAGCAATTCTTTATTTCTTTCTAAACGAATAGTTTCTAGATTTCTCTCACTTTGGTTATACTAGTTATATATTTACATATATTTTACTCAATCATTATAGTCAATTACTACAATTTGTGTTTGAGGAAAATTTTGATCGATATCTCTCCAATTCAATTTCTAAATACTTTTCCTCCTAAACGTATTTCTAAAAATTCTAATCTATGTAAACATCAATGTAAATAGATTTTGCAACTTTACTTTAATAGATAAACTTGGTTAAACGATTCAAATGAAAATGAAGGATATAGAAGAGAATTAAGCTGGATAAATGTGTTCCTTTGTTAATTATCTCGCGAGATCTAGTCGTTTAAAGCGCCAAATCTTTTTTTTCCTTTCTTTCTTTCTTTCTTTCTTTCAGCAAAGAGAACAGTAGGAAACCGTTTCAATGGACGGGTTACCGTCCTTTGTGCGAGTTGGTAAGAACAAAGGTATCGTTGGACATCGAAATAATCGTTGGATCGTCTAATTGAAACGTGGACGTGGGAAAACTGTATGGGGAAAGTTAATTGGAGAGGCTTCAGGATCAAAACGGGGAACGTAATTATTGGACGAACGAAGCAAAATCCAAGTAGGCGATTTAATATAGTAAAGAAAAAAAAATGATTGATTAAATGTAATTAATTTGAAATAATATCTTATTTTTTGTAGATATTAATTAAATATTATTATAAGAGTAAAAAATAAAATCCAAATGGTTTATTCGACAATTCACAATAAGGGTGTGTAAAAATATTTAGATAAGAAAATGTATCCTAATTAGTTATTTGAAGTTTATATTTGTGTTAAATGAAATTAATTGCGATTTTATTTTTGTAGACATTAATTAAATACTATAAGAAATAGTTATTTATTTTATATACTTATAAATATATAATAAGTATTTCAATTATATATTTGAACATTTGAGTCTATGATCTACTATGAATTGAATACTTGATATGATACTATATTATAATATTAACAAGTGTTTTGTTTTAAATATTATTGTATTTGAATGTTTATGATACTATGGCTGCAATTGAATACTATGTGAAATGCTTATATGATTTTGATAAATATATTCTTTATTATAAAAGCAAATATTTGAATATTTATAATTTAAATTTATTTGTTAATCAAAAAAAGATATAAAAAGTTTCTATACATTTCCATCTATTTTTCTTATCAAATAATAATATTTGATATGCATACATGATCATATAACTTTGACACATTATATCAATTACATTTATTTCCAATTTTTAAATTGACAATTGCATTTGTTACACTGGAAATAAATATCTTCTATCACGTGACGTGGATTTTCATTAAAAGAAAAAAAAAAAAGAAGACGAAAGATCGAAGCAACAAAGTTGTAGCAACATCTGTGAAGGTAAAGAAGAAAGATTAGTTTCGGTGAGAGAGTTGTAAAGAAATATCGGTGAAAACATTTGAAAATATTGGAACCGATTTTCCTTCAGGGCGAGAATGTCAAGATGTTGCAACTTCTCTAACTTTCTCGTTCTAGTCTTCTAGAAACTCTTACAAGTTCTCGAAAGAATATTTACTTTTGTTGTTTCCTCTATTTTACAACGCGTCTGTTCACCTTCTACATGCTGTTCCTAATTTTCAAAGTTTACGAATTTAATCTGTAACAGCTCTATTTATAATAATTTGCTCTTACAAAAATTATTTGCTACAACATACATGATACCTTTAATTTTTTAAATACTGTAAAAGTTCATTATTTTATCGCAACAAAGTATTTAAAAATATTAAACAATTTCAATTTAAGAGATATTGCATCTTGAAATCGATAAAAACTCATAAAGAACAAGTAAACTCTACCGTTCTATACTCTCCTTATTTTTCGTATGAATAAATTTTAACAAACTTTTAAATTAAAATATAAACAGCTTATACTTTGTATAAAAATTCCCTCGAAATATCCTCGATCACCTGCGCTCTCTGAAATATTCTAAAGAAACTAAATTTACTTATTTACTTACAAATCTTTGGTTCGAGCATAGCTCGTTATTCGAATTTGGCGCCAACCGCAACTTGCATGGCCGACTTTGCACCGAAAACCCGGATCAAAATCTATTTGACCGTCGTATTCGTGTCTTCTTCCTTTCGTCGGACAGAATTGGTCAATCTTCGATAGAATGATCGATAGAGGGCGTCGATGGAGGGGGTGCGTGAAACGAGGATACCGCATGATGCGTGTGGGGCGTCCATTATTGGCACACGTGCTATTCCCGACGACACGGTCGTAGGGCGAGACTGGTTTACGTGGTCGCGCGTATGTACATACCAGGACTAAATGTTACACCAGTCATCCCCAATTCCGTCTATTGTCTGTATTTATCTTCGGCAGGCTGGTTACATTTTCATTCGTATAACACGTTTGCGAAACTGCGTTTTCGACTAGGATAAACACCCCCTTACATCTATTATCTCGTTGTTGGAGGCTGGTAATTGCAATTACTATATATATTCGCGTACGTTATTTGTGTTTGTATACGGTTGGTTGGACAATATTGTTGTAACGCGAAGAAATATTGAATTGTGTATTTTTTGAAAAATCGAAGAATTGAAAATTTTTAACGTTAGCAAATTCTGGAAAATAATTCGAAGGAATCGAGAAAATGATAATGGAATTAAATTATAATTTTAAACGTTTTTTTTTTAAGGTGAATAATGAGAAAAGTCGTTTTAAATGAAATATTGTATTTGTAACATTAAAATATAAATAAGATTTTTCTTTTTTTTTTTACCTACTATTTACATGAGATTGAAGTTGCTGTTCATGTGTCATTGGGTTATGGATCAATATGCTCTCCAAGATATTTTCTTTTATCAATAATTAAAGGAAGATAATTTTTTTCTTTTTTTCATTTGAAGAATCTTTAAATTTTAGATACATTTCTTATCGAACACCTATATATATATAATAAGAATGAGAACATAATGGCCTTAACCCAAGTCTCAATCAGAGTTTGATTCAGGTCAGGTTTCAGGACTTTGCATTTCCTTCCCAAAGTTAGTTTGCATCGACCAACTACTAATTTCAAAGTCGTAGCTATTATCGTGTTCATTTTGTCTAATTTATGAGAGAAGTCATTTAATACCATTATTCATAATTTTGTATTTAAATTTTATTTTATAAATAAATATACAATAACTTTGTTTAAAAGAATATTAAGATGTATTTATTATTTTTGTATGAAATCTAATTTATATTGTTATTATTTGTGTCAATCAGTATTATTAGTTTATTTATCACTATTCTGTGATAGTTTGTCTTGATTTTTTACAAACTTTGAGATAATTAAATGTATAATATATAATATGAAATAATATGATTACTAAATAAAATAAATTCTAATAATTTTTGTCACATCATGAATGAAGTGTGTGATATGATACAAATGTGACAGTTCTCTTATTAATCTCTACTCTATTTAAATGTGTATACAAGAACATAATATGAAAGCATTGAATTCTTTCAACATTTCTTTTATACAATTTCCCAAAGATAAATTTCGCTAAATATAATTTTAACAAAATTTAATTTATTACACAACACGCAATAATGTTTGGACACGCACCAGACATTATTGCTTCATTATATTTATTTATTATAACGTTATTGAATTTATTGTTTTTTTTTTATAATATATCAAAGCATCCATTAACAGAAACATAAATTTTATTAATATTGCATGATCGATAAATAAATTGAATAATGAAATTTAACGTTGTTAAAAAAATATTCCAACACGACAATTTACTGTGCTGTGCAACAAACAAATTGCATTTCGTTGATTATTTCGTTAATGTAAAATTTATGTAATCTCAATGTCCAAATATTTTTGCGGCATTATATTTCTCCGTTATTCAATTTATCGTTCGTATGCGCAAGAACCACACACAAATAATCGAATTTTTCTTTCCATTAAATATAAATGCTTTGATATATTAAAATTAAAAAATAAAAAAATTCAATTATTATAAAAATACATACGATAAAACGTTAATATATTCGTAATCGATCACCATTGAGGAAAATTGATTCCAAAGAAACAGGATCATTCTTCACTCTATCTTCGTTCTTAAATGAACCTAAATCTGTCTAAATAAACTTTGACACGTTACACAAGAAAAATTAGAAAAAATTCCCAGAGATATCGATTTTCGAGGAGCTTAAACAACAATAAAAAAAATAACAACACATAAAAAAATGTATATACATTTAGCAAGGAGTAGACAGACAATTAAAACAGTGATGCAAATAAAAATGTTGAATACAAAAATGAAAAAACCATGTATCATAAAACATTTTTTTTAAAAAAGATCCAATAAAAAATTCTCATGATTTTATTATTAATTAACATTCTGAGAAAATTTTTGTTTCAATCTCCGAGATTCAATTTTCGAAAGGAAAATATTTCAATAGAATTATTTTCAACAGGATAACGTATAATGTTTCGAAATTCAAACAAATTAGTAACGAGTTTATTAACGATAGTTTGCAATATTGTCGAAGTGCAGGTTGATGTAACGATATTAAATTACAGAACTATGCGAGGAATGGGCTCTGGCGAATAGTCGCGAGTGCGTGGAGGGCGGAAGTTCAGCGAGCACGACGCACGATGAACCTGAGGACGTGTCGGAGGCCAGGTTCACCCTCAAATATTTGGGCAGCACCCTCGTCGAGACCCCCTCGAGCGAAGAAGCTACTGCAGAAGCCATCAAGACTGTCATTACGATGGTACGTGCACGCCTTTTACGATTCTTTTACGATCGTTTATATCTAATCTTTCTAACACGTGTCGATGAAGATTCGAAATCGTTAGAATTGGCGAATCGAAATGGCGGATTTCGTATATAGAAATGCAATTATATTTTATTGCGATTATTAGAATCATGTGGTATTTATTCTCGTGAAATAAGTTTATATAGTTATAATTATTTATAAATATTTATGCTCTATTTCGATGCTTTATATATATAATTAATGCTTGTGGAAAGATATAATTTAAATATTTGAATATATTTATTACGCTTCCTTCAATTTTTATATGAAATTATAATGCAAGAGTATAATTTTTTTCCTAACAAGAAAGATATTGAGAAAATTAATTTTTTCTTAAAAATATTTAAAATTACACTAATTAGAAGATGGTTAAATTAAAGAATTTTTCAATTTAATACAGGAGGAAAAAAAAAAAGAAAATTTTCGAATATTAATTTCCAAGAGATTCAACTTAACTCTTGTCGAGTTAACAAAGACATTTTTCCAACAATGCCTAAAATTGCGTATAAATCTCTTCACCGAGTAACTTAAGCCGCAGCTATCTCGTTAGTCGCTCGATGAAATAAATTGCAACGCTTAATAACATCGATTAACGTTCCCAGTCTGACAGCTAGAACTTATGGTTAAAAAACTCTATAAAAAATCAATAACTTCGCTTCATAAATCTGAACCAATGACATTATGAATTTCACCTTTGATATAATCCTTTATCTATCAACGTTTCAACGGATATTTAAAAAAGTTAATTAAACCCTTCTATGAAATCGATTTATTAATTATTCTATCGCGACTGAATAATCTGATATTAAATCTAATAGATTTAACAAGCTTATTTTAACGTGATAATTTTGCTTTTGACGAAGAATAAATTTTATCTTCATTGAGTAATAATTTCAATTGATTTTGAATCGTTCAACATGCAAACGTGTTTTTGCACAAACTTAAGGAGACTTAAATATTGTAGAAGCAAGGGAGACTTACATTCAAATTTTCTAAGATATTCGCGATTTTCACGATTGTTGCAAATTGCAAGTTCGCTCGCGAATATTTCAAGAAATAAAATTAAAATTTTCCTTTGTATATTATTTCTATAATTATCCAATAAAGTTTCTTTCGTTAAACGAAATATCATTTCTCCAATGAGTGCATAAACTTCAAAGAAGGACGAAATTAAATTAAATGATATTTCAGAATATGAGAATCATAGAGATGCCTCTTCTAGAGACATTCTAAAACGAAGATGTAGATATAATAGAATAAGACGCTACAATATGATGGATCATAAATATATGATCCATAATTCATGATACAAATAACGTTAAGAAGAAATAAAATGAAAGTATAAGATAATATTTTTCATATACTATATAAGAAATTAGCTAATTTAAAAAATTGATTTATTTAAAAAACAAAGAATTATGAATTATTTTGTATTAGATAAGTGTATTATAGATTGAAATTGTAAATCCATCGATAAAGAATGAAATTATGCTGTTTTAGATGTAAAGTTATTTTAACATTGGAAAGATACATTGAAAAATAGATTGTGACGTATAATTTATATCGATTGAACCATTTTGTAATTCCAAATAATTTTTTTTAAATCTTATTTTGTTTTATTTGTATGATGGTTATAATGATATTAAAGTAAAAATCTCTTCCAATTACAATCTTTATTTTTATCAAATAGCAAATAGAATTCTAAAATTCTAGAGAAGTAAAAAATATTTCAAGAAATAAAATAAGATTACAAGTTGTAAAACAAGAAATGGGTAAAATAAAATTCACTTATTCGAGTCAAGTTCCAAAAGTATTTTGTTATTTGATAAGGTGAAATTCCTGAGAATTTTGGAATTCTCGAACGTGTGGGGAATCTCGAGAATGTTCTTGAAAATTACGAAAAGCTGAATTATGTTCCAGGTCTAGCTAGACTGTCTTTAAAACATAGAATCAATACAACATTTCTTGTGCTAATTCGTCGATTTTGAAAATTTTAAATTGTTAATAAATAATTTTTTTCTTTTTTAAAAATTGAAATAAGACATGAAAATTACTTTATCAACAAAAATGACTTTTTCCCCATTTTTATTAATGTTGTTATTATGTAAAACAAAATTATATGAAAAAAAAAATATTTTTATATACAAATTTGAAATAAAATTTTATATTCTATTAAATATATTTTATAAAATTATTTCAAATTTATTTTATACTTGATATTCTATCTTTTAATTTTTATTATTTTGAAAATTAAAGATTGAAATTAGAAGAATTCTTCAGAGCAATGGGTTTCTGATGTTTGCATATAATTTATGGTTTATATGATACTCTAATATTAATGTAATTATTAATATATTAATATATCAATAATTAATAAATAGAATTATATATTATTATTTATTAATATTATTAATAGTATAATTAAAATTCTATATTATATTAACATAAATTAATAAATTAACATTATATAATAATATTGGTATTTCTATTAACTAATATTGATTAGTTAATAATCTATTCTATTTGTAATTTGCAAGAGTTTCTCTTAATATTTAAAAAATAAATTGAAAATGTAAATATAAATCAAATATATAAATCAAAGATAATTTGTGTATTTATAAAATTTCTCTATCCAAAAAAAGTTAATTTTAAATTTTCAAGTTATCGTATGTGTTTTAATTATAAATGATCTTATAATAATCAAAATAAAATATTGCAAACTATTCTTTTAGAAAGAAATGAAGATATTGATCTTGGGTTATATTTTTATATTCTTCTAATATGCAATAAATTTTTTAGAGAGAATTATTAGGAAAAAATTGATCTATTTAATTCTTTTTCTACACGACTATTTTTTTTCACACAATTTTGAAATAATAATACAATTTGAAAAAAGTAATTCTATTCTCATTTATTATTTACACATATATTTACATATATTTTTTAAAATTTTTTTTTCTTAAATATTTTTAATGTTAAAATATTGATATTTGATCAATTTTGTTAAAAAAATTTCCATTATAATATTATTTAGAATGATACATACATGTACTTGAAACTTGATTGAATTTTGAAGAATTCAAATGTCTATTTTAACAACACGGTATTTTTTTTTCAAATAAATATTTAAAAAAAATATCCTATCAAAATTAAAATACATTTTTATTCAATGATTTTCATACCTTTCGTTTGAAAATAATTCATCGTATTGTCCATATCGGATTTTCATCTAGAATCAGTTTTTTCGTATGCATTTTATTCTTTTTTTTTTCAGTTTTCATTTACACAATTTTTTTTTTTTACCCAATCTACCGTATAAATAAAGAATTATATCTGTTTTTCAAATTTCTATACGCACACGATACTACAAAACTACTGCAATTTTTTAATCTCAGCATCAATTATTTTCTCAACGTTACAAAATAATATTATAAAATTTACATTTAAAATTCAAGTCAGACCAGTGAAATATTGATCCATCAATTTACTAACAATTTTAAATTTCGAAACATATCTTATCTCTTAATCGAAGAATATTTCAAAAATTAAAGACTGATCAATCGTTTCCTTCTCTCATTTTAACCAGAAAATTCTTAACAATATTTTTTTTCTCTCTTCAATAGGCGAAAGCAAGCGGCAAAAAGCTGCAACGAGTTTCTCTAGCCGTGAGTTTAAAGGGTATTAGAATGACGGATCTTGCCACGGAAGAAGATCAGCTCCAGGTATCTATATACAGGTAAGCACGAAACGAGTGCTCCATGAACATATTCCAAGTATTTCTTGCTTTGTGAAACACACGCACACACACACACACGCATACACACACACGTGTCAGTCAACGATTGGAGAGCCCGTAATCGGACGAAACCGGATTTGTTGGTTCTGGCCTGTTGTACATTTCCCTCCGCGTCAGCCAACATAATATCCGATATTCGGGCTAAAATGTATTCGAAATATCACGCAGCGGCGACGAGCAAACGTTACATGATTCGATTCTGGAATATTATTCCCTTTCGTTAATTCGAAACTATGATTTGCAACGAATGGATCGTTCGATGATATTCCGATTTCGTGTTGGGATGAAAAATCCGTAGTTTCCATCCATTCTTTTTTTCCCCTCCCTCTTTGCGGTGTAGTTACCTCTTTCAAAGTTGGAAATAATCAGAAATTTCTGTTTCTGTTTTTTTTTTTTTTTTTTTTTTTTATAATTTCGAACATTTTACCACAAAAGAATTACATTTTTATTGGAAAGAAATTATTAGGAATGATATTGTTGAATTATATATTGTTGTTTTATTATTTTTTTTTTCGTACGATTATGATTGTAAAAAGCAAATATTTTTGTTGTTTTTAAATATTCTTAAATGGTGAATTATTTAAAAATTTTTAATCTCGAATATTTTATGATCAATTTTTCAATCGAAATTTTTTTGGAATAATGAATGAATTATTGAATATAATATTTTTGTATACATAAAATGAAAAAATTATTTTAAAAATTCATCATGTATTAACTTGTTCGAAACAATGCTATTGAATGTTATGGTAATATTATTATTTTTTTTATATACGATTAATATATATATTTAAAAAATAACAAAGTATCTTTTTATTATTTATGAACCATAAAGGAAAAAAAGAAAAGGGAAACGTGACAACGATATGAGCTATATATTTCCTTAATCACGTGATATCCTCCAGTTTCAGTAATCCAATATAATACACTGACGCTTTTAATGTCACTTTAATTAACCCGTGGTTCGTATAAACGACCGTAATTCAAATATAATTAAAATGTAAAATGTATAATGTATAATGTTGTTTCGATTCATGCGTGCGTAATTTCACGCGAGAAAGATTTATTTAATTCGTTGTAATTTCATATTTTTATCTTTTGAAAAATCTATTTTCTTCTTCTTCTTGTTTTTTTTTTTTTTTTCAAGCACTTGGATAAAAGCGCTTCACTTTATCATTCGGGATTCAAATTGAACGTTAAAAAAACTTGTATTTTTGTACTTGTTAATTTCGTACAATTCAATTTATATTCTTTTGAAGCATATCTTCTTTATTGTAATTTTCGTAGTAAAAATAATTGCATATTCATACTTTTGAATAACAGTTTTATAATTTTTCAACATTTGCGTTTCATGTTTTTTGTCAAAATGTTTAATTGCAACAATTATAAAACAATATATTGTTTTAATATTAGATGTTTAGATTGGATTATTTATTTCGTATTAATAAATTTTTATTGAAGAGAGAGTATAAAAGTAAAATTTAATGAGAAATTTTAATTTTTTTTTTATTTTATATATACATATATTATATAAATATACAATGGAGTGAGAAAAAAGTTGAAATTTCGAAGTTATTTTTTAATAATCATAAAAATTTGCCTTTGTCATATGCCATAAATATACACAAAAAATAGTTTCTGTTAATTAAATTTAAAAATACTATAAACGTTTTTTAAGTTTTAATTATTTTATTTTTAAACTTGTTTCTTGATTTTTTAATTTTTCTGAGAATAAAATTTATTATAAAACATTTATTTATCGTTAAAAATCATAAATGAGAAAAAAAAAACGAAATTGTTCCCATCTTAATATAGAATTCTTGTAAAAAATCATTAATCGTGAATGTAATTCTTTTCAGAATTTCATATTGTTCGGCGGATGCAGCTCATGATCACGTGTTCGCGTTTATCGCAACAAATTTGAATGAAACTATGGAGTGTCACGCGTTTCTCTGTCCCAAAAGAAAAATGGCGCAAACGGTGACGTTAACGGTCGCTCAAGCCTTTAACACGGCTTACGAAGCTTGGCAACTGTCCCAATCCGATCCTAGGATTCATCACACTCAGGATAAAAGTCCCTCGTTAACTGATGATACGAACGGTGGGTAAATTATTTTCCATCCCAATTTACAGATCAATCGAAATACTTGGTTTAAAATTAAAAGAAAAAAAGTCCAAAGAGATTTCTTTATAAGAAAAATTTGAAATTTCTCAAAACTGAAATTTATTCTTGTGCTTAGATTTAAAATTAATTAAAATTCAAGATCGAGAAAAATAGATTAGATATTATTTATATAAAGAATTATTTCAAATATATATTTTTATATTAATTCGAACAAATATTATTTTGAAAATTATTTTATTTAATTATTGATATAATTAGAATAAGATTTTTAGCTAATTGTTGTATTAAAACTTGTATCTCCTCATTTTGATTTATTATCTTTTATTTTTCTTGATCTAAACATAAAACTAAATAGCATGAAATTATATTTTGAAATTATGTTTATTTCAAACAAAAATAAAATATAGAAATTCAATCTCGAAAAATATATCCAATTTCAGAAATCGAAGTTCATTTAATTAAAAAAAAATAAAAAAAGTACTCTGAATTTCGAGAATTTAGATTATTCTTTCGATCTATGAAACTCTTTCATCAATTATGTTTAACAATTTCAAAACCGGATCTCTAATACATAAAATTACTAGCAATTTTTCTTTTCTCCCTTCTCTTTTCTACAAATTAATCCTTTAAATTAATCAATTCGTTAAGTAAGAGATAATTGAAAGGCGAATTATGGACTTTAATAAGTGAAGAAAGAAAGGTAGCTTTAATCTTGAACCATTTGATCTGTGGTAAAAGTCGACGTTGTCCGTGAGATGGAATATACATCTGTGTAGTTGTGCACTTAACTCCCCGAGAGTGCGGATATTGCGGAGGGTTATTCGCGGAAGGTTACGAGTGCACCCTAGGAAATTGTCCGGTAATATTGGACCTCGTACACATCGAACTACAACACTATCGAAAACTGGAACAATTATACAACTCGCGTGCTCTCTTCATTTGTGCAAACATTGTTGTGCACGGTTCCCTTCGAGGGAAACAAATTAGCTGTAATTATTCGTGGCATATTTTTTTTTAAATTAATAATTAAAATTTCACTCGTTACTATGCGAAATTTTATTCTCCTGTTAATTGTAATATAATTTACCGTTGCGTATTCCATTCAGAATGTAATTTATGAATTTTTAATCAATTTTTTATTTTGATTATCAATGATATGTGCGTAAAAAGATGTGTATATAGGAAAAATGTTGAAAGAAATATTAAGAAAAGTGAAATATTCCCATAAGCAAATACTATTTTATTAAATTTGAAAGGAATCTCTATTTATATTTGATATGAATAAAATATTTAAATGAAAATATAACTTGAAAATTTTTTTTTATTTTATATATATGATCTTAGATCGTAATAATTAAATGTTATTAAAGTTAAAATATAAAAGAATTTATCTTAACATAAATTAATCTTATTAATCTCATCTTGAGTTTAATTATAGATTAATCATATTTCATACATAATATAATTATATAAATAATATGTACAATCACGTGTAAAAAATATTTAATTCAAAATATGTCATTTTTTAATATAATTACTGAGAAATTTCAATGAGAAATTTTTATGTAGCTATAAATATTTATTTCTATTTTGCATTTCAAAAATCCTTTTCTCCAGCTCTGTATTAACGCTTCGCATTGCATTGATTAAGTAAATACGTGTATATTTTTTTACTAGTCTCTCGAAACGTGAGTATCGATTTAATGATGCATCTGTAATTAACAAACGACTGTTTAGAATTACGAGATGACTCGAACCTACCAATTAGCAACAAATGAGAAATCAGTGTTCATTTGCAAGGGTTCTACTTCTGCATCACACAGATTTATGAATATTGGTGTATACGTGGGTCGATAATGAAAGTGTATCGTAGAGATGCGAAAAGAGTATCGTTTCGTGATTCGTGCAAAACGAGATTTGATCATTTATTTATATTCTTTTTCTTGCACGCTATCCAATTCTTCATCGATGCGAAATTAATTTTTAATTTCTTTCCTTAGAAAATAACGAGAAGAAAAAGAGCGAAGGAGGTGCGAAGAAGACTGTGAATAAAGTTAACGAACAGAATAAAGACAGTGGCCAACAACGTAACGCGAATGACGCACCAAAAAATCTTTTGATCGATTTATCGAATGAGAGTAAAGCAGCTGGAAATTCATGGGTACGTAATTTCAATTTACAATTAGATCTTGATTAATGCGAATTATATATTCCACGAATTAATCGTACAATTGCATTACTCGAATATTTGAAGTACGGCGATTAGTTCCAATTTAATGAAACATGAAAACTCTTGGAAATATATTTTTACACATTTATTGACATTTTAACCGATTATCGTCTGTGTCATGAGAAAATTATTGCATAAGAGATATAATGTTAGAGCTAGAATGTTAATATATCTGTGAAATATCTTTAGAGATTTTTCAATTTTAAATAAACCAAAATAAACTTAAAAATTGCGTTTGTTTTAACTTCTAAAAGAGTCTTCAAAAATGAGACAAATATTTATATATTAATTATCCTATACATATAATATAATATAATATAAGAAAATATTTAAGATTAATATGTAATAATATTTGAATATAACAATATTATAGCTATGAAAAATTTAAATTATAATTTAAATTTAACATATACATAATTTGTAATCTTTTTTTAATTTAAATCCATATAGAAAGATTTTCTTTATTTTTCTATTTTTTATAAGAAGAACATTTACATTTAAAATTTTATGGATTATGTAATCTGCAAAATGTACAATAAAAAAAACTGTTTTAAATAATGAGAAGATTTCCTACTTCATTAATTGAATTTTGATTTATAATTGTAATGGTAGTCGCATTACTTAAATTCTTATTAATCAAGAACTAGTATTATATCAATGTACATTAATTAATTATCAAATACACAATTTTCCAATATTTTTCTAATCTACAATATTTTTTAGGTTTGCTTCGAAGACGAAGATGGTAAAAAGGTACAAAAGAAGAGTAACTCGACTAGTATCCCTATGACGACTTTAAGACATACCACGACATCTGCATCACACCACGTTGTACCGAGGTCAACGACAGGTTTCAAAATACAAAACGCTTGGGGTGAATCAAGATCCGTA
The DNA here is from genome assembly GCF_003254395.2 of Apis mellifera. NCBI lineage: Eukaryota > Metazoa > Arthropoda > Insecta > Hymenoptera > Apidae > Apis > Apis mellifera. Next base: position 1,771,247 of record NC_037640.1, on the reverse strand, counting down.
GATTTGATGTGCTCGTAGCAGGCGTAGCCTTCGGCCGATAGCTTCCGAGATGTGCCATTAATCACTGGTCTCTGGAAGTATCTATCGAATAACGGCCAACCGAAGAAAGCCAAGCAATAGACTAATTATTATATCGTCGAACTTATGATATCATTTTTAAACTGATCAATCGAATCACTGGAATATGCGTTTTTCCGACAAAATTACGAGATAAACAAGGTGCTAATTGTGATCACTTTTAAATCGCTCGACTAATTTTTAATATCGATATTTTATTGAGTATCATAGAAGAAAATCGACGAAGAAAAAAATATGGTGATTCTTTTTATGATGACTTTTTCATCCACTTAATATCTTCGAAGAACAATTGATATCGAGCGGTGCTCGGGAAGGATTGATGATTCAACAAAAAGAGGGTTTTTTTTTTTCTTAATTTCGTGTATAAGAAGTGGGAACAATTTTTGAAATCCCTTTTAGGATTGATCCGTGCCAATTCGTTCAAACATATCGTATACAATTTCATATTACTTTTATATTGCTGATACGCGTGTACATTAATAAATAAATTTTTACTATATTTTATTTTTAATTATATATGTTAAAAATCATTCTCTTTTTTAAACAATTTTACATGAAAATCAAAGATAGTTGAGAAAACGATAAATCAAAACAAATATAATTTTTTGTTACGTAGTTATAGTATCGAATTATATTTGTTGTTAAATAGCTGGGCTATTACTTAATCGAATTTAAAATTAATTTTTTAAATTCGTTTCTTTTTGCGGGAAAAATATTTAGAACATAGATTTATAATTACGTAATAACAGAGGATATAATAATATTAATAAAAATTACTAATATTATTCCTTTAATATTATCGCTTGTTACACTGTAATTTTTAAAAGAGAAATATGTTACAACGATGATTTTTGTTTATGAAATATCTTTTTTCTTTGGAAATATCTTTAGAATGACAAATAAATAAGAATCGATTTTATCCTTCCGAAATACATAAATAGATACTATCAGCAAAATGATCTTAATTAAATTAATGAAATAATAATAAAATAACGTAATTTGCTATTAGAAACATGCATTGGTGCATATATTATAAAAAAATATGTATATCCATACAACATGTTTATTGTCAAAATTTGTATAATAATTTACATCGAATTTACATTGCGCTATTCAGTGTGAATATATCTAAATAATACATACATTTATCCATGATAACTTTACTTATGATACTTCATTTGCAAATATAATTATAGATATGTATAATTGCTACCAATTTATATTTTAAAGCGTTAAAATCGTTATCATTAAGATGCTAAAAGCTTTTAAAAAGAACTGTTTTTGCCTCTATATAGATATAATATCCATATTAGTTTATGTATATTGGTTTTTTTAAATACACGTTATATTCCCGACATATAAAAATTTTTATTTTCGAATATTAGTGTTTAACTATTATAATGTTGCATTATATACATGTATATATGAAAGTTTATTGTCCATTAGTTGATGTAGTGGGCTATTTTCGTAGAAAAAATAGATGTATAGATAAAATGATATTGTACAATCATTATCATCGTTAATATTCATGTTTTTATTTGTGATAAGAATATCAATTTATAATTTAGACATTCAGACTGTGACACATTTCATTTTCGAAAATATGAATCGAATAAGAAAAGGAATTTGTAATTATTGTAATTGTCATTTTATTAACTTTTTTACAAAGATGTATGAGAGAGTAATCAAAGGACTTGAATCTTATTTCGTTTGTAAAAATTAATGACAATTTTGTACGATTATTTTGTATAATGATAATACAAAAAAACTCGATACGATGTATTTTTAAAGTTGCAAAACGTTTGTGCAACATCGCTTAATATCACTAAGTGTTTAAATATAAGTATACGTTAAATATACACATACATATCTATTTGTGCTTTATCATTAAATAATACTCGTATATTCCTTATCTCTTTGTTTTTAATAATAATAACCGAAAGAAATTTTACATGTATATATTCTTTGCATGATTTTATAAGAATATATTAGATACTTATGCATACTTTTATTGATTCTATTTTTTTATAAGAAATTTTTTTTATTTTCAGAGATACCTTAAAGATGGCGGCAGATATCAGTTTTAGAAATAAACTATTATAAATAAATAACTAATAACTTTTTTAATCAAATAAATTTCGTTAAATTATTCAATTTTTTATAAATTATTTAAAATTTTATTATTAAAATATTTGCATTATGCATGATAATGCAATTATATCATTACCATTAGATGCGTATTCAAAATAAATCCTTTGTTTTAAACTATATTAAATTATATTAAAAAACAATTTAATTTGTTAATAAGAAATATTGTTCGAGATATTAAAATTGTATTAAATTATATATATATACATATTTGTATAATATATACAAGGTTTTTTTTTCAAAAGAAACATAAAAGAAATTATAATCAATCTTAATTATATTCTAAATATAATTGTTCAAAATTGTTCAAATTATTATGATTCAACAATGACTTTTGTAAAATTTAGAATGAGATAAGTTAAAACAACTCGCATAGTCATAAATACTATGTAATTTAGTAACATTCATACATTAGCGGATTATTCAAAACATATAACTAAGCTATGATGAAGCAAAGAAAAGGATAATACAGAAATGTTTTGAGGTTATTCTATAGAAGATAAGGAAACAGACATGTTTCGAATAGAGACGAAGAAAAAAGTCGAAAGCTCAGCAATGAGAACGAGAGTACAAATGCAAGTTATACAAATGAAAGAGTTGTCCAAAAGATGAAATAGACTATTCTTTAGTATAACTATATATATATATATTTAAGCGTTTGATTTTCCAGATGTCCTAAATACGAACTTTCTATCAATCAATCTTTTCAAAATCAAACTTAATTTTTTCCCAAAATTTATAACTTTTAAACCAAGAAGTATTTACAATATTTGATTTTTTAATAAAATTAATACATTTAACTAATTCAAAATAATAAACTTTAATATTCTTCTTGCAAGAACTTTTAGTTAATTCACAATGTTGAACTTATTTCAAACTAATTACTAACCTTAAATGTCGTAATTAGGAAGGTAAACATTTTCGACTTTACTTAATAGCCTGGGAATAATTTACTGCTCTTGCGCCAACTATTTTAGTGAAGATAGGTTACGAAGTCGAGAACGAACGAACATAAATTCAAAGATGCGAACATAGTTGAAAATTAATATTTCATAACACTAATGAAAAACTGAGTTTGCTAAAAGATGATTAACACGAGTGTAAGAACAAAAGAAAAGAAAAATATAATAGATAAATCAGTATATACATATATGTATATTATATTGTATATTACAATATACTTTGACTTAAGTTTTTGATTATTACATTATCATTCGTTAAAAATTAAAAGAACTATTTAAAATATTTAATTAAAAAAAGTATTAAAATTGTTTAAATAAAATGTACAAACTATTATGTTCATGAATTATTGATCAAGATTAAATAGAGAAGGTTAAGAAAATGAAAAGATAAAATATTTAATATCAATAGAAATATGAAATAATTTTTTAGAATTAGAACATTTTAGAATTTTTTTAATAGTTTTTTTATCACTTAAGTATTTTCTGAACAGTTTATAGAATTCACGTCCAATCAATATAAATTAAAATGCACTTTATTCTACTTAATCCTTTCATCTTTTTAAATTTTTAATGAAATGAAGTTGTCGACAATTTGTAAACACAATATATCGATTCCAATCAATATTAAAATACATATATTAATTTGAAAGTAACAATATTTAGTATAAGTAAACTTACTGAATCATAGAACAAAATGTCTTCTTTCTTGGATTTTGCATCTTTTTTCTTTAAATTTATTAATATTTTTTAATATTATCATATATATAATTTATTAATATTTACACAATTATTTTCGCGCTGTAAAATCCCTTTCTATTTAACTATCAAAAAATATCGGCAGATGTCGCGTCGGGTGCTTTTAAGAGAAGTAGTCAACATGGCGTCTTCGAACAGTAACAAACCGCGTTCGTGTCTTTGACAGAAAGTTACTAGCATTGCCGCACGTAGGCGCTGTAGAACAAGTATCTGTCTCCGTGAGAGCTTTTTTTCAAGGATGTTTGCGATAAAGAGCTTTGGGACTGGAGATTCGCGTCTTTTTCGATTCTCTAAGTTTCCCGCGGGATCATCTAACAGCAGTAAAGGTGATCGGTTAATAGACAGTGACATCCTTCTGTTTTATATGTCATCTTGCCATTTATCCCGCAAGGACAGTGTCTGTTTTACCGTGCGATCGTGCTTCTGAGAAGGAATAAAGAGAGCGTGCTCCTGCAAACTGTTCGTGTATAGTGCAAATAGTTCGTCCTTTAGGATGACAATGTTTGTAAAGAGATATCAATACAATCACATGATTGTTTGCCATTTATTCGATCATAATTCGGCAAAAAATTAATAACTTGTCGATGACATAATGCGTGAAATAACGAGGAAATTCAATTGCAATTTTAATACTCATAGGCCTACAATCTGATACGAATCACGGAAGCTGTATCTCTTCGTACAAATTGAAAATAAGAAAAAATCAAGGAATTCGTAACAACTGGAAGCAGCAAACAATTGTAAGTATTTTGCAATTATATAAACAAAAAATATACGAAATTGACAAAAGATTTCAATCGCATTTTTAAATATTTTTTCTATTCATTCACTCACGTGGCAGTTGACAGTGAAAGGACTTATGATGCGGCAAAAATGACAATATTTCATAATTTTGTTTAAATGTTAAACGCAAATGCGTCATATACATACGTATTTTTTTTCAATTTTTCACGTGGTTTAAATTTTGAATAGCAATATGTAAATGAATGTTTTCAAAGATTTATATCTACACACAAAATTCTATATTCCAGTGTTAAACAAATATTTATGAATGATAAAACAAAAATATTAAATATAAAATATAATTTTAATTCTGTAGAATTCGTTTTTTTTAAATATTGTTTTATTGAATTGGAAATTCGTTGCCATAATGCTACAATTGTAAAAAAAAATGTAATAATATATAAATATTGTAATATTATTATAAATATTGTTTAATATCATTATCATATATTTCGAAAAATTGATATATAATAGAATGGAATATATATTATATTTTATATAATATATATTTTAAATAATATATAACTATTTTTTCTTGCATGATGCAAAATCTTATGTTTGAAATATTTTTAACATTACAAGGCGTAAATTATCACTAAAGAGATTAGCAACGAATATGATAAATATAATATAAATATATTACAGACCTTCGAGATATTAAAAGTGAAATCTTTTGTTAGACACGTACTATTACGTATTATTATAATAATGTTCTTTGCTCACTATTCTTTATCAATGCAATTTTTTTAATACAATCATTTTTATAACGCCGCTATTATATTCTTCTATAAAGACCTGGAATTGTCTAAATGTAATTATTTTAATTTAAAATATTTTCATCCATTAAAGTTAAAATTTAATCGAATGACGGCTAGTTTTGTAATGAACCTGTCGTTTAAGATATATTTTATCGGAATTGATAAGTTTAGAGAATTCTAATATTATTATTAATCTAATTAAATTAATTCAAATGATTATGAGATCAAACAAATCTACATAGTTATATATGTATCCAAAAATATTTGGATACTAATAAAATTTTTAATTTCCTATTTTAATATTTAGAATGAATATATATATATATATATATATATATATATATTTTAAATAGTTTAACAGAATTTTTCTTTATTGGAAGATTTTATCTTTTTTCTTTAATGTATATTATTATTTTTTTTATGAAATTCACAATTAATTTTAATATATAAAAATAATTATATCTTTGTAAAAAATTTATGATTTTAGTTTGATGAAATAAATTTGTAACATATATATGAATACTTTTGCAAATTAAAAATTTTTTTTTTTAATTTGTAATTATAAATTATACCAAATATTTTAAGGACTAGCTACATTAAATTATCTGTATTATTGTTATATGCACAATAAAATTAATTAATAATACATATGAATAATACATGCAAATCTGAAATTCCGTGTAAATCTGCAAATTCACATTTGACAATATATTATATTTGAAATAATAGAGATTAATTAGGTGCAATGACCTAAATATACAATTGTCTCTCTTTTAATTTTCTGAGATGGAATATAATATATTATATAATATGTTAAACTCAAAGAAAAAAAGCGTTGAATGTGCAAAAAGATATGAATACATTGTAATTTCAGAGAAACAAAGATATTTTTAAAGTAATATTTACAAAAGAATGAAATTAAATTTATAATAGAAAGAAATTGAAAATTAATAATAATAAATGTAAAAATTATAGTTAATTTTTTTTTATAATTGCATTAATAGAAAATATAATTAAATCAGACTTGATTTTCAAATTATATTATTTTAAAATTAATTTTTTGAAAAATAATTTATTTTTTAAATAATTTCTTAATGAATAAATATTGAATGAAGTATTTTTTATAAAAAATAAGTAAATTATAATATTTAATTATTAATATTTGCAATTATATAATTTATTTAATATTTCATTTATTTCAAAAATTTTTGCCAAAAATGTATTATTTTTTATTTTTATTAAATTTATTATTTATTATTTTCTATTATTATTTATTATTCAATATGTATTTTAAAAGATATTTCAGGAATAAATTTTCTATAAAAGAATAAATTAATTCTTTGAAATCAATTCTTTAATTTTTTCATCTTATTCAAATTTCTTTAATTAACCAAATAACAAATAAAATTAAAATATATTAATTATAAAATAATAAATAGCATTATTTGAAATAATTATTTTTAAATTTTTATTCAAAATTTCATTTAGATTTAAATTATGAAATAGGAAAAATACTAAATGTAATTTAAATTTAATAGCTGTAGTAATGAATAAGTTTTGTCGTTACCTTTAATTAGATTTATTTTAATATTCGTATTTCCTACAAATAAAATATAGATTAATAAAATTTGTGAGATTTCGTTAATGATCTTTTACACGTTCTACATAAACAATTTATAATATCTATAAATTTAAAAAAGAAGATTTATAAAGAATCGATAAAAATCTATAAATTTAAAGAATTTATTTGCATATATCTTTTTTAAAATCAATAAGAATTTGTGTATGACTTTAATAATTGTAAACAATTACATTACCTAACGGTAAACAGCTATGATATTTCCATAATCCCAAAATGTTACGCTCAATTTTTTTTTTTTTTTTTTTAATATCCATTAAAAACCAATTTCGTATGGTCAACAATATTTATCATAGCTAAAATGCTCTTCTAAAAGTCATTCAGATCGTTTTGTATTTAATGTATAAATAAATATTAACTTCTACAGAGAATCACCAATTCTTTAGCTTTCTTTTCGTCTAGATTTTCTCGTGATATATACGGTAGTATAAAATATTGCGAATAATAGATTAACCAGCAATATAAATAACGTTTGAGAATATGAATGAATTCGCATTTATCAGGCTTTCCACATCGATGATTTTTCTTTACTTCACATGGTTATTTAAATTATTTCAAAAAAAAAAAAAAATAAAGAAAACAGTATTTTATGCGCTAATCTAGTTAGAACATAGGAATGACCTTGAGTCAACGAGTTGTTGATTTTCAAAACAAAGGAAAATTACGCAAAGAACACTTATGTCCGTCGAGTAGCGTGTTAATTGTATAACGTGATGTGAAATTAAAACATAGATTTTTTAATTCGTTCTTAAGACGATAAAAATTTTATTTGCCCGAAAAAATCGCTAAAAAGATATTGATCAAACTTTCGTAATTTGAAGCTTTAACTTGAAAATTGTTAAGAAAGTAAATTTTATTCATTCGCTTTCCTTTATTATTGAAAATCTTTGTAGATCAAAATATAAACTTAATTCGAATTATTCACCACGTATTTATATTAATTTAATTTGAATTTAGAATTATATATATAATTAACTCGATTTTTGCAAATCGAAATTTATTTCTAAGTAAACTAAGATAAATTTTGGTGCTTTTACAATTCGAAATAATTATGTGCTATAGTATTAATTATTTATTCTGTTCTTTTAATTATTACAATAATTTCATATATATATATATATATATATCGCTGAAAAAAAGAGTGATTTATAGCTTACATTGTTTTCTTTGAATTTTTATAAATAGAAGAATCAATATTTCAATGCTCCTAGCTGAATATTTAACAATATTATATTGAAAATATTATATTAACAATGGATACTGATTTTTTTTATGTATGATATTACATTGATTTATTGTTAATATATTCGAAAGACATTTTTAAAGAATTTAAAGATCAAAATAAATACATACAAAATTTGATATATAAAAATATCAATATAAATTTATTATTTTAAATGAAACTATTTTAATCTATTCTTATTATTTAATATAAATCTAAACTGATAAATAAGTCTTAATAAATAAGCTTTAAAGGAATTTTTATATCGATTATCTTTAAAATTTCTATAAAGTTTCAAATTTTTAAAGAAAAAAACGAAATTTTTTTAATTCTTCAAACTTGAAAATATCAACTGTACATATTAATTGAAATTGAATAGTTTTTTTTTCAAAATTAGATATAATAAAATTTAAATTAAAAATAAAATTATAATAAATTTAAATTAAAAATTATTGTTAAATATATTGAAAAATTTGTTATTTTTAAAAAATTATTTTAAAAAATTTAAGATGATTCATACAGAAAATTCAAGAAACATTTTATTTGTTATTTTAAAATTTACTTGTTAGATTGTTAAAAGAATGCATTTGATCATTGTAACAACATGCTCTGACAAGTTCTAATTTATTTATAATTTGGTAATTATGAAATTTTTTTATCTTTAAATGAGCTTAGAATCCTTCCAAATTTGTATAATCTAAAACTTAAGATAAATGATTCATTTAATGAAAATTTAATGACAATTCGAATTTGAATTTGTTTTTTAATTTTTTTTAAATTAAGATTTATAAAAAATTGATCATTATTTTTCTATGATTATTAAGAAAAAATAAATTATTAAAATTAATTAAATTATTAAAAAATAAATTTAATTATTAAAAAATAATTTATTAATAATAACTTTTATTATTCTCGCTTTCTAATTCATTCTCCGTGACATTTGTTCAATTGAAGACTAAAATTCTTGAAACGTGTGATTGATTCAAAATAATAATATTGTTAATTATTGATTTTTTGAGAAAAACAAGTTTGATCACATGTTCATGGATCAATTAAATATAATATAATTTTATTAACGTTATACATTCATTTTATGTGAAGAATAATTATTTTAATAAAATAAATAAGTTTAAAAAAAAATATTTTGATAAAAAATAAACAAATGAAATAAATTTTGATAATCAAACTCTTTATTAAGCTTTAATTAATAAATTTTAATCAAATAATAAAGATGGACAATAATAAAAATATATCATCATATTAAATAATATTCCTCCAATATATCTAATAAATATATTATTAATATAGATCTTTTTTCGTTCCAAAGATTTAATATTTCTTTTTGTTCCAATATCTTTATTGATGATAATTTAAAATTTTTCATTTTTCATTTATCAATTTCAAAATCATTGAACTTTAAACAAATAGAAGAAATCTTAAAGAAAGTTAATGAAGAGTGATTCGCATCAAAGATGAATTTTTTAATTTTCTAATTTTTAAAAAAGAGCAATTTTAAAGTTAAACTTGTTATTTCCCTATACATCAATAATTAAATTTGTTAAAACTTATTTTTAATTTCTTTATCTCAACTTTAATAGATTAGATAATTAATTCTCTTTTTTTCTAAATATTGAAATTAGATAATGTAAAATACAAGAAATTAAAAGTCAATTTATAAAATTTTTTTCTCACGATTTTTATATCTATTATATCTTAATGTATATTTCATTATCTAATATTTTACATATATCTCGTATGTATATATCTTATATCTCGTGGAAGATTTAATTTAGAAATATTTTCATCAAAATATTCTCAAGCTAATAATCATCATTATTCTAGAAAAATCTACATTTACAAGCGATTCGGCGAATCATTGGGCAAGATGTTAAACTTTGATTTCAGAATATATATATACACACAACTGTTCATAATAATAGATATATAGAGACGACGTATAAATAAATTTAATTATCAAAACTTATAATAATTATTCATGTGTATTAGAATATTTTTATTTCGTCTTAAGATAACATTTTTAGTTTGTCTTAATGTATTGCTTTACAACTAATTCGATCGCTTGGTAATTTTAATCGATTTTCTAGTTAATCTACTTCAAAATATTTGAAATAAAGTAAAACGATTAAACAATTCACGTGACGCATCAATCATGTGTTCATATTTGCACGATAATAACGTCATTTGTTGGGTTTAACGTAAAGTTAAAAGGGAAAAGGAGTTTGAAATTTGATAAGCGATATAAATATACTTTTCCACTCCATTAATTATTATAATCATATATTTAGTACGAATTATATAATATTGCGTAAAAATTTCGAAAAATATAATAAATAATAATATATATAATAATAAATATATCGTATTATTACATTTCACTTTTTAATTGTTAAAGTATAATTCAATCATTACTAAAAGAAAGCTGCGGTTGAAAAGAGAATGAAATACTCGATATCCCTGAGAAGATAATAATAAAAGTAGAAATATAATAAAAAATTAACCAATAAATAGTTTTTTGACTTAAGAAAGTGAAAATACAGAATAAGATTTTGAAATTTTTTGAGAAAGATCAAAAATGTAAATTCATTTATTTAGATACATTCATCCAATTTTATATATAATAGTCATTACAATATTTCTTCTATTTTTGTTATTTCTTTTTAAATAATATCAACAAAAATTTGATAGAATTTAAAAAAAAATTGTGAACAATAAGGTATAATAATTCATGTATTATTTTAACCGAAAAGAAAATTTTGTCCTTGATATCAGAGACAAATTATAACTAGTATGACATAATAATGTATTTAAATTTTTCATATGTTGAAACGCTCAAGTGATATTATCGTTCAATTCATTGCGATTATAGCTGTTTCAGAATAAACTAGTTGATATGATTATGGTAACACACTATGCTATCACAAACTTGTCTATTAATAGTCCTAGATATTGCTTACACAATGTGACTTGAGCCACAATGTGATAAAGATTATTATTCCATGTTTGTATTTGTCTTGTTATAATACACAATGCATATCAACTGAATTCAATACATTAGTAGTGAAAAATTTTTGCTAATATTCTCGAAATTAGCAACTTGATTATACCGATGATATGAACGCATATGGAGATAAACGAAAAAATATAAAATAAAATTTTACCGTTCAAATCCTTGTATTTTTTGAGCAAATCGAGATTTCACAATTGAAAAGTTTATATTATATTTCATTTTCAAATTCAATTTTCTCGAAAACTAATTTTCACATGTAGAATTACCTCTTATCGATGATGAAAAATGAAAAAATTCTTTTTCGATTTATTTTTATTTTTATTTTTTTCAAAAAATCATCCTTTTATCACGAATAACGAAATACTCTGTATATCAATAATAAAAACAAAGTAACTCAACATTTATTTTTTTAATAAATAACTAAATATATTGGAAATATTGGAATAATTACTATTGGAATAATTAATATTGGAAATATATTGGAATAAATACATTTATTCATAGGGAATTATTTTTCACTAGATCTTACATATACACTTATATACATATATTATGTTTTATATCGACATTTTATAATGTAAAATTGGCAAGATTGTAGATAACATGTATAGATTGGCAGATAACATATAAATTACATGCTTGAACACAAATTTTTTGGATCGTGGTCAACCGCGATATAAGTGAAACTGCGGATATTGATTCCGCATTCGAGGTCTCGCTATATTATATTATCAATCCACGACGGTATTGAATACGATAGTTCGAAATTGAAATACAACTAATTTTTTCCTTCTGTGCTGAAAAAACAAAAAAAAAAAAAGAAAAAATAATTCTTTGATTAATTGTATCTCACGAAAGATTAAATAGGGTATATTTAGTTTACTCGTTTAAATACTAATTATTCTTAATTATGCATGGACCGAAAGATTAAACATGTTTACGGCAAAATTGTGCGATAATTACGGTAAGAAATTCCATCCTGCTTATCGCGTTCTTCTACCTTCCATCGTTTCGCGATATTACGTTCTCATCACTTTAAACAGTCCCTGTCGTGCTACACACCTACATGGCAAAAACTTTTCACCGTTTATATCCTTTATTTCCTCTGACGCTCGTTATCTTTGTTAGAAATAGTTTCATACGTTAGACGGAAAATTACAGCGAGCAAAGGCCGATTGAATTTTTCTCATATACGATGAAATTCCATTTTGTCTGACCATATATATATATATATATATATATATATATATATATATATATATATTGGAACGGAATTTTCATGAATAAAATGAGAATATTACTTCGATTATAATTCAATACGTATAAATGAAAAAAAATAAAGATGTAATGTATTCAAAGTATTAGTTTGAAAAATGAATTAGATACATTAGATTGTTTTGAAAAATATTTTAGGATATGGAATTTTCTTGGAAATGATTTTGAAAATCACTTTGAATATTCTTTTGAACATTTAAAATTTAGAGGGAAATTCTGGATACTAGGACAGTTGTATACAACATTATATACAAATTGTATACTATATTACTACGATTAATAATAGGAAATAAATTCTCAATCAAATAAATCTATTAATATTCTTTTACTTGAAATTACTTGAAGCAAATTTCCAATATAAATTAATTAATCTCTAAAATTTTCATTAATCTCTTAACTTTCAACTTTTTACGTCTTATATCTTATCGCGTACTTTTTATCTTAACATATTAACTAAAATTAAAAAACCAATCTTTGCACATCATTTCTTCAACATTCGCCATTCTTCTCTCTATATCAATATATCCGAAAGAAATTGACCTCTCTTATTTCTCTACGTTTATATTTACATTTCTATTAAATGTTAGAGAAATACGAAGAAATTTCGCGGAAAAGTTTCAACGATTAATTCGTTTCCCTTTCGCAAGTCAAGTGTCGCGATATGAAGAGCGTTAAAAGGCAAGCGGCCACGTTTATTATAAATTGTTGTATTGGGTGGGCAGGGCGAGGAAGAACACGCGAATATAATCGCAAACAAGAAAGAGACCAGGGCACCGATGAGTTATGAAGCTCGTAGCTCGTTTATTATCGCAACGGCGGGGTTAATCACGCTCCGTCTAACGATTTCCTTGTTAAACCCTGCATTGCTGACGATGCTAGGGATTTGTGCTATTTCGTACGTTTTATAAATAAGAATAGGAAGTCGATCTCGTCTTCCTGGGTCTCAACCACCTTGGTTGAAGGAGCTCGAAAAAATTCGCGTTTACGTTTTCAGAGAAAATATTATACTGGTCGACGTTACGTCAGCAAAGTCGTTTCAACAATCTTCTACAGATAATTGTTGGATCAATTGAAAAAATTGATTTTTAAATTAGTTATAATCAGCTACTTTTTAATTAGTTATAATCAGTATAGTGGAGAATTGACACATTGTGTCATTTTAAAAATTAAAATCAAATATCTTCGTGTTTATTTTAAAGATGATAATAAGCAATCTTGAAGATAAAATTTATGCTTGATTTTTTTCTCTTGATATTTCCATCAGTTATATAAGTTTTGATTGGAAAAGATCCTTCGTATAATAATAATAATCGTTTGTACATATTTCATTCGAACGATAAATCGATGTTTCTTTCTTGCTATGACAGTTCTTCCTTGCCAAGACAGTTCTTCAATGTTTGTTTTTTTTTTTTAGATTTTTAGTTTTATATAACGATTGAGTAAACTTGTAATCCTCTCTCTTCTGATAATTGGATAAAAATATAAATATTCAAGTTTTCTCGTAAGATTAAGTGAAAAATTAATCTTGGACGGACGTAAAATATGTCTTACGGATTCTTTAGCTCGCAGTATTTGTTCAGATAATTTACTATTTTCTTATCTTCGTTGGAATAATTGAAATAATGTATAAGTGATTGGATTTCGTCAATTTCTCAACAATTTAACTTGTTCGTATATCTCATCATAATTTCTGGAAAACGAAAGAAAAGAAGAAATTTGTGTGAAAAACGTGTACTCAGAATTCGATTAATATTATTACTCATAGAAGAGATAACAGTAATAATAAGCTTCTTCCAATGAAAGAATTTCCAATGTAGCTTATCACTGCTATTGAAAATTATAATATTTTTTTCCAAAGATAATCGTACAAAGCGAATTGCGAATTCATTAGTTAAAAAAAATTTATTGTTGCAAGATTTTCGATCGTTATAACAAATGATACGAAATATAGAATTTCTTAAATAGAAAGTAAATTAATGATCTAATATACAACGTAATTTTTTTAGAAATACGTGCTTCGTTTCGGAAACTTGCACTTCCTTATATATATATATATTGTTTTAAAACAAGCCTTCTACTCGATCGATGGGAAATACGTGATCCGCATTAAAAGCCGAAACCTTCGAATTACGGCTTCGATTTACGATATATTTCAATTTATCTTTGAAAGAAAAAAGAAAGAAGTTATTGAATTTAGCTGTTTTCTTCGTTTTATTTCGAAATAAAAGCAAATATTTTGTTAAGATGCACGTAATGTTAATATATTTGTGGAATGTCTTTAGAAGATCGATATCAAAGTTGGTATGGAAAAATGTTGGGTAACTTTCTTTTTTTCTTTTTATTAAGTTAAAAGCGATTCAAGTTTACGTTAGAGCGAGACAGGAATAGAGCTCTCGTCACTCTGACTCGTTTCTCTCTTCTTATAAAAAAAAAAAAGTAGAAAAATAAAAAGAACTTTTTCCTGCAAAGGAACAAGCTAAAAGTTACGTCGTTAAAATATATTTTGATGAAAATGTGCCACATTTTTATCGTATTATTATTATTATATTCAAACATCATTGCTTACACATCGCAGGATAATTAAATTAATATTGTATATATATGTTAATTTAACCTTAAACTTCATCTATGAAATGTCGATAAAAACAAACAGGAATACCGTGAGATTAATTATCAAGATTTGTTAATTAAGCGATGAGTAATTTAAATTCGCGTTAGATGAAGCGAGAGAAGGAACGGAGGGCGGCGAGTAGTGTGACAAGGACAAGAAGGGATTTCCTTGTTTCGATCGAGCGTTAAATTGAATTCGTTAACGATTTAATTTAATAACAAAGTTTAAGCTTTAAGCTCGAAATTTTTTTTTTTTATTTAGAAAACAAAATTGTTGATGACCTTTGTAAAATGCCGTCCACGAATACATTAACGTGTTATTATATATTTATTGCACCACCGTGTAATACTTCCGTGTGCAAATTGCTCTTGCGTAAAGAGATAAAGGATAAAACGAAGGATAGAAAGGAACTTGGCATTAACATTCGATATCGGTTGGAAGCGAGGTTTGACACGTATAAATCGGGAGGGCGGAAGGTATACGCGGAGAAGCAATTTCAAGAGTGCTGTCATAACGACTTGTCATAAATAAACGTATCGATTGGTCTTTGAGCTATTTTATTCGTATCGTGAATGCTTCGATGGAAAACAATTCCAAGGAAAATGTTGCGCAAGAGGCTTTTTCAAATATGAAATATCTCTCGATATTTCAATTTCTCGCTTCTTTTTTTTTTTTTTCCTTCGAAGAATACGTTTGTTTCCCTTTTTTACAAAATGATAATTTAGAACACGAAACGAAGACACTTTATTTATTTATTTATTTTTTAAATTTACCTCCAATTAATTGAATTTACGATGAATGATGAACGATAATTCCTGTGTTTTTCATTTATTGTCAGATCATCCAATGAATAATTAGACTCAACTGTAAAATTTTTTTTGTAAATAAAAACAGATATGTTCCATAATATAAATAATTAGAAGAATTGCATTATTTTTTTTTCTCCCCTGCATTTGATCAGAAAATATGACGAGTAAAAAAAAGTAGTTTGTTTATGCTTTCTTGAGAGTCATTTGTTTATCATAAACCGCGTTATTCGTTTTATTTTCCAACTACGAAAATGCAGTTGCCATTATTTAATTGCATTTTGTTAAAAAAAAAAGTTCGAGACAACAAATGATTCTTCCGCGGCAACTGTGAAACTGTGTGCAACCTAAAATATTACTCATAGGATGACCCGACACACGCACACGCTCCTACACACGCGTGTACAGTGAAATATGGACTGGGAGGAAACAGCGTAACAGCTATGCACAACTATCCAGTCTCTAACAAGGCATTCCTATGTTGTTGCGCCTCTTTTCAAACTCCCTCGAAAACGTAATTGCATTTCTTCCATGCACGCGATAAACCGTTGCAAGTTCAATTGCAAGGTAAGAAGAATATCATTGCGGTGTAACGGGCTGTACATAATGCATGGAATTTCTCATTAAGCTCTTTTAAACTTATTCGAAACTATTTAAATTTAAAAACGCAGGTCGCAATTCTTTTTTACCGATTGTTTTTGATTTCGAATAGCGTTTCTTTTTTTTTTCTTCTTCTTCTTGCTGGATTAACTAATTGCGAGAGTTGGATTAACTCTTGCGGGTTAATCGGATGGCCGGCTCATTTCCACCGTCTTTAGCGGTTGTCGATAATGAAAATTAGATAAGTTTGAATTTATCGATATGGCTCACTTTTGACTCTCAACTCCACTCACGGAGGAGTTAAATAATACGTTCCAGGTAATTTCTGTCTCCGTTAAAGCTATTACTAAAGTGATAAGTAATGCTCCCTTGATCTCGATTAACTTGTGAATAAGCGAGGATTAATCTTGAAACGCTTAAGATTTTGGGAAGGTTATTTAAAACCGATTTAAGGAACGGTCATTTCACAGGGAAAAAATGTTAAAAATTTTAAGATATTTAAGTGTTTGTTTATGAAGAAATATAATTCAGGTAGAATATTTCATTATTCGAACACTTATTCTTTGAATCTAATATTCGAATTAATCTATCGTTTTATTATTCGAATTGACAATATTCATATGTTACATTCAATGTATATAATAATCGAAATGCAAATGTGTATTTAACTATTAAATTGGAAATATTTAAGAAATTAAAAAAACAGAAAGATAAAATTAAAAATTATCTATAAAATGCATATTTCTTTATATATTATAAAATTCCTAGAGATCCCTAGGATTTCTTGTCCCGATTTTATTATAAATAAGCGTATTATTTTTCCTCAAAATATGGAATAATTTGAGAAGTCTGTGTTTCATCTAAAAATTCTTTTATTCAAATGGATAATAGAGGTTCTACTGTATTGAAAAATATTAAAATGAATATAATTAATGTTATAAATCATGAGTGTAAACAATATAGTATAATAAAATAAATATTGATTTATATAGAATTTGAAATTATTTTATTCCAGATCAGCAAGCAATTTTATTTATACATCATATCTTAAATATTGATTTAGAAAAAGATATATATACATGTATATAATTTATCTGTTTCACTAAATTGAATTATTATTTAAATCATTAAATATTTAAATATTTCAAAAATTTCATAAATTTTTTGCATAGTTTTTTTCTAAAGTTCTTTTCTTGAAAGCATTTTTAATTTTCATACTTTTTTAAATTCTTCTTTTTATTTTTTTTTTTATCATTTTGCTATTATATCTTTTGATAACTTGACATAATTTATTTATAGTAATTATTAATTTTTACAAGTTAGAAATGAAAGTTGATGAATTAATTTTTCTTTTTACAAGTAAGAAAAATTCCATCAATTCTAAACAAAAAATTTATCAGATTTTCTTTTTTTATTTGAAAAAAAATGTTAATGCCCAAATTCCACCTATATAAACAATTTTCTCCCTTTATTTCTTTCTATTCTTTAATAAAATAAAACTTTCCTAATTTTAAATAGAAATTCAGAAGATTTTATCTCTTAAACTTAAACTTCTAACTTCTAGATGAAAGCTAAAAATTACAATTCTTTTTTCTCATAAACGAAGAAAAAGTTCTGTTTATAGAGGGTTCTCGTTCATTTTTAACCCTTTCCAAAGTATAATATAGTCCAAAAGCAAAAGAAAACACTTGTAAGTTTTTCTTTCTTATACTTGGAAAAATATTAACATGTCCCTTTTCAAACTCTTTAATAAATCTGTTTCTAATCATAATAATAAAATTAAAATTTTACCTTATTGAGATTCAAATTTTAGAAAGATTATGTTTGTAAGAAAAGGAATAAAGGGATTATTTCAATACTATTCTTATCCGAAAAAAAGTATAGGGTGTAAATTGGCCGTGTTCCAAGATACCTCGTCAGCAATCCGTAGTTTAAGGGATCTCAAAAGAGCATAGAAGCCAAGTAGGACTATATATTTTCCTTATCTCAATTTTTGCACATAAAGCTCCAATGGCAGCTATCTTCTGCACCCTTTCCAGCATCCATAGGTCGATGGTTGAATTTAAAGGTCACGTATTACACGGATCAATGAAATGTTTTACACGAGGGAAGATTTTGTGACGATCGATGGCAGCCTTTGTTTCGATTCAAAGCTAATGCATCGTACCAGATCTACGTTAAATGTAGAGTAATCTGGGAATAGTTAGTAATCCTTTGATTTTCAGATCAGAAATTATGTAAGAATTGTTACAAATTAAATTCGGATTTTAGAGGAAAATGTATGCTTATTTACATGAAATGGTATCCAGTAATATTAATAAAAAATGTTACAACTTTCTTGATCCTGAATTTGATACAAATAAATTTGATCGTAACACATTTTTGATGTTTAATTTTTTAACATTAAAAATGTCTATTGAAAATTATTTTGTTTGTATAGAAGAAGGTTAAAAAAGTAATTAAAAATTATAAGAGATTAAGAATTAAGAATAATCATAATTATGACAAATATATCATTTCTTGATTCATTTATCATATCAATTATCATCAATTAATCATAATCAATTAAATTGCAATCAATTAGCTATTTTTTTATTTGAGATAAGAAAGATTTAATAATATTCTTTATCAAATTTTTTCTTTTGATTAAAAGATTATAAATAATGTTATCCTGATAATCATAATCAATTGTAAATTTTAATTAATGAAGAAACTATTAAATAGTTATCAATTATTTAAGAAAAAAAAAGAAGATTAGATTAAAGAATAGAAAAAGTAATTATTCTCTGCTAGCATTTCTATTATAATTTCAAATCAGTAAGAAAGAATTAGATTAGATTATCAAGAAATTATTTTGTTCACTATTACCTCCAATATTGTTCAATTAGCTTAACTTAAATTTCTTCATAATATTCAAGTTATTTGTATTAAAATAAATATTATACATTCTTTGCTTTTGTAATCCTATTCACATGAATCTTGGACGACTTATTATCTATTGCATGCTTGGAGATATTTATAACAAGTTGCTATCATCCCCCGATCCATCCTATCTATCGCCTCGGCAACGAGAAACAATAATTTCGGACGATGCACTCAAACGGGATGATAAATTATTCGAGTCCCGTTGGAAGTAATATAGATACTCGATACATTTTGGCTGGTAACAGTGGCATATCGTGTTACTATAGTACAGTTAACTGGTTAAACATCCTGCAAACTGCAAGCTGTTTACTGATAACGGAATATTCTATGAAACCACTTAAACTCGTTTAAGAAATTATTGGAGGAACGAAGACACGGTACGTTAATCAATTACATTGATCGTGTGCATATATATATATATATATATACACATTTTATACGAAACAGATGGAATCTATTTTAAAATTTGAAAATAATAAAAGTAATTCCTTATAAACCTATTTAAGGTGTAATTAATATCGTGTCTTGCTTACTCTTATTTAATTATTTTTACAAAAGATGTTCAAAATGATTATTTTGAATTTCAAGAGAACACTGTAGATTGAAATATAAATCCAATTATATGTTTAAAAATTGCTTAGTTTTCTAAAATTTATAATGCTTGTTATTACATGCATAGATCATATATAAATTCAAATTATAAACTGTTTTTTCTCTGCTTGCAATGTTCCAGTCTGTTCATATTCAAAATTCATTGTATACATCATAGACAAGAATATGAATAGCATAAAGTTCATTTTGAAATATCATTTTGAAGGAGTCAGATCAATCCTTATTTCCAATATTTAATAACCTTTCAATATTTTCTTAAATAAATACATATTGTATTGTACATCTAAAATAAAGTATATATACAGTGTTCAGATTTCGTCGTGAAAGATATTCCAAAAGTTATAAAATCAAAACACGAAAGGAATTATTCCACGTATTTAACTCATGAAAAACTTTTATCAAAATCGAATCCTTATATATCCCCATACGCACAAGCCTTATTTCCATTGTTTACGAACGCGTACAATCGATATTTTCGAAGCGGGTCCCACATATTTTACACCCTGTACACGGAGAGGCCATTAGAGAGAAAAGTTGGGTGGAAATTCCGGATAATGTTAAGCGGAAGTAACCGTGGTGCCAACAGCTTGATTCAAAGTGGCGGATGCCAGATTCTATTGTCTTCTTCCAGAAAGATGAAGGCCATCCTCTCATGCATCTCACGCCTGCGGCAAGAAGCCCTCCCTATCCTCTCCTTCTCATACTTAACACCCCGGTCATGCATAATACAACGTGTGCGCACACGTCTGAGGAAGACAAGGGCACCGGACGCGAACTAGCGTACACACGTTGACATTACCGTGAGAACATCGAGATTCGTGCGAAACGCCGCTCGCTGTGCGCGCCGTGGATAAATATAAACGTTTAGCTATTTTAATTGGGCTAGAAATATGATTTTGCGGGGGGACGAGGAGGGGGGGAAAAAACGAGCCTCTGGGAAAAATTGGCCAACTTCCTTTTCAATCCGAACGATTCCAATCTACGCGATGCATTTATCTTTACCTAGACGATTTCAAAGTTTGTTAACAGGGAGGGCGATTCTCCACTCTTAATTAATCGAAGAATACCGGAGGGAAATGTTGTTGCACCTGTTCCATGCATATATCGTTTCAGTTTTTATTCGAGAATTTATCTTCTAAAATCCTTTCGTTTCTTACTCTTTTTAAGGAAATTATGAGATAGAAGATACTCATCGTGAGATTTTGATACTTGTTGTAACAGAATTGCGGAGGAAAGGAAAATTATCGAAGAATAGAAAAGGAATGTTGATGTTCTTTCGTTCAATTTTTCTCTAACTTTTAGAATTTTTATAATTGTTTTGTATTACTAAAAAATAATAAAAATACAAACGAGTGTGAATAATTTATCTTGCGGTTCCAATGTTTGTTAACAGGGTTATAGAGAAAAGTGTTCTTTACACGAGAGATCTTCGTCCTCTTGCAAAGGTGACTTTAGTTACACAAGAGAATGCATATTCGATATGTAGTTAGATTGTTTATACAAGAATGATTCTTTTTTCTTTTCTCTCTCTCTCTTTTCAGAATTTTTGTGACAGTTTTACGTTACTTCTGTAAACGTACAAATAGATATAAATATTTGATAGGTATACATAGACTGAGTAGCCCGTATGTTTGATAGTTGGTTTCAAGGAAACATTTTTGCAAAGTAATGTGAAGATAGTGCACTGGTGGCTGATATAACTTTTAATTTTGTATTTATTTTCTATGCCTGGAGAAGTTTATATTCAATTTTATTTGAAAATTTGTCGCATCAATTGTTACTTGCAAATTGAAAGAAATAATCTGTTGAATTTTTGCGGTCGAGATCAGCGGCAAATTTTTATGAAAAAACGAAATAAATGTATCGTAAATTTTTGTGTACATATCTTTTTGCATATTTTGTACAAATTTTTTTTACATATAATATTCTTTATATAAATATATGTTATATATAATGTGTTTAAAAATTGACGATATATTTATTATTATAAATAAATTTGTTAAATTTTATATATTTAATATAAATCATGTATTATGATATAAAAAATTGAATTTATTAAAAATTCTATATATTGTTTTATTTTTTCGTCTTTAGAATGCAAATGGCAGTAAATCTTTCGCGGACTACTAAATTAATTTTTTTGTATTTCGAAAACGAGGATGAAAAATACTGGAAGATTTTTTATACATCTACAATTTTAATAAGTCATATACTATAGAATTCAAGGTTTCATAAAGATACACTTGTTTATGGCAAACTTGTAAGAAATATAAATGATAATTCTGAAGGATGAACAATAATTTCTTTAAATTTCTTCCAGTTTATTTGTTTTAAAAGTAATCAATTAAAAACATATTTTAGAAATAATTTCTCTATTAATTATATCAAATATATATTACATTAAGAGAATACTACGTAAAAAGAAAATAAATGAGAAAGTTAATAAAAGTTATTGTAAACAGTTTCAGGATTAATTAATAATTTATACATAATATTTTGTACATAAATATTGACCTTATTTTAAAACAACGTTTAAATTTTTATATTATGTGTATTCATTTTGAAGTTTTCCATTATTTTTGTCATAAATAATTGTATTTTCATGAAATGTTAAATGAAATCTGTAAAATGATATCTTATTAACATTTCAGATGCTTGAAGAAACATGAATCTCTCTATTTTTAACCATCTTTCTTTACTTATACTAAAAAAAGTCTTGTATATTTTAACATTATAATTAAGATAAATAAATATTATAATAAAAAGATTGATATCTTTCAAATGTATGATAATGTAATGTGTATATATATTATGTATTGTATATTCTATATAATATTTTTTATAAATGCAATTCAAAATTCTGTAAATTTTTAAAAAATGGATTATTATGGATATTATGTTTTGAATTAATAATTAAAAATTTATATATAATGATAAAAACTTTTTGTTTGTATTAAAAATAATAGATTTCTTTCCTAATATTTGTCATATGTTTAACATAATTTTAGCTATGTTACTCTGTTTCTCAAAGCTTCTATGACAATGTTGTACGCGTGTAGGCCAATAGGCCAGTAGTCGATAGGCCGCGGATATTTAATTCAACCGGATATCCTATGCTGATCTTGATCGAGTTTTGCTTTTAGAGCAAGTTTGAACTTTTATACGTTTCGCTTTCTCATTTAAATATCGTACAGGAAATGCAATGAAATTCACCAGACCGAAGATATCACGTGTCTCACGGTATTGTGCGTTTGCACGAACATTAATGTCCATGCAAAAATGTTTTGAGTATCGATATCCATTATTCATCCAACCTTTCGATCTGTTTTGCAAAATATTTCAGATACAGAATACCAAATCTTTTTCAAAATGAATGTTTTCATTGCTTACTAACGCTCGATTAAATAAATTGCCATAAACGTAGAATAATAGAAGATAATAGAAGAAAGTAGAAAAGGTGAAATGTAAAAGATATTTTTCTGATAATAAGTATTCATAAAACAAAAAAAATTTAAACAGCAAAAAATAAAATTTTTATAAAGAAGTCAATAAAATTAAGAGTTGATAAATTAATTTTAATAATAATTTGATTTCTTATAAACATATATTAAAAGAATATTATTAAAATTATATAAAAATTTGTTGTACCTATATTACATATCACGTTAGATGAGTTACATGTTATTTTTAATAATAAAATTTTAATTTTCTTCATAATATCAATTAATGTAAATAAATATTAATTAATACTTAGCATAACTTATTTTAGGAAAATAAATAAGATACACATTTCTAAATTAATAACGAATATAAAACAATAATTAATGAACAACTCTTTACGAACCTCAACACAAAATAATTAAAAAAATCATTCGAAATCTTGCAAATCTTCATCAAACGTTTGTTAAATACCCATTTATTCTTTCATTTTTCCATATATATCTATTATCTCGTGAAAACAATTCATTTGACATGTTACGTATAAATAAGAATTAATAGGTATTCGGTAACGTTGCGTGAAATTCCATTTGTCAGAATCGTTGCTCAATTTCTTGCAGGTCTGGGGGATTTTATCAATGCACCCGAACCGCCTAATTAAATAGCGCATTAATTCGTCGACTTCGCGAACAGGCACGAGTGCTCCCGATCTAGGGAGTCCTCCGGCCAATCACGCCTGCCGTCATTGACTCGGCCGCCGCGCTTTAGGTCGAGTCGGCGTCGTCTCTCGGCCGGTCACCTCGCTAGTCTTTCCCGAGACACCGCGTGCGCAGTGTCGCTCTCTGCGCTCTTGTTTTCCTCGCAACGCGGAGCGAACGAACATTGTTATTTTGTTGTTCGGTGCAACAAACGACGGAGAGAAGAAGGCGAATACTTACGCCTTACGAGAAAAAGAAAAAAGTATAATAAATAATAATACAGACAGAAGAGACAGAATTAAGGAAAATTAAGTATGTAGTAACAATGTGAGTTAGGAATGAAGTGAACGGTAACGAAACGGTGAATGTCGAGTAAGTGGTGACGAGATCTCGCGGACAGGGGGAGGGCCAGTGTGGTACACGAAAACCGGTTGCGTTGAGAAGGTCAGTTCTCCGGATCCGGTGTCAAGAAACGCGCGAATTGAACGTTTGCGCCTGATCGATTCGATTATTTTGATTCGTTTCATTTACGAAAAGTGAAATCTTCGATTGCACGCATCCTCGTTCGACGACATATAAATCTCGTTCGAGGCGCCAAAGGCCAAGGTTGTTTCGCTCTGTGAGCTCTCTGGCAGGGAGATAGAGACGGAGAAAGAGAAAGGAGAGAAGAGGAAAGTATCTAGCACGTGGGCGAGCACGGAAGAGCAACCGGCCTCTGCGCGTCGTCGTTGACACAAAGAGTAGAGGGAAAGTGGGAAAGGTAAGTGTTATGTAACATTGAATGCGAGAATGCCGATTCAAGGGGAACTGGCATTACATCTACTTGTTTTTTTTTTTTTTTTTTTCCCCTTTACGACACGTGAAATAGTCAAATCGATTCTGCCATCCATTGTTTCTGTTAGGATAGTATTTTTCTTCTTTCTCTCTTTTTCCGCCTTTTTCGATTATCGTTTAAACATTCGTTTCGCTTTTATCAGATAACAATGAAATTTCTTTAATGGTTTTCTTTAATGGTAAAAAAAAAAATATATAATGATATAATAAAAATTGATTTATAAAATCTGTAATTATGTTGATCTACAGTCAAGGTATAAAAGATTGTTAATATTAGAAATTGAATTATAGAGAATTAGAATTATGTATTTCTATATATATTCAATTATTATTCTGTATATTAATTATTATATTCAATTGTGATAAATTTAAAATGTTTTTATTTGAGATTGAGTTGAAAATTTCTTATTTTTTCCTTATTCTTATATTTTACATTATTAATAATTAATCTCTTGTTATATCTGAATCATTTCAAGAATCAAAGATAAAAAAAAGAATTTTCATTTTTTAAAATCACAATTTTTATAAAATCATATCTTTTTTTTTTAGATTTCTTGCATCTCTCTTTTCTGATATAAAAAAAAGACAAAAAATATTCTTGAATGCATATTTTAAAACAAACATTTTTGACAAAAATTAGATTCTATTTTATTAACGATTTTAGAATAAAGATATCAAAATTGTTTCTGATTGTTTTTTAGAGAATCAGAGGCCATTAACTTTCTGCTTAGTTTCAAAATCTGCATAAAATTGCATATGTATATGTTCTTATATATACATATTTTTAGAATTTAATAAATGTAAAAAAATTAATTAGAAAATTAGTGTGATTAGAAAAAATATATGTCAAAAAAATTTATACATATGTATGAATTCAAAAAAAAATTTTTGTATGAAATTGTGTAAATATAATATAATATTGAATATATATAATAATACAATATTTATGAATGTGAATATCGAATAATATTTTGACTTTGAAATTCTTCAAAATAATAAAATCTGCATATAATATTTATATTATTAGTTTAATTAGTATAATAGTTATTGAAATTTAAATAAAATAATACTGAAATTTGCCAAAAAAATAAAAATTGAAATTACATTATTCGAAAATTGTTTATTGTAATGTTGTGCATCGTTAGAAAGTGAAATATTTTTTTTCCTGCAGTACGAAAAAAATACATTACGAAACTGTTATGTACGATTAATTAAAAAATATATATTCTCTTCACCTCGCTGTATAAACAGTTTGTTTCGAAGAAAAGTGGTATGAAAGCTTGGTATGAAAAGAAATATGTAATACGTATAATTAATATATTGTTATTTTATTTTTTTTTTTATAAAATATGAAAAAGTTTAGTTTTAAATTTTTTAATTATAATGAATAATATAGGAAGCTATAATTATAAGTAATAATAAGTGCTGAAACTATTAAAGTAAATGGGTTTAAAAAGTAAGATAATAATTGAACAACAAATATATTTAAACGTATGCCATTTGTACTTATGAATCGACTATTCATTTTTTTTTTGGATAAGATTTTATTTTAAGAATTTGTTAAAAATTAAAAATTGTTATATATTATTTTAATATCGCATATCTGAAAATTATTAATTTTTAGATCTTCAGATAAATTTTTATTTAGTTTTTTTTTATACTTGTTCTTTCAATTGCAAGATCAAATGTTATTGTAATTAAAAAATATAAAATGATATCCATAAAAAATAAAATAACAAAAGATTAATTATTAGATTTTATGCTCTCTTTATTTCATGTAATTTTTTTTTTTGAAATGTTATTTTACATAACAAACAATTTATAAATAATTAAAATGATAGTATTAGAAAAATTATCGGATAAATTTTAAGCATTTAAATATAAATTACTTTTTGATGTTTAAAGATTAATGTCTTAAATTTTGAAATTTAATATTAAATTAGAATTATTTAATTATTTCAAATAATAGCGAAATAATAAATAATTAAAAATATTCGAATTATTTATTTATGGAACAATTATTTTATTTTAATTCTATCATGATTCTTTATCTAGCAGATAGTAAACTTTTAATTAATATACAATATGAATAAAATAATACTATTTGCTATAATTATAGCTTTAATATGAAATAAATAATAACAAATATTTCAAAATTTTATAAAAACGTGCATTAAACTCGATTTTTCCGTAATTCGTCAATGAAATGCATGATCAAATATGAAGGTCACATAACTGTGGATTTACATATTTTATTATGTTTATATATTTAAAAAAAAGAAAAAAATGCAACTACATAAATTGAATAAAGATTCAAATATATTTTTTGGAAAAAATTCAAATATCTAAAATCCTGATTACGAATACTTCGTAATTATTCATATATTTGATTATTCTAGCCTTAACTTAATAATAATTAATTTATTCTATGATATTTGTTAAAGACGAAAAAAAATTTAATCAAACTCACAATCATTTTTACAGCAAATTTAATCTTTTCTTTTTAAATTTGAACCAAAATCGAAAAATAATAAAATTGACGAAAAGAAAGAAGAACGTAAATTGGAATAAATTATATCGGAATAACTTGAATAACTGATCATAAGATTGTCATTGATTTGTTGCATTAATACAGTACGTGACAGTCAGTCGAAATGTCATAAATTGCAACGCCCCCCAGAAATGTCACGATATCGTAATATACGTGATAATTTATCATCGAGTGAAAAGAGCACTTACGTTAGAAATTGTTATTCATCAGAAATTTCAATAAAAAAGTTTCCTAAACGTGTTAAAAAGACAATTGATTAATTAATAAATACGTTGAAAAATTTGTTAACGTGTTTGATGTGTTAACACTGAGTAACATAGGAATTTGTTCGAAACTTTATAATAATTTGTCAAAATTATCGATATTACAATTTTAATATTACGTATCTGAAAAATGAAATTTCACAAGATAGTAGAA
Organism: Apis mellifera; assembly: GCF_003254395.2. Taxonomy (NCBI): domain Eukaryota; kingdom Metazoa; phylum Arthropoda; class Insecta; order Hymenoptera; family Apidae; genus Apis; species Apis mellifera. The sequence goes on along the minus strand of NC_037640.1, from coordinate 1,743,106 downwards.
ATTGACTGTTTTTGTTCTTTGTGTTAAATAATTTTATATAAGTGCGAATTCATTTTTTCGTGATATATTTACTGTAGAATTGCGAAACTTTATAGTCTGGAAACTTTCGAAACTCTTGAAATTTAAAAACTTGAAATGCTTGTTTTCTTTTCTCCTCTAAAAGGTGTCTATTTTATATCAAGAGCTAAAATTTTAACGGAATTAAATTTCTGAAAGTTTTCAAACACATTTAGCCATTTTTTCGATTTGCAAAAAATTAACACTTTTATCTTTCATTTTTTTTTCTTCATATATAAAGTTAAATGAAAGTTGATAAATTACTTGCGTAAATTATTAATTATTCAGAAGAATTTTGAATTATAAAAGTAACAAAAATTATCGAAAATTTGAAATTTTTTTAATTTCCAAGCATTTTGAGTATTAATATTTAATACACTATTAAGAATTATTATATTAAGAATTTAACGTATATTGTTCCAGTTAATTATAAAATTGAATATGGAAATAATTTTTTTTTATCTTTCATATTAAAATTACTTTAATCTTAAGCAGATGTAGAAATACTCAAAAATTTAAATTTGCTCAAAAATATTGATATATGATATTAAAATGCAAATATGCTTTTAGATATGGAAGTTTGATAATGGCATAAGTTAAATGGAAATTATTTTTTAAAAAGTTCATATATAAAGATTGATATTTAAGAAAAGAATATAAATTTCTTCTTGCTTTTATATTCTCCAATTTTGATATTGTATTTTTTAGTATTCTTGATAATTTACATTAATATTACTTAAAATAATATGAAATTACAGCATAGTTCCATTTTCTATCAATTATATTATTATGATGTTCCATATATTTTTCATTTATATTGAATTGAAAGGACATTATTAGTCGATATTAATTGATTTGTGATTTCTGTACGAAAATTTTTAAAGAATCTTAATCATCGTTTAAAATCTAGCATTTTTCTTGTTCCTTGAATGAAATATTCAATCGAATCTCGAAACGTATATCCTTGGCCCACGATTACGTCGTGAACGACGAAGAATATTCTCAAGATCCATGTTCATTCATCGTGATGACCAAATTGCGTATTGTGTCGGTTTATTAACGCTGAATAAGTAAATTATCAACACGTGAACAAGTTTCCTTCGTATATTCAGTGACGCACGAATCTCGAGCAGAAAGTGTAGTTAAATCGATCACGAAATTCAATTGGTTCAAAGCATATACACGTAGTATATATATATATATATTATAACATTCATTATTTCTAATCAAAAGTTAATTTTTTAAATTTCGTATCGATCTTCTTTCTCATCCTATTCCTTTATCATCAATTCTATCCAAATGAAATCACTCGGTGATTCGAAATTGTTATAAAGAAATTTATATAATCTGGTAATTCTGATTCGAGTGCAAATGCGAGTAAATTATGAGTTATATATTTTTTTATATTACTTGAAATCAAATTCTAAAGTTGAACACAATTTTTATCTAGAGATTTTTTTTTTTTAAATAACAGAGGTGTTAAATTGATAGAGAACTAAAAATTAAATATTTTTTGCACGAAAAATTTTATTCCATCTCGCGTTATTACAAAGTTATATTTAAAGAAGGAGAAAGAAATTCGAAAGCGTTGATTTTTATCACTTAAAATAACGTCCCCTTGAAAGAAATTATTCTAAATATAATCATTCTTTTACGTATTTGTATCATTTTATAATCGAATATTAAAAAATTATCATTGTTCTAGTTTTATATTACACTTGCATTCGCAAGATAAATAAGTAATTGATAATTTTACACGACTTAGATTCGATTGAATGAACGTCGAATCAACGATTATATCGATGAATGTATTTAACTGTATGTATGAATTGAGACGAAGTTAAAAAAAAAAGAAATAGCAATACAAAATTTATTTATGTTATTATCATTTTTGATAGTATAAATGTCAAGTTTAATTACTTTTTTCGATTTTCTTATTACTTTATCATAAATATTTAAATTTATTCATTTGCTTCTTATTTGCTCATTCTTTTTTCATTGATACGCTAGATAAAATGTATTTACAATTTTTTTTAAATGGAATTCTACGATTTTTTTTTTACATAAATTGATTTTCTATATAATTTATATATTTATAAAAGTATATATTTAATTTTTTTGTTGAAAATTTATTTATTCCATTTATAATTATTTGAAACTCTATTAATGATGAGTGAATATATGTAAATATACAATTTTGTATTATATTGTGTATATCAATCATATTTATATTGTAATAATATTGTAATAATATGTTAATTATTTGAACTTGACTGAAGAACAAATTCTTTTGGATAATAAAATGTTCAACAAATCATGGAGCAAATAAAAATTAAATTATTTTCAAATATTGTATTTACAATTTCATAGTGTTCATATTATTGCACACTTTACGTTATTAGAACAGAATAAGAAGCAATGAAGGAAATAAATTGATACGTTTCTTACGAAATGAAACGATTATAGAATAGTAATACAATATTTTATTTGCAATTTTATTAAATCTTTGATATATTATAATTTTTAGAATAAAAATCTTTAGCGAATATAAAAATATTTACATTATTAATATGTTTAAATTTTCTATTTTATTGATTAACTTGTTATTAGAAATTGTATTTCTTAATATTCTTTATATTAATAAGTATATTTTACAATTAATTATAAAATACATCTGTAGAATGTTGTTCCTGAATATACTATTCAATGATATACTATTTGAAAATTATTAAAAGTTATAAAGTATTTTTTTATAATCAACAATATTTTTACATATTCATTAGATTGAGTAACATTGATATAATATATTTATTAGGAATAAATTATTCAAATAAATTCTAGGAAAATAGAATAGATAAAAAGTAAATAAATATTGAAAATTTTGTAACAATATAAATTTGCATTTATTCAATTAATAATAATCATAATTTGTAATAATTTTTAAACTTCAGACTTATTATGACTCTATTACTCTACTAATTTATCATCTTTTATTATAGTTTATTTTTTTACAAGTTAAAGAAATAAAATTATATTTATTATTGGCTAATCACGGACGTGAATTTGAAGAAATTTCTTGAAATTTAAAATTTGATAATATTTTATAGTTCATAATAAAATAAGTAAATACAAACAGTATGAAGTGAAAAAAGAAAATGAAGAATTATCGATTAACTGCTGCTTCACAAATTGAGGTCGAAATATGTATGTCATTAAGGATGATATTTTGAGCGATTTTTATTTTTATGCATCTAATGGCCTTAATTTTTGAGTTATACGTTTTTAATTATGCTATGTATTAGACATACGATCTTGAAAACAAGCAAAATCCCATACAAGATAATTTTAATTGACACTTATTGAAATAAAATATATTTTAATATATCTCAATATTGTCAAAGAAGAAAGACAAAAAAATTAAAAAGGAAAGAAAGATAGAGAGAGAAAGAGAAATTTAACTCTACTATTTAAAAAAATAATGATACATACAATATTTGATCTAAATCATAAAAGAAGCAATTAATGTATAAATTCATTAAAAGGAAGAAAAAAAAAATAAATATTTTGCTTTGAAAATTTGGATTTTAGAATTTCTAAAGTTTCTGATTCTGGTTCTGATTAAAAGAATCTAAAAATGTCAATTTAAAAAAAAAATTATTATTATTATAACAAGTACAAAAAAATTAATATAAAATTTTATTCTACATATTATTTTAATTTCTTTTTTCATGTTCTGCATTAAATCTAAAAAATTATTAACATTTTATAAATATTGTTCTTTTTTTTTTGACGATTATATATATTTATTTACATTTCAATATTTCCTAAAATATAAAAAATCTTTTATTACGTAAGAATTTGAAATAATAAATAATTAAACATAATTCATCGTATCTTTGCGAACAAATGCGCAAAAGGAAATATTCAACTCATTACATATTCAAAATGAAACGGTTGAATACTGTTTGACGATATACAATTGAATATAATATCGATAACAAATTCATGCATATACAAGATTTTAATATATTCCTGGGACATTTGAAGGATTGATTCTCTAAAACAAAAAATAAACATAAAAGTTCATTTATTTATTATTTATTATTAAATTAATAAATAATTAAAATCGAATCGAAATCATTCTATCTTTGTTATACCGTCCTTGTACACTTCTTGTCTCATTTCATCGCAAACTTAAATTACCTTTATAATTTAATAGATAAGCATCAATTTTTGTATTTATTTTGAACTTTAGAATCTATCTTCCAATCATATTCCATGATTATATTATTACTTTGTATATACAAGTTATTAATGCAACAACTTCATTGAGAATTAAATAAATTCATATTTAGAATAATTAATCTAGAGATCAATTTCATTCCATTTCTGCGATATTCTCACATCTAAAATGAACTACTAGCATTGCAAATACATATGTACATTATATTTCCATTTGCTTGTGTTATACTTGTGTTCGTTTAAATGTTTTGAAATTGTCGCGTCCTTTTTCTTCGAGGACACGAGTTCATTCGAGAACGAGTTTCCATTTACGTACTTCTTTAACCGTTCTTTTTTTCCATCTTTCCTTCTATGTTTCTTTTTTTATTCTCAATTATAAAAAGTAGATTAGTTCCACGATACGACAGTTTTTTCTATTTTTTCTGCGTGATTCTCTTTAATTAATTTGTAATTCAAGAAAGAATATTGAAAAATTCAAATTTCTTTCAATTACTAATAAATTTGCAATTTTTAATTTTATTAAAACTAATTTTCATTTTAATTTTAATTTTGCTCTACAGAATATAAAATCATTTAGAATTTATTATATTAATAATTTGAGATCATTAGAGAAGCGAATTTAAAATTTGAACAATAACACTGAATATAAATTGAAATCAATTTTATTATAAAACAACAAATTGTATACTATAATGTTTTAGAAGAAAGAGATTTATTATAAATAAATCAATAAATATCACGTGCTTTATCTCAGTCATTCACTTTTATGTCTGAGGACTTTGCGACCTCCTAAGGGTTCATGGATCAAAGATTAAGAGCAGTTGATTTATTACATATTTGCAAGAAGTCAAAAAAATCCGAAATTGTTAAAGATATCTTGAGAAGAAACTTGAGTGCAAATTGAGGGATTCAGCACAAGAGGAAATTGTGTTACAGAAACAAAATTTGTCTTAAGAATAATAGTAATTCCTATTATGGATGTAATTTTCATTATTACTTTCTCAAGGAAAACAAGTTTCTTGTAATATGTTTTTAAATCAATTAAATACGAATAACGTCGTGTTATTAATACTTTTCTCTACTTCTTTATGTAAAAAATATAATTATAATTTTACAAATTTTAATAACCAAATAATGTGAAACTTTTTTTTAATTAATAAATTTGAATAATAAAAATAATAAAAATGAACAGATAAGAACTTACTGAAGAAGATTGATGATAAAATATTATTATTTCAAGTGATATGGAAATCGTTTCCTTATATATTTTAATTTCTGTGCAAAAAAAAAAAATATATGTACTATATTTTTTGCTTCGTAATTGTTATTCATACGATTTTATAATGGGTGATAAAATTGAAAGATATAACTTTCACATTTATTTTACTATTTATTACATCTTGTAAGTATGACACAATACTTAGAAAAAATTACAAGAGAAAGAAAATAATAAATATAAAAATTGAGATTTAAACTATGTCATTTTTAATTAGTTTTTTATAAAATTATTATTTATAAGAATACAGAACAATTCTTTTTCTTAATTCAATTTAAATATATAGAAAATAAAAAATAAAGTAATTTCCTCAGATACATTATCTCCATATTAATAAGTTTACATTAAAAAATTTTTCTACTGAAGTCAATATTCATAAAACTTTCAATATCTCTTAACATTATTATTGTGAATTCCTCTTAAATCAACATGTAATCATATATATAATATTTGAATACAATATTTAATAAATTTGATGAAGTGAGATCAATTTCATCCTGAATAAATTTCATTTTTATCAAGAGCAGATTTATATCGAAAATGTTTTCGACATTAGAGCGATACTTTGTTCACGATATTGTCCAATAAGTTTGGAATAAGCATATACGTTTTAAAGATCGATCGATTTTCGACTTGGACCCGGTCCAAATTGAAGCCACCGTGAAATCGCCTCTGCTGCCATACTTAGAATGCACCTTTTACATTTTATAAAGTGGATTTTATCCGTTCCAGGGAAATATTTTATAAATTGCAAGGGCAATCGATGATAGAATGGACGAAATAAGTGGAAAAAGATCAAAATAGAGCGAGCTTTTTCAATTTAATCTTTCTAAAATTCGATCTATACATGTTATTTTTCAAGAGTTTGAGATGAGAATAGAAGAAATACAAGTGGATATTTTAATTTTTATATTCAGTTTAGATAATCAGATGGAATTACAATGGAGAGTTCTAAGATTATAATTATTAGTTTATTTAAAATTTCTCGATGATTCAATTTTTTTATACAATATATTGTTATTTTTTCCATATCGTTTATTTAATATTAATGCACAACCATTCATACAATCATTAAATTTATGTTAATATTTAGAAATATTATTAAAATTCGTTATATTAAAGTTTTTTAATAAAACTGTACATAAGAAGATCAATTTTTATATAATTAACTAAATAATTCTGCTTTTTATCTTTTTTTCTTTTTTTATAATAAAGTTAATTTTTAGAGAGAGACATATATTTTTAAGAAAAGTAATAACCTTCGTTTATAATAAAAAATTATGTTCATACATGTTTCTCTTTATGGTTGTGTCATTATTTGAAAGTTAATGAAAGAGAAAAAAAATTCTCTCCTGTAATATTAGCATAGAATTATTATAATTAGTTTCATTTTCCTTAATTATAGATTATCTTGTTTTTCTTCGTCGTTTATTATAAATTTTCCACTATGATACACTCATCAAGTTAATGCAAAAATTATACATATTATCATTATTGATAACTTGAATTTTTCCTTATTTCTTATTATTTTTCTTATATATACAGATATTAGTGATATTTATTTTTTATTAATTTATTATGAATCTATTAATATTAAATATGAATTGTTAAACAAATGGTAGAAAAAGAAAATAAAATAAATGATTTAATAATTTTGTTTCAGCAGTTGCTGTAGAAGGGATATTCAATTGATGATATAATCCAGATAAATCCAGTAAGTTAAAAATTTATTATAAATAACTTTGCATTTTATCATAATCATTTAATTAATATTTAATCAAATATAATTTTTCTTATAAAAAAAATCTATTATATTTTTTTATCATATTTTGATATAAAATAAAAGAGTCAATTTGAGAGAAAAAATAAATAAATAAAATTGTGAAATTTAAAGATATCTTCTGAACCTTTCGTTTAGATTAAATTTTTCATTTATCAATTCTTAAATATACAATACAATAATCTACTTTTGATGAGAAGGTTTATTTTATATTATTTTATAAATAGATATGCATATTATATACTCGATAGAATAAAAAAATAATGAAACTGGTTAAGATAAAATATAAAATTGCGAATTTTTTATTTTTTTTCTTTTTTTCTTTTTAAAGTAACCTTCGAAGAATATAACATCGAATACTTAATTACTTAAAAGAATTTAAAATTCGCTTTGCTTGGAAAATTACTTTTTAAGAAAAAAGAAGAAAAAATAAAAAATTTGCATTCTCGTGTATTTTATATTTTTACTAATCTATGTCCAATGTATCTGTATGTGTTATTATATGTGTATATTGTATATTCTTACAATAGAAAGAAGATTAGAAAATTAATTAAAAAATTAAGATAATTAATTACGAAAGAAAAAAAAATATTTATTCATTTGTAAATATTTTTTTTCATATTTTTTTACGTATAAAGGAATCTTAATGAAGAAACATTGTTTATGGAATTTTTAATTTTTCCATATTTTTCATTTCTCGAAAAATAACATTTAAAAATTAAAAAAAAATGTATTATATTAACAACATTTATTAAAATTCCAAAAAAACGTTCACTAAATATTTAATCTTGTGCACAAAAGAATTTGCACACACAAAGCTTAATAAAAAAATTAAAATGAAAAACAATAGAAAGTTTTCAAAAGGAAGTTAGTTAAAATAATTTCTTGAAATGCATCAATCAATATCAGTATCAACATCTGTTTCTCTCTTCCTTTTTTTTTTTAAATTTATAATTTTATAGAAAAATCTCTTTCAATTTGAACGAATTACAAAATTTTCCAAAAAATTCTCCAGAACAAAAACACCAATTTTTTTATGTTTAACGCATATCACGTTAAAAAAAAATTCCACGTATAACCTGTCAACTGTAATTTACATACATTTTATTTCCAGCAATTCTTCCTTCAGAGCCGGTATATCGTGCAAATAATATTTTAACAGATTAACCGGAATATTGCGTTATTAGTTCAATAAGAAGTTCTCGTTCTCATTGTTAACGCGTGTGTGCGTGATTGCTGATGACTGTACCCGCAGGATACGTGCAATTTATGATAATGTAGCAGTTTCGCAGTAATCCTGGTGTAATTCGAGTTTTCTTGTTCGACTATGTGTTCATCGTGCATAAGGAACGTAGAAAAAGTTCTAAGATCTCTGTAGAGAAATTAACATATTTTTTTTTTCTTCCTTTTTTTTTTCATTTCCCTTAATTACAATTAATCCATAAAGATACGTTGTTATTATTATTATACATCACTCGAAATCACCTGTTATCACGTTGCACATGATCAAGAATTTTATCGCGTGTATTCATATAGCGATATGCAGACGGTATGTACAGATAATAATGTTTACCCTTGAAGTAGTCGCGTTTGTTAGTGCGTTGCACTTTGTTTAAAAAGTGACCCGTGAATCCAAATTTATCTTGTTAGATCTAATTTATCTTTCGTTATGTAATTACCTGATAGCTAAGTCGACTGGATCAAAAATGACATTGCGGTCAAGGTCAACAATGTTGGTAACGCGATATGAAACCTCGCATAGCAGCTCTTTGGATTTAGAAGATATAGAGTAAGACGTGTACAGGCTGTTATAGCGTATTTCGTGGGTTTAGATGGAGATAGAAAGGGACGCAGAAATATCTCTCTGGTTGAGGCTCACTTTACAGGCAATTTAAAAAATAAAATGAAAATGATGATTTTTAAAATTTACACAAAAGGAGGATATTTAAAAGAATATAATAGAGAATTTTTTTACATGAAATGTGCTTTCATGCGCAATGCAGCATATTATTATAATTTGTTTGCAATGGATGTATGATTTTATAAAGAAATGTATTTAGCTCAAAATGATGAAAATTTACGTATATATGTGCAACATAATGAATTATGCATTGAATATTTTTAGTAATTTGAAAGGGTAAAATCAACCCTTAAAATTTTTAACATTTTATCAAGTTTTAAGTACAACTTTGTCTCAGAATTTTTTCTTTTTTTTTTTTATAACAGAGAGATGATAGAACACTAAGTTCGAACATTTTGTAATTTGAAACTTTTCTCTATCTTATGTCATTACAGAATATTTAAAGAACCCTAAAACTTTGAGTCTTGGTATTCTTTCAACTGATATTCTGCTGAGGAAAAAAGGGCTTCATATAAGTGGTTCATAACCTTTTACCAAGAAGTTTCATTAAAGATAAAAAAATTTGTTTCAAAAAATAAACTTTTTTTTTTTATTTATAACTGAATCTTAAAATTTTGTGAATTATTTCAACAAAATAATATATTGATAGGAATTGCATATGTATTTATTACGTTATTGTAAAAAAAAAAAAAAATAAAATAAAAAAAAATTATACAAAATTAAAATTAAAATTTTTGGATTGTAGAATTTCTTGTAAGAAAACTTTTATTCTTCACTGTACTTATAATCTATAAGTTGTAATCCTTCTTGATGTCACTAATAACATTACAGGTAAGCAGTTAATGCGACATTAAATACTAGAAGATAAAAAGAGACAATGGAAATCAATCTATGGCTCACACTAGAAATATCACGTGTGATTTCACGCGACGTTGATATTAATGCATTTTTATCCTACGGTCATTCACTTGTTTCAATATCGAGGAAAAGCGATTATTAGTTAAAAAAAAAAAAAAAAAAAAAAAAGGCGAATAACACGTATTTAGATAATAGATATAAATCGTCAATATAATTCTCTTTTTATTTCGTATTTCGTATTCTCTTTTTACATACCATATATTTATTTATCCACGTCCAAGAATTAATAGTCACGCAATCTATTTTTATCGATGATATAGTATAATCAAAAGTAATTTTCTTTCTAATTGTTTTTCGAAATTATGGTTAATATACGATCAATTTAATTAATTTGCGATGTTATCGGGTTTAAATGTTTAGCTAATAAAGTTGAAAATGTCTTGGAAACGTTAATAATGAAAATTACGATAAATTGCAGAATAAATTACTGTCTTGTGAACGAACGTGTTTAACTTGTTATCTTGTTACCTTGAAAATATTACATCAATACAGCAATTAATTGATTAAATGTTAAAGGTCATGGTCTTGAATATATATATATATACATATGTATCGAAGATACATGTGTGTAATTAGTGTATTCGTGTTTTACTCTAATGTAATTTTATAATATATGAACTTGGAATACTGTTCTTGATCTTCAAATTAAGTTTTGAAATTAAGTTTCTTCGTTTGAATAAATTGAGTTAATTCAATGTTCCAGACTTTCCAAAATTTACATACATTCAATATTAAACATTTTAAATGATACGTTTTAAAAGATCTTATTGATAAATAATCAAGTTCAATTTTTAATTTTTTAATATTAATTTAACAATAATATAAGAAATGTCATCATCATATTTGATTTTATAAATTTTTCTAAAATATTGTTCACAACTATTGGGATAATAATTATTATACACGATAAGCAACATGAAGTTAAAAGATTGGATATTCCATGATTTTTTCGTTGATAGATTTTCAATAACGTAATTATTTGTATTTCACGAATTTTTGAAAAATCCGACGATAGATCTCGAAATATTTTTCGTAAAGTTAATGGAAAAAATTTTTTTTGTTATTTACAATTAATAAATCTTTAATAACACATCTTATAACCATTATCATAAAATATAAACAAGAAAAGATATCAATTTAAATAAAATAAATAATATTATTCATTTCACAACTGCCATTTGTAAATTTAAAAAATTTTTCAGTGAAAATCGGTATATTATGAATCATATTTATTAATATATGTAATAATAACATACTTTTTAAAGATTAATCAAAATCATGTTATTTGCTATTGTTATTTACAAATTGGAAAATTATATTTGTCTAAATGCACTTAAATATTCAAATTTTTATTATACATAATTACACATTATATTTTAATGTATATGTATTATGTAAATTTCAATACAAGTATACATTCATATACTTGTCCTCATACGATCTTATATGTTAGACAAACATGAAATAGGGATTTGTGATTTTCGTTGGACAAAGTCAAAATTGTTGGAAAAAAATTGGATGTAAATTTTTTTAATATATGCGTACTAATATTTGACATTGCGCGAAAACGGAAATTCACTATGTCATTGCTTGCAGAGTTAAAAAAGCAAATTTACCGAACTCGGTAGTATATAGTTTGTTTTCATCCGCAACGTTCTTGTACAAACTTGACGCAAGAATAGGTTAGCTTCTGGTTTCTAAAAGCACTCGCCTCGATTGTATATATCATATACAAAGTGTTTTTTCCTACTTTTCCAGCAGAAGTATTATCTGTATGTCCCCAAATAACAATTCTTAACAGAATTGTTAACAATTCAACAGAATGTTATATATAATATATTTAATATTATTTAATTTATATTTATTTATATATTATATATAATATATTTGTGGAACGTTTTGAAGAATTTTGAATATTTTAGAGAAGAAGAAAGTTGCAATATAAAAAATGTTGATCGAGATTTATTTATTAACACATTTAATTTTATACATATATATATATTTTTTTCAATTATATATAATTGAATCGAATTTTGAATGAAATTTCTCATTATTACGTTGAAAAATTCTAATTATAAAATTTCTTCAAATAAATAATATTTTCAAAAATTATAGTAAAATATCTGAACTTTTTTATTGTATTTTAATTATTTATTACTTTATTTATTCAGTTATAAGCAATTTAAGATCGAATTAGATGCAAGGGTGTGTGAAAGGGAATTATTTCTATTTAAGTTTGGTTTCATTTAATGTAAATTGTTTATAATTTAATAAATAAATCTTAACCGACATTTTTGTCGCAACTTTCGTATTTTTTTCTTCTCTCCACGAATATATTAACATCCTGTGTCCATTTTTTAAAAGTTTGATTTTATGTTCCGATAAAGTTTGGATTAAGTTTGTATCAAGTTTGAGTTAGGTTTAGTATATAGATTTAGTGCTAAGTTTACTATATCATAGAAATAATTTAATTTAGTAGAATAATATTCCTCATGAAGATCCAAGTAAACATGAGATTATATCTAAGTTAAGTTTCATCGAAAATAAATAAATGAAAAAAAAGAGAGAATAATATTTAATTTAATTGTGGAATTTAAACATAAAATCGAATCAATCATTCAATTTTCTCTAAATGAAAAGATTTTATTCCATACGTTTTGTTTATTATTCGTAACTAACCATATCTAGAAATAAACCAATTTCACTTAGAAAGATTTTTCAAACTTCATCCGTTTGAAAACGAAGCTTTAAAAATGCCATTCTTTTTCCTTTTTCGACATTATTATTTTTTCATCTGCAAAAACATCATCCGGCTGATTTCGGAGATATCCTATACGTTATACCTTCACGAATAATAAGTAAATACGCATGTGTATGTCACGGTGCTAGAAAAACTGTCGAGGTTATTTCGTGGTAGCCGCGCACGACCCTGAAGAAACAAATTGCACGTCTGACCTAGCTTCGTGCCACATTTGTGTACACAACTTGCTCTAATCCGCGGCAACTCCGTTTCCTTGAGAAACTTGATGCGCAATATGCCAACCTCTTCCAGCTAATTACAAGCTGACCCTTTCGAAACATTAAGAGTATACTATTAAACGTTGTATTAAATTAGGTCTTTCTTTTCCCCTATTTTCGCCTCTTATAACCTTTTACAGATTGTCTCTATTTATCATCATCAATCTTATTAATGGTATAATTTTATTGTATATATATATAATATAAATATAATATATATAAATATATATAATATAATAAAATATAATATAATAAAATATATATAACACATAATATATAATATATAATATATAATATATAATATATAATATATAAAATATATAAATATATATTATATATTTTAGAGACACCATTTATTTTAAGGATTTAAGGATACATATATTAAATAGATTGTAGATATGCTTGAAATCATTTAAAGATTTTCAAAAATCTTCCTTTAAAATCTCTGAAATTGATGGTTTTTCAAGTATTGAAAGTTTCAATAAATAGTCTCTCGAAAGTCTCAAAGGAATTCGAAACTCTTGAGAGAGTTAATCTGCTTCTGCTGTACTATCTATCTCGCACTCTTCGCGAAGTGCAGAAATCAAATTGATAAAATGAATAATGCGAGTAAAATGATTGAGATTTTCAATGATTCCAATCGGTCAAGATTTTACGATTATTGATACGTTCATCTCTTTTAGGAATTTTTAAATTTCAATATACTTAAGTAGATTTAAATATAAATTTATCGCTTGATGAATGCACGATATTTATTTTTTGAAGTGATTCATGCATTGTAAATCATATGTATAATTATAAAGTTTTTAATTTTTCTGTATATTAATTGCCGTGAAAAAATCTTTAAATTAGAACTTAAATTCAATTAAATTATATAAGTCGAAGTTATTTCGTGTAATTTTTAAAATATAATAAAAAGATTTTTATATAAGAATTGCATGATTCGAAAGGAGAATATTGTACAATGATATATACATATCTTTATCAGTGCAAATATTTGATCAATTTTAAGATCAATTTTTGTTATTTTTTTTTTTTAATGGAATACTATATTTTTTACACGAAAGAATCGAAAAATATTAAATTCTGTATAAGAAAATATTAATTTTTATTTAGTTTTTAATTAATTTCAACGAATTTTTTTAATTCAATGATACAAAATAATATTTTACTTTGAAAATTAGTTTCAGTTTATTTTTTCAGTTTATTATAATTCATATTATTATATTATCGTAATTATTATTAATAAAGAACAAAATTTTGTTTAGAAATAATTCTTTTTTTTATTTATTTTTATAAATTGATGGTAATTACGTTATAAATGCGTAATAATTATTAGATTATTAATTATTAATTTTAGTAAAAGAGTTAATAAGTAAAAAATATAATTTTTCATAATAAATATTATTACTAATAATAAATAAATTAATAATAAATTAATAATATTTATTAACGACAAGTTATTATTATTAATATTATTAATAATAAAAAAAATATTCATTTATTATTATATAGTTATTTAATAACTAACTAAAGTATAAGTATTATTTACTATATCGATTATTAAAAGGTTAAAAAAAATATTTTGAAGGGATTAATCTCTCGTTTGATATTTATTCTTTTATTTTCTGCTCATTTTTATGAATTCTTGTCCTTTTTCTCTTTTTCTATAAATAAAAAAAAAATACAGATAAATATTAAAGATTAATTATAGATAATTAAAGATAAGATAAAGATTAATTAAAGATAAATATTAATATTAAATTTTTTCTTTTTCTATAAATAAAAAAAAAATACAGATAAATATTAAAGAAATACGCATTTTAAAACGAATGCAGAAATAATTATATCGGATAACAAAAATAATGTTATCGTTGTGGTTTTGATATTTTCATTTGCTTGTTAATTGACCAAGAAATCATTCGATAAAAATAAGTTTATATTTAACAATTTTGATAACAAGTAAAACTTATAATAAACTTATAAATTTATTTATTTATTATATTGCGTGATTAATTGAATATAGATAAAATCACAAGTTCTAAATAATTATAAAAATTAAATTTAAAATTATAAAATTTAAATTTACATTTACATTTTATTTTATAAAAATAAATTATCGATTAATAAATTATTAGGAGATAAAAAATCCAAAATTTATGGCTGAATATTTTCTTCCATGAAATTACTGAATATTTATTTATGTTTTGTGAAACACTTAATAAATTTATTTAACATTTTAACACCTAAAAATTTTGTTTTCAAGTTTTTGTAATAAATTCTTTGAATAATTCTTAATGAATTATGAGTAATTACGAACAATGATAAAGGAGATAAACATGATAAATATCTTACACAAGTTTGATAATAAACTACCATAATTTTTCGAGATAAATGTGGAAAAAAATAAACAATTATTTATATTTATTATTCTTATATCACGAGTATGAGCTTAAAGGTGTTAACAATATTAAATTTTTTTAATGATGGAATTTTATTTTGAAAGTGTATATTTATTTGCTTTAATTAAAATCACGTTTTATGAATAAATACATCCACTGTAAATTTAAATTAATTATAACAATTAATTACAGCATCTAAAAATGGCAAATACTAATATTAAATATTTGAAATACCAGTAATATTATTTTTAAAAAGTAATTAATTAATTAATGTAACATTATATAATATAACAATAACATATGCAACACATATTGATTAAGATTTATTATTTAAATTGTAGTTTAGTTGTTAAAATGATGCTTTAACGAACACGTTGTTTGTGAAACAGATACAAACGAAAGAATAATTAAATTGAAAGAAGAAATAACTTCAATTTCGTTCTACGTTAATTCATTTAACGTCGACAATATAACAAGATTTTTTATTTTTTTTTATTAAAAGAAATATATTTTTCGTTTCTTTTTTCAATTTTTATGACAAAAGATATTTTTTTCTTTTTTTTTTACGAGACAATTCTATATTTATCATTATTCCAAAAATTAATCATTTATCCAATATAGACATACTCGTGTATCATTAAAATTAAATCTTTGTGCAAACACTCGTGATAATGTACAGAGATTTTGGACGACTTTAATATAAAAAATGACAAACAGAGACGTTCGTATGCAGAAATATTAATTGGAATTTATTTTTCAAATCATGAATATTTTAATTTTACATTGAGATAAAAAGCAAAAAGGAAGGATAAAATATAACTCTATCCCCTTTTTGCTTTATTGCAATGCAAAATTAACAAGTTAATTTGAAAAATAAGCTTCGACGCACATTTTTCCATTTTTATTTTAGAATCATCCCTTAAATTTTTTAACTTAACAGCATTTCGTTCCGTACATCCTGCGTCGAATAACACAAAATGGGCGTAACTGATAAGCGAGACTCGATATTATATTTGGAAGAAAACGCCCATTTGACGAAACTGTACGCATTAAGAGATAAAAAAAAAAAAAAAAAAAATTCAAAATTATACGTATCTTTTATTTAGCTAACTTCCTCTTTTTAAAATAACATATCATTAAGCTCTACACTTTTCTAGGTTAAATATGTTTTTTCACAATCTCTCGATCGGTGAATATTGATCTACAAATGCTCGTAATTGGAGTGTAATCATACGTATATGAGGTTATTCGTGTCTTTAATCATTTGCAATCATGCAGTTATATTAATAGATATCGGAGTAATTTTAAATTATTTAATATTGATCTGGAATTTATTTATACAGCTACAATTTCAACGATAAATAACACAGTGGTAATAATAAATATATCCATAGATAATGTCTAAAAAAATATAGATCTTTTCTTTTTACGAAAGAAATATATTATCCTCTTTGTTTGTTTCTCGATGACATTGTTAAAATGTTTCTGATTTTAATCTTCTTAAAGACATTCGTTTATTGTTTCAAAATGATGATTCTTGAGACGTGTCTTTTCGATTTTTGAGAAAATAGCTATATGGATTAGTTAGAAGAAAGTTGTGGAATTATAAAAATTTAATTAAGGAAATTCGTATAATGTTGTTTCATTTTTATAATAGTAATATTACACTCTTATTAAACTCGTTGTTAAATCATTTGTCTTATTCCAATCGAAATAAAATCGATAGTGAAGTGTAAATATCAAAAAGAAAAAAAAATGATATTTGTATAATTTTGGTAAATATTTTATTATTTTTTTAAGTGAGACAATAAATAAAAAGATATAATAGAACAATCAAATTTATTAAAAGCTTTAATCTCAATGTAAATATTGGAGCAAATATTTTTCTTTTGTTCTAAGAGAAATATTGGAAATATTTTGATTGAGATAATTTTGTGGCAAATTACAAACGTGTAAGTAAGTTTTCTCAGTTTCTGTTGAAATTTTTAGTCAAAAATGACAAGATAGACTGTCAAAATGAGTAAAAATATAAAAATCAATTCTGAACAGAATAGAAAATGAATATTTAGATTTATCTGTGTTCAAGTGATGAAATATTGTGAAATATTCTGAACATTTTGAAACACAGTATATTCTCTATAAATTTCCAAAAATATTCAGACACTAATATTATATTTTTTTTAATTATGAAAATATTAATACATCTTTAAAAACATTAAATATTATATAAATAATATAACAAAAAAAGATTTATAATTTTTAGAGTGGGAATCAAAAAAAAAAAAAGAAAAATTAATATTTTCAGAGTTATAAATTATTTTTTGCTTTCATTAAACCTAATAACTTCACTGTTCTATTCAAATCATGCCATGTGTAAACGTTGGATTATTTTTCTTTTTTATTTTATACGTAATTACATTATACATAATTAGAATTATTAAAAAACATTATCAAATAAATATTGTAATAATTACTCATCTTCAATCGATCGATATGTAGTTTATAAATAGAAAATCAAATTAAAATTTTTTCACAATATAAAATAAAAATAATATGATATTAAAATTCCAAAAAATAATAAAAATGCATTTTATTTTTTTAACAGATACGCATTAAAATAACGTCAAAATTTTACATAGAAAAATATTCAATAGGAATATAAAACAAAAAATTCATTTTTTTGTATTTTTTACTTTTTTTGCTTATTTCCACGTAGTAACCTTATCACTTATCTATGATTCATTCGTATCGAACCGATTAAAATAGCCAATTATAATTACTTAATGCATTTGAACATTTTTCAAACTTGTTTTTACTCGAAAAGAAAATTCAATTTTATTCTACGTAGTTTTTCACTCGTAGAATCAACTCGATTGTTACTTACAGAACTATTACAGTTACTTATATCGAAAGTATTTCTAATTTCATCACTTGTTTCTATATTCGGCTACTATAGCATTAGATATGCACAAGTAGATTCTATGCAGGTTACCTAATAGTAGAAGATTTATTAATAGTATGTTTTGATGAGATCATAAGGTTTATGAAGATATTCTCAATACGAACCAAAATGAAATCAAAATCAAGCATTACACAAATATTAATTATCAAAATTTAACTAATAGATAGATAATAAATACTTTATCTAATTGCAAGAAATTACTGATGTACGACAGAAAAAAAATACAAAATATAAAATGTTAAAATAATATGAAACTTTATTATTAAGAAAAATTTTAAAAATTGTACGATATTATTGAATTATAAACTATATAGAATTAAAAATAAAATTGATGATAACTCTTTCAAAACGAAATTTCCTTTAAACAATAAATGCGTTATTAATATTATATAATACATAAAACATCAATTATCGGAACTCCTATTAATGGAACGATCGATTATTGGAATTTCGAGTAACGAAAAATCCAATTATCGTTTAACCGAACGATGTTGCCTAAGAAGTTATGCATTTATGTTGGATATATGTTTTCATTTTGGCTCTGCTTCCTTTCTCTATCTCTCTTTCTCTTTTGCATCCTCTGATTATTATTCATCGTCTGTAACAGTGCTTCCCAACCTTTTCAGCATCGCGATTGCCTTTTCTATATTTAAATAATTTACCTCCTTCTTCTATATAAGGCAAGGAAAATTCAGAAAATTAACACGATTTTATGGCCGTGGATGATTAATAACGCTTCTTTTGAATTAAATGGTAAGAGGATGAGATAAGGGACTGACATTGCTATAGAAACCGCTGTAAAATATATGGAAATATAATTATATTAAAATAAAGATACTAAAAATTATCAATATTGTTTATTAATTTAAAATAACAAATATTATAAATGAAATAAATATTTAATTGTTTATAATATTTAATTCGTGATCATTTTTTTCCTTTTAATATAAAAATATAAAATAAAACAATATTTTGAATTAAATTTGAATTAAAATAGATAAAAAAAAGAATAATAATATTGACGTTTTTACTTTGAAGAATAGTTCATCCATTTAGATATCAGGAATCATTAATTATGCAATATCTTTATTATTAATTATTTATAAATTATATTAATTCTATTTATATTATTTATACATATTGAAAAATCTATGAAGAAAATATTTAGTACAAATAAAAAAATATAAATAGATTAGAAAGAATGAAATTCCAAATAAATAATCAGCAAATCATCAATTTAGTATAATATAAAAGAGAATAAAAACGAGAAAATAGATTGTGTTAAAAATTCATTGAGCAAAATTATATAACATTAAAAAAAATTATTCGATTAAAAGACTAGAGAAAAAATTATCAACGAATATAGAATATGGAATTCTTTAAATGTTTTATTAATATCGTTGAAAATATTACAACAATCTCTAAAAATTATCTTATTATTCCATCTCGAAAAAAGAAAAGAATTGACTTATATTTAACGTAAAAGAAAAGGAAAAGAAAAAGTACGAATTAACAGCGGTATTTAACATTGACATCTAAAAGAAAGTCGCGAGGAATCCGCATTAAACAGAAATGAAACGGAATGAGGTCTTTTCACCAAGATTTCCTTTTCAACCCCGTCATTTTCCAAGCTGAAATGATGCGTCGAAGTTCGCAGGAAAAGGCAGCACCCCCACGGAGGGGTGGGTGGGTCGCGGTTGGCTACGGGGATAAGAGAAAACTGAATCCATGAGAAAGAGAGAGAGAGAGAGAGAGGGAACGCGGTGCATTTTAATTCAAGGTTCTTGAACCTCCTCTCACTCACTTCCATCTTCACTCTCGCCCTTCATTTTATATCCTCTTTAGGTTTCCTGCCCTTCGGGAAAAGTTTACAAGATGAGTACCCGGCAAACCCCTCGCGCATTCATCCTCGGCTATTTGTACTTTTCTCCATACAACGGACCTGTTCTTTCGCCTCTACGCCTCTTTATTCCCGTCCTCGCTTCCGTTTTCCGTTTTCGCGGCTTTTATCTTAATATTTTTGCGACTCTCGCCCAATTCTCTTGCTCTCCTATCTCTTCAGCCAACAGTAAGGGTTATACGGATACACACGATTACGATACGTATACGTATATATGCGTTTCCTTCGTTTTTTCGAAGTGTGAACAACGAGGATGGACGTGTAGAATCGTCGCGTTAACAATTTTTTATCTATGAATCGCGAAAAAGCTTTTTGACGTCTTTGCTTTCGCGTTTGCATTCTTCGAGCGTTTACTTACGAGAAAATCTCTTCCTTTCTTCTTTTATCGACGCGTACGAAAGCGAGTTGCAACTCGGTCGGTAACAATTCGCCGTCGAAATTTCTTTTCCCACGATTATTTTCTTGCGTCGATTTGTATACACTTTGCACTCATTTGCGTCCATTTCTGATTCTATTATTCGATTCATTGTACAGTCAAAAATCGTTCAAAAGTTTGGAACCAAGTGTTTTTTCCGGGAAACGAAGAATCTTTAAAAAAATTATGAAAGTTTATAATAATATATTAATATATTGGAAATATTATAATACCGTTACTGCTAATGTTAATTAAGATAAAAATAGAAAAAATGAGAAAACTCAGATTAATTATCTATCAATTACATCAATTTAATTACATCGATTAATTAAATTAATTAATTTCAAAATATAAATTAACTGTTCAAGTAAATAAAGGTAAATAAAATTAAAAAGAAAATATATTAATATGCATTAAACATTACTTTTAAATATTACTGCTATTTATATAATGTAAATGTTTTGAATTGTAATTAAATTAACACTTAAATTAAAAGAGAAACATTCAATAATTTTAAGTATTTATATACTTGTAATAAAATAATATAAGATGTAATGCAAATACAATTTAATTTTTATAAATGTGATAGTAATTTTTTAAAGTTATACCAAAAAAAAAAAAATAATAATAATTTTAAGCATTTTTATATTTGTAACATTCTTATAATATGCAAAATAATAGGAGATTATGATAATTTTCAAAACAAATACAATTTATTTTTTATATTAAATTGTATATAATAAAATATTACAAAACCTGCCAATGTTCCCTCAATTTATAATATCACAATTGAGGATGTGTCATTAGCATTCACTTGAAGGTTACGGATGTCATCAAGGTCGAGTAATTTAAAGTAAAATTCATTTGAAAGTCATAATGGTATTGGGGAAAGAATATTATTCAGGTTATTTCCTGTCGACCTGTTTAAACCGCAAAGATTAATTATAATTCTCGTAATAACTTTTTTTTTTCTGTATATTTATCCTTCAATGTCCATTTTATATTAATAACAATAGAATTTTTCTGCATAATAACAATTCAAAAACGAAATATTTTAAATCATTATCATTAACAAATGATGTGATACATATATATTTATATATATCTATTATTATCATTTTATATGACTAAGAAAAATAGATAAATAGAATATTTTTAGAATTTTTGATATATACAAATAGAAATAATAATATAATATTTTTGAACGATAAAAGTATAACAAACTTTTACATGGAAAAAAATAATATCAATTTCATATTATATTAATAATTATTAGATTTCAAATATTTATGCAAATTAAAAATCTACTTTATTTTTAATAAAATATATATTTTATTTTTAATAATATTTTGTACTGGATATCTTTTTGTATTTTTTTATTTTTTTTTTTTTTTACATTTAAATTTTCCATAAATTTCTGTAATTTAATAATAAATCATACAAAAATTTCACCGAAATATAAGAAAATAATACTTCAAATGAGCAATATATTGAACTTACTATTGCATATAATATAAATATTATATTAATTCAATTTGTTATTAAATATCTTAATAATATATATGAATCATTTTTAATTGCATCATTGCGTTCAAACAGGAAATCAATATTTTTTACAAATGTAAATATTATTTGATCGCGATTCACATATTAATATAACAAAATATTATTTTCAAATAGTATTTCATTTATAAAAATATTTCAATTTTCTGGCATATTTGTTTTAAGCTATTTCATATTCTCATGGGCTTTGGCCATTCTGAAAGAGAATTTATATTGCGTTTTTCACTCATCATTCGGATTGGAACCAATCGAATCGATTAATGAATTATTCACGATACTTTGAACAATTTGAAAGTGCTATTCGCGGGACGATCCGATCAAATTTTCAAGCGAGAAGTTTAATACAGCGAAGATCGATTTAGCCGTCTGACGAGATGAAAATTTCTCGATGTATTGCAAAGTAAAAGACGATTCCGTGAAAACTTTTCCGCCAACTCTCTCCTTTTCAAACCTCTCTTTTCCAAATGTTCTTGAAACTACAGCGAAGGACAAAAGTTTTCGCGCATCTATCTTACAAGAAAATTCACTTAACCCAATTCTAATTTTAATAAAAATTTTGTGTGAATGTAGAGCATAATAAGCATGGGCTATCACGTATATAAATATAATTTAATATTTATTTTTCTCATAAGAAAATCTCTTTGAGAGAGTGAAATTAACTTTCAAAGTATTTTGTCTTGTCAAGTTTTTAAAATTTAAATTGTAAATCTTTTTTCACAACAGAATATTAAAAATAAATAAATTCTGAACATTTTGTAATTTGAAGTTTTTCTTTATCTTGCAGTATTAAAAAATTGTGTTTAAAATTTTTTTTGTACTGCACTAAAATTTTAAGTTTTCACATTTTTTTAAATTATATCTCTAAAAAAAAATTGCATATAATTTATCATAATGCTTATTCATATAATTTTATTAAAAATAAAAAATTAATTTATAATTATATTTTATGGAACATAATGGATTGTAACAATTTTTTTTTATTATTTTATTATTAAATATAGATATTTAATAGAATAAAATTTTTAATTATAAAATGTATTTAGTACTGTAAAAAAAATTTTTTTTTACTTTCATTCTATCCTCTTAAAGAGATTTCTTTTCAATAAAAATTATTTCATGTATGACTCGTTGTGTTTTATAAACACATGAATTTTTATTAAATTTATTTTAGATTAGATGAATTTCCTTATAAAATAATATTTTAAAATTTTTATTTCTCACTGTATACAATCCTTGACAGAAAATATTCGATCATTCTTTATAAAATTTATAGATTTTTATATTTTTCTATTATATTTGTCTATTGTTTCTCTGTGTTGGTCGATTTCGTTGAAATTTTCAGCATGTGTAACTGATATAAATCTATAAAGTGTATTGTTTAATTTTTTATCATAAGTTCAGATAAAAAGCAAAAACATATTTTTTTCAAAATTATTTTCACACATTATCTGATAAATTTATCAAGAAAACTCAAGTTTCGTTCGATTTTAAAATAGTTATTGTATTTTAAAGGATGATCGAATATTTTTTTGAAGGGAAATTGTATTCTCTCCAAGAATTGTATTCTTCTCTTTCCACTTTTTTTTTTTTTTAGAATTCAAAGAGATCTCGATTATTTGGAACATGTGCATGCAACGCATGTACAGTTGTTTCGTTGGTGAATTGAACTTATACACTTTGAAAATGTTTCAGAAGAAACTTTGTACTCAAACTGCCTGCGAAACATTTTACGTTAAAGTGATGTAAAGGATGTTAATATATTCGTGGAACATTTTCGAAGAATCGAAAGATGTAGAAATACAGAAATTCTTTAGTTAAGATTTTATTAAAATATTCAAATTCACTAACAAATGTGTTAAGTTGAAATAATAAAAATAGTAGAAAAAATTAATAATTAACGAGTAATTAAAAATAGATTGACATCTGATTTATAGAATTCATAATATTATAAAATTACGAAACTCGAAATCTTCTTTACAAATTTTTTTAATAAATTTTCGAATAATTTGAAACAATATATATATATAAATGAGTTTGGACAAGTCTTAACAAAAATTCAATTGGATCGTTATTAATTAAATAAATTGATATCGTCACAATATTACTTAAACAAGATATTCAAATTTTATATTTCGAAAAGTTGAAAAGTTTTATTTTTAAATTTTCAGCGATTTTAATTTCTATTCCTAAAGTTAAAAGATCGCAATCGAGGTAAAATTTCACAGAATTTTATTGCTTGAAAGTTTTTGCACAGCATGTGGGACATGAAGTTCTGATTAGTTTGCCTTACGATTAAAGCTTTGTAGCTTTGTGAATTTTAGTATTACATTATCTACCATCTTTGCCATATGAATATTTGCCTGTTGATACAGGAAACTCTCGAGATTCAAATTGTGTGTTGCATTCATATTTTATCCTGCTGTTAGTTGGTCAATATGAAAACAGTATTCCGCTGTACGTACTTCCGTTCACACGACTAAGGTAATTCCTTAGAAGAAATGGACTCTGCTTGTGAAATAACTGGTGTATAATTTTTGAAATATCCGCTAGATGTCAGAATGTATTGTGTACGTACTTTTATATCGTTTTTATATCTTTATTTCTTATGAAGCAAGAAATAACACGTGTTTTATTTCTTTGAATTTTTAATAAAGAATTCTTGTTTATTAATTTTATATTTGTTAAAAATCAAAATACGTATAAATATTATATAATATTTTGTTTCTCCGTATTTTTAATTATTTATAACCTAAAAATTATCAAATATTGTCTTGAGTAATTAATTGGTAATTAGTATGTTTATATCTCTTTTAGAACAAAAGTTAATAGATAACTTATTGATTTTATGTTAGTATAAGAAATCTTGAAAAGATTATTAATTATTAATCAAATATTATTATCATCTCAAGAAAATTAAATCTATTTTTCACATGATAAATTATTTCTCCATACATGTCATCAAAATACTTTCAAATAATTTCTCTTATACAGAAATTTTGTATCCATTCATCGATACAATAATAGTTATTGTATTTTAAAGGATGATTGAATATTTTTTCCCAAGAATTGTATTCTTCTCTTTTCACTTTTTTCAAACAATATAATATAATATAAATATTTCAAGCAATCTCAGATAAATATATATATTGAAATTATCATATTATTGCAAAAATTAAGAAGAAAAAGATCGAATTTAGCGCTTCTTTCGAACAGAAAATTGTCAATATTTAGATCAAATTAATACACGCATCCATCTTTCTTATATTTCACACATCGACGCGACTGTCAAAATTTATTTCTCACATTAATATATTTCGTCGAGCGACATCAAATTTATCTCGGGTAAAAATTTCCTGGCAAAAAACAATTTTTTGCAATTCGACGAGCTTTATTGAATGTGAAAATTCCCCCGTTGACTTGCCGGATAATCGAGTTCCTGTTACGTGTATTGTCGTTATCAGGGGATTCACGTGTATGTACCTACCTAACATCTTCAGACTTGTGTATAAGAAGCACTAGCAGAAGCTTGCGTTGTTCGAAGAAAAGCACGAGAGAGGAGAAGAAGAAGAAGAAGAAGAAGAAGAAGAAGAAGAGAGGAGTAAAGACTAGTTGATGCTATGGTCGCCATGACGATGGTTATCGATCTCTCGTTTCGCAACCCCCTGTATCATGCCTCTCTTTCTTCTTCTCGTTTCTCTACATTTTCATCTTCCTTCTCTTCCATTTTCTTTTCTTCGATTATTTTATCCCATTCTTTCTTCAATATATATATATATATATATATACATATATATATATATATAGGTAAAACATATATATATATATATATATATATATATATATATATATATATATATATATATATAGGTAA
This sequence comes from Apis mellifera, assembly GCF_003254395.2. Lineage (NCBI taxonomy): Eukaryota > Metazoa > Arthropoda > Insecta > Hymenoptera > Apidae > Apis > Apis mellifera. Next base: position 1,716,841 of record NC_037640.1, on the reverse strand, counting down.
AACATATCCTATAAATGCAGCTGCTATTGATATTAAAAGAATAATAATTCCAATACTTCAAACTCTATTTAATTTATATGAACAATAAAATATATTTCGTCTAATATGAATATATATAACTAAGAAATAAAATGATGCTCCGTTTATATGAATTAAACGGAATAATCATCCTGAATTTATGTCTTTTATAATATTGGTAATTGATCAGAATGCAATATTAATATTTGGACAGTAGTGTATTGATAAAATAAATCCAGAAATGATTTGGATTATTAAAAAAATTCCAAGAATTGATCCAAAATTTTATATATAATTAATATTTACAGGGGTTGGTAAATAAATTGTTGATATGATTATTTTTAGGAATTCATTGGAATTATATATATATATATATATATTAATTGTCTGTATTATTTATTTTTCCTTCTTTTTTTAATTACTTTTACAATTATTGATGAATAATTGAATACTGTGGTGCTTCACGTGGAACTGTGGTGTTCTTCAAAGTTTTCAAGAGTGGAAACTTCTATTTAAGTGACAAACTAGTTACTTAAAAACTTTGATTGACAAAATTGTAAGTTCAAACTTACTTTATTAGGCTAAGATATATATGTGCATAGAAGATGTATCTTGTATAATAAATGTACATTTGTACATCATGAATTTTCTCGATAAACATTTGTAATGTTTGTAATGAAATAGTATATGATGTTTGAAAAATTTCAAAGTTCAAAAAAAGTTTGTTTAAATGAAAGAAATTATGGATTGACTTTTGTATTATATCTTATGAAATCTTTAAATTAGATAAATCAAAATATTTATCCTGAAAATGTTAATATGATTAAATGGTTAAGTTAATCTTCTAATTTGAGAATACTCAATAGAATATATTTGTGAATTTGTGTTCCATATTAGTTGAGATCTAATTCTGTGAGTTAAATAAATATTTAATAATTGTGATTATATTGATAGAATTAATCAAATAAAATATCAAGTTTTATTTTCAGCTTGTAATACTTTTCCTTATAGATTGTTATAGATTTTTTTCTAAAGAGTTATTGCTGTCACTTTTAGTTAATAGATTTTTAGTACATAATTATTTTAATGTAATTAAATTGCTATCAAAAATATTGCATAGCTGATTCTTTCTAACTAACTCAAAGACAATTCCAATAGTTATTCCATTGCAATCTATTACCTTTTCAAGGATAAGCTTTTTTTTTTGTATCTGAGTTATTTATATTGATAATTATTTTTTTCATTATTCACAAAAAAATCTGGAATATCTATCGAAATTTTCACCTCAATATAAAATATATTTCAATTTAAAGTTTATAAAATTTACAAATTCAATTAAAATATTTATTGAATTAATAATTATATATATATGGATTAACAATTTCTTATAGAAAATATATCACCACTTAAAAGGACAAAGATCTAGATCTTCATATGATTTTTATCACATCCATTTAAAGAAAGAATTAATAACACCAGAATATTCCATTTTAAGCATTTCTTTCTACAAGATTTTTATAGCAAAAAAAAAAAAAAAAAAAAATCAAAATATCAAAATCAAATGAATCATTTGTATAATTGTTTAACAAGTTTACAAAAATAAAAATCTTACTTCGAAAGAATTCATAAATTGGAGAAGAATTTTAATCTGGACGTAAACAACTCGGGTTTATCCACTTAGACGATTATTTTTTTTTTTTCTTTTTTTCTTAATTTCCTTTAACTTCGTACAACGAGAAGAGGCACATGAATTATTCGAATAAAAAAATTGCAAAAACCTGTACGGATCGAAAAAAAAATAAAAAATTTAGAGAAACGATTGAAACTCGAGAGATTTATAGGCCACGAGCATCGATTCATATTTCCTAGATAGATATTTCGCGAGAACACGAACCTGGAGCAATATCCTTTATTCGCCCATATAAATTCGCTTTTTGCTATTTACGAGTACAGTCTGTTCAACCCGGCGATTCTGATTGGTCGTTTATTTGATATATTCGATGATCGTTTGTTAAGGTAACGGAGACATTATTTCACTTTATACGCATCTCTCGATGATTCGATTCACGAAACGAGTCACGAAAGTGCAATAACTTAAATTTGCTTTAATTCACTTTAATTTCGAGATTGAATATGATTCGGTGACTAATAGGAGAAATGAAAGATGTGAATATGGTGTTAAAACTTGAATGGGGAATGATTTTACGTGAAAAAATGTAAATTTAAAGTATCATAAAACTAATTTTTTTTAATATTATTTAAGTTTATATCTCACAATTGTATCTAATATCTTTGTAACTATATATAATACTTTTTATTTACTTAAACCCATAAAATTTTCTCATTTTAGACTTTGTATTCAAATAAAGAACAAGTTAAAAAAATTTCGAAATATAATTATACAAATGAAATTAGCTAATTCCTAATTGAATTAAGGAGAAAATTTCATATTCAGAAAAATGTAGAATAAAATTTTTACTGTTTAAATCTTTGTTTTTCAGATTCAGAGAAGTACACAATTAATTAATAATTTTTCTCGAAAACTAATTTTTTTCGTTTATTTTTATAGAACAATCAATCTACTATCGATATCAGAGAAAATAGAAAATTTTAGTTATACAATTATTCGAATTTTATCCTATATTTTTTATATTTCGATTTGTTTCATAGAATCATTCCATGTATGGGGACCATATTATTTCGCTACACTACAATTCTTACATGATAACGCGTTTATCGACGTGGGTGGTAAAAGCTATTGCAATTAAGAGGAAGTTTAATTAAATAGTGGTTAAATATCCTGTTTGGAAGGCCATGTTTTCCACTCTCTTACATCATAGTTGTCCATGTAACTATATCATTGATGCACGTGATAGGCTTTATCACAGTTCAACTGCACTGGCTGTTATAGGTTAAAGTAATCGAAGTATCTCGAATTAGATTATAATTATAATCAAGAATAGAGTTTATAAATTATTTAATTGTGCAACGAACACCATTTGTACGAATTAAATCTTGTACTTGATCGTTTAAATTATATCATTGAACATTTCTTTTTAAAATATATTTATAAGGGTGTTAATATATATTCATAGAAGTTCGATTATAAAGTCAAAATAAAAACAGTTTTATTTTATTCAATTTAAATTGCTTATATAATTTGATTATGCCAATATTTTTATATGGCTTTGAATCAATTCATTTGTAAAATTGTACATTTTAGGAAAAATATTTTTAATGAAATCTAATTCCAATGTGAACATGAATTTCTTAAGTGTAAATGAAAAATCATCAGACTATTGATCAATCTATGAACAGTGTAATCATGTTTGCTACTTGATATCAATACAAAATATAATATATAACTTGGAAAACTTATCATTAGATCATTAATGTAAAAATATAAAATAAACAGAATATTAAATTATGATAGATATAATTTTTTATGAAACATATTATAAACTATACACATGTATACATATTCATAATTTTTATTGATATCTTTTATTAAATATCTCTATCTCAAATTGCAATTTAAAGAAACAACTCTATGTATTAAATATCTTAATCACTATTTCACTGATGTTTCTTTGCATACTATGTGCATTCTCTACATCCTTAATTTTCCCATAAATGCATAAACACTCTTTCTCATCTTGCATCAGACGTTTACAAGAAATTGCGTGTATTTCTTAAATTAAAATTTTTTATTTCTCTCACTGATATGCAATCCAATTTGTTCTCGTAAATTCGCAAAAAAGGGAGGAGGAGGGGATTAACAGCATAGATACAAAAGATATTCGTTGTAATATCCATTCAATTCTTTTTGAGATTAATATGTTATATTCAATTTTATCGATAAAGGTTCGAATAACGAACCGCTTGTTTACTTCGACGATAATAAAGATTGCGTTACAAATTTGCGTATAACGAATTGTGTGAAATTGCTCGATTATTTGCGGAAACAAAGAGGGAGTGTAGAGAGATTTCCATAATTAGGTAAACCGTATATAAATGATGATTCTGGCAATCGTAACAGGGCTTTAATAATACAAGGCTATAATTACAAATATGTGTTCTTTGACGATATAAATATTTGGATTAATACAATATGGTCAATCCTTTGTATCGTTCATTCGTTTAATTACTTTTTTTTTTCTTTTTTTTTTTTGATGGATTTTTATAATGTCGCTTTATACATATAAATGTATATTGCAAAATTCGTCGTTAATAATAATAATAAAAGAATAGTAAAAAAAAAAGTCATCAGAGAAAAGCTTGGTGATAAATCTTGGTTTTCATTGATTTCCTTTTTTTTCTTTTTTTGTGCCATCTAAAGTAGTTGAAAAGGGGTGCTTTAATATATCAAAGTTAAAAAGATGAAACAAAAAGTGAACAAGTCTCGAGATACAACCATTTTAATTATAAGTATGCAGGGAAATAACGCGACAAGTCCAACTTGAAGACTTGTTCTCTTATAAAAATGTAAAAAACTACTAAATTTTTCCGTGATCTTAAATACAATAATTAAAATATAAAATTATAATGTATCAAAGTTAACATAATTTTTTTTTTTTTAATATGTAAGTTAATTAAATTTTTTTTTTCAGAATTTTTTATAATAATGTAAACGTACGAAAGTCACGCCAAAATTTTAAAATCCGAGTAATGCTATTTAATAGTTTAGAAAAAACTGAATTAAAAAAATTAGAATTAATTTAAAAAAGTTAGTTTTTTAGATTTAACGAAATTTTTTAGATTTTATGCTAAAATGAGAAAAAGTATTATAAATGTGATTCTTTTTTTTATTCGTTTATTTATATAATATTTATATAATATTATCATTACATAAATTTATATAATATATAATTATTTATATAACATGAGATATTTTGATATTTACTTGTTAGCGAACAACTTATATTTACTTTTTTGTTGTTTATACTTTCTCTAAATGAAGTGGTTGTAGAGAAATATTTTTCCTAGGAAATATTCCGGCCTCTTTAATTTAAATCGTTCGCATTTCTAGAAACTTCTTTTGAAGTATCTTAAATCAATAGAAATAAATGATACGTTTGTTTTAATATTTTTAAAATATGAAAAGTTGGACAAATTTACAATTTGTAATACTAAGAATGCAATAAAAAATAATATTCAATAAAAATAAAATAAATATTCTTTAATATATTATAATTATAGTCGTATTATTTTTGACAGATATTATTCATTTTTGTAGGAGAAAACGATTGAAAAAAAAATAAAAAATTTTCTATTCTATTTCTGTTTACAGAATCATTTTCCAATTTAATTTTAAAAAAAATTAATAAATAGTTAGACAAACTCGAGCGAGAATAAGAGATAAGAGATTTAATTTAATAGATTCTTATATATAGAAAGATAAAATATAAGAAATGCTTTACGTCATAAAAGATGGTTAAAAAAAGTCTCATTTAAATTCATGAGAAGCTAAAATATCGACAGATTGAGATTACCTTAAATGTAAAAAAAGATTTCGACGAAAATATTAGGTTATACTATATTTATACTATTATATATATATGCTATATTATTTATATATTATACTACATAAAATTGTCAATATTATTTAAACAAATACATTGTCATTAGACAAATTGATCTAATTTTTTATTTTTTATTATTCTTCACATATTTTTTCAATTAACGTTTACACTAATTAAATTACATAAATTGAAGTAAAATATTGATTTAAACTTTATTCATGAAACAATTATCGAATATCGATGAAAATCAAACAAAATAAATAAACAAAAAACTAAAAAGAAAGAATAGCATTATATTTCTATGAAATTATTAATAATTAATCGAGAAATTATTCAATATAATCACATACAGTTATATTTAATAATTTTTCCACCATTTACACTCAAAAAAAAAAATAAAATATCTCACAAAAGCATTGAATTTTTCTAAAAATCTCTCCAATTTTAAGCTAAATCTACTAATATCTTTTAATCGATTGAAAATTATTTAAAAAAAAAAAGAAACTACATAACTTCGATACAATTAACAATACATGATGCAGAAACACGAAATAAAGTGATAAATACAATTACGTCCAGATGAACGAGCTCACGTTCCGTCGATTTTCGTGGACAGGCTATATACTATAAAGCGATGGAAAATAAAGTTCGAGCCATAAAACGACCGGTGTACTTTACAATCTCTTTGATAGCATTTCCCTTTTGTCTCCCTTGTCTGCCTCCCGATGGAACCGTACAAAATACGGTATATATACACACCTATCGGCACACGTATGTTTCCGCTTGTTTCTGATGCACGCCTATATACGTATCTATCGCTTTTGATCCTTGCACACTGTACACACACACACACACGCGTGCACAGCATTTTCACATCACAGGAGAGATGTATATCGTGGAAAGAAGTCTCGTGGAACTGTATAGATTGAAACCCTTGCAAACCGTTGCGTCCTTCGGATGTTTATCGAGTTATCGGAAGTTTAGAAATGCGGTTTCTGGCTATCGTTCGCCAGATACGGCGTCGACTTCCTCCTTGATGGACCGGATCAATCATGGAGATATCCAGGCCAGCCGAAGGGGGAATGGGGAGGATTTTGCGATCAATGGAAATCTCTCTTCTCTTTCCCCCGCTTCGCTTTCTCGAGATTATTAACACGATATATTCGTGAACAAATTCTTTTTTCTTTTGTTAATAACATTTGACGAGTATGATTGAATGTAAAAATTTTGTACGTTTAAGAATACTTTATAAGAGTCTAGATCAAAGTTGATTAGTTGGATTATGATTTAAACTGTCTGTCGATCTGGAATATATATATATATATTTTGTAAATGGGGAAATGTGATTCTATTTGCAAAGGGGAACGATCGTTATCGGCAGCCATCAACGACGTATATGTATAATAAGCGAGCAAATACGCATCCAATTAATTGGCTCGGAATCCGCAAGCTTGTGCTGTAAAGAGGAAGTAATTAAGTATCGTTCCACGATACCACTACCACGGTTAGATAGAAAGTAATTTTTCTGGATGTAAATACGAGGTTATATAATGATTTTTGATAAATTAAATTTTAACCCAATAAATCTTATTTTTTCTATAAAATTAATTTCGAAATTATTTACATGTTATTCGTAGGAATGGAATTTCTTTTAATAATTATGAGTTTTCTTAATCGTTTGTATATTGAAATATTTTCTTTTCTAATAATGCTTAATAAATTTGAATATATAAATCTTTTAGAGTGATCAACAAAGTTTTGGTATTTTTTTTTTTTGGAACGATATATATAATTTTAAAAATTTTGAAAAACATGAAGTTTGAAGGAAAATTTCAATCCTATTTTCCTTATCATTTTTAGCTTCCAATTAATTAAGCAATTTTGAAATTTGGATTCCTTTTTAATATTTAATTGAGTTAATAAAGGAATAATTCAGCTTAAACATAGATTCTTATTTCTCTTTTTTAATGCAAAATTATGTAAACACTGTTACATTTTATATGCGGTTAAAATGGATACTTTTTTTTACAAAATCGAGCAAAGTGGAATATTTTTGAAAGATACTGTAACTATCGATTGTTGTACACAGAGGAGGATCCATGTTACATCGAACAAACTTGATCGTATTTCGCAATCTCCATATAACAGGAAAACCGATACGCCTAACATGCCCGTAATAAGTCCGTGTTTCATTGTAAAGGGAACAAGACGTATAACATTGGAAGTTAACCAACTTCCTTTTCCTAAAAAGATATCTTCGTGCAATCTGACATGTTTGGCTAAAGTTTGTTTTAAAAAATTTTTTGTTTTCCTTTTCTCTTTTGAACCTGTTAATAACATTTGACGATTAAATATATAAAAATTTATGGTAAGAAAAATTTTGTACATTTAAAAATACTCTATAACCAAATAATCTAGATTGAAAAGTTGATTAGTTGGATTATGATTTAAATTCATTCATTTTAATAATTTTTAACAGAAACTTTTGGAATTTTTGAAACTTTGTTGAAAATTCAACTTTGTACCTTTCTTTGATGAATATCGAATTAAAGACAAAATGTTGTCATTTTTCTTGTTGTTTGTTATTTGCTTATAATAATTTTTATATCTGAGCAAGATACTTTTGATTCAAAATAGAAACAGAGAGGAAACAGTGTAAATAAATGCACAAGGGTTGTTTCTTCCTTCTACGTATCGAACGTGAACGATTCATCCTTCCTCAATGTTTCATGCATACAGGGTGTCGCTGAATTTACGAGAATACGAGGCAAGATAGTAAATTTTATATAGAAAAATAATTTAAAAAAAAAAAAAAAAGAATATTTTTTTCATTTAAGATTCTTTCAAGTAAATCAAGTTTGAAAAATTTTCAAATATAATTTCTTGATTAGATTCGAATATATTGCTCATGTTTTTAATTCAAAAAAAATTGTTCTGTATTTTTTGCTTATTTTCACACGTGGAATTACCTTCTATTGATCATCAATATCTGATTAAGAATTAAGAAAATTAACAAATTAACAAATGTATTTCTTGAATTTAATTTATTCGAAAATTAACCTATATTTAAATTAAATTAAAAAAATGTTATTTTTTTTTTATGAATGTAGAATTATTTGCACACAGAATTCTTCTTCGTTTCTATTTAGCATAAAGTTCTTCGAAACACAGATAAAAATTGTTGCACACGATACGATAAGAAAATAAAGATAATAGTAAAGATGCAAAATAATAGTGGATATAAGATTGCAAATTTGTTATTTCTTTCCTTCGAAGACCTTAACCTTAACCTTTCAACAACAACGAAAAATTATTGAATAATCTGCTTGAACTGTATTTAATCGTCTTATCGAATATTTTATTAAATATCATTTATCTTTCAATTTCAATTTTAAGTGTAAAATTAAAAGTAGAGTTAGAGTTAAAATAAAAAAGGTAAATAATTAAACTTAAAAAAAAGAAATTCCTTTTTTATCTAAAAACGTTGTTACTGCAAATACATTATCATGCTTCAGTCTCGAGCCTCTGTATACACATCAATAACGATAACAACGATTTTTTTTAGCTAAAAAAGGAATTCCTATATTTAACCACTCTCCTTACTTTTTTTTGATTCACCATCAGCAAAGCTAATTTTCGATCCCATTGCTAAAATTGAAATCGAACGATTTCTAATTCGAACTTGATATTAAATTACATGATTTAAGTTAAAAAAAAAAACTCTTTCAAAAATATATCGAATCCTTCTTGCAAATCGTTCAAATTTTAGAAGAAAAAAAATAGAAAATTTGTTTGCAGTTTAACGATTCGATATCTTCGAGTATTATTTTCGACTAATCTCATTACTTTCTCGACGCACTGTGTAAAGGATGAACACGATAATACACTATCGAGAAGTTTTCTTGGGAAGAGTCGACGATGATATCCTCTTTGAGTATGCCGCCCACGCAATGCAATCCGTGCACCGACGAGAAAATCGATACGTGGCCACGCGGTGGAAATTATTCGAAGCGGCAGAGAAAATTTCAAATGCATTTTCCAAGAGAATTCCACACCGATGCGTGTGCTCCGCTTTCTTTTTTTTTTTTTTTTTTTTTTTTTTTTTTTTTTTTTTTTTTTTTTTTTTAAGGGAAATAACGTCACAGCTTTCCAACCGCAATATCCAAGGTGTTTCAAGGATTCGACTTTGTTTTAATTTTTCGAGCGCTTTCGACCGTGCTCTGAATCTTGATGACGCGTTTTTTCGGAGTTTTTAATGTTTTTATCTCGCCGGCAATTTCTGATCCGCATTCGGCCGTATTAAAAGTGCTTTAATTTGATGCAAAATATCTAATTTCAATTTCGATCGACGAGGTCACAAAAATCTTTATTTTTACGTATTTGTTCGTGAAGATATTCAGAATTTTTAATATCTCGTCGATTTCTAATTTTATAAAAATATAATGTAATTTTCGTTCGTTTGAGATTAAAATAAAAGAAGAAATAATATACTTCGAATAGAAAGATAAATTTATTTGAAATAAATTCCAAGATTTTATCATTTTTGAATAATAACGAAAAATAGATGATAGATTATAGAATAAATTAATATACTTCTTTTTCTTGTATAAGGAACAAAGGACAAAGAAATGTAAAAATTAAAAAATACGAAAATTCCGAGAACGAGAAAACATCTTTGTATTCGTTTAATGAAACGAAATAATAAAATATTTAAATATCGAATATTAAAATAGGATTTGACATTCAAAGGAAAACACAAGAGATAATACAAATAAGAAAAATGACTCTCTAAAATCCATCGTCTTTTTCCAACGAAATAATCAAATAACAAATATTTAAACGATATAACGTATCAAATACACTTTATTATTCGTATATTAAAAAAAAATTGAAACGAAAAAGTTTTATTGAAATAATTATTCGACAACGTATTGTTTCGGATAAATCCTATAATATCTCTGTATTAACCGGCTTCACCGGGAATGCAACAAACGTAACGTTATTTCGATAAGATCTATGTTAATCCGATCGATTTAATCTAATTTGTTTGACACGCGAGCAAAGAGAGGCGCATGAGAATTCGTAGGGACTCGGTTACTCGCTGTATTGCGATAACCATTGTAATTGTAGATTTTACACACTGAATTGCACCGAGCGGCGATGCATCGCGATTCATTCACGCTGTTAGTCACGCTAAACACCGTTCATTCTTTGTTTATGTTATATTGCTGGTGTATGACCAGCGATCGGACCTGAAGGTCTTTCAAACGGCATTATTTCGGATTAACGCGCCATTTTATTCAATATAATCTTATTCACGTGGGGGCGCTTGTGCGACATTATTCGATTATTGGAACAACGTGTTGTTTGTTTTATATATATGGAAATAATTGGTTATTTCTGATAATTTTCGAATATTATATCATTTCATGATTATCATACGATAATTTAAAACGCAGTAATTTTCGAATATGCTACCTTCATAAATATCCACGGTTAATATCGTAATGGATTTTCATAAATTTTCATAAATGGATTTGTAAAGGAGAAGTAATATTATCTTATTGTTTTTTGAATTATTTTTTCTTTTTTTTTTTTTTTTGGTAAATTTGAAATAAAAGAATGACGAAGTAATTCGTGACCGATGTTCGAATTCAAAAGAAATGTGTATTTGAAAATACGTGTTATTCGAAATATTTCTTTAATTTCTGATTTTAAACTTTCTATCGAAAAATATTGTGAATATAAAAAATTATGTAGAATTAAACATTTTCTTTTTGCTAATATTTTAGAAACAAAAATTACGTTTGTATTAATATTAATTCGAATTTGATAAACTTTCCAAATGAAGTTTAACTTAAGTCAAGGAAACAATGCTGTAAAATTATCCGATATAATTATATTTCGTTTCTAACTCTTATTTATTACATTGTATTAAGAAAATCACGTAATTGTTCACACATACACTCTGCTTGTTATGAAGACATTGTAAACCGATGGTAATCGCGAAAGGCTGCTAACTACCAACTTAACCTAACTTCGGCAAACAGTAGCTACACTAGCGTGCGTGGGTAAACTATGTATTTGAATTCAAAGTCAGGGGCAAAGTTTATAGAGAATACAGTTGGCGGTGATCGCGTTGCACATTTGATTATTTCAATTAAGACTTACCGAATCCTATTCTCTGATCTTTGCGTACGAACAAATTCGTTTAGCACTAGAAATCATTGAGCTTTATGGCGGGAAAATGGATTTTTGAAATGTATCGTGTCATACGGTGCAATAATTTTAAGGTTAAGATTTATTTGAAATTTGTGATAATATTAATTATATCACGAAATCGTTATTTATTAATTGGTACTTAAGAAAAAAATAATTTTTTTTGTTTTTACATTTTTATGCTCGTTTAGATTTAACGTAATGTTAATGATCATTAGTAATTAATTGAATCGAGTATTTTAAATTAACGTGAAATTATAGTAGCATTTCATTTTCAAGTCGATTGGATACTTATACCAGTATGATTCATATATTGAAGTGCTATTACATGTAGTATTACATTTTCAATATTTAAAAAATAAAAAAAGAGAAAATAGAACATAATTATCTTCGAAGCATAGCATTTCAATAAAAAAAAAGAACATATTTTATTTATATCGAACGTGAATGTAAATAATAAATAATTTGCTCGTGATTTAGCGTGTAAATAAAATAGAAACATTATACAAATATTTGCTTGAAATTGAAATATTTTTAATATTTTAATGTTTTAATCTAAATTTCAAATTTTCCCTTATGAAAAAATAATTCATAAAAGCACTTTTTCAACATTAATACATAGATGAGAGTTTATTAACAATTCTTGAAATTTTCCATTCCAATCCCCAGTTTGTTAATTTTCATATGCGCTATCTAACATGTCGCCATCGAATATTCATTATTACATGGAATATGTACGTAACATTGACCTTTATCATCACGCGCGATACTGCAATGATGCCTTTCAAATTCAGGCTTATCGTTGTATATTTATGTATCAATGACTTTCAATTTTTTTAACTATATTTCATATATATATATATATATATATATATAATAAACTTTTTGATAAATATATATATATATATATACATTTCAAATTCAGGCTTATCGTTTCCTGTGTATTTATGTATCAATGATTTTCAATTTTTTTTAACTATATCTTATATATATATATATCAAAAAGTTTATTATATTTATTTTATCGATAAAAATATACATTTTTTTTTCTTATCAAGGAAAAAATATTTTTCTATTTTTAAGCAAAACTGGTAATAAAATAACTACTTCTTTTTTTTATACTGTACAGGATTGTTGACATATTAAATGGAATAGCTTCCGAAAAATCGATTCTCGAGATCAAAACAAACACAAAAATTGATATACAAAAATATCAGTTGAAACTTGTGTTTTAAATTATAAGCAATTTAATTAGAAGAAACGAGATTGAGGTAGAATAAAATATATTAAATGGGGACAAAAGTCTATCTGTGTCTTTTTTCATCTAGTACAAATTTAAATTATAATAAATAAGTTTTAACCAATACTTTTCTATATCAATTTTTATGGTTATTTTGACTTCTAAAGATTTCCATATATTAACATCCTGTATATAATGTATTAAATTACATTTAATAATATACGAAGATTTTTTTTTAAAAATCTTTTTAAAATTTAATTTATTTATCATATTTTGAAATAAAAGAATATAGAAACCTTTTATTGTTACCTTTTAAATAATTCATATTAAATGTACTTATAAAAAATATCGAGAATAAAATTATTTAAATTATTTTGATGCTTTAATAATATTAAAAAATGTTTTAAATAAAAGTTGTATGATTTCGAAAGGTGCATATTTTAATATTATTTTTAGTTTTTTGATAGATCGTAATTTTTCATACATTAATCATTTTCTAAAAAATAATTATTTTTTAAAGAAGCATTAAATTCATGGAAAATCACTAATATAGAAGATATTTTAATTTGAATTTTGTAATGTATTTCTCAAAATAATTTTTTAGAAATAAGAAATGCATACGAAACAATACTCATCAATTCATACTTTCTCTGTATTTCATTTTATGAAATTTAAATATCTCTTAAATAAATAATTTTTTATATATATATGCGAATTAATATTCTTTTACAGAGAATATCGAGTTGCATCGATTAATGCAAAAAAATATACGATTCCATTTAAAAATTGATTTTCACATAATTCGTTACTCTTATTCACGTACAAAAAATTTAATATAATATCGAAATATATGCTCAAACTTTTAACTTTCAACTTTTAACTTTTGAATATTTTTTAATGTCATTAAAAACAATCGAGATATTTCAGATAATTATTTTATTTATTCTGTGTAGATTAAACTTCCACGACTTTTTCTTTCAATCGAATTTTTCTATTTTATTCTATTTTATGAAAAAACTTGTTGAATTTTTCTACATTTGATTAAATTTACTTTTGGAATCGTATTTTTCATCAGAATGTGAATTTATCTTGTCGATAGAAATTTTCAATAAACATACATTTATTAATTAGATATAACCATATATGTACAATATTGCGTGCAATAAATGAATTTATTATTTTCAAGTAATATGTTTAGTAATAACGTTGGATTTTATTTTATATTAAAAATTATTTTCTTTAGTTTTTTCCATCGTACATTATTTTTCATATTATCTAGAAGATAAAAATAGAAAGATTTAGTTTAAATTGAAATATATAATCATAGAAATAATTAGTTTTTTTATCAGTTTTAACTATCAAAAGATCAAAATGCTTCGAAGAATATCATTGCCGAAAAGATATTAGAATAAATGAAGAATTTCGTGTGTTTCTTATTTGAAAAATTATGAAGATCTCACATTTATTGTACATAGTTTTCACTATACCTAATCATATTTTTTAATTATTATACTTTTTATTACAAACTTTATTTATTTAAATTAGATTACACAAGATCTCACATTTATTGTACATAGTTTTTAGTACTATACCTAATCATATTTTTTAATTATTATTATATTTTTATTACAAACTTTATTTATTTAAATTAGATTACACAATCTCTTTATTTTAAATGAAACATATTTTACAAGTAAATTGATTTTTCATTTATTTTGTCGAAAAGATGAATATTCCATGATATTTTGGATTAAAACTGACAAACTTTGCTAAATATAGGGAAACATATTTAGGAAATTCTGTAAAGTATTTTATTAATACACGAGAGGACGATTTATCTTCGTTCTCGAGTTATGGAAAGTGCAATGATATGAACTACGTACGAGTAATCAAATATATTCAAACTCAATTTTTAATAATAATTATTTATTTGAATATATATATATATATCACGTTGATGTATTCGAATTATTTATAGCAATAATCTTGTGTCTTTGAAAATATGAGTGCTTCCATTAATTGCATTCAATGAATATTAGATAAAATTAAATAAGATTAAATCATCGTTAAAATATTAATCGTGGTAATGATAAGACTAACTTTTCTTATTTCTTGTTATCAGTTGCTGATGTGCATCTGGTTTTCTGATATAAATATGAACAATCCTCTTGACTTAACAACTACATTTATCGATACAATAGAATCTCAATTATCGAAATTACAGAGAGACAAATGTGTTTAAATAATAGAATTTTCAAATAACAGAACAAGAATTTTCTTTGCGTTAAATTTTATGATGATTTTAAATGAAATGATACGAAGAAACAATTTTACATCTCATATCTTTTTAACTGCAAAGTTACATGCATCATTCAGTAATTGAATTTTTAATAAATTTTTTGATGTTCCTTTTTTTTTTATGCTTTAAATCGAGAATTACGAATGTTTCAAATTGAGAAGATGTCTCTTTATTTTTATCAACAATGTAGTTCATTCATACATTGTAGTTTTGTTTAAAATATTTTGAAGACTTTTATAGATAAATGTTGTTTCTCTCTTATTATAAATTCAAATCAGTATTACAGCAGTTATATTATTTCAATTTGAGCAAAATAATACAATTTATAAATAAATTGTATTTTTTTATTTTTTTGAATTTTAATATTAATCATTGATTTTCAATATTATATATATCTTTGATAAATTTGTAATTCTTATAACAATTTTATTATAACATTTTATTTCAATAATAATAAATCCATTTTGAATTATTATAGTTTTGTAAATAATTAGAATATAAATATATATCAATTATTGTTATTGATTATGAAAGAACATTTACTACTACTTATTATTCCTATATTAATATGAATAAAAAAACTTAAAATATAATTAAATAAATGCAAGCATTGAAACAAATTTAAATATAGTATAAAAAATTTCAAATTCACATGGTTCTTATATTTTTATATATGCGCAAAATCAAGATAAAAAACTTAAATTAAATGTTAAATGCCAACAGTTGAAATAATAATTTTCTCTAATACAATCCAATGCAAAAATTGCAACAAAGTTTTTCCTTCGCATAACACTTGATTTAATAAACTTGTAATTCTTATTATATCACGAATGTTTATTTTTGTTGACAGTTTTCTTTGGTTTTAATTCTACGTTTCGCTTAACGCGATTTCATGATAAAAATTAAACGGGATTGAACAAAAGGGATTGAATGTAGTATGGCAACATATTGTAAAGATAATAGAACATTGAGATAATAGAGAATAACGAATATTCTGATAATCGCGGTTCTATTGTATATGCGTCTATTTCTAGACTACAAAAACTCGAGAATCAATCCAAAGTTTCCATTTTTCATTCAGAAAATGATTTTTCAAATATATTTGTCAGTTTTGACGTCACGTAGAATAGAATTCTAGATTCACCATATAGAATAGACTCAAATTTTTATAAATACAATAGGAAGATTAAATGAAACCACAGTTTCCTATTATTATTGCCACTCATTGTTGGGATAATACATAAATATCTACAGTCTTGTGATTTATAATCAGAAATAAAAAAAAAAGTGCATGTTATTTCATAAAATTTATATGAAAATAAAAAAAAATTTGTTTTTCATATAAAAATAAATTACTAACAAGTTCTTCCATTTCCTCTCGTCATTGCTTATTCCGTTCTTCTTTTTCTGCGAAGTTTCTGACCTCTGGCGTCACTTTCCATTACTAAATATTTTATCAGGACAATCTTTTATCATCACAACAATCCTTGTTCTTCAAAAATATTCATCGAATTTATCATAACTAACTAAATCATAATAATTCTTTTTCTCGACGTTCTTCCATTTTAATTGTAAAAATAGAAAAATGATTTTTTCCTTATTTTCCAGGATATCTAAGGTGTCGTTACGCTGAGAGCACCGCTGCCGGAGGGTAATGCGCTTGGCGAGCGGAAGCGAGAAGCTCCGGGCGGCCTTTACTTTCCTCGGCCCTTGGTCCAGCCCCGCCGGCCGTTTCCACTCGTTCGCCGAATCGTCCGCTGATCGGAACGAAAGAGAACGGAGGCAGCACGGTGCGTCCTTCTTGATTCGAAAGGAGAAGTCGTGGAAGAACAGCGGAGCAACTGTTGCAACGATAACAACAGCGGCCAGCAGGGAGCGCCTCGTCCGGTACGGCACTCATCTAACGGCGACAGGAGGGAGTTATGGTGTCTCGCACATGCGATGACTGTGGCCGCAGCCGTGGCACTGTGGCATCGTGCCCACCTTTACAAGGCGATCGCCTGCGTCGTCCTCGCTCTTATTGCCATTCAGTATTTACTTAGTGGCGTGATCGATCGCCGTTCCATAGAGACGATTTTCACCATTAATGCCACCAGGTACGTAGCACACAGTTCTCGCGATGATTACTTTTTCTTCTGCTACTCATTTCGATCTCGATTGGTCGAAAAGTTATCTATGATAGATAGATTGATAAATGAAATTATTGGTACGGTAAAAACCGGTTAGATTTAAGTTTTTGGGCAGTCAAAATTAAAGTTGATGATGATTATTCGGAGAATTAAATATTCTTTCTAGATTTTCTAGATTCTATTCATTAGAAAATGAAAGAGAAAAATATGTCTTATAAATGAGATAGAATAAAATTTTGAAACAAGTTTGGAAGATTGATTTTAAAAAGTAAAATAAAAATTTAAAAATCGAGTCTCTAAAAATTATGTACGTGTATTAATGTTTTATAAATTTCTTTTTAACGAGATATAATTATATGAAATAGATTTTTAAATTTTGTAACAAGATGGAACAAGAAATTTTATTATAAAATATTCAGGTTTTAATGTTCTATTTTATCATAAAAATTATTTTCAGAAATTATTTTTAAAAGAAAGAATGTGAAAGAATGTGAAATTTTGAGATTTCAAGCCCTCAAAGATTTTATACTGAAAAAAAAAAGTAACTTCATATACATATATATAATCCATTATGTTCTATGCATATTTTTTCATTAAAATTTTTGGGTTTAATAAAAGTTAAAAGATAAATTTGGTAAAAGGAATTTACTAATATACTATATTAGTATTTATACTATACTATTATAGTATATTATATATATATATAAATACTTATAGTATTTATACTATACTAGAATTTACTAATATTATATCTATTAGTATTATGATATATACTATGAAATATTTATGAAATGATATTTGAAATAATATTTCAGATATTATTATATAATGTCACTTCAAAAAATAAATTCTTCTCTATTCAAATAATTATTCAAACAAAATTTGAATGTTACTTCTTATTTGGTATATTAATCTTTAATAAATATTATTTAAGTAATGATTATTTTAATATTTACTTTATTTGAATATTATAATTAATTAACTTTTGAATATAAGAAATTTTAGATAAAAGAAATAATGTATTTAGATATAGAAATACAAAAGATTATTGTATTGTGAAAATAAAAATTTCATATGAAAAAAAAAAGGAAAGAATTTCATCATATAGAAATAAAATAAAGTAATAAATATTAAAATAATTTATCTTTTTAAATATATTAATATTCAATTATTTAAGATACAAAATGAAACAGTAAAGAGTAAAATAAAATTTTTATTTGAATAAAAATTCCATAATTCTTTTTACTAATATAAATAACTATTAAAAAATAAAATCAATCACTAATAATCAAATAATTCTTTATAAATATAATTTCGGAGCATGAAAATTTTCCTTTCGCGTAGAATATATTATCAAAATTATAGGAAAAGTTATATCCAGTTGAAAATCGTGTTGAATTACCATGATTTCGGATGCAAGCAACCAACTTCATTTCGCTAACATTCAAGCAAATTCTCGAGAAAATTTCCACCATTTCATTCAGTCTAAACGTATAATATATTTGAAACGTACGTGATCTCGTTATTTCGTTGTGTGATCATTTGGATTGTCCGTTTTGAGAAAGAGGCTGACTAACGATTTCTTTAACGATTTCTTTATTCTTCAAAATGATCATTTCACGGATTTCACTCGACATCGCAAAATTTAAGATAATTAAACAATGAATATGAGAGAAAAGAAGAAGGAAAAAAATTTGGAATAATAGGGTGGGTACGTAACTGTTGAAAGAGAAGTCTCAGAAGATTCATCTATTTTTAGGTTATGAAATACGATATGTCCTTTGAAAAAGCAGTATCGCTTTGAACTTTTTCGTGTAAAATATGTTCGACCGTTTGTTCGAATCGACGTGCTGCGCCAGCGTGTAGAAAATTGTAGAAAATAACTAAAATGAAATAAAGAGAGGTAAAGTATCTTTTGTCGAGTTGGCATTTATGAGTTTCTTTTATTGAACAAATGCTAATTAGTCTTAGACAATAGTGTCAACGGGAATCAATATTAGTGTTGAATATAATTCAAACAATAGTTTGGAATAGTTATTAAATAGAAAATTTTTTGAATCTCGTTAAAATGTAAATATAGATAATATTCGAGTATTTACTTTACATAATGCATATTAAATATATTTATGGAATTGAAATAATAATTTTTTAACTGTATTATTAAAAATAATTATTTAAAATACTTTATTTGTGAATTTTATATATCTAAATTTGCATTGATTATTTTCAATATTATTTTTGTGGTTATTATTTAACAAGGAAAATAAATAAAAAATATATAATTAACAAAAAATAAAAATATTATTTATTTATTTGAAGAATAAATATCTGATATTTATTAATTAATGAAACTCTAATTAATGAAACTAATCTCTAACGCTATAACATGTAAATATAAATTTTTAAATATAAAAAAGATATAAATTTTAATAAATCATATCAAATTTATAATTAAAAACTTTATAATTGAAATATTTATAATATATTATAAAATTAAATAAATCGTATTAGAAATAATATATTATAGCATATAAACAAATTATTATTTCAAATTAATCATTTAAAGAAATATTTCTCTATAAATATTTTTATTTCTTATTTCAATTACTGTTACCCAAAACTAATTAATATAATAATAACTAATTAATTAGATCATTAGATCATAGAAATATTTGAATATTATATCTTACAGGAAAATTTAATTGTCTTTAAGAAAATAAAATCAATTTTTAAATTTTTTATATCTTTTCAAATATAAATATTCTATAATTATTAAAAGTTCTATAAATAATATTAAAATTCAAAGATTTATTGAATTTCCTCAATTTATAAAGAATACAATATACGTACTAATATAAATAGTAACATAGATAATAGATAATATATAGAATATACAACATAGATAATAATAATAATAAGAGAATAAACACACAGTATATATAATAGTTTACCAAAATATTTAGATAATTATCTTATAAGAATACCTATTTAATAAGGAAAATAAATGAAAAAATATATAATAAATAGAAAATTCTTATTTTTAAAATGTGTATATAAAACATAATGGTTTATAAAGTGGTTATATATGGTTTATAAAGAAGAATAATCAATTTTTTTCAGAGTAAAATATCCTGAGAGACTGAAATTTACTCTCAAAATTTCAGTACTTTCATGTTTTAAATATGATTTTACCTGAGAGTAATTTTTACAACAGGGCAGTAAAATAAATTTTATAATTTAAAAATTTTAAATTTTGTATTATTATAAAATTTTAAAAAACGAAAAAAAATTTTAAATTTTAAAGATCCACTTCTTCTCTCGGAGTGATATCGCATTAAAAAAGATTTGCATATACAGGATAATTCGTAAATGCATAATTCAGAGGATGAATCTACAGGTTGAAATAAATTGAAAATATGTATCTTATATATCTTATTCGAGATATTCTCGATCTTGCACTACTATATTTACTGTCCTTGTATATTATATTTATGATGTTTCTCATATTTTGTTGGTTTAATCTAAACAAAGAAAAAAACAAAAACTTTAAAAATTTGCTTCTATTCCTGGAAAATTGACTCGATTTTATACATTAAATTAAATGTTTTGCTATAGACGAAAAAAAATGATGACGGAAATGGTAAAAAAAATTAAATAAAAGAATAAAAAAGTAAAAATTGTAACGCGTTTAACGGAACTGTTCTTTTCAAGGCATTTTTATATGCAATTTACCGACAGCCGGTAACGGTTAATTTCAAATTTCGTCAACGGCGCGTGACAACAATTTGTTATGCTCGCGGTTCGTTTGTTCCTTGCATTATAACAGTGTTTCCCAATGTTTTTGGATTAACAATACATTTTACAAAATTATAGAATAGAATTTCGATAATTGTCATATATATGAATTATTGAATTATAATATTTATACGATATACGAGAATAAAAAAAATAATATAAAAAAAAAATTATATGATTAATTATATGACATAATAATACTATTTTTTTTTTTTTTAGTAAAAATTACATATACTTAATAAAACTTTCTAGTTTATTTTCTTTGTGAAATAAAATTTATTTCAATAATAGTGGTTATGAAGATTATATTATTATTATTTGTTTTGGAAGCATTATATTATTTGTTTTGGAAGCAAGATTTATTATTAAATGATTTAAGATTCAAAAAGAAAAATAATATTGAAGAAAATACATTAATTTAGTTTTTAATAAAAATTTGAAATCCATAGATTAGATAATATTGTTCTTTTTTTTATTTATTATTGTATGTCTGAAATTTTCTATAAAAAAATATATTCATTTTATTTTATTTTGTCTTAAATATTAAATGAAACTTGCTAAGTTTTTGTTCAATTATGAAATAAAAATTTTCTTATGAATATTTTTAATTCATATAAGTTTGGATTCATGGAAGTTTTACTATAATATAGAATAAAATAATATAAAAATATTTATGTAGGAAATAAAAACCACAATAATTGTTGAATAAAGTTGATAAAATATAATAATTGAAATTATAGTATAATTAGATTTTTGGAATATATTATATTTGTCAAGATGAAAATTTTTTTCTTTGAATATATATTTGAGTTATTATATATCTATACTTATTATATTTTTTTTATTTAAAAGAAATAAGATATTTAAAATATGTTATTTATATTAAAATTAGTATTTGTGATTTTTCTTCTCAGTTTCTCTATTCTCTATTCTTTATTTCAAACAATTTATTTATTAATTTATTAAAAGCATTAATTACATAAAGAACTAGTAATTAGTATTTTTAATTTTTTTGCCTGACAAATATACATAATAATTATTATATATATATAATATAAAATCATATAAATATTGTATCGATAATTTGATCTTCTGTATTTTAATCTGTATATTCTTTTGATTTATCATTGAATAATTTTCATTTTTTTGACAAGTGTAATTTAATAATGAAAATATTAGTTACAATTTAAAAATTTATTGTAATTTATTTTTCATTTATTTCAAAAGAAAAAGAAAAAAGAATTTTTTTATAATTACAAATATTTTTATTTAATAATATTGACGTATATAATAATAATTTTTTATTATTATATTAATCGACTTATTTAAGATTATGAATTAACATTTTTTGTAGATAAACATCATATAGTTTCAATTATTACTTATAAATAAAATTTTAATACAATATATTTGTGATATTCTCATAGCATAATATGGTCTATCAGTTGAGAAACACTGCACTATACTGCGCATGTAATAATTATTTACTTATTCGTGTTTTTATTTTTATACATGATTTCCATTAATTTTGTATCTTGTATACATCGAGGATTAATTTAATTGCTCTATAATCAAAAGAGAAGTAGCAAAAAAGAAAAAAAGGAAAAGAAATAAATCAATGATTAATTTTAAAAAATTAAATTTTTTTTTTTTCATCAGAATATCATTTGTCAATTATTATTTTATGATAATGCAAACTTATTTAAATAATTTCATAAATAATTTATCATTCTTTTTAATTTTTAATATTTTTAATTCTATAATAAAATGTCTAAGAAATGAATTCCTCGAATTCAGGAATCGAAAAATTTTTAATTAAAATTATTTTTCTTTTGTAAAAAATTTATAAAAAATTATATACTATAACATATGTTTAAATTTAATTCAGAAATTTCAGAAACAATTGAGACATCAAAAAAATTTTTAATATGATGTATTATAATTGTAATTCCAAAATTTCAACTATAACTATATTTAAAATGAAAAATATAATAAACTTGCAAATCTGAATACTAATTTTATTAATCTCAATCCAAAAAAAGAAATTAAAGCTAGATTAAAATTTTTTAAAACCATTTTTTTATGTTTTATTGTGTAGATTTTTATAATAGATTATTATTCTTCATAAATTTAAATAAAACTTTTTTTATCTATTTCTTTTTATCTATTTTGATATATAAATAATGAAAAAAATATTTTTAAGCAGTAATAAAACTGTAATAAAATATACTGAAAAAATAAAACATACTATAAAAATTTTTAAATTATTTCTTCACATTTTAGTTGTTATAACAATTACCGCTATTTTTAATAGATTTATATAAGTTTTATAAATAAGATTTTTTTATTTATTTAAATAACGGAAAAAATATTTTCAAATTCAGCAATTAAATCACAATAATCTTTAAAAAAATGAAATACATACCGTAAAAAAATTTGCATTTCTCATAAATTTTAAAATGATTTCTAAAATTTTTAAATTTTTTTAAGCATATTAAAATATTTATTCGTTATATTAACAAAAAAATTAAAAAAGAAGAAGTCAATTTTTCATGAATTATGAATAAAACATTAGTTAAATAAAAATTTCATTAAAGAATTTGCAACAAATTCATTTGTAATAATTTTATAGAAAAAATTAATTAGAAAATGATACTTAGTTATTAAAAAAAAACAAATAGTTACTGAAAAACACAGTTACAGTTATTAAGTTGATGAATTTTTCAAATTTAGAGCTATTTTTAATTTATACTATAATACCAAAAAAATTTTTTTTGTTAAAAATATCATTTTTTGTTAAATATAATAAAAAAAATAGATCTAGATTTTCAGTTTTATTATATAAAATAATGATGGAAATTGATATAATTTGTAATAAATTCTTTAGTTTTTATTTCATTTTACTATATTTAGTTTTCACATGATATAGTATTTTTCTTTTTTTTTTTGCAAATTATATTATGTATAACAATTCAAAAAGTTGTCAGAAATAGATTTAATTCTTTCTTGAAGCAAGATCTTCTATGTTAGGCCTAATTGGATGCTTTGTGAGGTATTCAAAGGATAGGATGAATAGAACTAGAACATCCCTCAGGCGTTATAAACTTAATTTAATCTAATTTAAATTCAAATATAATTTGAATCTAACTTTAATCCTTAAAAATATATACATATATGTATAAAATATATATATGTATATTAAAAATAAAAAAATAGTTTTGCGTTATCTCTAAAACTAAGAATAAATTATATGTGAGAAAATATAGAGAAAATACATAGAAAATGATATATAAAAAAAAAAATTAAAAATATCATCATCAATAGATATTTCAAGATCATTAAAATCAGAAAAATGCATCTTTTTTCTAATAATTACTCAGATAAAAACTAAATGGTTTCGAGGAATCTTCTAATGAATTTCATATGATGAATCAAGATTCGAATAGTTTTAGAATTAAATCTATAAATACAATTATAACAGTGGTTCTTAATTTAATTTAATTTAATTTCATCAAATATTTTCTAAGCAGCGGTTGTCATTTTTTAATGATTTTTTAATACTTATTAATTTCAATACAATAATTATATATTCCAAAAAGAATATATGTTTTATTCTCGCAGAATGTCTCGAAGAATGTCTCGCTAAAATATTTTCTATATATTCATACTATTCATATATTCGTATATTCGTATTGTATGCCTTCATATTAAAATAATCTTTCTACATAAAAAAATGAAATTCTTTTCTCCAAATTTTACAATTAAATAAATAATCTAAAATAAAATAAATAATTTCTCTATTCTGAATTTTTTTTCTAAATATAATTTTAAAAATACAAAAGTAGAGATAAATATTTTAATATGTAATATATAATATATTTAAAAATTTTATTTTATTTTTTTTTATTAGTTTTTACAGAATATTTTAAAACATATTCTACTATAAAGCCAACGTTATTACTCATTCCACGACAATAAAACCGTGTAATTTTTCAAATTTACTTATCTAGTAAAGAATAAATAAAGAAAATAGGTCACAAGTTATTTGAAAATTGCAAAATAAAATCATAACAAAAAAAAAACATCGTAAGACACAGTATTAAAATAATAAACCGATAAATAAAAAAAAACAAAGAATGGTATAGAATGGCATACCTGATATATATATTATACATATATTTAACGCATTAAAACAAAATCGTTTGTTTCGAATAAAGAAACCATTCATGTTTCCCGGATTAACCTGCCATCTATTGTGTCACAATTGTACAAGTTAAAGATAACTAAAATTTAATTTAAAAAAAGAAAAAAAAAACTACAAAACAATTACAAGACATAATATTAAAAGAACGAACCGATAACAGATAAGAAGAGATAAAAAATACAAAGAATGGCATATCCGATATACTCTTAACGCGTTACGAAACAAAATCGGTCATCTCGAATAGAGGCCACTCGCGCCACTGAATTAACGCGCCACAGTTGTACAGGTTAGGAAAACGATCTCTCGCGTCTCTCGTACATGCAAACAAGTGATCATTTGACAGTGAAACTAGCCATTTCACGGACACACGGTTCTGAGCCTAATCGCTCTGACATTCGCTATTACTGTTATTTGCGACTAACCTCAGGTTCGGTGTACTCCATGCTTCGAAGATTATTCCCATATTTCTCGTTGGCGCGTTCAGTTAATTCGATGTCCCGTTGTGCCGAGCCGCGTCATTGCCTCGACTGTCACGATCTGTATCTATTCGACGCAACATACACGCTAATTTCACATATCCGACTAGTATTATCCTCACGAACGTATTTTTCGAAATAGAACGCGTTGTTCGTGATTTCCCTTTTGTTTCCCCCTTGTTTGTTGAAATTGATGCGAGCGCGACAAGCGTGTTCTCCTAACTGACGCGATAAATCGAATTTTACGGGAAAACGATTGCATTGGATGCGTATTGAATAAATGTCTACCATGTACTTTATAAACGTATTTTAGAATTGTGTTCTTTCATTGATTTTTTAATTGACGATTCGTTGATTTCTTTTTTTACAAATATTTTAATATTGTAACTATTAATAATTTCGTTTAAAGTATTAATTTATTATAATGAATTCGCGGTAAAATTATATAGATTCAAATATTTAATATAATTTCAATTCATTATACATTAATAAATATTAATGATCAAAATGTTTCAAACGAATAAATTATTAACTGTCTTCATAAATATGATATTTATATATTTGAATAAAAAATTAATGGGAAATATTATTAATATTTTATAAGTCATAAAAATACTTGATATTTACTTGTAAGAATGTAAGAATGAGTGAGTAGAAAATCCTCAATTTATACTATATTTCAATTAAAATAGGATTACGTATATAATAAAAATGGTATATATAAATAAAAGTATGGTAATGGTATATAAAAAAAAAACTTTCACTTTGTTATAATTATTTAAATATTTTCAAAATTTGCTTTTATTTTAAAATTTATTGTTTTAAAATCTAAGAACAATTTACTTTTATTTCTTATATCATATACATATTTAATTCAATTTTTGCTTTTCATTTATTTTCCCTCTCTTATGATTTATTTCTTTTTCTTTTATTATGTTTACAACATTTCATATATAATAATTGCACTTCATATGTATATTTATTATCATATGTATATTTTACCATTCTTCCATTTCATTAATATTTATAGATAATGTTATTATTACAAATCATGAATAAGTTGATTAAAAATCAAATATATAAATCTCAAGGCCTATATTAACTGATATTAATATTAGTATTAATAATAAATAAAATACTGAAATATTATAAACATCTTTAAAATTAATAAAAAAAACTTAAGAATTGATTTTAAAGAATAAAATGAACATAAAAGTTGATATGAATAATTATTCAATTAATTAAAGCTTAATTGAATACTTATTGAAGCTTATTTTTTATTCATATCAAAAAGTTTGACAATGTATAATATTTAAATAATAATTATTATATTATTAATTAAAATATTATATAGGATTGAAGGATGATCAATAGATATATAATAATATACTCATTTAGAGATATACAATAAACAAAAATATTTTTAATAAACTTATATATAAATGTGATTTTTACAGCATAAAGAAACAGTTAAAAATTAGTTATTGAATATAAAAGTCAAATTTTATTAAGATGAACATATTTATACATTAGACCATGTTTATATGCACAATATTTTTTTTATATATTTTTTTTTTTATATTTATCTTCTTAAGTATGGATTATCTATTTATAAATCATTCTATATAACGTGACTCATCGTCAAAGAAAATATTTGCATTTTTATTTGACATAAATTTGCCATTTCA
The DNA here is from genome assembly GCF_003254395.2 of Apis mellifera. Classification (NCBI taxonomy): domain Eukaryota; kingdom Metazoa; phylum Arthropoda; class Insecta; order Hymenoptera; family Apidae; genus Apis; species Apis mellifera. Next base: position 1,689,251 of record NC_037640.1, on the reverse strand, counting down.
GAAGAAGAAAAATTTATGATTGGTGCTTCGATAATGCATTTATCGACGTCTGACATTAATCATAATGACCAATGTCTTTCTGCGCAATTCTTCAAGTATATGACAGTCCATCATTCATTTTTCTAACATATTGCTAAGAAATGGAATTTCCTGTTTGATCTTTAATTCCGATATGAGAAATAACCATGTTTATAAAATCAAAATATTAAGATAAAATTGAATAACCTTATCTTATATGGAAATAAAAAATTTTTATATTTTATTTTGGAATACTTTTTTGGAATATGAATAAAATAATAATGTAAAAAATATTATTATACGTTTCTCCTTATATTTAAGTATCGATGAGTAAGAGCTTTTCTTGTTTCATTATAGTTTATAGCTTTTCAAATATTTTTTCCTGTATAACAAAAATATTTTAATTCTATTTCAATATTGGCAGATATTGGCAAGGGATTTTTTTGAGACAGAGATAATAGATTTTTATAAGATTACAACAAACTAATTTGTTCCAAAACATTATTCATTCTAATATTCATTATATATATAATACAAAACTATATAATATATAATAATAATAAAATAAAAATGTAATAACATAAATTTAATTTATTATATTTAAATATTATATACATATATGTACTTTTTTATATTATATTTAAATTTATAAAAAAAATATTTTTCCATTTATTGTAACATATTGTATATAATTTTTATTTATTTAAAATTTTATTCAAAAACAAAATGTTGCTCTAATAATAATGCTATTATTATTGTCCACTGTTTATGCATCATTCAACATTCTAGTTTCATTTCATATATTTTATTTGTTTAATAATTGAAAAGTAAAATAATTCATCTATTATCCATTACATAATAAATTTAAAAAAAACTTTCATTATATTATCTCACTTTCCTACGATTTGCTGTTTACCCATCGAATCGATTAAAAAGTCCAATTACGATATTCACATCAGGTTTATAATGTTCCAGCCGTGCTAGGAATATCTTAAAAACATACCGTTTCAAGACTTCCTTGAGACTTATGGCTTAAACTTCTGTGTTCACGTTACAATGTAGCTCTATTTAAATGCAAAATTTCCAGAACTTGTGTTGTTAACACAAGTATAGTTGCAAGATTCGCATAGAATTTCGATATTTTCGAAGGCAACAAAACAAAACGTTTCTTTGTCGGCTATTATACACATAGAGAAGAATCCCATGTATTTCGTGACTACCGTAGATGCAACAGAACAATGAAAATACACATAATTTCCACATTGATCATTTATACATTATTTTACGAAAATTATCGTGAAATATTATTATTATTCGGTGCTATTTTTAAAATAAAATTACGTTTTATTTAAAGAAAAACTATATATTAATATATAATATATACTAACTACTAATATATAATAATATATTATATAAAACTATAAATTTTATTTTATAAAATAAAAATTATTTATTAGTTTTCATTTGATTTCACAATTTTTTCAAATTTTCTGACAGAAAAATATTACAGTTTCGATAAAGTCATCGATGATATCTTGCATCTTTATTAATGTTTGAAAATGTGTATACTCGGATGAAATTGAAATGAATTGAATAGATTGCAATCAATTAAAGTTTGTTCAGAGAAGTGATTCATATTTAGAAGGATTTGTCACTTCTATTAAGAAATAAATAAAATTTTTTATCTCCTTTGCAAAGTATATATAAAAGTTTATGTCATGATTCGTCATCAATTTTAGTGAATAAATTTTTTCTTTTCTATTTCTTCTTCTTGCAAATCGATTAATTTTGATAATATTTATTTTCTATTTCTATCTTACGTATTTATTGTTTACATTTTTTCAATAAATATTTTATAATTATTATGTACAATTTAAATTTTTTTTTTTCAAATTTTGTCGATATAATTCTAATATTCTATTTACATTATAATAATATTTTAAGAGTTTAATATGTATATTTAATATTTTATAAGCATTATAAAAAATATGCATATTATATTCATAGAAAAGTATTGAAATAATTTCACGATTAAAAGGTGGGTAGCACATTTCTTCGTATTTTATATATATTTATATTTGTGCACTAAATATAATCTACGAGATATTCATTTTGATTAAAATTGTATGAATATAAATTTAAACATTTTAATTCAAAAGTAAATTAAAATAATAGCAGCATATATATATATATACAATAGCTTTTCACTCGTACATGAAATGAAATTAGAGGAAAGTTGAGGCAGTGTCGAATAAAAGATACTATAATGGTCAGTATTATTATTATAAAACGCAATATTCAAAATGTACAATTTCCTTTTATTCATTTTTCTCGAAAATTCATTGTTATGTTCGTGAAACTGAGAATAACAAATTTTTTTCTATTTTTATAGGCATTCAATTATTTAAGAAATAATATTAAAAATTAAAAATAAATATAAAGATTGATATACAAAAATATCGATAGATATTTTCTTTATTGAAATATAATCAATTTAATTTTGCAATTACTAAATGAAGTAATATTATATAAATTGTGATTAAAGTAGAATGAGTTATCTTGTTTATCTTTGTTCATCTAATTAAATTTCAAATATTTATGTGTTTATGCAAAATTTATAAAAATCCATAAAATGCAGAATGAAATATGCATAATATAAATATAAATACTCATGTAATATTTAAAGAATATAAGAAATTTTTTACTTTACATAAATATTCATAATCTATTTACAATTTAATAGATAAACTTCAAGTTTCATGTTTGTTTAATATTATAGAATCATTTATACATATGTTCATAATGTAAGATATAAACATTAATTTTTAAACTTTATTTTTTATTCAGGATGTTAATACATTTGAAGAATTGATTTTAAAAACTAGGACAAACATAAAAATTGATATATTAGATTGTAACAAATTCATTTATCATTCTAATCCAGTCGTTCAATTTTGTTACCTATTTAATGGAATTATAAAGGAGTGCTTATCAACATTTGCCATCTAATCATTTAATTAAATTTGAAAAATACTAACTGGATTAATTGAAAGTAGTTATGCAAGAGAAATGATCGTGAAATCTTAACTTTAAAAAGAAACGTACTAAAAAATAAATATATATCTATTTTATTTTAATTATGCAAATTCTAAAAAATTGTTAATATTCTTTTAAAAAAACGCGAATGAATTTCTATTGAATTATGTAATACAAACACATCAGTTAAAACTTATTCATTAAGTTACAAGTGATTTAAATTTACATTAGATTATATTAAAATAAGCAGTAGAAGATAGAAATAGAATTCTATCTTCGTTTCATTTCATGTGACATATTTAAATTACTTATAATTTGATAAATGAGTCTCAATAAATATTTTATACATCAAATCATTTGTTTTGCTTTCAGAATTATAATCTTTCAAAGATATTTCATTAATATATTTCTTTGAAAAATTTAAGTTTGTATATATTTTAATGTATATATATGTAGTAAGATAATTTCTATAATTATATTTATTTTTATTATAATTTATCCTTATAACAACTTTATTCCATATATTATACATTTTACATAAAATGTATGTATAATATATTTTTAAAACATCTTTAGAGGCCGAAACAAACACAAAAATTAATATACAAAAATCGAAACTTACGTGTAAATAATTTAAATTCGTATTAAATAAAAATTGCTCTATTTTTCATTCCACTTCATCGTTTTATTTTATCTGCATCTTACTTCATCTAACGCAAACTTCATGTTAATAAACGTATAAGCCTCGATCGATATTTTTGTATACTAACCTCTCTGCTCGTTTTGATCTCTATCCTCCTCGATATCGATCCTTCAAAAATATATCTCACGAGCACGTATTGAATATAATAAAATTCACGTTGGAAAAATTATTTTTATTACTACTCCATATGTAATTTTTTCGAGCTGAGGAGTTAATTTTCGAGCGCGTTATCGAAACTAGCAACACAACTGTTTGCAAATGCAACACGCGCGCATCCTGTACGCATCACTTCGCATACATACGCGTATAATTATCCTTTGACGGTTTCATATACTTCTTACGCGTGACTGAACACGCTAGCAAAAAATGTCGACTTACCACTGTCAAATTATTTTCAAATCGAGTTGAAATTATTCCGTCCATCGCGTTGCGATTTTCTTTTAATGACAATGGCGGCTCGCTGATTCGTTTTGCCTCGTTTTTTTTTCTTTTTGCATTTCCAATTAAAATTTAAATCTCTCGCTCTTATACGGGAAACTAAGTATTTTGTATATATTTGTCTGATAATCTACTGTCGTGTATCATTACATGTAATTATAATCTGTTTAAATTCCAATGGAAGTGTCTTAACTAAATTATAGCAAAAATTATAAATCCACTATCTTGAACTTAATGTAATTTAAATTTATGTAATTTAAGTTTTATTAATGTAAATCGAATAGCCAAGATTATTTATGTATTTTAAAAGAAAGTAATTTTGTTTTATTTTATTAATAATAAAACTTTAAGAGCAATGCAAATATAAAATTATTTTATATTTAGCAAAATATCACTTGAAAGAGGAGAAATTAGTGTCCAAAATGAAGTAAATTTTTTCAAATAAGCAAATAAAAGATATTTAATTATTTATTATTCTTCCACTATTCTTCCACTAAAAAAAAATTTATAGACAAGATTGGAAGAAAATTTGGAATTTGACACTTCTTTTCTGTCGACAAAAATTTATCTTATACATATACATGCAATCTGTTATACATATATGCAAACTTTCATTAAAATCAGAATATTTGGTTTAGATAAAATTTTTTATAAGATAAAATAAAATAAAGAAAAAAGTTTAACAGTAAAGTAGTAGATATACAATTATAATTTTATAATTAAAACACGCATTGAAAGTAAAATATGTAAATTATTTACCATAATAACATTTTAATTGTATAGTGTGGGTTAGATATCTATACACGTATGCATATAGATATAGATACATCTATATTCATACACATGCATATATATAGCGTTCATTGCTTGCTCCATTGCTTGCTCTATGCATTTAATATTATCCTTAATCTAAAATATCGATCATAAATGTGTCGCTTCCATTATTGCGAATTCATTGAATTGGAAATGCGTAGTATTAACAAATCATCAAATGAATGAATCATAAATTAAAAAAAAAAGTACTTTTATTCGCAATAAAATTCTTGATATTGTTGCATCCATTCTAGAGAAATCGTTGAAATTTTTGTGAACAATTATGAAACAGTTATACGAAATATTGCAGCCTCGATTCAAGGAACTCTTATAATCGCAAGACTAATCATTCATTGAATTTCAATTTCCAAATCGAAATCTGAGTCAATTTTGCAATGAGGCAACGACCTCGGCAAGATTCATCAAATTAATCAAAGTGAATGGCGGTCTCTTTATTACCTTATGATATCTTTTATTACAACACGATTTATATTTTTGTATCTATTTTATGCACATAATTTTTGTCTTTTTTTATCTTTGAATGGTTTATGATATGACAAAATAATATTAAAATTGTATATATATATTTATATGTACATATAGAGTGAATCATTTAAATATCTTGACTAATATTGGTATTAGAAAAAAGTATATCAGACCAAATTTGCATAATGAAGCACATAATTTGATGAAAATTATATGAAAATTAACTGTTTTTAAATGAAATGATATATTTTTTTACAATAGAATGTTTTAAGATGCACACAATGATTTATAATTCAAGATACTACTAGATAGTAGATAAAAAAAAATATCATTTCATTTAGAAAAAGAAAATTAACCTTCACATGACCTTTACACATAAATAAAATTAATTGTTTATATCAAATTACATGTTTATGTGAAATTTAATGATACATTTTTTATCATCAATCAAAACATTCACATAACCTAGTTTTAAATATCTCTCCTGTGTATCATTTATACAAAATATAATTAAATTTTATAATTAGAATCTTTATAATCTTTATACAGAAAATTAAATTTAAAAATCTAAAATGAAAACTTAATGTTTATTGCTTTGTTTCTTTCCTTGAATTACTTTTTTGATTTTTTGTTATTATATATTTGCAATATATTCCTTTGCAAATTAGGAAATTATTTACATTATTTTTAAAATATATATATATATATATATATATTGCTTTTCTCCATTAATTAATCATTAAGAAAATAATCTGGAATAAAAATATAAACTTAATTAAGATGTTCTCCAATTGTTTCACTCTTACTCAGAATCTGGATGATCATTGCGCGTCCAAGACACAAAATTATAGCAATACAATTCAGCCTTTAAGCGGCTTAAATTCGAATCGTGAAATGACTCGTTTGTGTCTTATTAAATTCGTCCGGACTTATTAAATTGAAGCGGCGTAAAACGATTCGAATCGATTTGAAAATCTCGCAGTTGCGTCACAGTTTGAAGCAAGTTTCTCGGGAAAATTACCGATTAGGCAAGATCTATCGGTTCCCTGATCGGTTGTAGAACGTTATTAATCTGAAATTAATCTGCTAGCTCACGCAGCCTTAACTATAACAGGTAACAACTGCTAATTTGCTCGTTCCATGCGAGAAGCAATCGTGAACGTGATTTTAATCCAGCTACGGTCCCTCGTGATTCAAACTTTGTCGTCTAAATTATATTATCATAATTGACTTTTAATATAATTTGTTTTGATTTTTATCGATTACGTAAATGAAATTTTCGCGGATACATCTAGTTTGCAGTGTATGATATAAATAATCGAAAATTGATCGTACTCGATTACGTGGTTTATTTATTATTAGGAAATGTCACGTGAAAGATCTTGCGGATATTTTTAATTCCATTATGAACTTGATTGAATTTAAATCATAATTTAATTTATTAATCGTAGAGTGGAAGCAATTAAATGATCTCTATTTGGTTATTAATGTTAAAAATTTTTATTTCTCTATGAATTATGAAATTTGAATTGGATTAGACTTTATTAATAAAAATATTTCAAATTAAATTTTTAAATATTACTAAATATTATTAAATAAATAATATTTAATATATAGGATATTTTTTTAGGATTTTTTATATACAATTAAATTAAGATTTAAACATGATACTAATAAATATCTAATTGTAAAATTTTATCTCAAAATCGAATCGAATCGAATTATCGATTGGTCGTTTCGACGATATTATGGCTGCAATTATTGCCAATTTATCTTGAAATAGAATTGAAGTTTGTGTCGAAAGATCGTGCACGTTTTCAGATGAATGCAATTTATTGAATTCTTATAATTTTATTAATAAGTTGATTTTTTAAATTAGAAAAATATCTAATATAAATTAAATTTCATTTTCGGTATTCAATTTATAAATATTATTTATTTATAAAGATAAAATTTTGAAAAAAATGAAAAATAAAGGAATCAATAAAATATGAAGTATTCACATATCTATAACAATATTTTAAAAAATATGACTCTTTATAAGAAAAATTTTTTGTTATAATAAATGAATATCGATATTGTTGCATTTAATTGTTATGTCTTCTTATTTTCTTTATTTATATTAAAAAATATATATATAGATTCCATATGAAAATATATGAGTCACTTTATGTACATATAAATAAGAAATATTATGTGCATGCATACATATCTAAATTTTACCTGTAAATATAAATAATTAATAAAAATTATAAGTTATAACTAAAACTATATATATATATATATATATATATATATATATATATATATATATATATATATATCTGTACAAATGATATTGATCAGTCATTCGTTTATGGAATAATTTAATCCAATAGACACTGGTTAACTTGTCCTTTGAAATCATTTTTGAAACAAAAATGAATGTTGATATAATTATATTGCTGGCATAATTATAACGAATAAAATATGAACATTAACATAATTTTCTTAATTAACTATAATAATACTTAAAATATGAAAAATCCAAATTCCTGAACCTTTCTCATTTATTTCAGATGATTCAAAATAATTTATGAGAAACAATTCTGTTTCATTAACCATTCATGATGACAAATTAAAACGAGAATCTTCCAAAATTGAGATTTCCAAAGACTATCAAAAATATTGGACGTGTTTCAAAATTAAACCAAGAGAAAGCCACGCGAAAAATATCAATGATAAAAGTATCGAGAAAGAAATTCACATCTTTTTTCTACAATGAACATAATTGCTAATATTTTCTCATCCCTCGATCATTGATAGGAAAAATATTATCGGACAATCTAACATTTTGTTTCAGATACACGGATCGTTCCTACAGACATCATCCACGTGGGTTGATCATATACGGGCCTGTAACGGTGTCGAGCATACTGGGTAACAACAATGCCACCCTGCTTTGGGGTGGTAAGGATAATTCCAACTTCTCCAAGCTGGATGGTGACGACTCCATTCGAAACACGTACTTCGTTGGAAGTTCCCAGGAATCTTTGACCGCAAATTCGACAAACAATACCGTGATACCGCGATGTCCGCTTGTCTCGCCTCATCTCAGTAAGTTATATGCATTGTATAAGTCTGCACCAATGCCCGATTAAATGTCGCCCTTAACCTCCTCCAAATTATCCATCAAATGTGAAAAACTTGAACTAATTAATTTAAATTTGAAACTTAAAAACTTGAATATAATTTTTAAGACACTTAAGGGTAAAAAATTTTGAAAAATATTATGAAAATATTTTGTAAGTGGACGTTGAGAATAAAAGTGCTGTTGGTTACTCTCAATTCAATTTATTAAAAAATAGAGTGAATTCGTATTTCAAAGATGTATGTCTCTACTTGAGACATTATAATTTTAATTTATGTAATTTATTTATTAATTTATATAATAAATTTTATTAATTAAATTTAAATAGCTTATATTTAGAGCATAATATTGAAAATATTAATGAAAATTTTTTAAATTTTTTAAATAAAAAAATTCTTAATTAGGATTTAAAGTAACCCAAATAATTTATTAACAATAAATTGTTAATGATTTAGCAATATATACTAATATTTATAAATTTAAATGATATTTAAAGGATAAAATAATTTTTATTAATTGTATTTGTATTGTTAATATTTTAATTAACAAATATATTTATTTTATATATTAAATCTTATAAATTTAATAATATAAGAAGTAATTATTTATATTTAATTTCGACTTAAATATTGATTTTATTAATTCTTATATTATTTTAGTAATTGTGATTATTATTATTTAATTAAAATATTCAGTTTAAGTAATTATTTATTCATTCTAAAATTAAAGCAGCAAAATAAGAAAAATTGAAATTATTCTGTATGATACTGTAATTCTTGATGATTTTAGAGAATTTGAGAGTAAAAGTTCAATAAATGAGAAATTGGAAAAAAGGTTTTGTCTTATAAACTATATTGAACAAATATTGAAATTTTTATTTCCACAACTGTTTCTGAGAATTGTCTAATGGAAATAAATTTGTGTTTAGTCTTTGTCATTTAATCATTGTTATCTCATTCTATGTTAATAGAATAGTTTCTAATTCTTGAAACTGCTTGGACTGAATATTCACTCTAAATACTTTCCATAGATACTTTTATTCTCAAGTGGACATTTTTTTGTATAAAAAATTGGATTTATTTTGATTAGATTACGAGTTTCAAATATATCAGTATCTTATACTTTTTTTAAAGTTTCAAAAGTTTTAATGATAGAAAAATAATTATTACTTCCTGAATTGCATACTTTGGAATTTGTTGTAATTTCACCGTTGAAAGAAAAATATATATATGTATACGATCTGCTATTGACTCCTTCTGTTTTCATTCTATACAGTAGTAATTCATTTGAATAAAAAGAAGATAATAGCGAATCAATGCCACGCTGTAAACGCTTCTTTGTTCGTTTTTCCGAACGGCGGAAAATACGCATTAAAAGTTTTAAAGGGATTTTGTATAAATGTCAGCTTTTGTATTGATGATTCTTTGTCTCGTTATAAACAATTTTTAAATGTTGTGTTCATAGTTTAAGCATCGTTCACTATTTCGATTCAAGCAATTTCAATTCCAAGCAATATATAACGTGAATCACTTATTTTATTCGAATTGAAATGTTCTTCCATCAAGATTCGAATGAAGTCCTTTCAACTGAAATTGGGATCTTTCACTCGCTTTTTTTTTTTTTTCATAGTGTAAACTTCGATGAAAGCTTGTTATATATCACGTGACATTGAAAAATAATATAAATTAAAAAGAAAGTAAAAAATGTTTCATATTTTATAAAATATGAACATTATTTTTATTTTAAGAAAATTTAAATTAATTTTTCTCATTAATTCCCAAATTCTGTAATTCTAATTTCTATTATTTTGTAATAAATGTGGATACATAATAAGTAATAATCATTCAAATGATTAAGAATTACAATTGTTACAATTATTTTCAATAACATATGCAAAAATACGATATACCATTTCTTCTCACGAATTAAAATTACAAACTTATTCATTGTAATTATATATATTATTTATGCATTATACATTAGAATCGTATTTAATATCATCTTGAAATTCACACACGTTCGAGATCTTTTTTCTACAACTGTTCCTGCAATTTCTCTTCCAATCGTCTTTCGCCAATTTGATATAATACGTGATAATTATCCATGAATAGCGCCATTTCCAACTGGGTCGCGGAATAAACCGCGAGATTGAAAGCTTGACCCGATGGATTATTTGCAGTTGGCCCACTGACTGTTAGCAAATCACCACCGGAGTTGGAGGTGATGGAGAAGACGTTCACCGAGGTGAAGCCCGGCGGCAAAGGTTGTCCAACAAATTGCACGGCCAGGCATCGAGTAGCCATCATCATTCCGTTTCGCGATCGACCGAAGCATCTCCAAACTTTGCTCTACAATCTTCATCCGATGCTGCTTCGCCAACAGATCGATTATCAAATATTTGTGATCGAGCAGAAAGGTGAGAATCTCTTTCGTTTTTTCGATTATCCATCCAAATGAGATAATGTGATTTTTTTTTCTATATATGATTATTTATTATTTATTTATTTATTTATAACACGTGGAAATAAATATTTGATCTTTCGTTTAGCATGGATATGGCCTTTAAATAATCTTTTCAAATCTGTCGTTAAAATTTAATTCAAAATTTAAAATATTTGATCATCAATAATTTTCAAAAACGATGAATATTATGTGTTTTTATCTCATTCATAACAGATATTTGCAAGGTAAGAATTATTGGACAGATTAAATATCTTTAAAATATTTTATGTAATATAAATATATTGTAATAATATAGATATTATGATTAATCGAATAATGAAAATAAAATAAAAATTAAAGCTTTGATTTGATTAAACTTTTTAGTTTCTTAGACTGATTTTATTTTGCACAAAAGAAGTGCTTAAAAAGGGATGTTTATTTGTAATGTTTTATAAAAAATGTACTTTATCTTATAAATAATTCAAATTTTTAGAAATTTAATATTGTTCAATTTCTAATTGAAAGAAGAAACAATTATGAGTAAAATATTCAGCAAGTTTTTAAAATTCTCTTTTATTTAAAATATTAAAAGATACATTATAATAATATATTAGAACGTTTACTACTAATAATAAATTCTATGAATTTTTAATGTTGATAAATAGATATTTATACAAAATAAAATTTGTATAAACTTAATAAAAAGAATGGAGCTTAAATAGAGATTCACCTTTATTTTAAATAGTACCATAATGCGTGCACTATTTGAATATTGAATACTATTTGAATATTTTATACTTTTTTTGTATATCATTACATTTAAATTTTGCATTAGATGAAGCGAAACGAAAATGGACTCATTCTATCTCTATCACATTTCACATTACTTTATTAAATTATTTATAATTTAATAAATAATCCTCAATTTTGTTATTTATCTTACACGCTGTATAAAAAGCAGGAAAGATTTTTCACTTTCAAATATCATAATGCGTATTATTCCTTGAATATTTTTGCATATCGTGCGCATGAATATTGATAAGCTACTTTATTTTCTCATGAATTTTATCTTGTTTTTCAAAAATTAATCATTACGTTATAGGGAAATAAATCGATCAATGTAGAATATATCGACAAAAGATACGCAATGCAATAAAATAACAATGTCAACATGGCCGAAACGGTTATTTTTCGACCTAGTAATGCTCTGTTGTATGCTACTAAAATTACCGCCAAAATTAATTAAGTTGAAATAAGAAGTTTATTTTCAATCTGGCTACTCTCCAGATGTTACATATTCGGCCATTATCAATTTTGGTCCATGTGGTTATAGTCTGAAGAATATTTGAAAAATCAACAATAAATAATTCAAATTTATTAATTAAGCTATTATTTCAATTGAAATAAAATATTATTACAATGTTGTTTTAATGGATATTACAAAAACTTGATCCAGAACTTGATCTATATATATATATATATATATATATTGATTGAAAGAAATTATAAATGAAGAAACTAAAGAAATTATTAAATTCCTTTTTTTAATTATCTAATCTCTAATATTCTCTTAAAATTTACATCAACAGTTGATTTATAAATATTTCTTGTTTAACCATTTGCTAAAAATCTCAACAAAATTAATTGTCCAAAATATCAAGGAATATCTAATTCATGGAAAATGTCAGAATTATACATCTCGCAAATATGTTTCATATATAAAAATATAAAAACATTCCTGTGTGCATAAAAAATAAAATTACCATATGAAACGTGTTTTTACGTGAAATGTACGCACGATTTATCACTCGGACTCGTATATCTCCTCTCAGATATTTGGACAATTTTTTCTGCCTGGTTATCTCACAGATTTCAGTTACTAGCATTAAATGAAACGTTTCGTTTGGGCCTTAACGGATTAATTCGTTACGTGGCGATATTCGGCAACGATACAACGCCGATGGCCGATAAGCTGCATTTCGTATTTCACGAGAATCGCGATTAATGGCAGCAACCGATCTCTCGATACTACTGTGCACGCCTCGAAAAACTATTGCTGGATATCACGACCTTCCAAAAATGGCGATAACGTTTTAGATAGAGCTGTTGATGTGTGAGATAAACGTAACATAGTGGTGTACTTGAATGAAGTGGAATTGAAATTTATTTCTTATATGACTTTAAATTCTGAATCTGAGTTGAAAAATAAAAGTTAAAATAACGATGAGTTTTAAAATGCTAGTAGAATTTTTTTCTGCTGATACAATTATATTGGTGTAGTTATTTTTTTCAAGTACTTTATTTGAATATTCCAACATCTCATTAGATATTCTTGTAATTACAAATGAAAAATAAATGACTCTCATAATTACATAAAAATTCATGAAGATGTTAACGCAATAATCCCATGGAATTTTTTAAAGAGTCGATTTAAGATATAAAAATACAAAAATTGGTGTACAAAAGACCAATTGATATTAAACTTATAAGCAATTGAAATTTACATTACAACAAAGATAATAAGAAAAATCCTATGTAATATAAATTGCTCATATGAATAATAAATAATCTTCAATCGATATTTTTGCATATCAACCAATTCTTTTTTCTTTTTTATGGACTCTCTCTCTTCCAACGAATTTAATTTAATCTATGTGTTATTTACTTCTACGCATCTTTCTATGCAACTGAAATAGAATTGAAGACAATAAAAAAAAAATCCTTACTTTTACTCATCTCCATTAATCCAGGTGTTACGTCAACTCTCGAGATAAGTTCGTTTCTTTGGAATACTCGGTTGATAACAATAGCTGTACGTAAATGAGACTAAAGCCTAATCGCAAAGACGAGAGAGAAGCTGTTGCCGCCACGTGCCGCATTGCGGTATCAATGGCACAAGATTCGAGAGATGTCTCAATTTGCCACGGCAAAATGAATGTATGCCCGTTATCGATGCTGCGCATGACTTGTACACGTTGCTTTGTACGGATTTAATTTCAATGCCTTAAATATTCCTTTGTAATTCGAGCCCTAGTTTCTTCGTCTTCTTTTCTCTCTCTCTCTCTTTCCCTCCCTTTATGACCGAGTCGCGGTTATTATCGGAACGAGGAAATTAATTCGCTGGTGTTTCTGTGATTCCCCTTCGCTTAGATCATCGTGACGTAAAAGAGATTAACGCGCGCGATTCACTCGACGTCGCGTCACTGAAATTCCTTGTCGTGAAAGCCCGGGGAAAAGATTTGAAACGACGAATGACGTGGCATTGTGATCTAGCTGTTGATATATTCGTGGAATATACTAAGAATTTGATTCGATCGAAATAAAGGAACTGTAAATATGTCGGTTGAGGCTTGTTTATTAAGTTGTAAATTAAGTTTAAATTAATTATGTGAAGAGAGATGAAGATTAAGTGAGTAATTTTTGTTTTTGTCACACTGTTCTTAGTTCTAATACAAATTGCTTATGATTTGATAAATAAATTGATTGTTTTTTGTTTTTTTAAAATTAACTTCAAAGATTTTCCAGGAATATACCCTGTGATATAAAAAAATTGAGTATCTATATCCTTAATAGGAAATGAAAGAATTGTGTAAAAAAGAATCTGTTAATTTTCAAATTTAGAAATCTTACAAAAGTTTTGAATTGTTAATTTTTTTTTTATTTTTACTATATTATAATATTTTTTAATTTTATATTATAAATTTTAAAGGCTAAAATAAACACAAAAGTATATATAAATGTCTGTTAAGATTTATTTATTGAAAATTTATTTGTAAATAATTGAAATTTATATTTGAAAAAACACAAGAGATTTGTTTAAATTTTCATCTAATTTAAACTTAAATTGTTTATATCTTATTAAATAAGCCTCAAGCGATATTTTTTTTATTTGTTTTAATCTCTAATACTCTTTAAAAATTGATATATTCACAAATATACTCACAATATTCTGTAATAAATAAATGTTCAATTTTTAATGCTTTGTTACTCTGTTATAAAAAAAAGTCCCAGATGAAATTAAAAAAAAATATATAAAAAAAAGTTGAAACTTTGAGGATTAATTTCACTTTCTCAAAGAGATTTTCTGCTTTCTGTATGCACATAATCCATTATCCTTTGCTTCCAAATTTTTTATTGAAATAGTACTTTTTCTGAAACACAACTTTTGTTAAAAATTTACTTATAAAACAATATATTGATTTTATAATTCACAATATATTAACTTATACAATTTTGTTCCAACTTATTATCTCTATAAGTTTTTAATTTATTTCCAATTCTTAAAAAATCAGAATAAAACTATTTTTTAAAAAATCTCTATTTTTAGTTAATAACTTCTTATTTATTTTAATATAATTGCATTATATTTTATACGAATCAGACTAATTCTTTTTACTGAAAGCCCATTGGTAATTTCCATGATAATAAAGATTGTGTTTGTTTTTTTAATTTTCCATTTTATTCCATTGGAAGAAAAGAAGAAAAAATATTATAAAAAAGACTCGCGATTCATAAACCGTTGGATAACACTTTTATAAAGCGACATAAAATATATTATTTTTCAGTTAAGAAATAGTAATATTTTTTTTTTTTGCCGTCGTTGTATCCATAGAATCGAATCACATTAATAATCTTCTTTGTCGATTCGAAGAACGCGAGCATCCAAGCGAATCGAATCGAGTTTATTGATTAGTGGTCTTCCATTAAACAATCCAATCGTCTCGAGGACGCGAACTTCGTTTTGCAAGTCTGTCTAGTCGATAAAACTTGAAGGTTGAAGAATTTTCTTTATGATAATAAATACAAAGATTTCATTTACATTTATAACCATAGATCAGCTGTTGTCATAGAGCAATGAATTTTAATATGAATTTTAATGGATTTTATCATCTTTAGTTTTCAATATATTGAGAGTGTTAGTGATGATGAATTACTAAAAGAATACAATTGAAGAAATAGAAGAAAAAATAGTTTGAGCAATGTACAAAAAGTCGATCAACGAAGTTTAATTTGGTGATTTCAGACAATTTTGCAACAATTTTCTTTCGTTTTTTCTTTATTAATGAATTATTAATAAAAAAAAAACACTAACCAATCATAGACTACATAATGATGGATATACATAGTTGTATATATACATGGATATACATATAAATTATATAAAAGTCAATGTATTGTTTGTTTAACTTGCGAGTAGCACATACCCAACACTACCATAGCGACTCGACAAAATTACGCGCTCTACGATTGGCCGAAACGAAAATTTTTCCAAAGGGAAAAGTTGTTCGAAATCACCTCAGCAATCACTCAATTAAACCTTACAAGGTTTTGAAATATCCTGTATATTTATTTAATAAGAGATCTGAGATTATTCATTTGGATATTCATTTAATTTAAACTCGAATAATTTGCTTAATCAACATTTCATTACAATATTGGCAAAATTAACGATTAACGAATGGATTGATAATTAGTAATTACGATAAGTAATTAAGATAAATATTTATAAGTAATAATTAAAGTAAGATTTAATTGTTGATATTTTAAATAATATTCAATTGAAAATGAAAATAAATTAATGATAAAATCTTTAATACTACAAAGTAGAACGAAATTTTAAATGTTTAAAATGCTCTGTCATTCTATTATGAAAAAAAAAAATAATAATTGCATTCAAAATATAAGAAAAATGTTAAAATTTTGATTTCACTTATATTAAAGAAATTTCTTTCATATGTAATTTAATAAATGTTTTATTAAAATGTAAACAAATTTTCATTAAAATCACAATTTCCTTATAATAAATAATATTCAATATTTTCGTGGAAAAACTGCATCTGAAATATCGGGCAGGAGTCGATTGGTTTCATTGTACGATTTTCATAACACGAAAAAATAGTGCGAAGATTATCGACAGCAAGGCGTCTCGTTCTTGAGAATAGCTCCTCTTTAACCACGACCCTACATTTTTTCCCATTTGACACGATCTCGTGCGTTACGTTGTTCTCTGATTGACCCAGATGCATCGATATATCGCACGTGTATATGCGCGACACGAAAACTATCTATACTTAACGTATATACCAATTTAGGTGTGTGCACATCTTCGTCCAGTTGGATATTTGCATATGAAATACTCCATTGAATTTGTTTTTTTGTGAAATGGGTGAAAAAAAAGTACTTCTTAAGGTAAATAATTCCTTAAAATAAAAGAGGAGATCTTTTAAAAAATTGCTTGCCAATTTAAACCTCTTTGAACTTTTGTTGAAACATTTTTTTGATAAATTTAATAGTATTATTCAGTTAAAGATAAACAGACTGTAGAAATATTAATTGATCAGAGATGATAAAATAAAAATTATATTGCATTGTAAAAAGTTAGGAATGTAAATAGTATAAAAAAATAAGTTTCTATATTATAAAAAATTAAAAATAAATATGTGAAATAATAATTGGTTATTGTTAATGATTTATATCTAATGTATGTGATGAAGAATTTGTTTTATATTTTGATCTTATAATATTGATCTTTTTTATTTTTTAATAATTTATACTGAAAAGAATCTACTTTTAAATTATTCAAAATAAATTTTCAAATCATTAATTAAATGCATAATATAATAATCGATATAAAATATAATATCTTTTTTTAAAATAAATACATAAAAAATAATCCAATTAATGGAAATATTTAGAATTTTTAATTCTATTTTTTTTAATGTATCATTTTGAAAATAAAATAATATATTTTAATAATACTATGGATCTTTTTTTTATAACTCAAGAAGAAAGAAATATATTCATATTATTAATTATTTATAAATTAAAATTTTAATAATTTAATTCCTTAATTATAGACAAAAATTCATATGGATTATTAAAGTTTACAACATAATACAACATAATAATAGTTTTTCTGATAATACAACTGCAAATTTTTTCTTTCTCACTATTCTTATTTCTCTATTTATAAATTGCTTCACAATGGTATATTCACCATTCTATTTTTTTTCTTTTTCTTTAAAACTATTATTATAATAAATTTTCCCTTTCTTTTTTATTCCAGATAGCGATTATTAGTTCATTTAATGTTTCCCAGTTTACAAAAATAATAATATATTTTACTATAATATATAACTTTTTCAAAAATCTTCCAAACAATTAAATATAAATATTTGATATACAAAAAAGAATTAATATTTATATATTAAAACAAAATTTTAAAAAAATATTCTTAAACTAATCAATTAAAAACGATTTACTAAAATATCCTTTTATTAAAAAAAATCCTCCAAACGAAACTATCAACACTCTTGAAAATCATAACCCACAGATTAAAACTCTTATGTCTTAAAATTTGGGTAAAGATGTCGAGGTATCGATAAAAGAAATATATACATACAAAAGATTGAGGAGTATGTGTGTATCAATGATTTTGCTTGCTTGCGTGCATCTGCAAATTGTTGAAAGAGTAGTGAAACGAGTGTAGGGTTGAAGATAGAGCTTACGGCCTACTTTTTCTGCCAGTTTCTCGAGTCTCCTCGAGGCTCCCTGTAAAGAGATAAGATGTGAAACTTTTGATCGAGGTACGCTTAGTCTTCAACCGTGTCCTCTATTCCAACATACACAAGAAGTAAATAGAATATATATCACGAGGAAAAAAATTCATGATATTCGCCTGAGATTCATTCAAAATTCTCTACTTTACCTTTGCCAAACGATCGATCGAGTAACTCTTGTTTGTTTTCCAGGTAGCGACGCTTTCAATCGCGCGATGCTCATGAACGTAGGATACGTGGAAGCCTTGAAGGAACGACCTTTCGACTGTTTCATTTTTCACGATGTCGACCTACTTCCTGAAAACGATAGAAATCTGTACACGTGTCCGGAGCAACCGAGGCACATGTCTGTCGCTGTGGATAAATTCAATTATAGGTGGGATATTAAATCAATAATTGATTCGACTAATTTCAACTAAGATTGTTCTCAAAATTTTAAAACCTTCGCAATTTTGGATTATATAGTTATTATTGCTTCATTACTCCATTACATGATTCATATTTGAAATAAAAGAAGAAACATGCATAAGAGAGATATATTTAAATTTATTTATTTTTTTTTTATCAAGATCATTTGATCTTTCTTCTATTTATGTTCAAATAAATTACGTGTATTGAATGTCAGTGAAAAACTTATTATATTAACTAGTTATAGTATAGTTAAAATAAATATTAGAAGACTATATTAGATTATATATTAGATATATATAGATTATATATAGATAATATTAGATTATAGTTAAAATAAATATAGAAATTACTAAGTTGATTTACATTTTTATAATTTAAAAGGTTTTTATCTAAAACATATATCAATATACATTTTACATTATAAAATACAAAACTTTCTTATTTTTACTTTTATTGATTCGACATTTGTTTCTTTCACCAATTTATGAAAAATCATACCAAATCTATATATACCATTTAAAATATTACTTAAAATATTTTTAATTTAAAACATAAATTAAATAATTTTATTGAAAGAAATATAATACATATATATATTCAATTTAATAATAATAATAATAATCATATTAAAATATATAAAAATAAAAAAGTATCAAAGTAATTGTACTCACCATAACTTTTCTATAATTCTAATAATTCTAATAATTATGATAAGTTTCAATAGCTAAATGTTATTAAAATAATATTCCTATTGGACGCAGCTTTTATCTGTAAATCCTTAGTAATAGCAAAATTGCAAATTCATTCTCATTTGAAAATGGCTATGAATACATACCATCATTATTGTTCCACATAGGTTACCATATGCCGATTTATTTGGCGGCGTATCAGCAGTGTCACGCGAACAGTTTCGACTGGTAAACGGATTCAGCAATGTATTCTGGGGTTGGGGTGGCGAGGACGACGACATGGCGAACCGAATCAAAGCGCACGGTCTTCATATCTCTCGATATCCAGCGAATGTGGCACGGTATAAAATGCTTACGCACAAGAAGGAAAGGGCTAATCCAAAGAGGTGAATTATTCAGTCATTTTGTGTTTCTTAAACTTTTATTTTAAGGGATACAACATTTTTTAGCTTTATTTTTAGTTATTTTTTTTTTTAATGATAATTAAAAACATTTGATGAATATAGTCTGAAAAAAAATAAACTTAATTTCAGAACTTACAAGTTCTATTACAGAACTTCAAGAGTTATGCATGTGTGAATTAAGAATCATTTTGAAATAAACAAGATAAATGTCACTGATGCTGATTTCATTGATCAAAATTCCCCAATATTTATTATTTTAATAAATAGCACTTATTAATATTTATTAATAAAAATGTTGATTGAATATTATCAATTAATACTTTTGGTATTTTATGTTTATGATGAAATTCAATATTAGTATGATTATTTTGACTGCCATGATTCCATAATCTGTTCAATTTTTCATAATGTTGTTAATTATAAATTACAGAATGTAATAATAATTATAAATTACAGAATTTAAGAGAATTAATTTAAATGATAGAATGAGGTAAATTAAAATCTAGTGTACAATTAAAACTGAAACACAATTAAATATTATATGGATAAATATTATATCCATGGTGATCAAAATAACTCATAAAATATAATTTTTATAATTACTAATACACTATTAATATGATAGATTCTTGAAAATATTTTCAAACTTAATTCATCGAATAGAATAAATGAAATACAAAAATAAATAAGAAACTTTCTATCTCTTAAAATGAAATTTAATCATTTCTTGTTATATGTAAACATAATTTTATAATTGTTCAATTCCCGCAGATACGAGTATCTAAAAACAGGTAAAAAAAGATTTGCCACGGATGGGCTGAGCAATCTTCAATACGAGCTGGTCGATAAACAAAAGCCAAAATTGTACACGTGGCTCTTGGTGAAGTTGACACCTCCGCAACCTAGCTGATGGCTATCTTGGATCGGATAACGAACCGAAGAGATCGAAATAAAAGCTTAAAAAAAACACCCTTTCGATTTTTAACGCGAAATATCGTGATGTAAAATGAAGAATTTACACTGTACGTATCGCAGAACGTATTCGAGAACGTTGCGGAGAATTTCTCAAAGAAAGGAAGAAAAATAACATGCAAAAAAAAAAAGGAAACGACATTTTTCCTCCGAGTTCCAAGAACTTGTGAAAATGTCGAAAGAAATGTCGGCGTTCCAGCCAGCTTTAGGATACTGACGAGTTGTTTCTCTCGTGATTTCTCGTCGATGACGAGCGAGAGAGACGTTGTTACGTGATATATTTTTATTCCTTGTATTTTTTTATCGCAACGATAGGCTAAAAATCATGTAAAACGTAGCATATGAGCTAACGTGCCAAAGGAGAGTGATATATGCGCGTGCGTGTATGCATGTATCGCGTGTTATGTGTATATGCGTGTATGTGTGTGTGTATATGCTGCGCGTGATCAAGAGACAAGTAAAAAAAAAAAAAAAAAAAAAAAAGAAAGCGAACGTGTAAAGAGAAATGGGAGAAAAAACTTCGCCAATCCTTTCTGTATTCTGCTATCATCATAGTTAGTACATTTGTATATCCATATGTACACACCTATGTACATACGTACGAACTGAACTATAGCAGCTCGAGGCTTCCTCGGTCGTGTTACAACGTGAAACAGTGGCAGTCCGAGTTTCCGGTTGAACGCCGCATATCTAGGACAGCTTTGTAACCGACGTTTCAGCCCACAATCGTAGTTGGCTTCCTTCGAGTACTGTAGCAGTGTTTGCGCTATTTTTCCTATTGAACAGAAATATATTGTATTAATTTTTTATTTTCGACATCCCGACGCGGCATCGTTTCAATTGTGATTTGCGAAAAGATAAATTGGGTTGGTGAAAAAGTAGTGTTAATTTTGTGAGTACAATAAATCAATTTACTATGATTATTATTAATTATATCCATAGTTTTTAAATTATTGGAATTTTGTATAAATATTATAAAATTGTTATGTGGTTTATCAATAAGTGTTATTTTTTATTTTTTTTTTCTTCTGTACTTTCCAAAATATTTATAGAAAATTTATGTATATTGATCATTCTGTCATTTACTAAATGATATTGTTTTGTAATTTGAAATTCGATTTTGATATTAACATGTATTTAATTCTCAATTTGTTTTAAAAAAATATTTTTTTCAAAAACTTTTTTTAAGTTTGTATTATTTGAACGATTAAAAATAAAAATTGTCTTATTTTATGTCTTAATTACTACAATAATATTAATCTGCATTTATTTCTATGCTTGGATTAAAGTAGAGAATATAATATAATACATATATATAATACAATAAATAATGCGTATAATATAATTTATTAAAAAAGTTAAAAATTAATATAACTTTTTCAATTTCATTAACGTTTCAAAAATATTTAATTTATGTTTAACATTCTATATTTATAAATTAACTTATCATAAACAATAATATTATGAACTATTTAAAATTTCTTATTTTAACATCAAAAACATGACTTTCCCACCAACCTAATGAAAATGTATTAAAAAATAAATTTTGCTCGCTTTGCAATTATTGCAAAATTAAATTTCTAATTTTAAGTGATCAGATATTCAATTTATTCGATATAATCGATCTCGAAGCTCATGTTTTCGCTTTTACAGACCTGATATGGTACGTTAAGTACCTCTTAACGATTATTGTTATCAATAAATATTCGATACCACATAAAAAGCCTATTCGTAAAAAAAAGCTATAGAATCATATTTCAAATTCATAACAAATATTTGCGACTTGCAATGGTAAAAAATAAAAAAGGAATCCTATCTTGATCAATAACATGTTTTAACATGTTAACCGTTCAAAATAGAAAGAAATCACACAAACAATGCTGCCCTCTTTAGTTAAAATCTCTTATCTAATATTTCGAAAATTTTAAAGAAATTTTTATCATTTTATTTTTTTATGTTTAATGCAACAAAAAAAAATATATATTTCTACAAATATTATATTTTCTAAATTTACATAAAAAATAAAAGACTTTTGAAACTTCATATATTTTAACATGTCTTAAAAGAAAAGATTGTCGGATATATTATCTTAACTATAGAGGGCAGAATGATTTCGAGCACGAACCAAAGGAAGCTTATTTTCGTAAGATTCATATAGACGGGAGATTAATTATTAGGTTACGCTGGTTAATTATGTCGCGAAAAGTTTATTTCTGTAGTAGGGGCTTGCGTAATCGTGTAGACGGACGTGCAACGGAAACGGTACTTAAGCGTGTAACGTGAACTAATGTTGGAACCCCGCGTGTTCGAGAGCACTTGTCGTTAGCACTTTATATAGGTTTCTTCGAAATATCTTGAAACTTACATTTACACATTTACATTTCACACACACATACCATACATATACACATTATAGACGCATAAACACGACACACACACACACATGATACAACACACGATGCCAAACCGATTCGCGCGGGCTTGAGAACATGCGATCATGCATAATTGATCAACAAAACGGCACAAAAAAAGAATGTGATTTATAAATTTTTCAAACTGTTATGATCTCGTTTTTCAAATTTCAATATGAAAATAATTGCCAAGTAAAAGAAAAAAGAAGAAATGGAAGAGAAAGAAAAAGAAGCATGTAAAATGTGTTGCATCCTGCTCAAAAATTATAACATAAATAAATAAAAAAAAAAGTGAAAGGTTGATATTTATCTTTTTTTATATTTGTTAAAAGCAACATTACCAAAAGTTTGAAATGACTAACATGTTCCATAAACTTCAAGCAACTTTAAGAAATAAATAGGTTAGAAAATTTTCTCATCAAAAATAGATTTAAATAAATCAAATTATTCATATCTGTTATTTTAATTTCCGATTAATAGCAAAATTAGAAGAAAATAGAATGTGAAAAAAGAAACGACTTCATATAATTTCAAATTTTTGACTGGTGATATATGTTTGACAGTTTCGATCAGGATGCAAATCATTATATAGTATTTTAATCGAATGAAGACACATAAACATATCATACATAACATAAAATACGCGGTTGGATCGCGTTACGTCACGTTCGATCATTTAGATTCGATTGTTTAAAAGATTAAGAAATAAGAGTACGGGCTGTGAATAATGCACTTTCCTTATGGAGTCAGAAATCTCACGAAACCAAATACGAGGACGAGCATGATAGAATAACATATTTAAATATATTCTTTGCGTGCTATCTCACATCGATAGAATAAAACATTGGATATTAAAAGAGCAAGTTTCGGAAATTAATACATACACGCACACACACACATACGGTCCTTTATACACTCAGTAAGTATCCTTTAATCGTTGCTGCTACTGATCAAGTTTCAAGCAGTGTTACACTACTGAAGTGATCGACATTGCTCGTTTTCATGGTTATCAAATATCGAACGCTCTTCCCTCTACCGTGTTCTTATTACAGTGACTTGCATTTATATTCAGACATCATAGTATGCAAGAAATTATTGCTCCATATATATGTTTTTAATAGTGTTATTAAATTGATTATTTTTATAATATTAGAACAGTCTTCAAAGTTAATAGAAATAAAAATTTTAATTTAATCTTGTGTAGACAACTATATTTTTTTTTAATTTCATAAATCTTTAGTCAAGCTGTTTTTTTCTAAATTTCTTAAATAAAAGAAAATTTTTCAGTTTCATTTAAGACAAAAAAATTTCATTTAAAATTTTCTCTCTATTCTTAGATTATTCAACTCAGATTATTTATAGAGGTTTAATAAACACGTAATTTTTATGCAATAAAATTTAAGCGATAAAATTTAAAATCACAAAAATATTGGAACACAACAATTGCCTCGCTGGTTAAATTTTTAGCCAATTTACAATGCTTATATAAATATAAAATTTATACAACTTGTTCATTATCCGAATATTTTTATGATATTAAATTTTATTATTATTTAATTTATTATACAAAAAACTATATGTATTAAATAAATGAAATTTAATTTATTTTCTATGTATAATATTGACTAATATGAGTATTTCAATTTATTAAAAGATAATCGATTCAATAACGCTATTTTTAAACAAATGTACTCACTGTATACTGAACAAACTTATTAAAATTGATGAAATTTAAAGAAGAATGATATATAAGTAAACATCGCAAGTCGAAGAGATTTCTTTATAATAAGAATATCGTACCAGATATTACCATTATCGAATAATCGATAATATATTAACAATAAATTAAGATAAACAAGCGAAAGATTCAAAGATGTCGGGATACGTCGATGAATTTAATCAATTCGTTACAAACGAAAATCCTTTTTTATTAATGATTATTATCATTATTGTTATTGCTATTACTACAACTATTCTATTATACTTACTATTATTACTACTACTTATACTGCTGCTGCTGCTACTACTATTATTACTATTACTATTACTACTTATACTACAGTTACTGGTGCTAGCTACTACTATTTTCCATTTTGTTTCGATCGTTGTTCCCTCTAAATCAGTGTTTCCCAATTTGTAAATTTTACATAATTATTTACATAAAAAAATTTCATAATGAAAATTTTCAATGTATTTATGAAAATACAATAAATTACACAATCATCATGATCATGTGACATTTTAAATCATAATGATGTCATAAGTCATATATAAAAAATATTTTGAAAAACTGATATTCTGTAAATTCTATATATCTTTCCTCAATTCTATCATTGGTTTTGTGTATCTAGTGATTTAAAAATAATTTATATTATAAAACATATAACATTCCATTTTCTATTAGTTAGATTTATTTCACTATGATTTTCATCTCTCAGTATATAAATATGAAATATTTTATATTTGTTGTAACACAGATGTTTAATACTTCACTGATATTTTAACTGGACCTTGTGTGTATGTGTGTGCGTACGATTCATCTCTAAAAATAAAATGTTATATTTATATTATCTTGTTAATAATATTATATTTTTGATTTTTTTTTTGTAATTAAGTAAAAAAATCGCAATTTATTTAGTCATTACGAAGGGAGATCGTGTCTCAAAACCACTTTGGGAAACACTGCTCTGAATGATTCTTCGTTGAGCGATGAATTTTATACTCGCCTCGAATGGCGATGTATCGGCATATCGTAAGAAAACGAATATTTTCGTAGGCAAATACGTTGATAAATACAAGGATAATAAATTTTTATTCGTTGAACGTTTAATTATCCATGTTTGGTTGCTATGAGCAATTTTCTCGCGTAAATTTACAAAAGGCACGACGATTGAAACGAAGAGAGTAGCGTAAACAGGTGATATTTAAGTGTTTATACGATTGTATATACGGACACGATTATAATAATCTGTCGCTTATACCGAGATATTAAGGTATTAAGATATTAAGGTAATCGAACACGAGGATCATTCGTTCGATATCTCTCGTTAATTTGAACAATATCGAGGAGAAAATGAAAAATAAAAGAGGATTAGAAAGATCCTCGTGTACGCGATACACGATATCTTTGAAATTTATTGAAGGATTTAGAACTTTTTCACAAGTTACGCTCGTAATGTATCGAAATAATAAATCTGTTAAAGCTTCCTCCTAATTCCAACACGTTTCGTTTCATCGAATATTTCTTCTCTTTTTAGAAATTACACAGGATAAACGGCCCTAATATATCACCGTAAAATCAATAATATTTTTTTAAAAATTAGAAAAAAGAACACAAAATAATTAAATATATATATATCTTTATATATTAAGATAAAGTTCAATTTTTTTATTTAATTGGGTAAATCATTGACATCGACAATTTTTTTAAAATGGAAAATATTTATTAAAATTATCGTTCTGTAAACATTAATTATACTTATGCTAAAAGAAAACAATACTTAATCAAAAAAATAGATAAATTTCATTGCATTAAAAAAAAATGTTAC
The DNA here is from genome assembly GCF_003254395.2 of Apis mellifera. Lineage (NCBI taxonomy): Eukaryota > Metazoa > Arthropoda > Insecta > Hymenoptera > Apidae > Apis > Apis mellifera. Next base: position 1,662,191 of record NC_037640.1, on the reverse strand, counting down.
AAGTGCCAAAAGTATTTTATATTATAAATGTTTCCAGTGAATATGACAAAGACTTGTTTTTTCTGTATATTTCAATTACTATTTCTTTTATTTATATTATTTTTAACAATTTTTCCAGAAAAGATAACAAATATAGAAAAATAATTAACAATCATCCATTCACAAATATAATGCAAAAACGATTAAGAAATATTTTTAAATTATTTAAATAATTATTAAATGAATTTCAATAGGCGATTTACTCTATTCTTTAAATAAAATAAATATAGATATTTAATAAAATGTAGAAGATATCTAAAACAAAATTTTTTTTTACGAACGATTTTTTTTATTTTTCATTTTGTTGAATTTTCGCATTTTCCCTTTCTAGAATAACTTCCTCAACGATGCTTTTCATATCCTTAATGGTGAATTTGGAAATATTGCCTAACAATCGTTTCGTGAAATCGTGATTTAAAAATCGATGCGCCAAAACGATATTCTTCTCGTGATTAAGCTCCTTGTCTCTCAATTCTTCAAATATGCTGGCTAATTTTTCATGCATTGATGGATATGGGCCGATAATATCTGGTTGCATCAATAAATACCATGGCAAAGCTGCAGCCAATACCGTCTGAAACAATGGAAACGAAAAAAAATTAATATTTTTTTATTAATTTTTATCAATTATTTTTTGAATAATTATATATTCAAAAAAATAAATAGAGGGAGAATCTCACCAATTTTTAAAAGTTTGATTATTATTCTGAACTATTTTTTCTTATATAATATAAGTACACGATCTTATTTTCTGAGATAAATAAAAAATATAATTAAATAATATATATATACTAAATAAAAAAATATGTTTCATATATATACATATTTCTAATATTTAGATTTGGATATTTAGATTTGGATTAAATATGGATATATAATATGATTTCATTCAAATACTTGAATTGTTTGAAATAAATTTAGATTAAGGCCAAAATTTATATTGTTTTAGAATTGGGTTAGATTTAAAATAGATTTAAATTAGTTACATTAGATTTGAATTATTATTTAGATTAAATTTCGAATAGACTTAGGTTATGTTATTTTTTTTAATTTAATTTTTTAGCTAGAAAGAACCAACAGATAGAATAAATACAACAAATACATAAATAAAACATTAGAACATTTGTCAATATTTGTAATTTATTCAAACTTAACTATATCAATATATATTAATATTATTACTAAAATATTCCTAATTTTAAATAATAACAATACAATTCTTAATTTGAATTATAATTATCTTATTGTTTGTTATTTAAATCTAATTCAAACATCAATCCAAATTGTATAATATCAAAATATTTTTAACATTAAATATTTGATATTATATACTTTTTCAAAGTTTGAATTAAGTTAAGGTATAATATAGTTAGTTATTTATATTTAGTTTAATATAATATAGATCAAATTTACAATATTTGAGTTTTATTCTTAGCATTATATACACAATTATAATTAGATACATACTTGTACATTTTAAATCGATTATATTATATTTAATTTTGGTTAGATCAAATCAAGATCGGTTAATTCAAATTAAAGAAAATAATAAATCTGATCTAGCATAATTTACTATAAATTTCATTTCAAACTTCATTCAAATACTTTTAACACTTTTATCAAATTTTTTTAAGAGAAAAATTCATTTTAATGTTTTTGTAAAGAATATAGATAATATAGATATTCTAAAATTTAAAATTAATTTCACTGAAAAATAATATACATTAACTACAAGAAGTATATATATTTATTTTAATATTTAAATATTAATTAATCAATTAATTAAATTTAAATATATTATATTTCATATATTTTAATATATGAAATATATAAATTGCTTTCATGTAACTATAAAAAATTTAAATTTAACTATTAAAAACTTAATAATATATAATGAAATATGATTAAAAATATTTTATCAGAAAAAATATATATATATATATTATATATATGTATAAATATTTTTTATAGTCATTGTATGCATTATTTATTTATTTAACAACTAAATTAATATGTTGCATATATCAATTTAAATGCAAAATCAATTGCAAAATCAAGTATAAAAAGAATATATATGATATGGTGATAAAAAAATATTTTTTCATTAGTATTTTGACGTAATCAAAATAATTGAAATTGAGTGAAATATTTCATTTTTTTCAATAATTATATTGATAAATAAGATTTTTATTATATAGAATATTTATATTATTGTATTAATATTATTTATTTTCAATGCTGAATTCTAATTTGCAATAGCATTTTATTTAGTTTTTATATATAACAACATTTTTCATTATTAATCATTAAAAATTGTTGCATAATTTTGTTTATACGTATTAAAATCTTCTACTTTTCGATTCTTTTTACTAATTTTATTTTTAATCAATATTCAATAAGAAAATAAATTCTTAAAAAAGTAGTTTTAAAAATTTAAAAATATATTGATATTTAACACTTAGAACTTAGAAATATCTTTTTTTTTTCATTTTTTTCTTACATTATTGGAATATTATCTTCATGATAATTGAAAAAAAAATCATTATTTTTAACGATATATCATTCGAATAAATGTTAACTTTTATTCGTGTATATCAATTTTTCTATTTATTTTAGTTTCTAAAATCGATTTTTAAAAAGTATTTCATGCATGTATTAATAATCGCTATTATGCAATATTATATAAAATATTAAAGCGTGCATTATTTAAAAATTAAGCGCGATAGAGACAAACAGATTGCATTGCATTTGAAGTCAACATTAAGATTATTAAATATACTTATATATAACAAAAATTTTAATAAAGATCGATGTTATCATTTTTATATGCAAATAGATTAGATTTCTTACGAGACAAAGGTCGAGAGAGATCCAATAAATGATCAGTTCCGCGAGTTCAGGCGGAGTCTCTATCTCATTCTCTATCTCACCCTCATATCCCTCCATTTCCTCGCCCTCAGGATCTACGGGTTCATCGAAAAATTTGAAGAATGGAGGACTTTCTTCGTCGCCATACAAATCTCTGTGTTCGATTATCTTTTCCACTTTTTGTAGTATATAATTGATTAGCAACTTTGCTACCTGAAACGTATCAGCGAGAAAATTTTTGTCGAATATCATTGAAATTTTATTATTTATTTATTTATTAACAATATATAATTGTAACTGAAACGTATATGAAATAAAAGACGTATATGAAAAATAGTAAATTTAAAAAGAAAATGACTATAGATGAAATTAAAAATTTTATTCGTAAAACTTTGATTTCAATGCTTAATTTTCTTTTGTTTCTTTTTTTTCCCCAAAAAATATCGAATATTAAAATTTCAATAAATTTTTGAAACTTAGATTTGTAAATGGTTAACGACAATGATATTAAATATGCAAATGAAATTTTATTTTGCTTTTCATGGTTTTTAATATTAATTGTAATATTATATAATGTAGTTTTTAATTCAATTTCTATAAATTACTAAATAAAAATTTAACAAATTAATGGAAAACAATCAGCAAACAATGTTAATGTAATATAGTCAATGATCTCACTCTATTTCCGTTTCATTTCATCTAACCTAAACTTTAATTACTTACAACTTAATAAATAATCCATCATGCTTTTGTGTTATCTTTCATTATATATCAACATCTTATATAATAGTTATAAAGTTTACTTAACTGAGTCAAGAATCTTTATTAGAAAATATTTCGTGACACATTGAGATTTCCGAGATTTCGAGAAATTATATTTCTAGATAAACTTTACGTTAAATACGGATCTAAAAATATTTGTAAATAACCGAGCATTTAATAAAACTTATTAAATATGATCGAAATTCTCGAAATTCTATTCATTTTGAATAATTTATTATTCAAAACAATTATGTAGTAATAAATATTATTCGAGCATTTTAATAAATAAACTTATTACTTAAAATAATTTTTAATTTTTGGAAATTTTAATTAATTAATTTTTCAGCTTGTTAATTTTGATTTCGAAAATCCGATTTGATCCGAATTGATCCGAACAATTCTCAATAAAAAAATATCGAATATTTTTGTTTTGAAAAATTAATTGTTTATAAATAAAATTATTGTAAGTAATAACTTTTAAATAATTTAAATATTCGAATAATCTGTTCGTATAATTTCTATAATTATTCTATTCTAATTATATTTATATTTTAAGAATCTAATTTAGTAATAATAATTATTATTATAATTTCAACATTAATATAATTATATAAATATTGAAATTATTAATCATTTAACGTTTTCCCTCGTTAAAAATTTTATATTTAATCGACGAAATTATTAATCCATTTTTTTCTTCAATTAAATCATCGATGATATTGATCTTATAAACATCCTGAATTTAATAATATTCAAATAACTCGTTAAAACATTTTATTTTTGACATTTAACGCCTACGATTTTCCCTCATCTCTGTGCACTTGTAACAAAAGTGTTTCGAGATTTCGTGTTCCCAAAAAAGAAAATCAACACCTACCTTAACAGCCTCTTCAATCTTAATAAGAGTAATGCCCAGATCATAGGCCAATTGTTTCTGCTGTAAAAGTTCCTTGACGTATTTCTCTCCCTCTTCCACATCGGTGCACACAGGATTCCCTATGGCGAGAGCGAGCGCCATGGCGAACCCGTTCAACGGATTCGTGTCCTTGCAAAAAGCCAACAGCAGCGCCGTGTAATTAATCAGCTCGCAATCGACCATGTACATTTGACCGAGCAAGTCTTTGGCCAATAATCGCCTGAGCGCCTCCTCGGGATCCAGACACGACGACTTCAGCGTTTGTGGCATAATGTACGCCCTCTGTATACCTTTCGAAAGTATAGAAATTTTATCGACACCGAAATGGTAATATTCCTCCTCGTACGTGTTCAGTTTATCAATCTCCTCCTGAAGATGGGTCAAATTGATCAAGTTCTCGGTGCTCTCGAAGAACCAGAACGACGTCCTCTGGTACTGGGCCAACGTAATGACTTCCTTCAACTCGTAATCCTGAATCCGCAAACGATCCCTGGTGATCAAGATCTCCCGGCAAGTGGGATACGGGATATCCATCGCGTAGATGAGGAATTCCCGCCAATCGACGTAATTCACGGACTTGAAGATCTTGTGGATCAAATTGGAGATATCCTCCGGATAAAGGTCGTACCACCTGCGTGGGAGCATCATTGGCTCGCCCTCCTGGAGGCCGTGGCAAACCAGGTCTTGAAGAATGTAAACGAGGGTGCGCTCGCACATGACCCCGATCGGCGCCACCCTCTTGAACATGTCCATCAACCGGCTGAGCTTGATTATCCGGAATCGCATGGACGGGTGCTCCTTCAGTTTCTTCGGCTTTTCGGGCCTCACTTTCACCACGTACACGTTCGATCTGATGATGAACTTGTCGCCCTTCAACTCCATCTCCTTCTCCAGCATTTTACCCTCCTCGATCGCGAAACAGAACACGTTTATCATCTCGTTCACGCTCTTCATCTCCTGCCAATATCTAGAAATTCAGCACGTGTTGTTTGAATTAACATATATTGGATTGGCAACTAAGTAATTGCGGATTTTTTTTTTAGAAAATCAAAGACAATTTTTTCATGGAACTAAATAACTTTATTCCGTAATGTGTTGGCCATTTTGATCAATGACCTTTTGCCATCTTTTAGGCAGCATCGTAATCCCACGTTCATAAAACTTGTGGTTTTTATTATAGCAAAAAACTGAATCAGGTACGATTTGATATCATCATCATTATTGAAATTTTTACCATTCAAGGAGTTTTGTAAAGATCGAAACAAAAAGTAATCAGATGGTGCAAGGTCAGGACTATATGGTGGATGTGGCAAAACCAAGCTCCCAATAATTTTTGCCGAGTGACCAAAGATGTGTGTGGCCTTGCATTGTCATGATGGAATACAACACCTTTTCGATTTGTCAATTCGGGCCGCTTTTCTTCAACTGCATTGTTTAATTTTGTTAGTTGTTCAATGTAGACAACAGAATTGGGTGTTCAAAGAGTTCAAAATAGACAATTCCTTTGTAATCCCACCAAACTGATAACAAAATTCTTCTTTTGATGAATACTAGCTTTTGATGTTGTTTGAGCTGGTTCACGTGGCCTGCTCCACAATCTTTTCCGCTTGATATTGTTGTAAACAACCCATTTTTCATTATCAGTCGTTTTAAAAATGGATCATTTTCATTACGTTTCTTTAGCAAATCGCAGCTGTTAATGCGTTGCGTTAAATGCTTTTTTTTCAGTTCGTGAGGAACCCATGTATCGAGTTTTTGAACATAGCCAAGTTATTTTAAGTGGTTTTCAATGCATGTATGCTGAATTGCCAACTATCAAATAACAAAATGTGTTTTACATTTGGACTACGTCAGCAAACTTAAAAATTCAACTGAAGCCATCTATGAGTGAAATCCGCAATTACTTAGTTGCCAACCCAATATAAAGCACAAATACATTAAGTATGTGCTGTACTTTATTTAAAGAAAAGATTGTAAATAAACAAAAATTTTCTTGTTTGAACGATCTCTTCACCTCTTATTGGTTCAGAACAATTGTTGTTACTGCGACGATAATCGATGAAAAGAAGAAAGAGAAACAAACCTGTCTATGATAGCATCATAAATCCCGTGAAACGTCCTCTGCATCGTGTCCATGAGAAAATCGAAATCCAGCCGTGCCACGTTTATTATGGACTCGAGTTTCTGCCGAATTCTTATGATCTCGTAATCGCTCACGTATCGCCATTCCAAGAACAGATCCTGCACCCTCGACGTTGCTTTCTCCGTATCGCTTATCAGCTCGGCGGAATCGGTGAAAAATAAATCTTTCCCCTTGAACGCCGTTTGTTCCCTTTTAATCGTCTCCTGGATCGTGATCCACAACGTGTCCATGATCTCCCTCGCGTAAACGATATTCTTCATCAACCCTTTAAACATACAAGTGTCCTCGATGTTCACGATCGTTTTGTTCCTGTCGAGCAACACTTGGTTGATCTCCTTTTGGATGTCCAACCGACAGATGGCGATCGGGGGCGGGCTGATCTGCACCTGCGGTTCAGTTTTCAATTTCGATCGTTCCTTCTTCTTTCGATCGGTCAATTTCTCCTCGTAGACCGGCGATTCCTGCTCCTCCTCCTGCTCCTCCTCCTCATACTCCACCGTCTGCACTTCGATCTTGTTCAGCATCACCTTCGCGACGCCCAATTCTCGTAACGGTTTCTTCAACATCCCCATGTAGTAATCTTGCAGCAGGTGTTGGGTGTCGATGCACCGATCTATCTCTGCCTGAATGAGACCGATGAAAATGTCGTACAGGATCACCGCCTCTTGTATAGCCCACTCGAAGCTCACGTATCGCTTCCGTTCCTCTTCGGCGACGCGTCTTCTGTCGTCGCAAATGTCCCAGAGATCGGCCTGAAAGCGGAATTAAAAACATGAGAAAGAGAAGTAAATATGTTTCATGGGCTGATCTCTTCGTTTCGTGATGACGAGATGGAAATAAGAATCAGAATGAAGAATCAGATTCAATTTTAAAGACTTTGGAAGCGAAGGTTAAAAGTGAATTAATGAAATTTTAATACAAAGTATTGGGTGTTCAACACTCGAATTCATTATCATTCATTGCAAAATTATTTTTGACTAATAAGTAAACGAATAATAAATCATAAAATCTATAAAAGGAACGTTTGCTTTATTTATGCTCAAATATCAACGAGTGAAGAATTTTGGTAAGCATAGAGTTTGATTAATTGATTAATTAATGATAAAGAATCGAATCTTCGTTATAATCCCAACAACTCTACCTGGAAATCGGCCACACGGCGATGAAGCTCGCATTTCACGTCCACCTCTTTCCGCGCATCCATATCGATCGAGTTGAACGCTTGCTGAAACTCGTATATCATGTCCTGCTTGTGATCCGGTCGTTTTATAAATTCCATCGCGTTTTTGTAGAGAAAACCCGTGTACGGAATAATGCTGGACGAGTGGACGCTCTTTAGATACAATAATTCCTTCACTTCCTCCATATAGATGTCCTCCAGGATTTCCCACAGTTTGGCCATGTTCTGCAACAGCGTCGAGGGAAGAGGGAAATTGATCCATTGCCAGTTCGGTTCGCCAGGTTTCGGTGTCTTCAAGTCGAATTCCAGTTGAAAATCCTCGGACACAATCTCGTGCTTTATGTCGTCCTCCTCCTCTTCCACGTCTTTGGTAAGCGTCTCGAGTTGCGCGAACTCCTCGTCGGTAACGAGGCGTCGAACTACAGCCTCCTTCGTTATCGGCAGTCGCTTTGGATCTAGTTCCAAGAGATCCAAAATGTCCCCGAATAATTCTTTGGATACCTTCCTCGGATATCCGAGTATGAGCCTGGCCAATTTCTTCAAAGTGGGCAGATCGAAGCTCGAGTAATGGAAGACGTGAGCGATCTTGTGAAACGCGTAAAAATCATCGACAGGTGACGTATGCTCGTCTATCTTCTCGTACAATCGATGACCTTTCTCGAAATCCCTCGGCTGTTGCTTCAGTCGGACGAAAAGTGTCACGAACGTGTTGCCTTTGTATTCATAATTTTGATCCGTAATCGAATCTGGCAATATTTTCGAACGTCTGCAAAATCGTGAACGAGAAAAATTTCGTTACAGGATTCGAAAGAACAATTTTTACAGATTCCTATTTTATCGAGCGCGTGTTAAGATAAATAAAATATAGAGCTATGATTTCTTTGCGTTATTTATTTATTTTTTTTTTTTACTTTTATTTGGTGAATTGATATTTTGAAATTGTATTGAAATCTAAGTTTTTCAAATAAATTTTTTGAAATACGGTAAGTTTGAAAATTATTATTTTCATTGATTTTATGAGCTCGTTTAAAATATTTTTTTTTATCGACAAATAATTCTTCCAATTCTCAATAAATATTTAATACTTATTAATATTATTAAAAACAAATTATTATATTATCATTTGCATATAATATGCATATAAATAAGCAGACTTCAATTACACAGTGCCAATAATTTTTTAAATAAGAAAGAAATAACGATATCCTTTAAAACATAATTAAAATCGGCGAGAAAAGAGTTTTTCTTCGCCAACTGTTCATCCTACTGTTGTCATAATAAAATTTATTTCAAATGACATAGAATTGTTAGAGTAAATATTACTCAAAATGTACAAAAATTGACAAGATAAGTTTCATCGAGTTTGACAAACATGTTTTTGTAAATTTTTCGAATGAAATGAAATTCGTTTCGTTTATTATTAACCTTTGCATCACGTATGGATCAGATTTATCCTCGAAAACGATTCTCGGTTTTATCACCTCGATGTCCTCAATGTTAATGTCCTTGATTTCGAGCTCTTTCGGGTTAGGAGGTGGGGTTGTACCCATCAATGTCGTCTCCAACCACGACATTTGATCGTACGAATATGGATAATCGATGAAAACCCAGCCTTTCGCAGCTGTCTTACTTTTTAAATACTCGATTATGATTTTCGTCCCAAGATCGTTCGTGATAGGTTCGCCCAAGATTAGAAACTCGTAGGCCCACTTACCTGCACACATATCAGAATCAAATGTATGGAAAATTGGCCAGTTATAACAAAGAGCGAATAAATCCTAAAATCTTGTTTGAAATTAATAAATTCTTTGTTTATTTCAAATAATTTCAATAAAAATCAATATAAATATAAAAATCATTACATCTTAAAATGAATCACTTGAATAACTCGTTTGTTTCTTTGTAACAGAAGGAAAAGAGTTTAGATTTAAAAATAAAAATTTCATATATCAAGTATCTAGTAGAGTAAAAATAAAAAAAAAAAAGAAAAAGAAATATTAAAATTACGTATAATCGTCATTCGAATAATATTATTTAATCTTTTATTATTTAATCTCAATGTTATCAAACGTATCAAATTTGTGGATCAATATACAGTACTTGTTATTCAAGCATAATTTCAAAATATTTTTCTTTCGCGTCGTTGCTTATATCGAACAACTCGGTGAGAAGTTAATGCTCGCTCGTTTATTTTTGATCGATCCGATCATTCGATACTTTCAATAACAATTAAAAGTCGAATTAATAATAAAGCAAGAAAAACGAACGCGAAACAGAAAAGAAAGGAGACCTACCTATATGCGCAGTATCTGTCAATATAGGATCTATATCGTCGTAAGGTATGTTCCTCGGTGTTTGCGTCTGCTTGTCCTTAGTACTCGTTTCTTCTTCCTCCTGAATTTTGATCGAAGGCGATTTGTCCTTCGCCTGTTTGTTTGTAACCTTCTTCGGATTTGCATTCGGTTCCGGCGTTGCTGTCGATACATCATCGGCCCATCTCGAGCGTTTCGTATGTTTGAAGCATGTCTCCATTTGCACATCGATCAATTGCGTGGTCGCCAAGATTATATTCAAATCGATGTACTTGAAGTCGGCCATTTCTTTCTTGTACTGTTGCAGGCAATGATTGATCGCGTCCTCCATCCGTATCAATTGAAAATTCGATTGTTCGAGCAACAACGAGAGGGTCTCGAAAGCGTTGAAATTCTCGAGCCCGAGAACGATCGAGATGTTCTTCATCTTGATCTTCAACCGTTTAGATGGATCCGCGGGTCGAGCGTAAAGCCCGCCGAGAAGTCGGTGCACGATGTATCCCAGCACCAAGTGACCAAGTTTCAGAATCTCGTACGACTTTTCATCGAGCTCCGACAAAAGAAAGTTCCAAGGCTCGTTTAATTCCATATAGTCGTCGAAGAGGGTCTCTTGCAGTACTTCAATCTTGGGTATATGTTTATTTTAGGAGGGTATTAATTTTTGTTTACCTAGTTTTTTTTTTATCTATCGATAGCTTTTGACAGAGGAGGAATCCAAATAGTTTTAACTTTAATTATTTCCTATCCGAGGTGATAGTAAGGTTAATAAAAATAAAATGACTTTTGAATATTGTAAATCGAATGAATAGCAAATTTGATTTTCTGAGACGTTGATGATGAAAACGTGATGCTTCGTTTCGTACAAAGATATATATAGATTATTTTTTATAAATTTTTATAATTACTTCAAGAAGATAATGTGCATATGATAAAAAGAGAATTATCTCGCTTAGAAAATAACGGAAGAATAGAAATCTGTATTACCTACAGTCAATGAATCAGTATAAAATATTTATCTCTGTAGGGTAATCTATTACCATCTACACGTTGCAGCAAGAAGGTAAGAAAGTTATTAAAAACATAAAATAGCTATAAGAGAAAATTTTTTACTTTTTTTTTCTGATTAAACTATATTTAATTGTCTTGTCATTTTTCTTAAATATTAAGATCGGATTGGAATCGATCTTAATTTACAATTTTAATTTCAATTATAACATCAAAAAAAAAAAAAATAAAGAAAGCAGTTGAGTAATTCTTTTTCTATCTAAACACTTTGTTAGTGATGTGTTTGTAGATGCATTATTATATATATAATTTTTAAAATTAAAAACTGTTATTTTTCGATTCAATTTCAAAATCTATCGATTGATAAGAAAAAAAGAAATAGATAAATATAAATGATCTTCTAATATAAAAATAACTTATTTCAACCTAACCTTGATATGTTTGCTCCAGTCGTCCGCTTTGATGAATGTTTCCAACTCGCGCTTCGGGGTATCTAGATCGAAAGGTACCTTTTTCTCGACGATCGGCTCAGATTTGAGAAACAGGCGCCTCCACTCGCTGATAAGCGTGAGTGGTACCTGGCCATTGTTCAATTGTCGATGTTCGCATATGTTGAACGCGATGATCAGCAAATCATCGATCACTTTTTGACAAAGTGACCAGTGCTTCTTCCGTATTTTTTCTATCTTCATTTTGTGTAATCTGAGACGCAACTCGCACATTCTTTGACACTCGATTTTCATATCTTTCTCGTTCGCTGTTTCCAGATCGATAGAACGATAGTGTTTCGCGCGATCCTCCATCTCGTTCGCGTGTAAAATGATATCCTCCACGACTCTTTGATTCTCGGCCATGATGTTCTTTTGATCGCGTATCTCGCACAGTTTCGTCATGATTTGCTTCTCGTATCTACGGTGATTGGAACTTTTTGGAATCGTTTTGAATTTTTAAAATTGTGAAAAATTCGAGTCATTACTTCGGGATGAATTCTATGAATCTTTCTAAAATTTTTGATGATGATCTTAATTATAATTGTATCAAGAGTCTTGAAGGTTTGTTATTTGTTAAAATGTTGAGAGATTCGATAAATTCCTTATGAACATTCGATATCTTAAAAGTATTAGTAATTATATTCAATGTAGAGGAGGAATTTTGATGACTTTGAATCGACTATATCAAAAACTATATCAAATCTCTTGAATAAACTTAAAGAGATTTTAATTGTTGATCTTTATTGTTTAAAAAATTATTGATTATTAAAACTGGAATATTAATGGTATTATTATATTAATAGTAAATAATTGTCTAAATATTTTATTATTTTTATTCGAGAATTAACATAAAATATTTTAAAAAATCTGAAAAACTAGAATTATTACAAATAGATTCATTTATATTATTCATTTTTATACTTTGAAAATATAATTTATTTGTAGATATATTTATGTAGAGAAAAAGAAAATGAAATGATATGGAAAATGTTCCAAATTATAATATATCCATAATTTAATTAAAATTTGTAAAAAAAAATAATAATAAATTAAAATATATATTTTTTTAATAAAATCTTGTTACCAAATAAATATTTAACGATAATAGAAAAGTTTATTATATCTTTATTTTTCTTAAAACTCAATTCTAATAAATTAATTGATTATTTATTATTTAAATGATATAACTTATTATATTGTATTAAAGTATTATATTGTACAAAATTTATCTGTTTTATATCATAAATCCCTATTATTATATATATTATATGTACAATAATATATGGAACGCCAATAAGCCAAAAGAAACATAAAAGCTAGTATAAAAATTTCAATTGAGATTTATTTATTATAAACTTTTTTTATTATATTATTATATATTATTATATTTATTTATATAAACAATTAAAGTTTGCGTTGAACGAAGAAAAATAAAGATCTCTGTTTCTATTACTTTATCATCATTTTTGGCCTTCAAAATGCTATGAATAGTGACATTGTTGAATAAATAAATAGTTAGATCTCATTTGTAATTAAAAATTTCTTTTTCATTATTTCCTTGTTCAATTTTAATTATTTGTGATTCAAATTAATGACAATATTTCGTATTTATTAATAAACAAACAGAATTGCTATCAAATATTCTGTCTATCAAAATAGTAATTTCCCCATGACAATTTTCCACAAAAGAATAGCGTGATGCCATATTATCACATTAAGTATATTACGTGACCAAGTTTTTGCCAAGCATGATGTCACGTGACACATCTTCATAATATACCTTCATAACAATAATGAGAAAAATGTGACATCATTTAGCCATATTTTTTATTTATATATGTAATTCGTTAAATGTTTATTACATCTTTATCGATTTTTCAAAAACTTTATGGAATTTTTATTATATATTAATACTTATAAACATATAAATTTCATTTTCACGCAAGATGCAATCATTGGATAAAAAAAATATAATGGTATTTGATTTGAATCGATGATGAAGAATTCAATTATCGATTCGAATTGAAAATACAAAAATCGATACATCTTGATACAAAAAGACTTTTTTGTTTGTTTTATTAAGTGAAGGTTTGAATACTTTTCAGTATAACTTCACACTTGAGATAAAGTAGACGAGGGATAAAGACAATTGCAAAATTTTAAATTGATTTTATCCCTTTCTATTTTTTTTTTAAATCAAGTGTACCGTTAACTGAAAAGTTCTAAACCTTCGTTGTCTATATATCTGGTCCCAATGGTTATACCTGATGGTATACAAAATGTTAATGAGAATTGCGATGATGTTTGAAGCCGCCTAACGGCGGTAATCGATACTACGAATCGGTTCGTTAATCGATGGCGATAATTTTTAAATATTTTTATATTATATTTAATATCCACGAAGCCTATTACTCCTAACGTCATTTTAAGAGTAATAAAATCGTTATTTGTTATTTAATTTTAAATATAATCACTTTATGTTGTATAGAAAAAATATATCTGTTTATTTTAAATATTTTTAAAGATGTGCGGAATGGAGAATTTTCAAAGATTTCAAATTTATTTCTATTTCTTTTAAATTGAAACTAAATTGGAATCTTGATTTTTTATAATATAAAGAATTTTTAGAATTAAATAATCTCTATTGCATTTGATCATTTAATAATAATGAAAGAATAATTTGTTATAACTTAATATAAAATTTATTTATTACTTTAAAAGTTCTCTACACTTTTAATAATAAAAAAGTGGTATACAATTTAAAAAAATAAAAATTGAAATCTAAAAACTCTATACTAACAAGAAAATTATTATTGTTACATTATAAGTCTTTTATGTTGTAATATTTTCACAAATTTTATCGAAATTATTAGAAATTCTTTTTTATAATATTAATATCCTTATCTATATTATTTATTTTCTTTTCTTTAATAAGCTGCATAAAAATCAAATATATTTATATAAATATTTATATATTTTAGTTCTAAAGATATTAAACACTAATCATATATTTTGGCGGCAAAATTTAAAATTCTTCAAAAAATGGAATTGATCAATTGGGTTTCTAAATGATTCAAACATTAACATTCATAATGTTAATTTATATGCGTTATAAATTATTAAATTATGCTAACAAAAAATTATAAAATTATAAAATGCCAATTCTAACTTTCTTTTTAGATCTCTTTTAATTTCTTTTGTTAATAATATTCATCAAACAAAATTGATAAAAATACTCAAGATATTGAATTTTCAAAACTATAACAAATCTCTCAATATTTTTTAAATGTATCAAGACTCATTATTAGAAACCGAAACAAAAATTCTTGCCAAATAAAAAGTTGCTTGAAATATACTTAAACTATATTTTTACATTTTTTAAAACATCTTATAGATATACGGAATACAGATTTAAACCGATTCGAGGTGTTTCCGTTACTCATAATTCGTACCTTGATTGATCCAACACTCGTTTCGCCAGTTCCTCGTCGAAAGCTCTTTCTTGCTTCTCCGACATGCTCTCCCACATTTTCGAGATAATATTTTTGTGCATCTTCGATTTGAGAGCGGATAAAGTCACTGTTTGCTTCTTGCGATTCTTCAACCATTCGATGTACGATTTCGCCATATCAGGATCATCCCCGATCGGTTTTAAATCTTCGTCAGATTCTTCCTCTTCAATGTCTTCTTTCAGTTTTTTCTTTAAAACTAACTTTTTGGCAGCGAATTCATCCAATTCCTTACTCTCTTTCTTTCGACGATCCTCTTCCTAAGAGGAATCGAGATAAGACGACAAATGACAATTTTTTTTTCTTTTAGCGCATTATTATTTTTGTGTTTTGATTTTTTTAAGCGTATATATATATTTTTTTTTGATATAGAATCGTAATATTTTAGTTTATAAATGAAAAAAGTAAGAATCGTTGTATTAAATTATAAGAATAATATAACAGAAAATTTTAATTTAATAAGTTTAATAAGTTTAATGGCTTGTAAATATTTAATTTGCAAACTAATAAACAGATTATTGTATAAAAATATATTGTACAAATTTACAATTAAATATTAATTAAAAATATTTTAAAATAATTTAATGTTCCAATTTTATTTCTGAATAATATTAATAATCAAAATATATTTAACATTATTTATCCATATAACGTAAAATGAAAGGGGTAAGATGGTGAATGTATTTTATATGCGTATTTTTCAATTATCAACCACGATATAAAATTACAATTAAAGTTAAAATTATTACTAATTTAACCATTAATATAATATAATATTTAATTTTCGTCAAAAAATTCTCACAAAATTATTTATTCGCGTATAATTAATCGAGAAATAAAGATTATGCATCATAGAAACAAATATTTAAAAGCACGTTCCCTTCGTTTTGTAAAACAGAATTTTAAATACAATTGTAATGTCAAAATAATATTTTTTGTATAAGAAACATTTATTTTCGTTTTGTGAATCCTCATCTTACCCCGACACCCCCCCTCAGAGAGACAAAAAAAAAAAGCTCGCGTAAGCATGAGTACCTGGACGCGAGACTCCTGTCACGCGAATCTTTCTAGCTAGGGGCTGGTAGATACCTCGAAAACGGAACACGGCTCGGCAACGTTTACGCGTTTCAACTCCACGTCTGCAACGTTTTTTTTTTTGATATACGATCGAAGCATCTTTGGAACTTTGTTCTGATGCCAATGGATCACGTCCTGCCCCTTCACCAGCTTCTTCGACAATTTATTTTCCGACGGTTGGTAAGGAGGCGGATCCTCGCAGACTCTGATCACATCGAACTTCTTCGACATGGGTACGAATTTCTCCCTCTCCTTTTGAAGCGTGATAAAGTGCAATCTGTCCTTGCTCTCGAGGCAAAGGTACACCTTGTAGAAGAGGCGGAGAGACGTGGTCCCCTTGCCGCACGAGATCTCCTCGATCAGGTCATCGTCCATCTTTATAGTGACGAACCGTAGCCAAAAACTGAGATGTCTCAAATTGACGCGGCACAGGGCGGGGTCTTGGGTTACGATGATCATGTCCAATTGATCTTGGGTTATTATGTCATAGCTGTGCAAAATTTGGGCCAAAAGCGAGCCGTCTCTTGTGTAATAACCGAACACCTCGGGGCGTAAGTCTGTCAAGATTCCTAGCCTAGCTTGTATCCAATTTCTCAGAATATCGCCCATCCTTCTTTATTTGACGCCTCCTGTTTGATGATCCTATCCTATCGACTCGCCCTTCTAAGGAGCCTGGATAATTGGAAATATCGAGTTTGTCATTTTCCAAACTTTTTCTCGCGATTATTTTGTATTGTATTGTATCGAAGTTGGTCACTGATCACCACGCGATCGATCGATTAATCGATACGGCTGGCCACGATCGAGTTTCGTTCTTATTAGTTTCATTTCAATTTACTTAGTTGTGCTATATAATTGATAATAGATGATATGTATCAGAACGGAAAAAAATTAGAATAATATTATTTTGTAATAATAAAAATAATTTTTTAGATATTGTTATAATAAGAACTATGAAATTTTAATTTTTAGTTTTATTATATTATCAATAATGATACTTTTCTCGTTTGTTTTATATTACAAATTTAATTATAATTTTTTTTATATAATAAGAAACGTAATTTACTAGAAACAATTAAATTATTATAAAAATTACTGAATAGAAACTTATGAATAATTAATAAAAATAGTCATTTTTAAATAAAAAAAATCTTTTTAATCAAATTCATTTAAGAAATTTAAACATTGTTAAAAGAATTTTTTTTCGTTAAAAATTATGAATAATAAAAAAGAAGATTAATTAGATTTAATTCTTAAAATATTTTGAATTTATTTTTTCTCTTTCTTTTTCTGAGAATATTTATTTTGTCAAAAATTAAATTTTAATCTTTGAAAACTCAGATTTGCAACTGCTAACACTATTCATTTATTTAACTTGCGAAAAATTAAAGTTTTAATCAAAAATTAATTTTTTCCTTGTCTTATAAGTCAATATAATATTATAATCGCCTTTCGATTATTTTATTCGAAAATTTTATTAAACACGAACTTTAAGTTTCATAAAATTATCGAGGTTATTATATCCCCAATAAAAATTTATCGACGAAAATATGAGTGAATATATAAAAAAAACTCGTGCATATAAAAAGTGTGTATTCTTTATTATTTATACTCCACTGCACATACACGAAGTTAGTGTTATACAGGCCTATAGGTACAGACGGGTAAAGAAAATCTTGGTTTCCTCAGCTTTTTTTTTTTTATTCATTTTTTTTTTCTCTCTTTCTTTTTTTCTTTTAAACCAACAGCATCGCTTGAGCATTGGTTCGGTTCTGCCAATAAATAACGACAGGATGATCGTGTGATTTACGTCTAGAAACGTGGCATTCGAAATTCGAAGGGGGGAGGGGAGGAAGTCCCGAGTGACGATCCCCTTTCTCTCGACGATTCGATAATCGTGTTGAATGAAACGTGACCAATCACAGGAAAAGAAAAAAAAAAAACAAAACAAAACAAAGATCGCCAAGATTGCCTCCAATTGCTCGCAGGAATGAAAAAAGGGGGAATCTATCCTTGATGCATGAAAAAAAAAAAAAAAAGAAGAAACAAATATATATATATCGGCAAAAAAAGAGTCGCCTCTCGGTCGTCGATCGGTCCGCAACAAAGTTATTGCATACCCGATGCGATTCGTCTCCCAGGACGCGTACGAGCGCGATTCTCTTCCATTCTCTCTTTCTCTTTCCTTTTTTTTGTCTTCGATCCATCCATCCTTTACCAATCCTCTTCTCTTCAATAAAAAAAAAAAAAAATCGCTCCTCGTACACTCTCCCTTGAACGTTCGCGAACCGTCCGGACAAAATTGCGTTAGGAACCCCTTGTTGCTCGCGTCAATCTACACCTACTTACAATTAAAGATCCGTGCACGCGCGGACTTAAAACGTTGCTGCTCGACGGATATCTGTTCCTCCCCTGCGATGCTCGGCTGAGCACGCGAACGATACACTCGACGATCTTCTTCTGGGAGGAATTGATTATTTTTTCAACACAACACTCTTAATCAACATGCCCACACACACACTCTTTCCCTTTCTCTCTCCCTTTCTCTCCCTTTCTCTCTCTCTTTCTCTCTCCCTTTTGCTCTCTCGCTCTCTCTCATCCGCGTGATGATCGTAATTGTAATCATTGTCATCATCGTCGTCGTCGTCGTCGTCGCAGCGATCATCGTAAGAAACCGTAATGACGAGATATATGTGTATATATATATATAATGGTAATGTTAATAATCAATAGCAATAATAGAAAATCACCTCGCTCGTCTTCGCTATAACGATCCTTCGTATTCTATGAAATTGTATTTATAATATGTATATTACGGTACCGTCGGTATCATACCGTTACATCGTACATCATAATATAATTACATTACAGTTATATTATCTGTTGTTGGTAATTCGCAATCGAATCGATCGATTCGCCATCGTTCGCAGAAAAAAAAAAAAAGAAAGGACGATACACAACACTCAAACTCATGCTCGCTGTTTTCCCATATTATGATTACAACTGAATCGTTACGCGTTATTTTTTGTTTGCCGTTCAATTATATATGTACAGAAGAGGTATGCATACTCGACAATATCAATGCTTTTTATATTTATAATAATTTATGCGCGATTACAATGGGCACGAACTTATTTCCCCCCCCCCTTTTTTCGTTATTTTTCGTTCACCGCTCCGTTGACTTCTCTCTTCTCTTTCTTCTTTTTCCGTTGTGCGTTCCAATTACGATATTCGCTATCTTTCTTTCCATCGTTGAATCAATGCTGCTTCTTCAAATTGACGAAGCTACGCGATATCGATTCGCTATATTCGGATTCCGAACGCGTTTCTATCGTGTCTTTTCTTCTCTATATTTCTATTCCTTTCCCTTTATCTTTTTATTGCTTATCGAAAACTTTCGTCTGCGCTTTCGCCTCGCGGACGAAGAAAGATCGATTTGGAAAAAGTCGCGAACGAAACGCAGCATGGAATAGGTTTGAGGAGAACGAACAGCTCGAGGAAGCGATTTCTTTCTTTGTATCCTCTTCTTTTTCCCTTTCTTCTTCCTTTTCCCCTTCTTGCTCGACGAGAAACAAAAGGATCTTTTCTACCTAGACACTAGGTATATACACATAGTCGACGTGTCCTCGTTTCGAGGCGTGCCTGGCATGTCTAATACTACCATATCTAATACGAAGGAACGGGCTCGATAACTTCACCTAAAATTCTATATTCTAACTTTAATCTACGTATCTACTATGCTTCGTGTGTCGTGTGTTTTCGCCGCATCTCCCTTTGTCCTTGCCATTATTTACTCCCTCTCTCACTCTCTCTCTCTCTCTCTCGTTTCTCGCTATAGTCTTCCTCTTTCTCTTCGTGCTTCATTATACATATGCCTACTTCCTTTGTGTTTGTATATATGTATATATGTGTGTGTGTATGTGTATTTCGTACATGATTTTCTCGATATTTTTCCAATGTAATAATTAGCGCATTTTCCACGCGATGCTTTTCGTTCGTATTCTCTTTCGCGGTTAGTCTCTCACGCTCTCTTCAACTCGCTCTCTCTCTCTCTCTCTCTCTCATTATTATATACTATACGACAGTGTTTTTTCCTCATTGCATCCGATTTATTTCGCACTAAATACTATATATATAAACTAACACGTCGCTATATGCAAACTACCTCACCGCTAATATATTTAGCAACATGGACATTGTTTATTTTTCTTATTTTTTTTTTTTTTTTTTAATTTCCTGTTACTCTTCCGCCCTAGATCCGCCCGTGGATTAAATCGTTCCAAAATACAATTTATCACTTTCTCTATATGCCTCCTTTATCGTATTTAACAAAAAAAGGATATATTGTTCACTCATCGACAATTATTTTCCAATATCGTTTCCCAGATCATTATATCTCTCTCATTCTTAGAGTCTAACATTTTACTTTTCTCTCTCTCTCTCTCTCTCTCTTACTCATATACAGACGCGCCAATTTCAATTCTTTCTTTCCCCTATTATTTTCGCTTTTCAGGTGAACACTTGCGTTCCCTATCTACGATCTATAGATGGAAGAAGGTCCACGACTCGAAACTCGGAAGGTTCGTTGCCAGGTGTCTTAATGATCGAGCGATCGCGATTGCCGAAGGACTCGAGTTTCCCTCGAAACGCGCAATACACGGTCTCATCCGCGGAACCGGAAGTCCCACGGACGGAACTTCGTAGAGTCTCAAAGGCACGTCACTTTGTAGGTACCCGGTTTATTTTTTTTATGCATCGTTTTCCTCTCGCGACAGGCAATGGACACGATTTATCGTTTATTAAATTATCACTATAATTATTATTAATTATTAATTAATAGCAATATTATTATTAATTATTATTATTATTATTATCATTATTATTATATTCATTTTATTTTTATTACTCTTTTTATCGGTATTACTATTTTTTTTTTTCTTTTACCGTTAGTAATAGTAGAGTAATTAATAGTAATCGTTATTGTTACCATTATTCATAGTATTAGCATTAGAGTTAATACTAAGATTAAACGTTCATTATCATTTAATCGTTATCATTATAATTATTATTATTATTATTATTATTATTATTATTGTTATTGTTATCATTATTATTGTGATTATTACGATTTCCCTTTTTCGGCTGGTTGCTTTTTTTTTTTCGTTTTCGTTTTTCTTATTTAGTTCGACATTTTACATGTTCTCGGTCGTCTCTGATCACCGATATTGCGCGTTCTAAGGTCGCTCCAAGTTTCTCTTGCCGGATCTGTGCAAAGATCGTATACGAGGGTATATATCGCGTTCAATGACGTCGTTCCCCATATATATATAATACGGTTATTCCTCTCCGTGAGAAATGGCTCTTTCGATTGCATCTACTATCCTATTGAAAATTGTTTTTAACGGGTATTTTCTTCCGTCCAGCGCTCGTCTTTTATTATATCCTCGAAAAACTACGCAAAATACGATGGCTGCGTCAACAGTGACCCACATCAAACTTATATTTAATTAACGTTATCGCCGATCACCGTATCGACCGGATCAGAAATGACCCAACCATCGGACCGTAAGAATTAATACGTCTACCGCTATTGCTATAGTATTATTATCATAAATGATTAGAGCGCTTTATTGATTATCCTATCGACTACGTATAATTATTCGTCCCAGCTATGGACGAAATAAAAAAGAAAACGCATTTTCGACACATTTGATACTATATCGTATCTACTCGATTTTCAGACACATTACTAAGATTGGATCATTTGAAATCTCGAAACTATCTTCGAAAAAAATTTCGAGTATTTCAAAAATTTTTCGTTTTCGTCGAATCGAAAGTCTCGAAACCTAAACAATTTGTATCCAATAATTTATGAATGTATATCCGCGTAAATTTATCTTTATTTATTCAATAATAATTTAATTAAATTTAGATTTTGGATTTCAGATTCATTTTCATTACTGAAAAATTTAATTTTTTTTTGCAAACATAATTATTGATCAATTAAGTTTAAAAAGTTTCAAAAATCGGAATATATTCTTGATGAAATAGATATGATTTATAAAAAAAAAAAAAAAATGTTTCAAGAGTTTGAGTTTTAAGTTTCGAAAATTTCGAAAGACATCACGAACTTTCGGATTTGAATCTAAAAATTCTGTCTCAACTTATCTGTAACATTTACTCCTATGAGAAACTTCCAAATGACAGGAATCGCACGATCTCGTGTTATATCTCGAAGCGACCGCGTTCCCTCGAGACCTGGCAATCTCGTTCTCGTTTTATTTTTTTTTTTTTTTTTTTTTTACGCAAAGTACTTTCTCTCGCCCTTTTATTATAAATTCATTTTCTCTCGCTTACATCAACAAGTTTAATTTCCGCTCGGTCTTTTTCTTAACGAGTATATACGCTCAAAAATCTTTAAAAATTCCAATCGCGAAAATAGGAAAGAAAATGTATCACGCATGCCGCGTAACATTAATCCCTGAGGATTTTTGGGGTCCGTCATTTTTATTTTTTTTTTTTCTTTTCTCTCTCTCGATTTTCTTTCCGACTATTGACTTCCGTTTCCCTTTTCGCGTCACATCTCTGTGTTTTTTGTCGAATGGAATTCGGTTCAATGAGAGAAGAAGGAAAAAAAGCTGGCAAAAAGCGATTTCGATGTGTCCCGAAAGATATTGTGCTTTTGGCTCGTGGAGCTGGACGAAATTACAAGGAATCACGGTTCACCGACTTCTTTCGGCACTGTTCGCATTGTTCAAATATGACAGGCTTATACACACACGTGGAAAAATGTTACATTGGTGGAAGAGTGATGCTTCGATTTTGTGAATATAAATGTAAATCAATTTGGTATAATAATATTAATTCATATTTTGATTAAAATTATTGTGTAATCTACTAGTAAATTTTTTTTTAATAATTTTATTATTACTAACTTTAAATAATTTGTCAAATTATTTGTAAGATAATTTTTATTTTATATCATTATTTAAACAAAAGAAATAATTATTAAAAATAATCCCAAATATAGAAATTGGGATTATTGAACAATTGTATAAATGGAAATTGGAAATAATATAATTATATTAATATATAATAAATAATATATATTTGCCAAGTATAAATCAAAATCTGATAATATTTCTACTACAATTATGAACATTCATGAAAATAATAATAATAATATTATTTAAAATATTATTATTAAATACTATTTAAATAATCATTTCAAATATATTCAGGTGTGATATAAATAATCATTCACAATATTTATTTCAAAAGTATAGAAAACATTTTTCATAATAATAATTGTATTTATACTTTTTTTAATCCAAATAATATGAATAATTGAAAACAAAAATATTTTACATTCAATTATCTAAGAACTTGTCAAAATGAATAATTTTATATTCTTAGCTTTTATTAATTAATAGAAACATACTTTTACTCAAACTTAATGATGAATTATATTTAGATAAACTTTTAAACTTATACTTATCTATTTTCATTATAGGTTTTGTTTTAATTATAATAATTTATATGAAAAATTCAGAAGTCAATCAAAGTAAATCATATTTTTTGAAAATAACTTATATATAATTTCAAAATTTCTTCATTATTTAACTTTTAAATCAATAAATCAAATAGTTTAACAATAGTTTAATTAATTTGTCAATTGAGTGTTAAATAATAATTAAAAATTTTTTAACTATATAAATCAGTTTCAGAATATAACGCACTGATTTTTAAACTTTTATACATAATATAATTGAGGTATACAATTGGTTCCAAAAATATTTCATAGTTTTAACATTCTATTTTTTTCTCAAACAATTATCAATTCATCATTGCAAAATGAAATGATAAATATATATATACTAAAAATTGTTATCTAATATTTTTTTATTACTAATATACAATATTTCATAGAGTATGCTTATATACATCTATATAATCAGATATTTTTGCGACCAACTGTACATTACAAGTAAAATAATTCTAATATTAACTTATCATTGATTTCTAATTTTAAACAAGAGTAATAATATTTCATGAATATAAATTCACCTTCCTAAAATGTAAAAGTTTATCAAAATTATCCATTTGAAATAATTTTATCCATTAGAATTAAAAACTGGCATAACTTTTCCACCAACACAATAATATCTCTTATATTTCTTTCTCGTTTTCTGTTATTTAACCAGTGTTTATGAAACGTTATCGTAGTGGAACGCTTCGGGCAATACAGACCGAGAATCTCTCGAGAGTACTATACATACACTTTTTCCTTCGAATAAGAGAAAAATTGTCCACGTGCGCCTGTTTCGCACAAACAATAACACCATACGTTTCCAGTGCTATTATATCAGCGACATAAGTACACGAGGAA